>NC_141685.1:868615493-869815493 GCF_964263255.1 Lissotriton vulgaris
GGGTATATTTTGCCATATGAATTATGATTAGTGCTGCAGAAAGAAAAATTAGGGCACATTTTGAGTGACTTCTCAAACCCTCTTCAATTTCATTAAAAAATGCTGACATACAGTCTCCCAAGATGGCCACCAGAGACAAAAGAGCCTAAATGTAGCCCAAATATCACCCAGATGTACCCCAAGTATAGCCCAATGACAGAATGTCCCAGAGTGTTCTAAAGAACAACTAGAGCGCTAACAGTCTTACTTATGACAAAAGTATGGCACACCAGAAGCCATCTTGATTGGAATGAAGTGGTAAGTCTGAAAACACTCAATTTAAAAAGGAACAACATGAGGGGGTTAATTTTGCCATAGAAAGTATGATTAGTGCTTCAGAAAGAAAAATTAGGGATCATTTTGAGTGACTTCTCAAATCCTCTTCTATTTCATTAAAAAAATTCTGACATGCAGACTGAAACATGCACTTTGAATACCAGCAGCAGACGTCCCTGGTGAGCAGTAGCTTTACTACAGTGATCTAATGTGCAACTAGAGTGCTAACATTCAGAATTTATGGCAAATGTGTGACACATCTGAATGCCTTCTTGATGGAACCAAAGTAAACAAGCATTGAAAATGCAATAGATCTCGCCCTCGTTTAAGTTAAAGCCATTCTGTTTGTAATGAGGTGGCTTTTTAGCTTTGCTTTTATTAGTGTTTTTTCAACTTTCATGTAAATAACATGCATCTGTATGCATATAAGTATATGTATGCATGCATTTATGTTTGTATTTATATAGATATACAGATGATATATGTTTATATATGTATGCATATATATATATTCACTGAAAAAACCATAGGCTATAGACCATATATAGTTAGGAATTAGCATTTACAAAACCTTGAACATTCACTGAAAAAACCATAGGTTATAGACCATATATAGTTAGGAATTAGCATTTACAAAACCTTGAAAATTCACTGAAAAAACCATAGGTTATAGACCATATATAGTTAGGAATTCGCATTTACAAAACCTTATTTTACTCACACAAAACCATTGAAATTCCATATATAGTTAGTTGCACTAACTATATATCGCGCACCCGCAATCCACTGCTGATGATGTCACATATTACATCATTCATGACATGGTCAGTGACATCACTGATGACATCACTGATGACATCTCAAATGACATCACTGATGACATCTCAAATGATATCACTGATGACATCACTGATGACATCTCATTTGACATTACTGATCACATCACTGATGATATCATTCATGTGATAATACGATGAACCTCTTCAGACTCTAATATAACCTTAGATACAATCAGTGTAAACAGACACTCACAGACTGTCACTCATCCATGGAGTTACTCACACACCTAGTCAGTCATGCAAAGAATCAATCACACCTCCATTTCCTCAACTATACAGTTATACAAACTTTACTTATTCAAACATATACTAACACATATTTACTCTCTTATACAATCCCTGATACAAGTTCACAATGATCCATACAGCCACTCACACATTCACTGGCTCTTATGCACAGTTATTTATATATGTCAACTCTCACATGTACTGTGTTTTACATATGTACTTACTTTGACATGTAGCACTGAGATATCC
Source organism: Lissotriton vulgaris (assembly GCF_964263255.1). Classification (NCBI taxonomy): domain Eukaryota; kingdom Metazoa; phylum Chordata; class Amphibia; order Caudata; family Salamandridae; genus Lissotriton; species Lissotriton vulgaris. The sequence goes on from NC_141685.1 coordinate 868,617,125, forward strand.
ATCCACTCACCAATACACTCATGCACACTGTCAACCGCCCATACAGCTGTTTCCACATGCACTTTTGAAACCATACATCTAGTGAATCAACTGCTCACACATCTATGCACAGAGTCATACACCTCCCAGCCACCCACACACACACTCAGTCTCCCATACAAATATTTGGGCAACCAATCAATAACCCATATAGTTACTCAAATAGCTACTTATCAACACATGCAACAGTTTACAGAACAACAGACATAATGATGCACAAATTAAGACAGGTTAGTCACTAACCCATGCACTCAGTGAGACACATTTATTCACTCACTCATACAGTCAGTCATGCACCTACTAAATCCTTCATCCAGACACTTATACATCCACTCATTCTTCAATATGTAAGACATATTTTAACTTTACAGAAACAAACAGTCACTGGATGTTGTCATCAGTGATGTCATCAGTGATGTCATTTGAGATGTCATCAGTTATGTCATCAGTGATGTCACTGACCATGTCATGAATGATGTAATATGTGACATCATCAGCAGTGGATTGCGGGTGCGCGATATATAGTTAGTGCAACTAACTATATATTGAATTTCAATGGTTTTGTGTGAGTAAAATAATGTTTTGTAAATGCGAATTCCTAACTATATATGGTCTATAACCTATGGTTTTTTCAGTGAATATATATATATATATATATATATTCACTGAAAAAACCATAGGTTTCACACCAGTTATAGTTAGGAATTAGCATTTAAAAAATCTATTAAATTCACTGAAAAAACCATAGGTTTCACACCAGTTATAGTTAGCTGGAAATTTTACTGATATAAAACCATTGAAATTCCCACGTTATAGTTAGATGGACTCAATATAACTTGCGCGTGCAATGCACTGCTGATGACATCACATATTACATCACTCATGACATGGTCAGTGACATCACTCATGACATCACTGATGACACCATCCAGTGAATGTGTGTCTTTCTGAAAAATAAATATATTTTATATATGTATATGTAAAAGTTGATGGAAGAATAAATGTTTAAATAAGTGTCTAAATGGATGGTTTTTAAAAATTGATTGGTTAACTGGCTTAATAAGACATCATCAGCAGTGCATTGCACGCGCAAGTTATAGTGAGTCCATCTAACTATAACGTGGGAATTTCAATGGTTTTATATCAGTAAAATTTCCAGCTAACTATAACTGGTGTGAAACCTATGGTTTTTTCAGTGAATTTAATAGGTTTTTTAAATGCTAATTCCTAACTATAACTGGTGTGAAACCTATGGTTTTTTCAGTGAATTTCATAGGTTTTTTAAATGCTAATTCCTTTGTATATCGAGTTTCTAACCTTTTTTTTTTTTTTACAATTTGCTGTTTTTTTTAAAGTATTCATGTTTTTTTTATATAATTTTTTTCTTTTGCGCTCTGGGTGCGCGCTCCGGGAAGCTTTCAGCTAAGCTCTCCGGTAAGCTTTTCCGTGAGCTCATCTGAAAGCGCACCCAGAGCGCAACTGTCGTTCGTGAAAAAAAATATGAATGAAAAGTTAATAATAATGCAAAACATTTCGTACCATACAAATAAAATTAGTTTTTTTAATAAGGAAAATGATTATGCATTTCTGTAAAAGTTTGATGACGTCACTTCGGCGCGCAACGTAAGTGCCCTCGGAAGCGCCTACGTTCGCGGCGCATAAACGCACGCAAAAGCGCCTACGATCGCGCCACGTTTGCGCCCCGGAAGCGCCTACGATCGCGCTGCGTAAACGCACCGGAAGTGCTCCGGAGCGCGCAGCGTAAACGCGTCGGGTCATGTGACCCTAAAATAACACTTTTCATTGGTTGCTAACAGTTTTTTTTTACAATGAATGAAATCCCCACCCATTTCCTTCACTTCTTCTTTCACTTTTGTGACTGAAAGACCTGCCTTTTTTGCTGTTCCATATTTCTTGATTAATCATGGCTGCCAGACCATCCAGCAGTGAAGATGACTCCAATGATTTCATTGATGAAGAGCCTCCTCAGCCGAAGGTCAAAGAACATTTCATCTGGAAATTTTTTAAGTTTCCAGCAGACCAGAAAAAGGTGAATGCACCAAAAGTAGAGTGCAGGATCTGCAAACAGGTCCTGTCACGGGGTAACCCCCAAAAAAAATACTCTTTTGGCAACTTCACCATGATTCGCCATGTGGAGAGGAGGCACCCCCAGAATTTTGCCCGGGAAAGTGTCAGGGCTCTGGCACAAGAGGTTCCCAGAGATGGGGCCTCTACATCAACAGGAGGAGCAACTTCTTCTGGGAGAGAACAATCGCAGGAGCAGGTGGCAAACATACAACCTGCATTTAACCATGGGGTCGTCAAATGCAGATACTGCAATCAACTCCTCACCTATGGGGAGCAAAGTGTCCTGCTCATGGTTCGAGCATTGGAGAACCATCGCTGCCCTTCCCACCCCTAATTTTTTTCTTTTCTTTTTGATCCTGTTGAGCAGTTTCCATTCCCTGTTTTTGTTCCTGTTCAGTTAAAAGAAGAAAACCAAAAGTTCTTTTCAGAACTACCTCCAATTCTCATCAAAGAGCTATATTCTTAAAAAAATGAAGAGTAAGTGAAATATAGTGCATTGATAATTGAAAGGAGAATGAGTAAGAAAGAACAGAAAGGTATGAGAGGTGAAAGGAAGTGAAGTAGGAGGAATGAAAGAAGGTGAGTGTTAGAAAAGAAAGTTATGACACAGTGAATAAACTGGAGGCCTCATTTCTGAAAAGTGACGCATCGCTACGTGAAAACAGCGATGCGTCACTTTTCTGGACGCACTCCTTATGACATTCCAGATATGTCATATTTAATATATGACTAATCAATTCGCAAGGAGTTACAGATATGTCAGTATTTCTGACGTATCTGTAAACACAAAAGTAACGCATTGCAGGAGTGCGTCACAAAAGTAACGCAACTCCAGTAATGTGTCCTTTCACATGGAAAAAGCACCATGTGAAAGGTTTGCTGTGAAGCAGGCGCAAGATTTTGGCGGAGCAGCATCCTAAAAGTGACGCACTGCGTCATTATTACCAAGCTTTTTGCAAGGAACACCCCCTCTGCATGCATTATACCTGACACTATTTTTTAAAAAGTGACGCATCTAGGTACATGGGTCACTTTTTAAAACTCTGCGCCACATTGTATCTGCATCAGGTATAATGTATGCAGAGGGGGCAATCCCTCGCAAAAAGCTTGGTAATAACGACGTACTGAAATCTATGAGATTTCTCTGCGTCACTTTTAGGATGCTGTTGCGTCAAAATCTTGCGCCTGCCTCGCGTCACTTTCATGTTTACAGATATGTGAGAAATACTGACGTATCTGTAACTCCTTGCAACATGATTCATCATACATTAAATATGACACATCTGGAATGTCATAAGGACTGTGGACAGAAAAGTGACGCATCCCACCAGCAGTGTAATAAAATGTGCCTCGTTGCACTATATTTAAAGGATGCAACAGCATCCTAAAAGTGACGCAGTGAAATCTCAAACATTTCACTGCGTCGCTATTACAAAGCTTTTTGTGGGGGAACACCCCCTCTGCATGCATTATACCTCACGCAGATATAATGTGGCGCTTGATTTTAAAAAGTGACCCATCTACCTAGATACGTCACTTTTTAAATATAACGCAACGAGGCACATTTTTTTACACCACTGGTGCGATGCGTCACTTTTCTGTGCGCACTCCTTATGACATTCCAAGTAACGCATTGCTGGAGTGCGTCACGAAAGTGACGCAACTCCAGTAATGCGTCCTTTCAAATGGGGAAAGCAGCATGTGAAAGGTCTTGCCTCAGTCTAACACCTGCTGTAAAGCAGGCACAAGATTTTGACGCAACAGCATCCTAAAACTGACGCAGTGAAATCTCAAAGATTTCACTGCGTCGCTATTACAAAGCTTTTTGCGGGAGAACACCCCCTCTGCATGCATTATACCTGACGCTATTTTTAAAAAGTGACGCATCTAGGTACATGGGTCACTTTTTAAAACTCTGCGCCACATTATATCTGCGTCAGGTATAATGTATGCAAAGGGGGCATTCCCCCGCAAAAAGCTTGGTAATAACGACGTACTGAAATCTATAAGATTTCTCTGCGTCACTTTTAGGATGCTGTTGCGTCAAAATCTTGCACCTGCCTCGCATCACTTTTATGTTTACAGATATGTCAGAAATACTGACGTATCTGTAACTCCTTGCAACATGATTCGTCATACATTAAATATGACACATCTGGAATGTCATAAGGAGTGCGCACAGAAAAGTGACGCATAACACCAGCAGTGTAATAAAATGTGCCTCGTTGCACTATATTTAAAAAGTGACGCATCTAGATAGATGCGTCACTTTTTAAATATTGCATAACAATGCGCATTTTTTTACACCGCTGGTGCGTCACAAAAATTGACGCACAGGAGGCGCAAAACTAACAGCGCAAGGCCTTCATAAATATGGTCCTGGATTTTCCCCGTGCTTCGCCGGTGCGCGTACCATGCGCTTCCCCCGCGCAAAACAAAAAAAAAAATTTAATGCCCTGCAGGACCCTATTTTAGTCCCTACATCAAACCTAGGGGGTCAGAGGGGGTCTACTCTTCCCCCTTATGGTCATTTGCCCCTTTTTTTTTCAAACCCCTTGTGTCTCGATTTTACCGAGACACAAGATGGCGGCCGCTCCAGACTGTTTAGAATGTTTACAGACACCCAAGAGCCAATCAGCTTTCTGCGCGCAAGTCGCGTGTCGCGCCAGGAGCGCACTCCGGTGCGCGCACCGGAGAGCGCATATAGATATATATATTTTTTTGAACCTAAATTACTCAAAATCCACTGCAGCACATATCTTGAGACATAGCAAAGGCACATCGGGCTACCAGTCCCTTCAATTTTGCCAAGTTTGATGGAAATCCATTCAGCCGTTCGGGCTAAAAGTGAAATCGACCGCCCTATGGAAATTAACATGGAGAAAACGCGTTTTTGGACCCCCCTTTTATCTCGGCCCCCGCTTGACGAATCCCCCCCAAACTTTTAAGGAAGGACCCGAGCTCGACGAGGCCATTTTCAGGAAATTTTCAGGCAGATTCGTCAACCGGTGCCAAAGTTATTCCAAATAGAATTTTGAGATTTAACATTGAAAAAAATCCTAACTATAACTACCTACTGGCGACCGCCAGTAGGTAATATATACATATATATATATATATTTTCACTGAAAAAACCATAGGTTATAGACCATATATAGTTAGGGATTAGCATTCACAAAACATATATATATTACCTACTGGCGGTCGCCAGTAGGTAGTTATAATTAGGATCTACTTTCCATAGGGAATCTGCAACATTCTATTGGGAATAACTTTGGCGCCGGTGTACAAATCTTCTCGAATTTCTCAAAGTTTGTGGCCCGCTCCTTCCCTGAAAATGTGGGGGGGATTCCTCAAGCGGGGGCCGAGATAAAAGGGGGGTCCCAAAACGTGTTTCTCTATGTTAATTTCCATGGGGCGGTCGAACTCACTTTTAGCCCGAACGGCTAAATGGATTTCCACCAAACTTGGCAAAATTGTAGGGACTGGTACCTCGATGTGCCTTTGCTATGTCTCAAGATATATGCTCCTGTGGTTTTTACAAAAATTTACTTTGAAAAAATATATATTGGGCTACATTGGGCTATATATATGTTAGAGCCCAAATGTAGCCCAGTGTAGCCCAATGTAGCCTAATGTAGCCCAAAGATGGCCACCAGAGACAAAAAAAAACAAATGTAGCCCAAATATACTTAAAACATTTAATTTGCAAAGGAACAAAATGAGGGGGTTCATTTTGCCATAGAAATTATGATTAGTGCTGAAGAAAGAAAAATGAGGGCACATTTTGAGTGACTTCTCAAATCCTCTTATATTTCATTAAAAAAATTCTGATATGCAGTCTCCCAAGATGGCCACCAGAGACAAAAGAGCCCAAATGTAGCCCAAAAATCAGCCAGATGTAGGCCAACTATAGCCCAATGACAGAATGTTCCGGAGTGTTCTAAAGAACAACTGGAACGCTAACAGTCTTACTTATGACAAAAGTATGGCACACCTGAAGTCATCTTGATTGGAATAAAGTGGTAACACTTAATATATATATATATATATATTCACTGAAAAAACCATAGGTTTCACACCAGTTATAGTTAGGAATTAGCATTTAAAAAACCTATTAAATTCACTGAAAAAAAACAGGTTTCACATCAGTGATGTCATTTGAGATGTCATCAGTGATGTCATCAGTGATGTCACTGACCATGTCATGAATGATGTAATATGTGACATCATCAGCAGTGGATTGCGGGTGCGCGATATATAGTTAGTGCAACTAACTATATATGCGAATTTCAATGGTTTTGTGCGAGTAAATTAAGGTTTTGTAAATGCTAATCCCTAACTATATATGGGCTATAACCTTTGGTTTTTTCAGTGAATTTTCAAGGTTTTGTAAATGCTAATCCCTAACTATATATGGTCTATAACCTATGGTTTTTTCAGTGAATTTCATTGGTTTTTTAATAGCAAATATCAAAAGCTGTAAAATGTATTCTTATTCTAATTCAAAAATATATTTTATATATGTTTGTATTATATTTTTTAATTTAATTTATATTATAATTTAAATAATTTTTTATTGTTTCGCTGCTGGTACGCGAACCGGTAAACGTTCCGTTAGTGCAAGTACCGCGTTAGAAAGCCACATCGTGACGCGTCGCGTAATCGCAACGTATCGCGTTACTGCGTAATGCGCCTTATGACGTGCCGCGTTAGCACACCCGGAAGCGTTCTGGAACGCGAACAAAGGCGCAAAACGCAGAGCCCCGGAAACGATCCGAGGTGCGGTGCGGAGCGCGTAACATGAGCATAACAGGTCATGTGACTAGTTCATAAAACTTTTCATTGGTTCATTTTACTTTTAGTTTCCTAATGATGGAACGCTTGATCACATGATGTAAAATAAACACTTTTCATTGGTTTAGAATTTTTTTTTTCCCAAATGATGAAAGCCCCCTTTTTTCCTCACTCCGACTTTCATTTTTATGAGAGAAAGACCTGTTTCTACTTGTTTAGTCATGGCATCTGTAGTAGCTGCAGCTGGTGGATCCCCACCACCACCACCACCGCCAAGGAAGAGAGGACCAACTCCACAGGTCATCTTCCAACAAGAGGAGGAAGAAGAGGAAGACGAGGAACAGGAGCAAGGGACAAGGGTGTTTTTGAAAGAAAAGCCAAGGACGTCCCATATTAAAGAACATTTTATTTGGCAATTTTTTTTCATTTCCTCCACATGAAAAAAAAAGTAAATGCCAGGTACGTTACCTGCCTCATCTGCCACGATGTACTCTCCAGAGGGACCAAAAAAAAATATAGTTATGGTAATTATACCATGCATCGTCATATGGAGAGGTGGCACCCGATTAATTATAGTGCTGCCCAAATTCGAGATATGGTGGATAACCCCCGACCTGCCAGTACATCCACCAATGAACTAGCAATGACAGAATCAGAGGCAAGGGAAACGGTCCCAAATCTTCAGAAGAACTTTGGACAGATGAAAATGACATGTTTAGCTTGTGGCAAATTAATTTCATGTGGAGAGAGGAGTGTTACTCTAATAAATAGAGCATATGAACATCATCAATGTTCAAAACGTCCCAGAAACAATTATTTTTTTTTTGTTGTTGCTCCTGTTGAGCCCTTTGTAATTAATCATTTTTGTTTCCCCTCCCTCCAAAAAAACACAAAAAAAATAAAGCAACAAAAATAATAAAAACAAATTCTTTTCAGAACTACCTTCCCTTTTAAGAAAAATTGCTAGAATGTTTAGCACTCTAGCATCCTCTATTTCTTTTGATTCGCTTTACTGTTCGCGCGCCGGTACGCGAACCGGAAGCGAACTAAAAAAAATGTCCTTAAAAAAAAGACGAGTAAATAAACAGAGAGTAATGTGAAAAGAAAGACAAATAGAGGGAGTAACACACAGTTACTGTTGAAAGAGGGACTGATAAAAGGAGTGAAAAGAGTAGTATAAATAAGTAATAGAAAAAGAAATGAAGGAAGTAGCAAAGGCAGGAAACTAAGGGTTAAAGAAATGAAGCAGTGGAACTAATAAAAGTTAAATGTGATAGACATGTAACGTAAAGAGTACTAAACACTTACCTTATAATTGTCATTAACGTAGTCAATTATCATTTTTATACTTTTAATCTGTGTGAGAAAGAACAAAAAAATTTAAATTAATACAAGGTAGTAAAAAAAGAGTGAGCATGAGACAAAATGAATACATATTATAAATCACAATTCAAAGTACAAAATTAATTATACATATTTAATGGTTTATTTTTGCTGTTATCAAATTTGTTGAAGTTGAAGGTATTCATCATATAACAGCGGGGAAAAAAAACACAATCAAAATGATTGTGTTTAAAAAAACCAAATAATATAACTAATCAGAAATCAGAACTCCTCAAAAGTAACTTACTTTCTATGACGTCAAAGGATGTCCTATGAACAGCTTATACTCTGTTGTGCTGTTACTATTTTCTGCCCGCCACTTTCTGAAAGATAAACTCCATCGTTTTAAGAAAAATGAGACATACAAAGCAATTTAAAACAGCACACTAAATTACAGCAACACCTAGAATCATTATAGTCCAATTACCTACCCTAAATTCTCACTTCAGTAAACAAGTCAAAAGGCAACATTGCTTCATGCTCAATTGGTAATGTTTGCTGAAAGACTAGCCTTTTTTATATTTCAAATAAGCTGTGTAATATCCAGATGTTGTCAAAGGACCATCATAATATATAATAGCTGCAGTTGTAAATGTTCTTCCTGAAATCGATGACTGTGTAGCCAAAACATTTTTAATTAGACTTAACAACATTTTTTCATCCAGTTTATGTAGTTGAAATTGTAAAATGACATTTCACCCATAAGTTTCCATAAATAATATGGACAGCATTGCAGACTTACATTTCCTCTACTCCTTATTTTGATCTGCTGCTTGACTTAGCTTATAAACACAAACAGTTTTCGCTCTGTACTACAATTATCCACAAGGCCATATAGAGTAGGAGCCATTAGAACCTCTGGAAATTCCTCTAAACAAATCCCAAGATTCCTTTCCTAAAATTTTGGTTGTAAGAACACCAGGAAAGAATTTTGAAGGTGGAAAGGCAATCTTTTTTTGAAAGTTAAAACAGAATCATTGCAGAATGACCAGCCGTTTCCAGATTTTAAATAAGCTGTATAATGTCCTGAAGTAGTTGAAGGACCGTCATGATATATAAGTGCTGTAGTTATGAAAGTCCTTCCTGATATTGACAACTGCAAAGCCACAAAATCATTAATTAAAGTTGTCAATTTAGTTCCATCAGGCCTACATCGTTGGAACATTAAAAGGACATACTGGCCATAATTTTGTAAAATTAACGTGGACAGCATTGCAGACTTACATTGGCTACACTCCATGTTTTGATCGGCTGCCTTTACTAGCTTATTGAAGGATACTGCTTTACTGTCAGGCAAAGTTAAATATATAAATCTTTCTGAGTCTACACTAGTAGTACTTGATAGCCTACAGTTCTCGCAGTCATGCTGCCATAGATAAGAAAGGCCAAACAGATAATCTACATCTACACCCTCATCTTGCAATACATCAAGCATATACATTAAAAACTCCTGACAATCCTGCTGAATATTTTCAGAGAATTCTGTTTGACCTGAACATTCGTCTAACAGAAAACGAATTTCAGACACACTTTCTACTCTTGTTCTATCAGCACTACATTTCTCTAACACAGAATTCAACAAACAGCATAAACTTTGTTCCGAATTGATCAGAATCTGTTTTTTTAAAGTCTCTAGTGGAAAGAGAACATTAACAACTACATTAGCATAGCAGTTGACACCAGAACTATTTTCAAATTGAAAACCAACAACATTTTCAACAGAATTCATTTTATTCCTGCTTACAAGTTTTGGTTCATCGACATTTGGTCTTTTTGCTTCAACCTCCCTACTATTACTGATATTTCTTCATTTCCGGCCTACCACAAGTTTCTCAAACAAAGGATATTGAGGCAAATGTGGAGCATACTCTCTTCTTAACCTATTGTATTCCTTAACACAATCTAGATCCGCACAAATGTTTGTGACATCACAGTCAATCAAGTACAATCCTGATAAAGTTCTGACTCGTGACAATGCTACATAAGCCATACCCTCTTTGAACACAGAACTGCCAATATTCACTAAAGCAGTGTCTACACTTAAACCTTGCGATTTATGAATTGTCACCGCATATGCCAAGCAAACAGGAAACTGCTTACGGCGAACATATAAGTCTTTTACAAGCAAAAACTTGCTGTGCAACGACCAATTAGCTGTACTTCCTCAATGCCATCAAATTTAATTTTTAAAAATTCAATTCCATCTCTACTTCTGTATTTCTCAAAATCAACAACATTACCCATTGATCCATTTACCAGACCTCTTTCAACATGTAAATTCCTTCTCAAAATGATACGGCAATTTAAGCACACATTTAGAGTCTTTTCAAAATGCGCAGTTTTAGATATAGTCTTCTCTAATGAATCCAATTTAGATTTAAAATTCTCAGACAAAATAATTGTTGCTCCCATATGCTCTATTTTGTCAATAGCTTCCAGTTTCACAATCTCTTGTTTTTCTAAATTCAACATTTTGTTGTTGAAGATGGAACATTCTGCAAGAGTTGGCATCAAACATATTCCAGATTTCTTCACAGTAATTTTCTGAAAAATATCCTCTGGCAAAACGTCTTCTTCTGGATATAAATTTGACAGTAATCGTGCATGTAAAGCTTCTTTCCCACGCTCAGTCACTTTCCCGATTCTAACATCTTGTAGAATATTCTTGTAATCTTCATCCTTCGCCTGACGCATATTTTCACGCAGCTCAGCATAACTGAAATTTTACCATATGTTAACGTTGCCAATGCTCCCTAGGCACTTCTTGGTATCTTCATGTGTAAGCAGTTTAAACACTGGTTGTCCTTTAATTGGTGTCAGCTGCAGAAGATCACCAAAAACAATGATGTGTTTGCCACCGAATAACACATCATACTCTGTTTTAAGAACTTCCTGCATTCTCAAATGCACAAAGGCAAGCATGACATTGGAAACCATGCTTACTTCGTCAATGATAAGAAGTTTCATCTTCTTCAACACTCTAGATACTTCACAACAAGCATCCCCAGATAACTTGTGGTATTGTAATTTGTTATCATGCTCCACTGGCAGCATCAGTAACCGATGCAAAGTAATCCCTTTAATGTTATGAGCTGCCAGTCCAGTTGGAGCGGTCACAACACAAGACAGCGATGACTCAGTCCTTTTCTGCAGATAACATGAAATTGCTTTAATGAGGAAACTTTTTCCAGTTCCTGCTTCTCCACTCACGTATAGTCGGACAGGCTTCAACGACGTACATGAGCACTCTTTCTTCTCATGACTTAATCCATGCTCAATTTGGTTGGTAACTTCGTCATATATTTTCCTCTGCTCAACGTTGAGTTGTCTTTCCAAATCTTCTAAGTTAACCGCATCCTCCTGAGCATGTGCCATGGCTCTTTCCACTTCAATCATGGCAGTGGCAGCTTCATTTTCGATAACTGGTTCTCCTAGTGGATCCTGACTCAATGAAACAGAACTCTGACTGTCCTGAGAACTGTCTCTAGCAATCTCAGCTGAAATTGTTGCTTCCTGCTCGATTTCTGCATTCAACATTTCTAGATATTTTGGAAAAACAGGACATTTTATGGACTCCTTGGCTGCATTGAAAGAGTCTTCGTAACAGAGGAAATCCCCAAGCAGTTCCTCTTCTGCACGCCAAGGCTTGAAAAGTTGCAAAAGAGATAAATAGAAATACTCTTTTCTTTCTGGAGATTCGCAATCCAATTTTAGATGATTTATCAATTGACATTTTTTTTGCTTGACCAGACATCCCTCACTTCCAATTACAGCATACACTCCTTTATCAATATCTTCTTTGATGTTCCTCTTGAAAACGTAATTTTGAAGAACATCATACAGACAAACATTCTCCAGGTGACTGCTTCTATTTGGATAATATGTATCCATCATGTTGGTCTTCAAAATATCTGTACTGTTTGGCTCCTTCTCCGCCAAATACTCAATTTCCCGTACAGGTTTCAGAACTCGATTACGCGTTGCAGCAAGACCAAGACTCGCCCAAATGATACTCCTAGATTTGGCATAGAGACCTGCTGAAGATAACCGGTCAGAACATTCGTAAGCTCCGATTTCTTGATGTGACAACATCTTCAGACTGAAACTATACAACTTCTTACTGAGGCTCTTTTCATGGGAAATATCCTCCCACATATCCTTGAGTTCTGTCTTTTCTTTTTTGGTGATGTAAGACGTCACATACCGAGCCACAGCCATACAGTTGTCAGCCACAAACTGTATATCCATGTTAGCATTCCACATGGACTAAATCACAGGGTTGTAGTTGTTAATGTACTTGGACTCTTCGTTTCTTTTCAAATTGTATGTGTTTTTGGGTGATTTCCTCGTCACATTATGTCGCAGCGAAGACATCAAATTGTTAACTCTTCCTTTTGATATCACCGACCGTGGAAATGCAAAACGACATTTGGTGTAGTACTTGTCCTTGTTTCTGAATTTACGACGACAGTACTTTCCACAACGATGGCTTTGAAACCGTAAAACTTGTTCTCTTAGACTTTTGTCTTCGTTTGTCTTTGGAACAGCACATGTAGCATACTGTTCTATGAAACTCATCACTAAGTCATCCGGATCTGTTCCAAATTTGGGTGCATCTTTGATCCATAGCAGCATATGTATATGAGGAGCTCCTCTTGCTTGATACTCCTTTCTCCAGAAGAAATCCAACACCTCTCCAAGAGGTGGATTTTTCTTGTTCATGATGAAAGACATCATAGCTTCAAATCTATGATTGAAGTACCTGCATACATTCACTGGATCCAAAGAGCACAGTTCTCCGAGTGTCTTGAATTCAATATTTTCAATGTTTCCATTTGCCTCTCGTAGGAATTCAAGTAAGTCTTCCCAGCCATACTCAGCACAGCTGAGAGTGAGGAACCATGTGGGAGTTCCTAAGTTCCTCAGCATACATTTTAAGTCACCATGACGACGGTACCAATACTCATTAGTACCACGCTGACATGCCATCAGATTAATCAGGTGAGAATCCAAAATACTGTCTTGCACATTCACTTTATCCATAAAGTCCCTTGCCGAGATATTTCGCAATTGTACACCACTTTTCAAGATGTGGTTCACTGCATAAGACAATCCAGAGAGATCACTTTCAAACAGTAGATGAAATAAATAGGGAATGCATTGACGAAACCTAGGATCTTCTGCATACAATCGTAAAGTCCGGTATTCTGAAGCAGGAATTTGAACAGGTCGCTCATCATATCGTCCTCCTCGACCTGTGGGAAATAACTGTGGGAAACATCGAGCTTCCAAACTTTCCTCCCAAACACTAATGGGACTCCCTTTGACTTGTTTCATTTGAAACAACTCAATAGCATTCCCCATGACTTCCTTGGAATGCAAAGGATGAACACTATAATGTTCATATATTTCTTCCTTTTTAGAGGCTTCTACTTTCTCAGTTTGTCCAGGACACAAATCGCTGTCCTCTTCTTCACTTACTTCCTCTTCTGCAACACATAAATTCTTGTAGTACTCATTATTTTTCATCAAATACAATGTTGCCTTTTTGACTTTCCTAACATCCACTAAATCTTGCCAGATTTTCTTACTCTTTGTCGGAACACCATTAACTATGATAACCAGAGGTTCCTCTTCCACTTTCTCTACTCCAATTGTATTAATGTTTTTCTTCAAATCCAAAGGCAAATAAACAACCCTTCCCTTTAATCCTCTCTGTAAATCTGATGGAGGCAACTTCCCTGTCTTTGGCTCCATTCGTACAATAGCCTGAAAGGGATGGACACTTTGAATCAAAATAGATTCATAAGTATTTAAATCCTTCAATTCAGAAGGAATGTCAACTAATTCCAGATTATTATAAACCGCTCTAGCAAGCACCTGGTTTTGGTTTAATTTGTTTTAGCAATAAGTACACATACGTTGGTCTGCTCCCAAATCAAAACAATTTTCTACCATCAAGTATGTGACAAAATCCTTCCATTCACTATTGTTTTCCATATCACTTTTTGCATATAAATACACTAACTTAGTCTGATTCTTATAATAAGTCCGTCGACAACACACACAAGTGAAATTAGGCCTCTCACATGTTTTTACCATAAACGTGGAAATTTCCTTGTGAAACGTATGTGTACTGAAAATCTGTACACTGTCTTCCACATTACCTTCTTCTAGTGGTTCAATATCAACATTGTTCTCTTTACCAGCAAAGTAACAGAACTCAATTTCTTGACAAATATTCTTCACATCTACTTCAGAACCATGCAAAAGAGCTCTGCTTAATTTTTTAAGCATAATTGCTGGACTCTTAGCATAATACAACATTCTAACTAATTTCCTCACTTTATTATGATGCACTGCTAGCATCCTGAAATTATGAAAAACACTCTGGCATACTCTCCTAGAAAGACAAGCCAGTGAATGACCATGCAAACCTGTCACTTGTCTCACTCTGCAAGGATCTAATTCTTGCAACAACTTTATTTTTTGTTTTAAACTTTTCTTATTAAATGTCCGTATAAAATCACAATGCAAATTGATGGAATCCTGCCGCACACTGCAAATAGAACTACACTTCCAGGTGTACACTGGTCCCTTAGGACGTCTCCCTAAAACCTCATCACTTAACACCTCTTCTGCATTTGCAGACACAATTATTTCTTTTTCAACCGGACGACCATCTTTTACCTCATATGCTCGACCACTGCTGTCAACTGCATGCACCAAATCATTGTCCTGAAAATAACTCTCCTCATTAAAAAATGCCTCACTATTTGAACTATGCATCCATTCTCCTAAGAAAACTTCACAAAAATTATTTTGATTTACTTCTCTCTTCCATCTACTATTTGATTTGAAAACATAGGTTACCTTGTTTAGTTTCCTAATTCTATTAATTACCAAAATAAATAACTTCCGCTTAATTTCGAAAGCCTGATCAATAATTTTCTCTACATTTTTCTTTTTCTTATGAAATGCCACTTTCTGTTGACCTTTCTTAAATTGTTTTAGCAAAATGACAATTACCCTGTTGCGGAACATTCGCCTACGAATGTCCCGGAATGTATTTTCCCTTCTACTGCCATGCACAGAGTTATCTCCTGCTCTAGCAGAAACTTTTTTGACGGGCCTTTCCTTTCCATTTAAATTGGCTCTCTTTTTCTGGACTAAAACTTGTTCTGTAGTTATACTTTTGTTTCTACAAATGTTTCTAAGGAATGATTTTGTTCTCTTACCCGGAGCTTTCTTCGTGCGTTGAGGTGATTTTAATGTAGAGGACTGCTGCAAGCATTTACAGCCTGATTCATCAATCTCCCGTTTTGCGAGCCCCTAATAGCGATTCATAAGGAATCGCTATTAAGGACTTGCAAAACGGGATTCATGTAGGAATTGCTAAATAAATAGCGATTCCTACACAATCCTTATTTGCGAGTAGCAAATTGCTAATCGCAAATAAGGAATAACTCCCCATTCCTTCCTATGGGCCAAAAGGCCCATAGGAATGAATGGGGAGTATTCCTTATTTGCGATTAGCAATTTGCTACTCGCAAATAAGAGAGCGATTTAAAGGGTGCCAGGGGTGTCCAAAGGACACCCTGTAGCACCCCTTAAATGCAAATTGAAACAGGTGTTCCGCACACACATGCCCAAAGGACATGTGTGTGTGCAACATGCAACTTTGAAAAATGCTTTTAAAAGCATTTTTCGAAGTTTTTGCTATTTACCGAGAGGTCTGACCTCTCGGTAAATAGCGGCCCGAAATTGCTAATTAGCAATTTAAAAATGGTTGATGAATTGCATTTAAGGAATCTCAAATAGAGATTCCTTAAATGTAATTCCTCGCAATTTAGCGAATTAGCAATTACCGATTTTTGCATTTGGGATGATGAATCCCAAATGCAAAAATAGCGCTCGCAAAGGGCCAGATTCTCAGAATCTGACCCTTTGCGAGCCGATTTCGGCTTGATGAATAAGGCTGTTAGTAATCTGCTATCTTTGACATTTCGTAGCCTTTCGGATTCTATCCTTAGACTGCATTGTCTAATTTCTAAATAATCTGCAGTTGAATCTGTGGTAAAATATAATAAAAAATGTTATTAACCACTATTACCAAACAGTAAATCAATAACAGTAAGAATTTGATTCAGCAATGCTATAAAGATGATTCAGTAAAATGTTCTTAATTTTACTGTGATAGTAATAGTATTACAGGGCTTTCATGCAAATGACTGCCCACCCTGCAACAAAAAGCTCACATGAAACTTTACGCACATTAAATTGTGTACTTACCTGCAATAATCCATATGCCAGTGTTTAGGTCCCTCCACCCTGCTCCTCCCCCTCCCCGCCTCCCTGCCCCACCGTAACTCCCTCCACGACCCACGGCTGCTATCTTGCAACATGGTGCATCTTGTAAATCTCTCCTGCATTATAAAAGTGACGCAACAGCAGCACAAAAGAGGGGCACAACCATCATAAATCTGCCCCTAAGACTTTAGGGCCAGATGTAGGTCGGTCGGTAACGGCCCAAAATCGGTATTTTCGGCCGTTACCGACCGGTTTACAAAATTTGGCATGTAGGGGGCAATATTTTACCGAATCGGTAAAATTACCGAATCGATAATTTTACCGATTCGGTAAAATAAAACATCGGTAAATATACCGATTTGAAGCCACCCATATGTAGGTGGGACTCTTCAGAGTCCCAGGAGCCTTAACGAATCGGTATTTTACCATCAAAACCAATTTGATGGTAAAATACCGATTCCGGTGTGCATGCACATGTGTGCATGCACACCTATGTCATGTGACAGGCAGACCTGCCTTTAGGGCAGGTATGCCTGCCACATGGCACCTGTGCCTGTTTTGGGGGTGCCAGAGGGTGTCAAAGTGACACCCCCTGCACCCTTGTGAATTCTTTAATTACCGATTCGGTATTTACCGAATCGGTAATTAAAGAATTGTTAAGGATTCGGTAACGAATCCAGATGTTGGGACCTACATAACATTTACCGATTTTGAAATACCGAATCGGTACAATTCGGTATTTTAAAATCGGTAAATGTTTTTTACCTACATCTGGCCCATAATGATTGATTCAGAATGACGATAAGGTGTGGACTATCTAGAAGTTTGTTTGAAGTGAGGCCTACTCAGGGTTGCAGATGAAATTTAGACTTGTTGAAGAGTACAGAGGTGATAAGCCATGTACAGGCCTACCAAAGAAGTGAATCATGTCCACTGCACTCTTGAACAAAGGCCAGACCTCCTCTATCTCACTGAACATGACTAAACCTCATCTGCACAATGTGATTCGTAATGTTAGGAAACACAAGTGATATAATTGAAAAGCGTGAAAATATTTTTGCACATTTAACAATCACATCACCGTTATTTCTTCAGCTTACTTATCTCATTATGCAGATGTAGTCTACGTCCTATGTAGAAGCACACCCTATCAATACTTAAATTACCCAAGCACATATGGGAGCGTATTTACAGGGCCTTGCTCCAGGGGAAATGTCTTAAAATAAAATTGGAAAAATTACATCAAAGGGACTCAAAGGCCTTGTAAATATGCCCCAAACAACCTATGACACACTAGCAGTACATATCAAGAAACCTAATTGATTTCAAAAAACGTTTTTAAACCGTTTATGAAAAACAATTATATACCTACATTCACGGGGAACTGACTTAAAATGCCCTAATATACATGAAAACGTTTTTTTAAGGTCCTTGCACCTTTTTTTCAATAACTTTTAACATGGCTATGTAACTCAAACAATCAAAATCTAAATTTTTCAAGCACACATGGGGGCGTATTTACAAGGACCTTGCACCACGGGGAAAGTGACTACAAATGACCAGACACACATGGGGACGTATTTACAAGGCCCTTGAACCAGGGGGAAGTGACTTGAAATGGCTAAGCACACATAGGAGAGTATTTACAATGCCCGTGCAACACTTATGCATCACTTTTTACATGTACACTGTAGAGCAGCATGAGGCAATAACCACACAGATACATCATGCATCTGTTCCGCAAAAATGACGCATTGCAGGAGTCACATCACAAGTAAATAAATTCTCATTAATTTTTTAAAGCATTCCTTTTCCTTAAAAACGATTTTCTGATCATAATTTGAAAACACAGCACAGCTCCTATGTACAACCACACCTTGTCAGTACTAATACTTTACATTATCTGCAATTACAATTGGTAAAAGAATGCAAAATCTTCTTTGAAAGCATAATGCAAACACTTGACTCAAAGCATCATTTTAAATACACAGCTGGCTTTCTTATTTACGCAAAAAAGCATACTGGTCTTTATCTAAAATATAGAAACGATAACTCACCTTAACAAATGCTTTTTGAATTTCAAAACAGTCTCAGAAACACACCAATTTTTCTTTAGCAGAATAAAAGGTATGCACTCCAGAGGCTGGAACTAACAAAGGCACTGAAATGCTGATATTCATCACACATATCTCTCATGTCAGCCAATCAAAACTCTTCCCTTATTATTTTCAAATCAACACCCTTCCCCCCTCTGCTCTTTCTGCCCTTTTTCCATAGCAACTACCGCCTGCCAGACCTCGCATGTTTACAAATTCACACAACAATGTTTCAAATGAACTCTGAACTCTCAGTACACCTGCTAATCCACTGCAATCTTTCATAACATCATTTATAATTAACCATTCAAATTACATCTTTCAAAGAACACATCCATGCACCCTAACTTTCTGTTTTCAGCAATGGAAATACACCAATCACTACTAATGAATCATTTGCGCTCAAACTCCACAGTTTTTTTTCATCACAAACTTCACTCTTTCAACTGCCATTTCATTCCCACACTTCATCTGACTGCAGCAAAAACTCCTCTAGCCATGTTTTCAGTCTGGATTCTTGGACATAGCTACATCCACTGGGCTCACAGGTATGCTGATAACAGAAATTTACACAACCTCAATTTACAAAATGTGGAAATCAAATGGATTGGCCGAAGAGGATTGAAATGTCACCAATTGATACCATTGGTGAAAACCTTTTTACATTTGCCAAACCCTGACCTCATAATAGTGCACTGTGGAGGAAATGATTTGGGCACTTTGACTGGGGTAGGTCTGGAAATGCTCTTAAAAGACACCTTTGAGCAATTGATGACACTTTTTCCTCAAACTGCCTTGGTATATTCCAATATATGCCAAAGACAAAAATGGAGGAGGTCCAATCAATTTTGTCCACAAATTGAGAAATCGAGGAAGCATGTAAATAAGTCTGTTTCAGCTTACATGAGAGACCATGGAATGGGTGCTATCTACAACAATAACTTGCGTTACTACATGCAAGATATCTACAGAGGAGATGGTGTGCACTTCTCAGATGAGGGGAACAGAGTTTTCATACTAAATTTAAGAATGTGTATTGGTTCCTACTTATAAGTACCTAGAACTTACACAGAACCCAAAAGCTCTTTTCAGAGCTACCTTAACTTTATTTACTCTTTTGAAATTTCGAATGTACCTTTTTTCACTAATTTTCACTTATGTTCGCTTCTCGGTTCGCTACCCGGTTCGCGTACCGGCAGCTAACCGCGCGAAAAATTCAATTTTTTTTCTCGACATATATGAGCCTCCTCAGCCACCCTCAGAAAACCTAGGGGGTCAGGATACGTCTAAAGTACCGCCTTCTACCCATTCTGAACGTTATTTACCCTCCATCTTGTACTTCAATTCTACCGAAACACAAAATGGAGGACTCCCGTAACGCTGCAGGTTCGCGTACCGGGACACGCACTAACAAGCACTCGCTCAAAAAAGGTGGGAAAGTAATTTACAGAAAAACCACTGGAGACGCTTTCACCAATTAAACATTAGCTCATACTACAAACCAATCCCTACCATTTTCACAAATTTGGTTGGAATTCCATTTAGCCATTTAGCATGTAGAACTCTCTAAAATCCCTGAGGTAAATTACTTCACAAAACATATCGGAAGTGTTAGAATTGACAACCAATTAAAATATTACTTTCAATCTCTACTATTATATCATGACATTTGATTGGTTATGTACCTGAATATATATAAACAAAGAGAGAGAAACACAGCCATTTTGACTACTACTTCTTGAAGTGCATATCAACTACATTTCAACTAATAACTTCAAGTTCTATTTAAAAGGTAAGATATTATTTTAAAAACTGAAGTATGTTCTGTACTGTAAGCTAATTAGGAAAACATTTTCTGATAGTTATATTCTATCACTCTGTAATACTTATAGAATAAAATAGACTTCTCTGTTGTAGTTATGGATGGAGTTAGACTTGTCTTGTATAATTCAGAATTGACTTAGAGTTTATTTCATAATTTTTTCATATTTCTACTTCCAGTTTGATACCATACACTGCCCAACGAATAAATACCTGTTTAAAAAACCAAACTACCTGTCTGTACTTAAACCCAACAGTGCCCTATCTGTACTGATATATTTTTTAAAAATTCATTTTACAGCATACAAAATGGAAGGACAACAGAAAAATAACTTGGAAATTGTTGCAGGAACCAAAACAGATTCAGAAATTGACCATGAATTCAATGATGATTCACGGAACAATGAACTTCTGCAATGTGTGGAAGCAGTAGATTTCCTACTGGAAAATGAAAAAAAAAATGATAATGAATTATTAGAATTTCTTTTAAATTTTGAAAAAGAATCAGAAAAATACATTTTTATTTAATAATTCAAAAATTGTTTGACACATTATTCATTTTTTTATATGTATTTTGTAAACTAGTAGCAAATTGATTATAATGAAAAGTCAGACTTAAATATACTGTGCAACTTTTTTGTGTTACATACTAATATGGCTGAGATACCCGCCACCCCCTCTCAACACAATCCCCAAAGAAGGGAAACCGGAAACAGTTCTTGAAGTTTTTGGAAGTGGGAGGGAGTGACCCTCCCGGCCGTATTTATTAAAACAAAAAATTAAAAACATTTAAACATTAATGTACAATTTCATACCATATTGCGATGTTTGGCTAACCTTAACAGATTCTCTAATACAGAGGTTCTCCTAGCCGAACTAACATCCTACAAAACATTTACTTGAAATATTGAAATTGTACATCCTAACGTTTAAGGGCCAACGGCAAGGTCGTAACCGGTGTCAAGATCCCTAACCAGACATACCCCCCCCACTTAGAGGGGCGACAGCACTGAGGCGTACTCAAGTGCAACTACTACCAATTTCCCTTGACTTGACGGGGGCACTTATCAACTCGACGCCAGTTAAAGGTCGTTCGAAGACTCGTGTGAGGTATCTAGAAGGTATCGTAGACCTCCCCCCAACCCCACACAACTTACCGCATCTGCCGTCGCAGATGTCACTGGCCCCGGGAAATTCCCCAGGAGGGGGCTGTAACCCCTCCTACACAGGAAGGGGCCTTGACCGCCTTTCCTCTTCTTTCGGCGACCCATCCTTAGAAGGGACCGCCTCCCCGTTGAGGGGCCAAAGGCCACCTCCCCCGAGCGCTCCCATCCGTGTTGGGTGACGCCCACTCATAGGGATCTTCCAATTAGTGCTCACCGATCATGACCTTACCGCCCGACCAAAATAAATACGACAACTGATAACTAAACGAAACTACATTGGCCATTATGACCGAAAAAACCTGTTTATAAATGGACCTTACAACCGAAGTTCTTTAATCACAAACTTGTAAAATTAGACCAATCTTTGTTACACATTCAATATCAACACAACACTACGATAACCTGAAAACGAAATAGAATCATTGATCAAATTTATTAAAACAACTAGCTGTCCTCAGGGGCTGGTGGGTGGGTCAAAATTGGCTCTTCGTTCCGTCTCGAGCTCACGTGCAGCGAGGGGGTGCAGCTTCAGAGCACAGGAACAAGAGGCTGTCTTCTGGTCTTGCGTCCCTTTTTATCCATCTTCAGGGCGGGCGTAAACCCGCCCCTGCCTGCCCCGAGGGCGTGGCCAGCCGCGTCAGTGTCTAGGCCAGCCCACTCTAGGGCGGGAAAAAGCGCGCCCCGGCTACGCCGCTTCGGGCATACCAGCCGAGACGCGCCTCCCGCCCAAAATGGCTTCCCGGGGGGATCGAGGCACTCTGCCATACGTTCGGGGGGACCGAGTGGTCGCCCCTTTCCAGTTTGCTCATAGTTACTTCCTTTCTTCCACTATATTACCTCCAATGTGTATTTAACATCTCTTTATCTTCTCCTACCTCCATATTGTTTCGGCTTTCCAGACAGACTATGGTATGAATTCCATATACCACAAAAATTTCAGAAACAACTTGCAAGATATCTACAAAGGAGACAGTAATTATTGATTTTTAGACTCTGCATTGGTACCTACATGTTGCTACGTAAATAAAAAAAAACAAAAAAAAACAACAAAACGAACAATCAATAAACATACAATATTTAAAAAGTCTATCATTCTTGTTTCCTTATAGTATGCTCCCTGGACCGCTTTCCGGTGCGCGTCCTGGGCGCACCCCACGCAAAAAAAATGATATTTTTTTTTGTTTTGCCCCGCAGGGCCCTTTTAAAGCCTCCACATCAAACCTAGGGGGTCAGGGAGGATCTACTATGCCCCCTTATGGTCATTTGCCCCTTCGTTTTGGCCTCCTCTTGTCTCTCGATCCTACCGAGAGACAAGATGGCGGCCGCTCCGGACTGTTTAGAATGTTGACAGACACCGGAGAGCCAATCAGCTTCGCTTCGCAAAGTTCCATTACGCGAAAAGTACGCGAACCGGAGCGCTACCCGGGACGCTGTCACAGATATATCTGTTTTTTAAAATGTTAATTTCTCAAAATCCACTGGAGCACATATATTGAGACCCAGCAAAGGCACATCGGGCTAACAGTCCCTACAATTTTGCCAAGTTTCGTGCAAATCCATTCAGCCGTTCGAGCTAAAAGTGACGCCCCATGGAAAACTCAATGTTAAAAACGCGTTTTGGGACCCCCCAGTTTTTTCTCGGCCCCCCCTTGACGAAACCCCCCCAGGGGTTGCTCAGAAACAAAATGTGCCATTTTCCTGTAAATTTCAGCCGATTCCGTCCACAAACGCCAAAGTTATTAGACATAGAATTTTCAAAAGTCCCATTGAGAAAAAATCCTAACTATATATACCTACTGGCGACCGCCAGTAGGTAATATATATATATATATATATATATATATATTACCTACTGGCGGTCGCCAGTAGGTAGTTATAGTTAGGATTTTTTTCAATGTTAAATCTCAAAATTCTATTTGGAATAACTTTGGCGCCGGTTGACGAATCTGCCTGAAAATTTCCTGAAAATGGCCTCGCGGGGTTCCGGTCCTTCCCTGAAAGTTTGGGGGGGATACGTTAAGCGGGGGCCGAGATAAAAGGGGGGTCCCAAAACGCGTTTTCCCCATGTTAATTTCCATAGGGCGGTCGATTTCACTTTTAGCCCGAACGGCTGAATGGATTTCCACGAAACTTGGCAAAATTGTAGGGACTGGTAGCCCAATGTGCCTTTGCTATGTCTCAAGATATGTGCTCCAGTGGATTTTGAGTAATTTAGGTTCAAAAAAATATATATATCTATAGGCGCTCTCCCGTGCGCGCACCGGAGTGCGCTCCAGGCGCGACACGCGACTTGCGCGCAGGAAGCTGATTGGCTCTCAGTTGTCTGTAAACATTCTAAACAGTGCGGAGTGGCCGCCATCTTGTGTCTCGGTAAAATCGAGACACAAGGGGTTTGAAAAAAAAAGGGGCAAATGACCATAAGGGGGAAGAGTAGACCCCCTCTGACCCCCTAGGTTTGATGTAGGGACTAAAATAGGGTCCTGCAGGGCATTAAAAAAAATTTTTCGTTTTGCGCGGGGGAAGCGCATGGTACGCGCACCGGCGAAGCACGGGGAAAATCCAGGACCATATTTATGAAGGCCTTGCGCTGTTAGTTTTGCGCTTCTTGTGCGTCAATTTTTGTGACGCACCAGCGGTGTAAAAAAATGCGCATTGTTATGCAATATTTAAAAAGTGACGCATCTATCTAGATGCGTCACTTTTTAAATATAGTGCAACGAGGTACATTTTATTACACTGCTGGTGTTATGCGTCACTTTTCTGTGCGCACTCCTTATGACATTCCAGATGTGTCATATTTAATGTATGACGAATCATGTTGCAAGGAGTTACAGATACGTCAGTATTTCTGACATATCTGTAAACATAAAAGTGATGCGAGGCAGGTGCAAGATTTTGACGCAACAGCATCCTAAAAGTGACGCAGAGAAATCTTATAGATTTCAGTACGTCGTTATTACCAAGCTTTTTGCGGGGGAATGCCCCCTTTGCATACATTATACCTGACGCAGATATAATGTGGCGCAGAGTTTTAAAAAGTGACCCATGTACCTAGATGCGTCACTTTTTAAAAATAGCGTCAGGTATAATGCATGCAGAGGGGGTGTTCTCCCGCAAAAAGCTTTGTAATAGCGACGCAGTGAAATCTTTGAGATTTCACTGCGTCAGTTTTAGGATGCTGTTGCGTCAAAATCTTGTGCCTGCTTTACAGCAGGTGTTAGACTGAGGCAAGACCTTTCACATGCTGCTTTCCACATTTGAAAGGACACATTACTGGAGTTGCGTCACTTTTGTGACGCACTTCAGCAATGCGTTACTTGGAATGTCATAAGGAGTGCGCACAGAAAAGTGACGCATCGCACCAGTAGTGTAAAAAAATGTGCCTCGTTGCGTTATATTTAAAAAGTGAGGTATCTAGGTAGATGGGTCACTTTTTAAAATCAAGCGCCACATTATATCTGCGTGAGGTATAATGCATGCAGAGGGGGTGTTCCCCCACTAAAAGCTTTGTAATAGCGACGCAGTGAAATGTTTGAGATTTCACTGCGTCACTTTTAGGATGCTGTTGCATCCTTTACATGGCTGAGATACCCGCCACCCCCTCTCAACACAATCCCCAAAAGGAGGGAAACCGGAAACAGTTCTTAAAGTTTTTGGATGTGGGAGGGAGTGACCCTCCCGGCCGTATTTATTAAAACAAAAAATTAAAACATTAAACGTTTCATGTTATGTACAATTTCATTATCACATTGCGATGTTTGGCTAACCTTAACATATTCTCTAATACAGAGGTTCTCCTAGCCGAACTAGCATCCTACAAAAACATTCTCTAGAAACACTGAAATTGTACATCCTAACGTTTAAGGGCCAACAGCAAGGTCATAACCGGTGTCAAGATCCCTAACCAGACTTACCCCTCCCACTTGGGAGGGGCGACAGCACAGAGGCTTACCTCAAGTGCAACTACTAACAATTTCCCTTGACTTGACGGGGGCACTTAAGACTCGACGCCATTTAAAGGTCGTTCGAAGACTTGTGTGTGGTATCTCGAAGGTATCGTGGACCTTCCCCCCACCCCACACAACTTACCGCATCTGCCGTCGCAGATGACACTGGCCCCGGGAAATTCCCCCAGGAGGGGGCTGTAACCCCTCCTACAAAGGAAGGGGCCTTGACCGCCTTTCCTTTACTTCCGGCGACCCGCCCTTAGACGGGACCGCCTCCCCATTGAGGGGCCAATGGCCACCTCTCCCGAGCGCTCCCATCCGTGTTGGGTGACGCCCACTCATAGGGATCTACCAATTAGTGCTCACCGATCATGACCTTACCGCCTACCAAAAAATAAATACGACAATTCTTACTCAAACCTAAGAAAACATTGGTCGCTACGACCGAAAGAATATGTTTAAAATGCGATACTACATCAAATCATTTTAATCGTAACAACTTACACGATAATCACCATACTTTATTATGATCAACAACAAACTGATACTTTCATAGCCTGTAAACAAAACGGAAAACATACTTATAAAAATTCACTTTATTGCACAACGACTTGCTGTCATCAGGGGCTGGTGGGTGGGTCAAAATTGGCTCTTCGTTCTGTCCCGAGCTCACGGGTAGCGAGGAGGTGCAGCTTCGGAGCACAAGAACAAGAGGACGTCTTCTGGTCTTGCGTCTCTTTTTATCCGTCTTCAGGGCGGGCGAGAACCCGCCCCTGCCTGCCCCTAGGGCGGGGCTGGCTATGTCGGTGTCTAGGCCAGCCCACTCTAGGGCGGGAAAAGGCGCGCCCCGGCTACGCCGCTTCGGGCATACCAGCCGAGACGCGCCTCCCGCCCAAAAATGGCTTCCCGGGGGGATCGAGGCACTCCGCCATACGTTCGGGGGGACCGAGTGGTCGCCCCTTTCCACATGGCTGAGATACCCGCCACCCCCTCTCAACACAATCCCCAAAAGGAGGGAAACCGGAAACAGTTCTTAAAGTTTTTGGATGTGGGAGGGAGTGACCCTCCCGGCCGTATTTATTAAAACAAAAAATTAAAACATTAAACGTTTCATGTTATGTACAATTTCATTATCACATTGCGATGTTTGGCTAACCTTAACATATTCTCTAATACAGAGGTTCTCCTAGCCGAACTAGCATCCTACAAAAACATTCTCTAGAAACACTGAAATTGTACATCCTAACGTTTAAGGGCCAACAGCAAGGTCATAACCGGTGTCAAGATCCCTAACCAGACTTACCCCTCCCACTTGGGAGGGGCGACAGCACAGAGGCTTACCTCAAGTGCAACTACTAACAATTTCCCTTGACTTGACGGGGGCACTTAAGACTCGACGCCATTTAAAGGTCGTTCGAAGACTTGTGTGTGGTATCTCGAAGGTATCGTGGACCTTCCCCCCACCCCACACAACTTACCGCATCTGCCGTCGCAGATGACACTGGCCCCGGGAAATTCCCCCAGGAGGGGGCTGTAACCCCTCCTACAAAGGAAGGGGCCTTGACCGCCTTTCCTTTACTTCCGGCGACCCGCCCTTAGACGGGACCGCCTCCCCATTGAGGGGCCAATGGCCACCTCTCCCGAGCGCTCCCATCCGTGTTGGGTGACGCCCACTCATAGGGATCTACCAATTAGTGCTCACCGATCATGACCTTACCGCCACAGGTCCGGATAGTTGACCGGCTATCCGGACCCCCCACAAAACTCCTACCTAAAGGTCATGTTTTAACGATTTTAACCAAGCTAAGAAGTCACCTATGAGTAACTCATTCCCCACCCTCGACAAATGCACACCATCCCCCAGATACATACTGTCATCCTTAATACAACTATGCGAGATCGAATGCAATGTCTTGGAACGGAACAACCTACTCACTTTGTTATTCAATTTTCTAACAGAATGATTCAAAGCAGGGATCGAGATAGCCCCCCGCCACACTTTTCGTGGTATCATATGAGACCACGCAATTATGCACCCCGGAACTCTCCTCGCTAACCAACTTACTGTGGATAGCATAGCCTCCAGGAGAAGTCGTCTACCGGTGGTGACCAAATCATTGCCCCCCAAATGCACTATGACTATGGACGGCGGTGACCTCATCCGCTCTAACAAACCCTCAAAAAATA
Source organism: Lissotriton vulgaris (assembly GCF_964263255.1). NCBI lineage: Eukaryota > Metazoa > Chordata > Amphibia > Caudata > Salamandridae > Lissotriton > Lissotriton vulgaris. The sequence continues at coordinate 868,644,959 of NC_141685.1, forward strand.
CCTGAAACTGGTCAATACAGAGACCGCCCCTTCCGTAGAAGGACACTCTGTACCCGTATTCCCCAGGTACGTGAATCATGTCACCTGCTTTGAATACGTCTGCGGCCCGTCTCACGAATGAGTGGCCCACGACCCACACCTCCTTCCTCACAGCCGGTGACGTGCGACCGCTGGCCGGGTGTTGGGTCGACTGCACAGTCCGCCCTGCCGCGTAGGCTTGCGCAACTGAAAACAAACAAAAGACAAGAAGCGTGAGTACATGAATACTGCTTCACAACATGTGCAATCGCACATACCTCTTATAACAATTGGAGGACCAGCGCCCCACACGTTTCACTTGTTCTACATTAAGACCCCTGGCTGTAGCTTCAGTGGCAGCCCCTATTCGAAAGGAATGGGTCCCAAATTCGCCCGGGTCCAAGCCCGCTGCGGCAATGGCCATTGCAAGCACCCGCTGAAATTGAAACCTCGTCAGCGGGGTGGCGTCTGCATGCCTCAACAATGTCCCCCCCCATGATGCCACCCTTCGTGCTAGGTAATCTTCTAAGCACTGTACCGGACACATGGATGACTCGGGGTTCCTGCGAATGATCGTGCAGTCCCCTCTCCCATCTTGGTCAGTCTTGGACCTGAGAAAGGAGACAATCATCGCATCACCCCTGATCTGAACATGTTCCCTGCACAAGCCCCCCGTCACATCCTGTTTGTTCCTTGCAACTAGCTCACTAACTCTCATAGCCCCGTGAAATGCCAGCGTAAATGCAGTCCGGAACAAACAGGTCTCAAGAGGGGACGAGCATGTGTTAGGGAGTGTGGCCAGTAACTGGGACAACCTGTCTAAACCTATCGGTCGTCTTACGTCTACTCTGCGACCCTCTAGGCGTTGCCACCCACGCAGCGCTTTCTGTACTGTAAAAGACGCTGTTGGGTCCAGGATGCCATGGGCCCTGGCAACAAAAGAAATGGCGGCACGATGCCTTTGGGCCGTAGCCACCGATTTCCCAGCCCTACGTAAGGACATCAGAAAAAGTAGAACCCACTCTTCCTGACCCCAAAGTCCCCCTCTCTCTGCCCCCAAAAAGGCTAAATAGGCCTGGAACGCCCCTTCATATGCCTTCCTTGTCCTGGGTGCTAGACTCTCTCCCACGAGGTGACGAAGTTCGGGGCACCGAGAGACCAGAGAGCTTCGGGGAAGGGTGCCGGCTCCGGGTCCGCTGAAGGAAGGAAACCCGAGAAAGCCTGCATGTGAAAACGAGACAGTGCATCAGCAGCCTGATTCATCACCCCTGGGACATGTTTTGCTCTGAATACCACGTTCAGTTGCATACACAGTAGGACAATTTCTTTGAGCAGCCTCAAAATCAATTTACAATGGGCTGCCTGACTATTGATACATTCTACCACGGTCATATTGTCGGACCAGAACACGACAGAATGATCTCTGAACCCTTCTGGCCAGGTTCTCAGGGCCACCAGAATGGGAAATAGTTCAAGGAAAGCAATATTACTCGTTAGCCCCTTCTCGTGCCACCATAGGGGCCACCTTTGAGCAGACCATTTTGTGCCGAAGATGGCGCCAAAGCCTATGCTTCCCGCTGAATCTGTCCATAGCCCAAGCTCTTCTGAGGACACGGCTGGCTTGTTCCAGACGACTCGGCCATTGAAGTCCACCAAAAATGCTAACCAAATCCGCATGTCCTGGCGGACCTCAGCCGATAACCTCGTGCGATGATGACCCTCCTTTAGGCCAACCATCGCTTGGGCAATTGAGCGGGAAAAAGGGCGAGCCATTGGGATCACCCTCAAGGCAAAGTTCAACTTTCCCACTAATTGTTGCAACTGATGCAGTGTAACCTTAGATGCATTCAAACATACTTGGAGGGCTGCCCTGAATTTTAACACTTTGCTAGCTGGTAAACGAAAACACCCCTCCCTTGAGTCCAACTCGATCCCCAAAAACTCGAGGCAAGTCGTGGGACCCATAGTTTTACCCGGTGCCAATGGCACGCCAAAATGACCCATCAACACACAGAATTCAGCTAAGGCCTGAGCACATTCGGGATTTCCGGCGGGACCAAGGAACAAAAAATCGTCAAGGTAGTGCATTACATTTCGGAACCCCGTTTTCTTCGTGAACACCCATTGCAGGAAAGTACTGAATTGCTCAAAATAAGCACATGATATAGAGCATCCCATTGGCATACACCTATCCATGTAAAATGACCCCTGGAACCCGAATCCCAAAAGACGCTGATCGTCTGGGTGTACCGGGAGCAACCGGAACGCTGACTCGATATCTGATTTCGCCATCAACGTCCCGGGCCCCAGGCGATTCAAGATGGCTACTGCCTCATCAAACGATGCGTATCGCACCGAACAAACTTCTGGATCAATTGCGTCGTTCACCGAAAGGCCGTGTGGAGCAGACAAATTATGGATCAAACGAAACTCACCTGGGTCCTTCTTGGGGACCACCCCTAACGGAGAACAAACAAAATCCGGTACCGGGAGTACACTAAACGGGCCAGCGACCCGTCCCCGGTTGACCTCTTTCTGAATTTTTTCTTGCACCACAGATGTATGTTGTAAAACAGAAAGTTGATTTTTACAAATCCCTACACCCTGAAAGTCCCCTACCGGGATGCGGAAACCATATGAAAAACCGTTCCGCAGCACCCCAGCAGAAGTACGATCCGGGTATTCACTGAGCCAGGGAATCATTGCCAAGGTATCAATCGGGGTTGGTAAAGGCGCCCCTCGGACTAGTTTAGACCTGTTTGGCGCCTCCCTTACCCCCATTCTCACCCGTTCTGGCTCTACACGATGACTCAGGATGGGACGACCCACACGTACTACACTCATGTTTGAATTTACACGATCCCGGAGGTCTGGTACATTTCCCTTTGTTGAAATTAAAGCAGAAACCCTTCCTTCCTGTATTGCCTGCGGGCCTCGACTGATCGTCGGTGCTCGTACTTGGTCGAAAGGGCGTCCCCACATTTTGGCGGGAGTAATCTACGACATTGCTCCCAACCAATGGCATCTTTAACATTCCTGATTCTTTCATTTTATCCCATGTTACAGAATCGTAACAATCCCAAGTCAAACCCTTGTTATGTTCCTTTTCTTTCCTGAACAGATTGTCATAACAAAACCAATGGTTACCTTGATACGCTGTCGAGTAACCCATAATTCGTGATTGATAAATGGGAAATTCAGAAAGCAACTCGGGCCTACGTTCCCCCAAAATCGATGTAAAAATACCCCACGCATTGCCCCAGTTGCCAATATTCTCATTTACCTTAAAGGCGGCCATTTTTGCGCGCCAAACACTCGGATGCATTAGGTCCTTCTGACTTTTAACATGCTCCACCTCATAATGATCAACAAGCAAGGAGAAAATATTCACGTATTCCCCAGCCCAGATCTTTTCTTTTATAGCTAAAGGCACATGTTGTCCCAATCTCTCTCTACGAGAGGGTGCTGACTCGTCCCTTGCAATCGGCAATGGCCGCTTACCTGCACCGGACGCAGCTTCGGCCGCTTGCGGCTTGTCTATTCCCGCCAACGGCGCAGTCACTTTGGCTGCGTCTCTCTTCTCACGAAGCCCTTTTATCAGCGCCTGTGCCTCGGCAGCCGTGGCGCCATCACTACTATCCCCCAACCAAGCTGCTAGCAGTGCTGCCAGCTCGGGGGGCATGTCTTCTTTGGATGTCGGGGTGACGACAACGGGGATTGGATTCCCCTCCATTGGTACTGGGGTCGGCGCCTCGAGCGGTACAGAGGGGACCGGGACGTCTCCACCGGCTGGAACCCTTCTCGGCCTCTTAGGTCTCCCTCCAGCCGGCGCAGGGCCCGAACCCTCCTCCCCGTCCCGTTTCGCCAACTGTTTCTTTATGTCGGACACCTCTTTGCAAAGGGCCCGCACCATCTGGTCGGTCGTCATCCTCTTTGCGACTTTCTTTGGCATTTCTCCGACGAAGTATCTAGAAGACAAAGAAAAAGATCAAAACGCTCAAAATTGGCTCTTCGTTCTGTCCCGAGCTCACGGGTAGCGAGGAGGTGCAGCTTCGGAGCACAAGAACAAGAGGACGTCTTCTGGTCTTGCGTCTCTTTTTATCCGTCTTCAGGGCGGGCGAGAACCCGCCCCTGCCTGCCCCTAGGGCGGGGCTGGCTATGTCGGTGTCTAGGCCAGCCCACTCTAGGGCGGGAAAAGGCGCGCCCCGGCTACGCCGCTTCGGGCATACCAGCCGAGACGCGCCTCCCGCCCAAAAATGGCTTCCCGGGGGGATCGAGGCACTCCGCCATACGTTCGGGGGGACCGAGTGGTCGCCCCTTTCCAAATATAGTGCAACGAGGCACATTTTATTACACTGCTGGTGTGATGCGTCACTTTTCTGTCCACAGTCCTTATGACATTCCAGATGTGTCATATTTAATGTATGACGAATCATGTTGCAAGGAGTGACAGATACGTCAGTATTTCTGACATATCTGTAAACATAAAAGTGATGCGAGGCCGGCGCAAGATTTTGACGCAACAGCATCCTAAAAGTGACGCAGAGAAATCTCATAGATTTCAGTACGTCGTTATTACCAAGCTTTTTGCGAGGGATTGCCCCCTCTGCATACATTATACCTGATGCAGATACAATATGGCGCAGAGTTTTAAAAAGTGACCCATGTACCTAGATGCGTCACTTTTTAAAAAATAGTGTCAGGTATAATGCATGCAGAGGGGGTGTTCCTTGCAAAAAGCTTGGTAATAATGACGCAGTGCGTCACTTTTAGGATGCAGTTGCGCCAAAATCTTGCGCCTGCTTCACAGCAAACCTTTCACATGGTGCTTTTTCCATGTGAAAGGACACATTACTGGAGTTGCGTCACTTTTGTGACGCACTCCTGCAATGCGTTAATTTTGTGTTTACAGATATGTCAGAAATACTGACATATCTGTAACTCCTTGCGAATTGATTAGTCATATATTAAATATGACATATCTGGAATGTCATAAGGAGTGCGTCCAGAAAAGTGACGCATCGCTGTTTTCACGTAGCGATGCGTCACTTTTCAGAAATGAGGCCTCCAGTTTATTCACTGTGTCATAACTTTCTTTTCTAACACTCACCTTCTTTCATTCCTCCTACTTCACTTCCTTTCACCTCTCATACCTTTCTGTTCTTTCTTACTCATTCTCCTTTCAATTATCAATGCACTATATTTCACTTACTCTTCATTTTTTAAGATTATAGCTCTTTGATGAGAATTGGAGGTAGTTCTGAAAAGAACTTTTGGTTTTCTTCTTTTAACTGAACAGGAACAAAAACAGGGAATAGAAACTGCTCAACAGGAGCAAAAAGAAAAGAAAAAAATTAGGGGTGGGAAGGGCAGTGATGGTTCTCCAATGCCCGAACCATGAGCAGGACACTTTGCTCCCCATAGGTGAGGAGTTGATTGCAGTATCTGCATCTGACGACCCCATGGTTAAATGCAGGTTGAATGTTTGCTACCTGCCCCTGCGATTGTTCTCTTCCAGAAGAAGTTGCTCCTCCTGTTGATGTAGAGGCCCCATCTCTGGGAACCTCTTGTGCCAGAGCCCTGACACTTTCCCGGGCAAAATTCTGGGGGTGCCTCCTCTCCACATGGCGAATCATGGTGAAGTTGCCAAAAGAGTATTTTTTTGGGGGGTTACCCCGTGACAGGACCTGTTTGCAGATCCTGCACTCTACTTTTGGTGCATTCACCTTCTTCTGGTCTGCTGGAAACTTAAAAAATTTCCAGATGAAATGTTCTTTGACCTTCGGCTGAGGAGGCTCTTCATCAATGAAATCATTGGAGTCATCTTCACTGCTGGATGGTCTGGCAGCCATGATGAATCCAGGAATATGGAGCAGCAAAAAAGGCAGGTCTTTCAGTCACAAAAGTGAAAGAAGAAGTGAAGGAAATGGGTGGGGATTTCATTCATTGTAAAAAAAAACTGTTAGCAACCAATGAAAAGTGTTATTTTAGGGTCACATGACCCGACGCGTTTACGCTGCGCGCTCCGGAGCACTTCCGGTGCGTTTACGCAGCGCGATCGTAGGCGCTTCCGGGGCGCAAACGTGGCGCGATCGTAGGCGCTTTTGCGTGCGTTTAGGCGCCGCGCACGTAGGCGCTTCCGAGGGCACTTACGTTGCGCGCCGAAGTGACGTCATCAATCTTTTATAAAAATGCATAATCATTTTCCATATTAAAAAAAAACAAATTTTATTTGTATGGTACGAAATGTTTTGCATTATTATTAACTTTTCATTCATATTTTTTTTTCACGAACGACAGTTGCGCTCTGGGTGCGCTTTCAGATGAGCTCTCGGAGAAGCTTACAGGAGAGCTTAGCTGAAAGCTTCCCGGAGCGCGCACCCAGAGCGCAAAAGAAAAAAATTATATAAAAAAAATGAATACTTAAAAAAAAACAGCAAATTGTAAAAAAAAAAAAAGGTTAGAAACTCGATATACAAAGGAATTAGCATTTAAAAAACCTATGAAATTCACTGAAAAAACCATAGGTTTCACACCAGTTATAGTTAGGAATTAGCATTTAAAAAACCTATAAAATTCACTGAAAAAACCATAGGTTTCACACCAGTTATAGTTAGGAATTAGCATTTAAAAAACCTATTAAATTCACTGAAAAAACCATAGGTTTCACACCAGTTATAGTTAGCTGGAAATTTTACTGATATAAAACCATTGAAATTCCCACGTTATAGTTAGATGGACTCACTATAACTTGCGCGTGCAATGCACTGCTGATGATGTCTTATTAAGCCAGTTAACCAATCAATTTTTAAAAACCATCCATTTAGACACTTATTTAAACATTTATTCTTCCATCAACTTTTACATATACATATATAAAATATATTCATTTTTCAGAAAGACACACATTCACTGGATGGTGTCATCAGTGATGTCATGAGTGATGTCACTCACCATGTCATGAGTGATGTAATATGTGATGTCATCAGCAGTGCATTGCACGCGCAAGTTATAGTGAGTCCATCTAACTATAACGTGGGAATTTCAATGGTTTTATATCAGTAAAATTTCCAGCTAACTATAACTGGTGTGAAACCTATGGTTTTTTCAGTGAATTTAATAGGTTTTTTAAATGCTAATTCCTAACTATAACTGGTGTGAAACCTATGGTTTTTTCAGTGAATATATATATATATATATATATATATATATATATATATATATATATATATATATTCACTGAAAAAAACATAGGTTTCACACCAGTTATAGTTAGGAATTAGCATTTAAAAAACCTATTAAATTCACTAACAAAAACGTAGGTTTCACACCAGTTATAGTTATCTGGAAATTTTACTGACATAAAACCATTGAAATTCCCACGTTATAGTTAGTTGGACTGACTATAACTTGCGCGTGCAATGCACTGCTGATGACGTCACATATTACATCACTCATGACATGGTCAGTGACATCACTTATGACATCAGCGTAGTGTAGCGTAAGCACGTCGGGTCATGTGACCTGAAAATAACACTTTTCATTGGTTCACAACACTTTTGGTTTCCATATGATGAAAGCCCTGCTCATGTGAATTGAAAATAACACTTTTCATTGGTTCACAACACTTTTGGTTTCCAAATGATGAAAGCCCTGGTCATGTGACTTGAAAATAACACTTTTCATTGGTCCAGAACAATTTTGTTTCCCAAATGATGAAAGCCCCCACCTTTTTTCCTTATTCTGACTTTGTCCTTTGACTGAGGAAGACCTGTTTGAAGATCTCTCTCTAATCTTTTCTACTTTAAAATGGCTACAGTAGCAGCAGCAGCTGGAGCATCTGCCCCACCACCACCACCACCACCATCAAAAAGAACACCAGAAGATCACATTGGTGGTCAAGAAGAAGAGGAGGAGGATGATGAAGAGGAGGGACAGACAAGGTATTTCCTGCCTGAAGTTAATCAGCCCTACAAACCAAAAGAGCACTTCGTATGGCAGTTCTACAAAATCCCAAGGGGTTTCAAAAAAGTCAACGCTGCGAAGGTAACTTTTATTTTTTGTGATGCTGAGCTGTCCAGGGGGAACCCTAACAAAAAATATTCCTTCGGGAATCATAACATGATTCGGCACATGATCCGTTGGCACCCAATCAACTATTATGCTGCAGAGGTAAGGGACCTCTGCAGTAAGCTACCCCCATCAGGCAACAGAGACAATGCCTATCATACAACCAAAATGTAACGATTATAAAATCATGTGCAAATATTGTGGAAAGTTAATTTGCTATGGTGAGCAAAGTATAAAACTTATCATTTGTGCTGGGGATAACCATAAGTGCCCGAAAAATCCCTACTTTTTTCTGTTTTTTTTTGCTCCAGTTGAGCCATTTACAATTCCCTGTTTTTGTTTCTCCCAATAAAAAATACAAAAAAATATAAAACTGTTCAGAAAACCCAAAAAAAGTAAAAAATGTTAAAAAAAACAATAAAAAAATATAATACAACAAAAAGAAAAAAAACAGTTCTTTTTAGAACTACCTCCAATTTTAAAAAAAAGACTATATTTTTTAAAAACTCTGTCATTCTTTTTTCCCCATGGAACGCTCCACGGTACGCTCGCTGGTGCGCGTACCGGGCCCTCCAACGCACAAATCTAAAAAAAAGTAAATTTTTTTTACCCCGCGGGGCCCTTTTAAGGCCCCCACATCAATCCTAGGGGGTCAGGGGGGTCTACCCTGTCGCCTTTTGGTCATTTCCCCCTTTGTTTTGGCCACCTCTTGTGTCTCGATCCTACCGAGACACAAGATGGCGGCCGCTCCGGACTGTTTGGAATGTTTACAGACGCCCGAGAGCCAATCAGCTTTCCGCGCGCGAACTCGGGTTGCACGCTGGTACGCTCCCCGGTGCGCGTACCGGGGCGCGCTTACACATATATATATTTTTTTGAACCTAAATTACTCAAAATCCTCTGGAGCACATTTCTTGAGATATAGCAAAGGCACATCAGGCTACCAATCCCTACAATTTTGCCAAGTTTGGTGAAAATCCATTCAGCCGTTCGGACTAAAAGTGAGTCCAACCGCCCTATGGAAATTAACATGAGAAAAACACGTTTTGGGACCCCCCTTTTATCTCGGCCCCTGCTTGACAAATCCCCCCCACATTTTCAGGGAAGGAGCGGAGCGGGCCATCTTCTTTGAGAAATTCGCGAAGATTCGTCCACCGGCGACAAAGTTATTCCCAATAGAATGTTGCGGATTTCCCATGGAAAGTAGATCCTACCTATAACTACCTACCGGCTATCGCCAGTAGGTAATATATATATATATATATATATATATATATATATATATATATATATATTACCTACTGGCGGTCGCCAGTAGGTAGTTATAGTTAGGATTTTTTTCAATGTTAAATCTCAAAATTCTATTTGGAATAACTTTGGCGCCGGTTGACGAATCTGCCTGAAAATTTCCTGAAAATGGCCTCGCGGGGTTCCGGTCCTTCCCTGAAAGTTTGGGGGGGATACGTTAAGCGGGGGCCGAGATAAAAGGGGGGTCCCAAAACGCGTTTTCCCCATGTTAATTTCCATAGGGCGGTCGATTTCACTTTTAGCCCGAACGGCTGAATGGATTTCCACGAAACTTGGCAAAATTGTAGGGACTGGTAGCCCGATGTGCCTTTGCTATGTCTCAAGATATGTGCTCCAGTGGATTTTGAGTAATTTAGGTTCAAAAAAATATATATATCTATAGGCGCTCTCCCGTGCGCGCACCGGAGTGCGCTCCAGGCGCGACACGCGACTTGCGCGCAGGAAGCTGATTGGCTCTCAGTTGTCTGTAAACATTCTAAACAGTCCGGAGCGGCCGCCATCTTGTGTCTCGGTAGGATCGAGACACGAGAGGTGGCCAAAACAAAGGGGGAAATGACCATAAGGGGGCAGAGTAGACACTCCCTGTACCCCTAGGTTTGATGTGGGGGCCATTAAAGGGCCCCGCGGGGTCTCACCCCCTTTTTTTTTTTTTTTCGATTTTCGCGGGGGAAGCGCCTGGTGCGCGCACGGGGGAGCGTATCGAGGAGGGTACTATGGAAAAATAATCACTTTAAAACATTGTATGTTTATTAATTGTTTTTTTTTTTATTTTTTTATTTTATGTAAGTACCTACATGTAGGTACTAATGAAGAGACTTAAATTTAATGTTCACCATCTTCTTTGTAGACATCTTGCATGTTGTTATTGTATTTTTTGTGGTATATGGAATTCATAACATAGTCTGTCTGGAAAGGAGAAACAGATCTTTTAAGCACTCCCTGAGAATTTCTAGGGGATCATGAGTAGTCTATCCTGCTCACTTATGAAAATGAGGTGTAAAATATTCATATGAGATAATATAGTGGGAGAAAGGTAGTAACTATGAGTAAACTTACTATGTAACAGAAAAATAGTTGAACAGTATACTATAAGTCTCACTTTATATTTTAAACATTTTTGGTAATACTTTATGAATTACATATAAAAAAGAATATTGTCTGAAACAATTGAAATTATTAAAGATAAATTTATTCCTCTGATTCTTTTTCATAATTTAATAAAATTTCTAACATAATATTGTCCGGAATTTCCTCATAATTATATGTACATGATTCCATTTCTTCCAAACATTCTATAAACTGTTCATCCAAAGAGTCATCCATGAAATCAACTTCTTTTTTTTCATCTTCTGGTTTTTCCACCTTTACTTTGATAGAAGTATCATTTGCCTTATTTTCTCCTTCCATTTTCTTTCTGAAAATTGCATATAAATTAACTATATTAGTAGAGCTAGGGTACTGTATACCAGAGAAGCCTAACTCAATCCATAACTATTACAGAGAAGTCTATCTCTATCTCTAACTATTAAAGAGGGATAGCATATCACTAACAGAATATTTTTTAAGAAATAAACTTAAAGTGTACAATATACTTCCATAATTAGAAGTTACCTTAGAGAAATTAGTTGAAGTTGTCAGTGAAATTTGTTTTCAAGTGTACTTCTGGAAGCAGTAGTCAAAATGGCTGTGTTTCCCTCTCTTCTTTTATATATATTCTTGTACTTAACCAATCAAACGTCAGGAAATAATCGTAGAAAATGAAAGATACTTTTTAATTGGTTGTAAATTCTAACATTACAAGTGTGTTTTTGTCATGTAATTTACCTCAGGATATTTAGACAGGCCTGTAGCCTAAATGTCTCAATGGAATTTCACCAAATTTGGGCAAATGGTAGGGACTGCTATGTAGTAGGGCCTATTCTATATTTGATGAAAGTGTCTCCAGTGGTTTTTTTGTAAATTGCTTTCCCACCTTTTTTTAACGAGCGCTTAGCGGTGCGCGCTCCTTTACGCGCACTGGCAGCGTTACGGGAGTCCTCCATTTTGTGTTTCGGAACAATCGAGACACAAGATGGAGGGTAAACAATGTTCGGAATGGATAGAAGGGGGAACTGTAGAGACTTCTTGACCCTCTAGGTTTTCTGAGGGGGGCTTAGGAGGCTCATAAACGTAAAAAAAAAAAAAAAAATTCTTTAATTTTCCACGGGGGTAGCGCCTGGTGCGCGCACCTTTAAGCGTACCCGAAAGCGTACTTTGGTGAAAAATAGTGAAAAAAGTTAGAAAAAAATAAACGCTTTGAATGATCAGAGTTAGGGTAGCTCTGAAAAGAGCTTTTGGGTTCTGTGGTTGATTTAGGTACCTACAAGTAGGTTCCAATACACATTCTTAAATTCAGGAGGAATATTCTATTCCCCTCATCTGAGAAGTGCACTCCATCTCCTCTGTAGATGTCTTGCATGTTGTAACGCAAGTTATTATTGTATAATGAACCCATTCCATAGTCTCTCATGTAAGCAGAAACAGATTTATTTACATGTTTCCGTGCTTTCTCAAATTGTGGACCAAATTGGTTGGACCAGTTCCATTTCTGTCTTTGGCATATATTGGAATATACCAAGGCAGTGTGGGGAAAAAGTATCATCAATTGATGAAAGGTGTCCTTTAATAGCATTTCCAGACCTACCCCAGTTAATGTGCCTAGATCGTTTCCACCACAGTGCACAATTATAAGGTCAGGTTCTGGCAGATGCAAAAAGGTTTTCACCAATGGTATCAATTGGTGACATTTTAATCCTCTGTGGCCAATCCACTTGATTTCCACATTTGATAAATCAAGGTTATGAAAATTTCTGCTAGCTGCATACCTTTGAGCCCAGTGGATGTAGCTATGTCCAATAATCCAAACAGAGTACATGATGTGAGAAGGTTCTGGTCCAGTCAGATGAAGTGTTGGAATGAAATGGCAGTTGGAACAGTAGGAGTTCACAAAAAAATAATTGTGGAGTTTCTCTGTTCTTGAATCACAAGCAATGATTGGTGGATTCAGATAGTTGAAAACTGAAAGTTAGGGTGCATGGTTATGTTGTGTGAAAGAAGCAATTTGAATGGTTTAAAAAAAGTCACCAAAAGCAAAAATACCCTGTATAGGCTGCTGTATTGACAGGTCAAACATCCTTGCTGAGTTAATTTGCAACATTGTAAGATAAACTTTTGAACCTTACAGTTCAGTTAGGAGGGAGTTGCTATGGTAACAGATAGAAAGGTTTGAGAGGGGGATGGGTGTTGGTTTGAAAATAGTGAGGGAAGAGTTTTCATTGGTTGAATTAAGGCATATGTGTACAAAGATAGAGATTTTCTATGCCAGTCTTGGTTTCAGTGTATTGAGAGCACACCTTTTCCTCTGCTAAAGAAAAATTGGTGTGTGTGTCTGACACTGTTTTCAATCTCCAAAAGCATTTGTAAAGGTAAGTAATGATTCATTTAATTTAGATAGAGATGTATTTGCTCTATGGAGAATATTTGGAAGCAGATAGTTTTGTTTTTGAAGTGAAATTGTATGTTAGTATATAAGTCCTGCGCAGTGTTTCTTACATGTTATTTAAAAATCGATTTTGGGTGCAAATGAATGGTATTTTTATTTGGCCTTTTTTATGATTGCCATGTGCAGTTGATGCATCACTTTAAACATGGGTAATAAGTGATGCACTGGTGGCGCCAGGCCTTTATAAATGAGGCCCTGACTTTGTTTGATGATATTGAGTGGTTGTACTTAGGTTCTGTGCAGTGTTTCTTACATGTTATTCAAAAATCGATTTTTGGGAGCAATTGATTGGTATATGTATTTGGCCCTTATTTATGATTGCCATGTGCAGCTGATGCATGATTTTAAACATGGGTAATAAGTGATGCACTGGTGGCGCAAGGCCTTTATAAATCAGACCCTGACTTTGTTTGATGATATTGAGTGGTTGTACTTAGGTTCTGCGCAGTGTTTCTTACATGTTATTCAAAAATCGATTTTTGGATGCAATTGATTGGTATATGTATTTGGCCCATATTTATGAATGCCATGTGCAGCTGATGCATGACTTTAAACATGGGTAATAAGTGATGCACTGGTGGCGCAAGGCCTTTATAAATCAGACCCTGACTTTGTTTGATGATATTGATTGGTTGTACATAGGTTCTGCGCAGTGTTTCTTACATGTTATTGAAAAATCGATTTTTGGGTGCAATTGATTGGTATATGTATTTGGCCCTTATTTATGATTGCCATGTGCAGCTGATGCATGACTTTAAACATGGGTAATAAGTGATGCACTGGTGGCGCAAGGCTTTCATAAATAAGGCCCTGACTTTGTTTGATGATATTGATTGGTTGTACATAGGTTCTGCGCAGTGTTTCTTACATGTTATTGAAAAATCGATTTTTGGGTGCAATTGATTGGTATATGTATTTGGCCCTTATTTATGATTGCCATGTGCAGCTGATGCATGACTTTAAACATGGGTAATAAGTGACGCACTGGTGGCGCAAGGCTTTCATAAATAAGGCCCTGACTTTGTTTGATGATATTGAGTGGTTGTACTTAGGTTCTGCGCAGTGTTCCTTACATGTTATTCAAAAATCGATTTTTGGGTGCAATTGATTGGTATATGTATTTGGCCCTTATTTATGATTGCCATGTGCAGCTGATGCATGACTTTAAACATGGGTAATAAGTGACACACTGGTGGCGCAAGGCTTTCATAAATAAGGCCCTGACTTTGTTTGATGATATTGATTGGTTGTACATATGTTCTGCGCAGTGTTTCTTACATGTTATTCAAAAATCGTTTTTTGGGTGCAATTGATTGGTATATGTATTTGGCCCTTATTTATGATTGCCATGTGCAGCTGATGCATGACTTTAAACATGGGTAATAAGTGACGCACTGGTTGCGCAAGGCTTTCATAAATAAGGCCCTGACTTTGTTTGATGATATTGAGTGGTTGTACTTAGGTTCTGCGCAGTGTTTCTTACATGTTATTGAAAAATCGATTTTTGGGTGCAATTGATTGGTATATGTATTTGGCCCTTATTTATGATTGCCATGTGCAGCTGATGCATGACTTTAAACATGGGTAATAAGTGACGCACTGGTGGCGCAAGGCTTTCATAAATAAGGCCCTGACTTTGTTTGATGATATTGATTGGTTGTACATAGGTTCTGCGCAGTGTTTCTTACATGTTATTGAAAAATCGATTTTTGGGTGCAATTGATTGGTATATGTATTTGGCCCTTATTTATGATTGCCATGTGCAGCTGATGCATGACTTTAAACATGGGTAATAAGTGACGCACTGGTGGCGCAAGGCTTTCATAAATAAGGCCCTGACTTTGTTTGATGATATTGATTGGTTGTACATAGGTTCTGCGCAGTGTTTCTTACATGTTATTCAAAAATCGATTTTTGGGTGCAATTGATTGGTATATGTATTTGGCCCTTATTTATGATTGCCATGTGCAGCCGATGCATGACTTTAAACATGGGTAATAAGTTATGCACTGGTGGCGCAAGGCCTTTATAAATAAGACCCTGACTTTGTTTGATGATATTGAGTGGTTGTAGTTAGGTTTTGCGCAGTGTTTCTTACATGTTATTCAAAAATCGATTTTTGGGTGCAATTGATTGGTATATGTATTTGGCCCTTATTTATGAATGCCATGTGCAGCTGATGCATCACTTTAAACATGGGTAATAAGTGACGCACTGGTGGCGCAAGGCCTTTAAAAATAAAGCCATGAGTTGCTATTGTATAAACTTAAATATGTTGCAATTTATTGTTTATATTGTTTGCTTTTTAACATTACTTTGTTGTTTGCTAATAGTGGTCTTTCATGTGTTTTTTTAACAGAACAACAGATTCAAATCAACTTCTGAAAAGGAAGCAAAAATGCCTTCAAGGCAAAGAAATATCAAAAATACCATACGGAAAAGGAGAACATCAACAACAGACTTTATGGAATCCTCTTCAACAAGTACTTCAAAAAACACCAGAAAAGCTTCTGGTAAGCCAATTAAGTATTTTCTTCGCAACATATGTCGTAGGAAAAAAAATGAAATTGCTAATGTGAATATACAGAAAAAGTCAACAAATCTAAAAAGGAAAGAGAAGCCCACAAAAAATGTTTCCATTGGACCAGGAGAGAAGAGAATGGTTAGCAATAGAAGGGTAAATGTTTTTAGGGACATTCGTAGGCGAATGTTTCGCAATAGGGTAGTTTTAAATTTGCTAAAAAATGATAAGAAAAGTAAACTAAAAGCTGCTTTTTACAAGAAAAAGAAAAGTGTAGAAAAGATTGTTGATCAGGCTTTTGAAGTTAAGAAAAAATTATTTATTTTAATAATCAATAGAATTAGGATACTTAATAAGGCAATGGATGTTTTCAAATCGAACAGTAGATGGAAAAGAATTATTAAACGGAGTAATTTTTGTGAAGTATTTTCTGGTGAATGGATGCATAGTTCAAGTTCTGAGCCTTTTTTTAATGAGGAGAGTTACTTTCAGGAAAATGATTTGGTGCATGCAGTTGACACCAGTGGTCGTGCATATGAGGTGAAAGATAGTTGTGTGATGGAAAAAGAGAAACTTGTATCTAGAGATGCAGAAGAGGTGTTAGCTGATGAAGTTTTAGGGAGACGTACTAAGGGTCCAGTGTACACATGGAAATGCAGTAGTATTTGTAGTGTGCGACAGGAATCAATTGATTTGCTTCGAAATTTCTTACGTACATATAGTAAAAAAAGTCTCAAACAAAAAATGAAGATCCTGCAAGAGTTAGATCCTTGCAGAGTGAGAGAAAGCACAGGTTTGCAAGGGCATTCACTAGCATGTCTTTCTAGAAAAGTTTGTCGGAGTGTTTTTCATCATTTTAGGATGTTAGCAGTGCATCATAATAACGTAAGGAAATTAGTGAGGAAGTTGTATTATGCAAAAAGTCCTGCACTTAAGCTTAAACAGTTAAATAGTGCTCTTTTGCATGGATCTGAAGTGGATGTGAAGACTATTTGTGAAGAAATTGAGTTTTGTTATTTTGGGAACAAAGAGGACAGTGTAGAAATAGATATAGTAATGGATGGTAATGCAGAAGATAATGGACAAATTTCAAGTATTGAAAAGTTTGATGAGGAAATTATCAAGTTTAAGGTGAAATCAAGTGAGAGGCCTAATTTAACTTGTGTGTGTTGTCGACGGACTCATTATAAAATTCAGACTAGGTTAGTTGATTTATATGCAAAAAGTGAATTGGAAAATAATAGTGAATGGGAGGATTTTGTAAGTTATTTGTTGGTGGAGAATTCTTTTGATTTGAGTTTGGATCAGCGTATTTGCAATTATTGTTTGAAAAAATTAAATGAAAATAGAATGCCTGCAAGAGCAGTTTATAATAATCTTCAGTTGATAGATATTCCTTCTGAATTGATGGATCTAAATACTTATGAATCTATTTTGATTCAATGTGTCCATCCTTTTCAGGCTATTGTACGCATGGAGCCTAAGACAGGGAAATTGCCTCCATCAGATTTACTGAGAGGATTAAAGGGAAGAGTTGTTTATTTGCCGCTCGATGTAAAGAAAAATATTGATACAATTGGTGTAGAAAGAGTAGAAGAAGATCCTTTAGTTATTCTAGTTAATGGGGTTCCAACAAAGAGTAAGAAAATTTGGCAAGATTTAGTGGATGTTAAAAAAGTCAAGAAGGCAACGTTGTATTTAGTTAAAAACAATGAGTACTACAAAAATGTAAGTGTTGGAGTAGAGGAAACAGCTACAGAAGAAGATAGTGATTCTTCAGTTGGTCAAATTGAAAAAGTTGATGTGTCTAGAACTGAAGAAATATATGAACATTATACTGTTCATCCTTTGCATTCCAAAGAAGTAATGGGAAATGCAATTGACTTGTTTCAAATGAAAGCAGCAAAAGGAAGTCCCATTAGTGTATGGGAAGAAAGTTTGGAAGCTCGTTGTTTTCCACAATTATTTCCAACAGGTTGTGGTGGACGATATGATGATCGACCAGTTCAAATTCCTGCAGCTGAATACCGGACTCTAAGATTATATGCAGAAGATCCAAGGTTTCGTCAATGCATTCCATATTTATTTCATCTACTGTTTGAAAGTGATTTGTCTGGGCTTTCTTATGCAGTTAATCATATATTAAAAAGTGGACCTCATTTGCAGAATGTTTGTGCAAGGGACTTTATGGAGAAAGTTAATCTGCAAGACAGTATTTTGGAATCTCAGCTAATCAATCTCATGGCATGTCAACGTGGAACCAACGAGTATTGGTTTCGTCGTCATGGAGAATTGAAATGTATGCTAAGAAACTTAGGAACTCCTACATGGTTCCTCACTCTTAGCTGTGCTGAGTATGCATGGGACGATTTACTTCAATTTCTACGAGAGGCAAATGAAAACATACCAAATATAGAATTGAAAACACCAGGAGAACTGTGTTCTTTAGATCCAGTGAATGTTTGCAGATATTTTAATCATAGATTTGAAGCTATGATGTCTTTTATTACCAACAAAAAAAATCCTCCCCTTGGAGAGGTTTTGGATTTCTTTTGGAGGAAGGAATATCAAGCGAGAGGTGCTCCTCATATACATATGTTGTTGTGGATTAAAGATGCACCCAAATTTGGATCAGATTCAGATGAAACAGTGATGAGTTTCATTGAAGAGTATTCAACATGTGCTGTTCCAAAATCTACTGAAGAAAACAATTTAAGGCAACAAGTTTTACGTTTTCAATCTCATCGTTGTGGAAAGTACTGTCGTCGAAAATTTAAAAACAAGGAAAAGTACTACACGAAATGTCGTTTTGCATTTCCTCGACCAGTGATTTCTAAGGGAAGAGTAAATAATTTGATGTCATCTCTACGACATACTGTGACGAGAAAATCTCCCAAAAACACATATAATTTGAAAAGAAATGAAGAATCTAAGTACATCAACGATTACAACCCAGTGATTTTGTCCATGTGGAATGCTAACATGGATATTCAGTTCGTAGCTGACAACTCTATTGCTGTGGCTCGATATGTGACATCTTACATCACCAAAAAAGAAAAGACAGAACTGAAGGAAATGTGGGAGGACATTTCACATGAAAAGAGTCTAAGCAAGAAATTATACAGTTTCAGTCTGAAGATGTTGTCGCATCGAGAAATTGGAGCATATGAATGTTCTGATCGGTTATCATCAGCAAGTCTCTATGCCAAATCAAGAACAATCATTTGGGTGAGTCTTGGTCTTGCTGCAACACGAAACCGAGTTTTGAAATCTGTACAAGAAATTGAATATTTGGCGGAAAAAGAACCAAACAGTACAGATATTTTGAAGACAAATATGTTGGATACATACTATCCAAATAGAAGTACTCACCTTGAGAACACATGTTTGTATGAAGTTCTTCAAAACTACAGTTATAAGAGGAACATCACAGAAGATATCAATAATGGAAAATATGCACTCATTGGCTATGAAGGATGTCTAGTGAAGCAGAAAAAAGGCCATTTGATTAATCATCGAAAATTGAGTTGTGAAGTTCTAGACAAAAGAGAATTTTACTATTTAGCTCTTTTGCAACTCTTTAAGCCATGGCGTACAGAAGAGGAACTACTTGGAGATTTTCTCTGTTATGAAGACTCTTTTAATGCACCTAAGGATACCATAGAATGTCCTATTTTTCTAAATTATCTGCAAATGTTGAATGAAGAAATGGAGCAAGAAACCACAATTGCTGAAGAGATAGCTAGAAACAGTTCTCAAGATAGTCAGAGTTCTACTTCATTGAGCCAGGATCCACTAGGAGGACCAATTATCCAAAATGAAGCTGCCACTGCCATGGATGAGGTGGAAAGAGCTATGGAACAAGCTCAAGAGGATGGAGTTAACTTAGAAGATTTGGTAAAGCAACTAAACATTGAGCAGAAAAAGATATATGATGAAGTCACAGAGCAGATTGAACATGGATTCAGACATGAGAAAAAAGAGTGCTCATGTATATTATTTGACCCTGTCCGACTGTATGTAAGTGGAGAAGCGGGGACAGGAAAAAGTTTTCTAATTAAAGCCGTTGCAAGTTATCTGCAGAAAAGGACTGATTCACCACTGTCTTGTGTTGTAACTGCTCCAACTGGTCTGGCAGCACATAACATTAAAGGGATTACTCTACATCGTTTATTGATGCTGCCAGTTGAACATGATAATAAGTTGCATTACAACAAGCTATCTGGAGATGCGTGTTCTGAAGTTTCAAGAGTCTTGAAGAAAATGAAACTTCTTATCATAGATGAAGTAAGCATGGTCTCAAATCTAATGCTTGCTTTTGTGCATTTGAGAATGCAAGAAATTCTTAAAACAGACTATGATGTGTTATTTGGAGGAAAACACATTATTGTTTTTGGAGATCTATTGCAGTTGACTCCAGTAAAAGGACAACCAGTGTTTAAAATGCTCACGCATGAAGATACCAGGAAGTCCCTTGGAAGCATTGGAAATGTTAATATATGGCTAAATTTTAAATATGCTGAACTGCTTCAAAATATGCGACAGGCCAAGGATGAAGATTATAAAAATATTCTACAAGATGTAAGAATTGGAAAAATGACTGAGAAAGGGAAAAAAGCTTTGTATAGTCGATTAATTTCAAATTTGTATGCAAATGAAAACATTCTTCCAGAGAATATTTTTAAAAAAATGACTGAGAAGAAATCTGGGATATGTTTGATGCCAACTCTGCAAGAATGTTCCATCTTCAACCAAAAAATGTTAGACTTAGAAAATGAAGAGATTGTGAAACTGGAAGCAATAGATAAAATAGAGCATATGGGTGCAACAATTGTTTTGTCAGAAAATTTGAAAACTAAATTGCATTCATTGGAGAAAAGTATTTCAAAAACAGCTGGTTTTGAAAAGACTCTGAATGTGTGTTTAAATTGTCGTATCATTTTGAGAAGGAATTTAAATGTTGAAAGCGGTCTGGTAAATGGAGCAATGGGTTATGTTGTTGATTTTGTGAATTACAGAAATAGAGATGGAATTGAATTTTTAAAAATAAAATTTGATGGCATTGAACAAGTACAACAAATAAGTCGTTGTTCTGCTAGATTTTTACTTGTAAAAGACTTATATGTTCGCCGAAAACAGTTTCCTGTTTGTTTGGCGTATGCGGTGACAATTCATAAATCTCAAGGTTTAAGTGTAGATAGTGCATTGGTGAACATTGGAAGATCTGTGTTTAAAGAGGGTATGGCATATGTGGCATTATCTCGAGTCAGAACTTTATCAGGATTGTACTTGATTGCGTGTGATGAGACAAAGATTTCTGCCGATCTAGATTGTGTTAAAGAATACAATAGGTTAAGAAGAGAGTATGCTCCACATTTGCCTCAATATCCTCTGTTTGAAAAACGTGTGGTAGGCCGAAAAAGAAGAAATGAGGATAATTGTAGTGAGGGAGTTGCAAAAAGACAAAAAGTAGAGAAAACTGTAATTGAAAACAGGAAGAAAAAGAATTGTGGAGAAAATGTTGTTGGATTTCAGTTTGAAAATAGTTCTGGTGTCAACTGCTATGCTAATGTAGTGGTTAATGTTGTTTTTTTTCTTAAAAGTTTACAAGAACAGATAGTTGAAAATCGGGATCAAAGATTGTGTGGTTTATTGAATTCTGTGTTTCAGAAATGTAGCAGTGTTACAGCACAAATAGAAAGTGTAACAGAAATTCGAAATATTTTAGATTTGTGTTCTGGTCAAGATAAATTTTCACAGAACATTCAGCAGGATTGTCAGGAATTTTTAATGTATATGTTTGGTGTTTTGGAAGATGAAGGTGTAGATGTAGATAATCTTTTCAGTCTTTCTTATCAATGGCAGCATGACTGCCACAATTGTAGTTTATCAAGTACTACTACAATAGACACTGAAAGATTTATATATTTGACTTTACCAGACTGTAAATCAGTGTCTTTTAAAAATCTAGTTAAAGCAGCAGATCATAATATGGTGTGTACCCAATGTAACTGTACAATGCTGTCCACATTATTTATACAAAGGTATGGGCAGTATATTATTTTAGTTTTCCAACGATGTAGACCTGATGGAACTAAATTGACAACTTCTATCAAAAATTTTGTGGCTTCTCAGTTATCAATTTCTGGAAGGACCTTTACAACTGAAGCTATTATTTATCATGATGGATCTTCGACCACCTCAGGACATTATACATGCTACTTAAAATCTGAAAATGGATGGAGTTACTGCAATGATTCTCATTTAACTTATAAACAACGTTTGCCTTATGACTCTACAAATTCTTATCTAGTGTTTTTAAAACCAAAGTTTTAGTAAAGGGAATTGGCCTTTGAAGACGGGAATAGTTAATAAAAGTTAGTTAGTTAGTTAGTTAATCTAATATTTTAAATTATTTATCTCATGTAGATACTTTAAGTGGATCTCAAAGTAAAAAATACTGATATATCTGACACAAATTGGCCGTGAGGAAAATGTAAGATATGATGTTGTTAGATCTTTTTTCATAGGAAGTTGATGAAATCGAAGTTATAGAGCACAGCAGACTTTTTTTCACCTAAAGGACCTTCACTATCTGCAATCTCATGTAGATACTTTAAGTGGATCTCAAAGTAAAAAATACTGATATATCTGACACAAATTGGCCGTGAGGAAAGTGTAACATATGATGTTGTTAGATCTTTTTTCATAGGAAGTCGATGAAATGGAAGTTATAGAGCACAGCAGACTTTTTTCCACCAAAAGGACCTTCACTATCTGCAATTTGGTCTCACGGAAAAGTAAGTGAATCAAAGATTAGTGTACTTATATGAGATGTATGTTTGAATGGGATTTTTTAAACACAATCTTTTAGATTGTGGTTTTTTTTTCCCGCTGTTATATGATGAAGACTTTGATCTCACTAATTTAAGTGAAATTCAATATATTCTGAGAACAGCAAAAATAAATAATGTAACATATTGTAGAAGTTATTGTGTAGTTTGCATTGTGTAATTTATATTGTGTTCACATTGTCTTATACTCATTTTCTTTTTCACCCTTATTTACCTCTCTTTACTAATTTACACTCTTTTTTTCATCGCTGTTTCTTTAGTGCACTTCATTCACAACTTCTTAATCTAATAGGAACTGTCTGCATTTCCTCTGTTCCTTCCACCACTTTTTATCTTTTTCATATTCTCACAGTACCACTGCTTTAGTTTCCTAACCCTCTCTTTCTTTTTCTCCATTTTTTTTCTTTCGCATCCATTGTACTGTAGTTCACTTAGTTCTTCCTTTTGTCTTTCTGTGTACTTACTCTCTCACTCCTGTTTTATCCATCGTTCTATACTAACTTCATTCCTTTCATCCCTTCACTCTGTTACTTTACTTCACTCACTCTCAATCATCTTCTATTCCTCTTTTTTATTTATAGTTTCTCAATCAGACTTCTCTCCTTTTCACTCATTTTTCTTTTATTTTCTTATCTTTACTGATTTTGATTTGATATCTTACATTCTTTTAGTATCTTATTTATCTTTAGGAATTTGTTTTCTTTCTATTTCTTTTTCTTTTTCTTTTCTCTTTCTACATTACTTTCTTTCTGTTTTTGTATCCTTCACTATTGCATCATTTCTTAGTAAACTTTTGTAGATTTTTAAACCTCATGAACTGTTGCTTCTATTTTATTATATATTTTTAAAAAATTATAACGTGTTTTTTCTTTTATCTTTCATAGATACAAGTTTGCATTGATTATATGGTAAGTGTGTTTACAAAATCTTTTTTGTTATCATCTTTGGTTTTATTTTCACTATTTTTCTCTCACCCTACCTCACCCCTGTTTCCTTACTTTGCTTTTCTCACTTATTCTTTTCTTCCATGTTTACTTCCTACCACATTCAACTTCTTTCAGTACCTCTGTCCATGCACACTCCTTCACTTACCTTTTTTTCTTGTTCACTTAGTTCCTTTGTGACACTCCTTCTTTTACTCTCTTTCTTCTTTCGCTGTATTATTCCCCATGTCTTACCCTTATTCACTTACATGTACCCTGTTTCACCCATCTTTGCTTATATTCACTGCTATTTACTATCCCTCCATCACTACTATTCCTTTTCTTTCATTCCGTCACTACCTGTTATTCACATGCTTAACTGTCCTTCCTTTTACTTTCATCATCCATTTACATTCTCCCGGAACCTCTGCTTTTGTCTTCTTCCTATTTCTTCTTTTCTTTTGCTCCCTTATTCATTTTTTTTTCTCAGTTATTTCCTCTTACACTTTTTATCTGTCTTACTATCTATTATACAGTCCCTCTGTGTTCCTCCCTTTAGCTCTCTTTCTCTTAACACCACTCTCTCTGTCCCCATTTGTTATGGTCACTCCTTCATTATTTTTTTTTCTTTTTTTTGTTGATGCGCTGACGGTGCGCGCACCCGGGCGTTTATCGGTATGCGCACCGGGAGCGCTCCAGAGTCAAATATAAAAAAAAAAGGAAAAAACTATTTCAAAATAAAAATAGTATCTTAATATACATTATAGGGTTCATTTTTAGAAAAACATACCTTTCTCAGCTAAAGACATTTGCGAAAAAATAAGCTTAGAAATTCAATAAAACGTACATAGGTATGAAGCCCTACAAAAAGTTAAAAATTAGTATTAAAAAAACCTATGAAATTCACTTTAAAAAACATAGGTTTGACACCAGTTATAGTTAGGAATTAGCATTTAAAAAACCTATGAAATTCACTGAAAAAACCATAGGTTTCACACCAGTTATAGTTAGGAATTAGCATTTAAAAAACCTATGAAATTCACTGAAAAAACCATAGGTTTCACACCAGTTATAGTTAGGAATTAGCATTTAAAAAACCTATGAAATTCACTGAAAAAACCATAGGTTTCACACCAGTTATAGTTAGGAATTAGCATTTAAAAAACCTATTAAATTCACTGAAAAAACCATAGGTTTCACACCAGTTATAGTTAGCTGGAAATTTTACTGATATAAAACCATTGAAATTCCCACGTTATAGTTAGTCGGACTCACTATAACTTGCGCGTGCAATGCACTGCTGATGACATCACATATTACATCACTCATGACATGGTGAGTGACATCACTCATGACATCACTCATGACACCATCCTTGTGACACAGTGACAGACCTCCTCTCAGTGTAAAGTAACCCTTGAGACACATATTCAAAAATAGAAACTGAAATTTTTAAAAAATGGACATACCTATATCAGTTACAACAAGCAATTCTGTACTTCCACGATCTATATACACATGCACTCATTCACCAACAGTTCTATATAGTCACTCATACATATACTCACTCATCATATGAAGAGATACACCTATACATCCTGTTACACACCGACATTCATCCAAAAGTTACTCACACACATATTCACACGTGCAAATAAACTATTGAACAACCATTTATTTGAATATAGAGTTATACACACACTTCCACCTTACTTCTATTGAAAATTACACATATTTATTCTCTTAAACAATCACTTATAGAAACACATACTTATTTAAACAGGGACTCTTACAATCTCTTACTCTCACATATACTCACTTATATACATCAATATTCATATATACTAGATTAAAACATATGTAGTTACTGATAAAGACACTAGTGAGACAGTCATTCACTCACTAACAAACACATATAGACACTCATCCACCCATACAGTCCTGTACATATGCTGTATTCGAAACACATACAAACAAAGAGTCAGTCACTCATGCATCTATGTGCTAAGTAATACCCCCACCAAACCATATAGACACTCAAACTGATACTAATAAAAATATCAAATAACCCATATACATACGCATGTAGCTACTTATCAACACATGTAGCCACTTATACACAAAGTGAAACACTAATATATGTATTTAAATATTTAAACATAACTCACTAATATTTATTTTTCAGAAAGACACATATTCACTGGATGGTGTCATCAGTGATGTCATGAGTGATGTCACTCACCATGTCATGAGTGATGTAATATGTGATGTCATCAGCAGTGCATTGCACGCGCAAGTTATAGTGAGTCCGACTAACTATAACGTGGGAATTTCAATGGTTTTATATCAGTAAAATTTCCAGCTAACTATAACTGGTGTGAAACCTATGGTTTTTTCAGTGAATTTAATAGGTTTTTTAAATGCTAATTCCTAACTATAACTGGTGTGAAACCTATGGTTTTTTCAGTGAATATATATATATATATATATATATATATATATATATATATATATATATATATATATATATATATATATATATATATATATATATATATACACATATATATATATATATATATATATATATATATATATATATATATATATATATATGTATATATATATATATTAACTGAAAAAACCATAGGTTATAGACCATATATAGTTAGGGATTTGCATTTACAAAACCTTATTTTACTCACACAAAACCATTGAAATTCCATATATAGTTAGTTGCACTAACTATATATCGCGCACCCGCAATCCACTGCTGATGATGTCACATATTACATCATTCATGACATGGTCAGTGACATCACTGATGACATCACTGATGACATCTCAAATGACATCACTGATGACATCTCAAATGACATCACTGATGACATCACTGATGACATCTCATTTGACATTACTGATCACATCGCTAATGATATCATTCATGTGATAATACGATGAACCTCTTCAGACTCTAATATAACCTTAGATACAATCAGTGTAAACAGACACTCACAGACTGTCACTCATCCATGGAGTTACTCACACACCTAGTCAGTCATGCAAAGAATCAATCACACCTCCATTTCCTCAACTATACAGTTATACAAACTTTACTTATTCAAACATATACTAACACATATTTACTCTCTTATACAATCCCTGATACAAGTTCACAATGATCCATTCAGCCCCTCACACATTCACTGGCTCTTATGCACAGTTATTTATATATGTCAACTCTCACATGTACTGTGTTTTACATATGTACTTACTTTGACATGTAGCACTGAGATATCCATTCACTCACCAATACACTCATGCACACAGTCAACCGCCCATACAGCTGTTTCCACATGCACTTTTGAAACCATACATCTAGTGAATCAACTGCTCACACATCTATGCACAGAGTCATACACCTCCCAGCCACCCACACACACACTCAGTCTCCCATACAAATACTTGGGCAACCAATCAATAACCCATATATTTACTCATATAGCTACTTATCAACACATGCAACAGTTTACAGAACAACAGACATAATGATGCACAAATTAAGACAGTTTAGTCACTAACCCATGCACTCAGTGAGACACATTTAATCACTCACTCATACAGTCAGTCATGCACCTACTAAATCCTTCATCCAGACACTTATACATCCACTCATTCTTCAATATGTAAGACATATTTTAACTTTACAGAAACATACAGTCACTGGATGTTGTCATCAGTGATGTCATCAGTGATGTCATTTGAGATGTCATCAGTGATGTCATCAGTGATGTCACTGACCATGTCATGAATGATGTAATATGTGACATCATCAGCAGTGGATTGCGGGTGCGCGATATATAGTTAGTGCAACTAACTATATATGGAATTTCAATGGTTTTGTGTGAGTAAAATAAGGTTTTGTAAATGCGAATTCCTAACTATATATGGTCTATAACCTATGGTTTTTTCAGTGAATTTTCAAGGTTTTGTAAATGCTAATTCCTAACTATATATGGTCTATAACCTATGGTTTTTTCAGTGAATTTTCAAGGTTTTGTAAATGCTAATTCCTAACTATATATGGTTTATAGCCTATGGTTTTTTCAGTGAATATATATATATATATACATACATATATGAACATATATCATCTGTATATCTATATAAATACAAACATAAATGCATGCATACATATACTTATATGCATACAGATGCATGTTATTTACATGAAAGTTGAAAAAACACTAATAAAAGCACAGCTAAAAAGCCACCTCATTACAAACAGAATGGCTTTAACTTAAACGAGGGCGAGATCTATTGCATTTTCAATGCTTGTTTACTTTGGTTCCATCAAGAAGGCATTCAGATGTGTCACACATTTGCCATAAATTCTGAATGTTAGCACTCTAGTTGCACATTAGATCACTGTAGTAAAGCTACTGCTCACCAGGGACGTCTGCTGCTGGTATTCAAAGTGCATGTTTCAGTCTGCATGTCAGAATTTTTTTAATGAAATAGAAGAGGATTTGAGAAGTCACTCAAAATGATCCCTAATTTTTCTTTCTGAAGCACTAATCATACTTTCTATGGCAAAATTAACCCCCTCATGTTGTTCCTTTTTAAATTGAGTGTTTTCAGACTTACCACTTCATTCCAATCAAGATGGCTTCTGGTGTGCCATACTTTTGTCATAAGTAAGACTGTTAGCGCTCTAGTTGTTCTTTAGAACACTCTGGGACATTCTGTCATTGGGCTATACTTGGGGTACATCTGGGTGATATTTGGGCTACATTTAGGCTCTTTTGTCTCTGGTGGCCATCTTGGGAGACTGTATGTCAGAATGTTTTAATGAAATAGAAAAGGATTTGAAAAGTCACTCAAAATGTGCCCTAATTTTTCTTTCTGCAGCACTAATCATACTTTCTATGGCAAAATATACCCCCTCATGTTGTTTCTTTTTAAATTAAATGTTTTAAGAGTTACCACTTTATTCCAATCAAGATGGCTTCAGGTGTGCCATACCTTTGTAATAAGTAGGACTGTTAGTGCTCTAGTTGTTCTTTAGAACACTCTGGGACATTCTGTCATTGGGCTATACTTGGGCTACATCTGGGTGATATTTGGGCTACATTTGGGCTCTTTTGACTCTGGTGGCCATTTTGGGAGGCTGCATGTCAGAATTTTTTAATGAAATAGAAGAGGATTTGAAAAGTCACTCAAAATGTGCCCTAATTTTTCTTTCTGCAGCACTAATAATACCTTCTATTGCATAATATACCCCCTCATTTTGTTCCTTTTTAAATTAAATGTTTTAAGAGTTACCACTTTATTCCCATCACGATGGCTCCAGGTGTGCTATACCTTTGTAATAAGTAGGACTGTTAGCGCTCTAGTTGTTCTTTAGAACACTCTGGGACATTCTGTCATTGGGCTATACTTGGGCTACATCTGGGTGATATTTGGGCTACATTTGGGCTCTTTTGTCTCTGGTGGCCATTTTGGGAGGCTGCATGTCAGAATGTTTTAATGAAATAGAAAAGGATTTGAAAAGTCACTCAAAATGTGCCCTAATTTTTCTTTCTGCAGCACTAATCATACTTTCTATGGCAAAATATACCCCCTCATGTTGTTTCTTTTTAAATTAAATGTTTTAAGAGTTACCACTTTATTCCAATCAAGATGGCTTCAGGTGTGCCATACCTTTGTAATAAGTAGGACTGTTAGTGCTCTAGTTGTTCTTTAGAACACTCTGTGACATTCTGTCATTGGGCTATACTTGGGCTACATCTGGGTGATATTTGGGCTACATTTGGGCTCTTTTGTCTCTGGTGGCCATTTTGGGAGACTGCATGTCAGAATGTTTTAATGAAATAGAAAAGGATTTGAGAAGTCACTCAAAATGTGCCCTAATTTTTCATTCTGCAGCACTAATCATACTTTCTATGGCAAAATATACCCCCTCATGTTGTTTCTTTTTAAATTAAATGTTTTAAGAGTTACCACTTTATTCCAATCAAGATGGCTTCAGGTGTGCCATACCTTTGTAATAAGTAGGACTGTTAGTGCTCTAGTTGTTCTTTAGAACACTCTAGGAGCCTGCAGTAGAACACAAAGGAATCAACTGACAGTCTCTGTCCTTGTTGGATGTACATGTTTTACTGAGAATGTCAGACTTCATTTTCACATGACTGAGAAAGATAATGTGAATTTACAGAAAATATGCTTTCAGTTTAGCTTATAGATCCCCTTCCAAACCACTGTGGGAAAATCATGAGATATTAGTTTTCTTTCAAACAATATTCATGATATCACAGCAGAAGGTTTTTTCACATGGTAAAATCACCTTAGAACCCACCACAATTCCTAAAACGAGTTTGGTACCATCAACAAATGATTTATAATGTAACTAAAGTCCTAAAACCCTCTATTAACTACAATGCTTTTTAATGAGGTGCTATCATGTATATTGGTCCCAAGATGGCTGCCAACACTTCTTGGGTGAAGTGCTGACAGCCAATCAGATCAGATGTGTGGTTAGGCTCCGCCCAGATATATATCTTTTTTTTAACCTAAATTACTCAAAATCCACTGGAGCTCATATATTGAGACCTAGCAAAGGCACATCGGGCCAACAGTCCCTACAATTTTGCCAAGTTTCGTTCAAATCCATTCAGCCGTTCGAGCTAAAAGTGAGGCCAACCGCCCTATGGAAATTAACATGGGAAAAACGCGTTTTGGGACCCCCCTTTTTTCTTGGCCCCCCCTTGATGAAACCCCCCAAATTGTCAGGGGCTGCTCAGAAACAAAATGTTCCATTTTCCTGAAAATTTCAGCCAATTCCGTCCACAAACGCCAAAGTTATTAGACATAGAATTTTCAAAAATCCCATAGAGAAAAAATCCTAACTATATATACCTACTGGCGACCGCCAGTAGGTAATATATATATATATATATATATATATATATATATATATATTACCTACTGGCGGTCGCCAGTAGGTATATATAGTTAGGATTTTTTCCCTATGGGATTTCTGAAAATTCTATGTCTAATAACTTTGGCGTTTGTGGACGGAATCGGCTGAAATTTTCAGGAAAATGGCACATTTTGTTTCTGAGCAGCCCCTGAAAATTTGGGGGGGGGTTTGGCAAGGGGGGGCAGAGAAAAAAAGGGGGTCCCAATACGCGTTTTTCCCATTCATTTTTCCATAGGGCGGTTGGCCTCACTTTTAGCCCGAACGGCTGAATGGATTTGCACGAAACTTGGCAAAATTGTAGAGACTGTTAGCCCGATGTGCCTTTGCTAGGTCTCAATATATGTGCTTTAGTGGATTTTGAGAAATTAACGTTCAAAATAAGATATATATCTGTAACAGCGCTCCGGGTAGCGCTCCGGTTCGCGTACTTTTCGCGTAACGGTGCTTTGCGATGCGAAGCTGATTGGTTCTCCGGTGTCTGTCAACATTCTAAACAGTCCGGAGCGGCCGCCATCTTGTCTCTCGGTAGGATCGAGAGACAAGAGGAGGCCCAAACAAAGGGGGAAATTACCATAAGGGGGCATAGTAGATCCTCGTTGACCCCCTAGGTTTTATGTGGAGGTTTTTAAAGGGCCCAGCAGGGCAAAAAAAATGTTTTTATTTTTTTTTGCGTGGTGAGCGCCTAGTCCGCGAACCGGAAAGCGTTCTGGGCAGCGTACTATAAGGATAAAAGAATGATGGACTTTTCAAATACTGTATGTTAATTGTTTGTTGTTTTTGTTGATTTTTTTTATTTTCTTTATTTTTTAAGCATTTTTTTTTATTTTGATTGTGTTTCATAATTTATTAAACTTTCTAACATTTCATTGTCAGAAATTTCATAATTGTCATTGAATATATTTTGTAGTCTATGAGGGTGTAAAATGTCCTCATTTTTAAGCAGGTTATCCACTGCTTCCACACATTGTAGTAGTTCCTGGTCCCTACTTTCATCCATAAATTCATTTTGATTTTCATCAATGTTTCCTTGGCTGCTCTCTTGCAGTACAATTTTAAATTGAACTTGCTGCTCGCCTTCCATTTTGCCTGAAATTTGGATTAAAAACATATACATTAGTGGAGATAGGGCACTGTTGGGATTAATTTTAGATAGGCAGTTTTTATCAGTGAATTTATCTTTTGGCAGTGTATAGTATCAGAGTGGAAGTAGGACTATAAAAAAGTGTATGTGATTTAACCAAGAGAAGCCTAACTCCATCCATAACTATAACAGAGAAGTCTATCTAAATCTTTAACTACTACAGAGGGATAGTATATTGGGGCCATATGTATCAAGCTAATTAGAATGCTTTGGCGACATATTTCTGCTGATAAAAGCTGAAAAACTTTTATTGCCTATGTTGATGATATGGATCTATGTTATTTACATTTCTTTGCTGTTTCAATTAATCTTTTTCTGTTATTTTTTCTTTTCTGTTTTCTGTTTTTTCTCTCTGTTATTCCACATGTTTTAATCTTATTTTGAACATTCACTCACATTCTCCAAGAAACTCTTCTTTGTTATTGTTCTACTCTCTTTTTTTTCTTTCACTTCCTTATCCATTTTGTTTTTCGCAATTATACCCTCTTCCATCTTTTCTTCGGTAAATAGATCTATTAAACAGTATCTCTGGTTTACTCCCTATAGCTGTCTTTCTTTTAACATTACTCTCTGTTTACTTCCCTTATACTTACTCTTCTTTTTTTTAAAAAAAAATGTTTTGGTTCGCTCCTAGTTCGCGAACCGGTCAGCGAACGGGGAAGCGAACCAAAAGAAATAGAGCTTGCCAGAATGCTAAACATTCTAGCAATTTTATTTGAAAGGGGAGGTAGTTCTGAAAAGAACTTTTTTTTTTATTTTTTATTTTTTATTTTTTTTCTGAACATTTTTTGTTTTTTTTGTATTTTTTGAACAGTTTTATGATTTTTTTTGTTTTTGATGGAGGGAAAAAAACAAAAAACAGGCATTGAAAAGGGCTCAACAGGAGCAAAAAAAAAATTACTGTCTGGGGCGGTTAGGGAAATTATGATTTTCATAAGCAACGTTCATTAACGTTATGCTCATGTTACCACATGAAAGCAATGCACCACAATACAAACAGGTTAATTTCATATGTTTAAAGTTCTGCTGAATGTTTGGCATGGATTCCCGTTCCTCTGCTCCTGTCAATGATATTTGCAAAGTTGACCTGGCCACAGGAGTTGTTCTTGGATTATCCTGCAGGTCACGCAACTCTGCACGGCTGTAGTTCAATGGATGCCACCTGCTCATATGCCGATGCATAGTATAGTTCCCCATGCTATATTTTTTTTCAGTGCCTCTTGATAACTTGTCTTTACAAATGAGGCAGATGACATATTTAGCATTTACTTTCTTCTGCCCTCGAGGGAGTGAAAAAAACTGCCAAATGAAACTGGTTTTCCGATGGGAAACACGGGGCAACTCTTGTATGAATTGTGGTTCTTCTGTCTCCTCTTCCTCTAGTTCATCCTCTTCCTCCTCTGTGTTGGTAATGAACTGGGGTGGTGGTCCTCTCTTCCCATGAGGAGGTGAAGGTGGTGGTGGGGGTGCACCAGCTGAAGCAACTACTGAAGCCATTGCTCAAATATCAAAAAGGGTCTTTCTCTCACCAAGATGAAAGTCAGAGTGAGGAAAGAAGGAGGGGTTTTCATCATTTGGGAAAAGTATAAGTTCTAAACCAATGAAAAGTGTTAATTTTAGATCACATGACCTAGTATTACATCATTAGGAAACCAAAAGTGAAATGAACCAATAAAAAGTGTTATTACCGAGTCACATGACCTGCTGTGTTTACGTTTCGCGCTTTGCTCCGCTTTCCGGTCCGCTTCCGGGTCCGCTAACTTGGCGCGTCAAATGACGTATTACGCGACAACGCAAAACGTCATTCTAACGTAACAGTTACGCTAAAGGAACGTTTACCGGTTCGCGGACCGAGCCGCGGCTTTAAATTGAGCTAACGGGAAGCTGACCGGTTCGCGGACTGGGAGCGAAACATAATTTTTTTTTAAAAAAAATTGTATAAAAAACATGTAAAATATATTTTAAGATTTAAAGAAGAATACATTTTACAGCTACAGATATTAGCTTTTAAAAAACCATTGAAATTCACTGAAAAAACCATAGGTTATAGACCATATATAGTTAGGAATTTGCATTTACAAAACCTTGAAAATTCACTGAAAAAACCATAGGTTATAGACCATATATAGTTAGGGATTTGCATTTACAAAACCTTATTTTACTCACACAAAACCATTGAAATTCCATATATAGTTAGTTGCACTAACTATATATCGCGCACCCGCAATCCACTGCTGATGATGTCACATATTACATCATTCATGACATGGTCAGTGACATCACTGATGACATCACTGATGACATCATCCAGTGACTGTATGTTTCTGTAAAGTTAAAATATGTCTTATATATTTATGAATGAGTGGATGTATAAGTGTCTGGATGAAGGATTTAGTAGGTGCATGACTGACTATATGAGAGAGTGATTAAATGTGTCTCACTGAGTGCATGGGTTAGTGACTAAACTGTCTTAATTTGTGCATCATTATATCTGTTGTTCTGTAAACTGCTGCATGTGTTGATCAGTAGCTATATGAGTAGCTATATGGATTATTGATTGGTTGGCCAAGTATTTGTATGGGAGACTGAGTGTGTGTGTGGGTGGCTGGGAGGTGTGTGACTCTGTGCATAGATGTGTGAGTAGTTGATTCACTATATGTATGGGTTCAAAAGTGCATGTGGAAACAGCTGTATGAGCGGTTGACTGTCTGCATGAGTGTATTGGTGATTGAATGGATTTCTCAGTGCTACATGTCAAAGTAAGTACATATGTAAAACACAGCACATGTGAGAGTTGACATATATAAATAACTGTGCATAAGAGCCAGTGAATGTGTAAGTGGCTGTATGGATCATTGTGAACTTGTATCAGGGATTGTATAAGAGAGTAAATATGTGTTAGTATATTTTTGAATAAGTAAGGTGTGTATAACTGTATAGTTGAGGAAATGGAGGTGTGATTGATTCTTTGCATGACTGACTAGGTGTGTGAGCAACTCCATGGATGAGTGACAGTCTGTGAGTGTCTGTTTACACTGAGTGTATCTAAGGTTATATTAGAGTCTGAAGAGGTTCATCGTATTATCACATACATGATATCATCAGTGATGTGATCAGTAATGTCAAATGAGATGTCACCAGAGACGCTTTTTTTTTACATATATGGGCCTCTTCAGCCACCCTCAGACCTCAGAAAACCTAGGGGGTCAGGATATGTCTCCCGTGCCCCCTTATACCCATTCCCAACATTGTTTATCCTCCATCTTGTGACTAAATTCGTCCAAAACACAAGATGGCGGACTCCCGTTACGCTACCGGTGAGCTATCCGGTTCGCGTACCGGGTAGCGCTTCCACCGCGAAAAATCGAAAAAAAAATTATTTTATTTTTTTTGCCCCGCGGGGCCCTTTAATTGCCCCCACATCAATCCTAGGGGGTCAGGAGGGGTCTACCTTGCCCCCTTTCATTCATTTCCCACTTCGTTTATTTCCACCTCTTGACTCTCGATCCTACCGAGAGACAAGATGGCGGCCGCTCCGGACTGTTTAGAATGTTGACAGTCACCGGAGAGCCAATCCGCTTCTCCTCGCGAAGTTCCGTTACGCGTCTGGTACGCAAACCGGGGCGCTAACCGGGACGCTGTCACAGACATATATATTTTTTCGAACGTTAATTTCTCAAAATTCACTGGAGCACATATCTTGAGACCTAGCAAAGGCACATCGGGCAAACAGTCTCTACAATTTTGCCAAGTTTCATAGAAATCCATTCATCCGTTCGAGCTAAAAGTGAGTCCAACCCCCTATGGAAAACTCAATTTTAAAAACACGTTTTGGGACCCCCCTTTTTTCTCGCCCCCGCTTGATGAAACCCCCCCAAACATTCAGGGGACGCTCAGAAACAAAATGTGCCATTTTCCTGAAAATGTCAGCCAATTCCGTCCATCAACGCCAAAGTTATTCAACATAGAATTTTCAGAAATCCCTATCCAAAAAAATCCTAACTATATATACCTACTGGCGACCGCCAGTAGGTAATATATATATATATCAATGCTCGAAGGTGTCCACCTTTGAGTAGCACGCGAACAGCAGCTTGGTTTATGTATAGGTGAGGACGGAGATCCACTCGTAGACGCCGCTCCGTACGGGATCTGCCCAACGCGTTTCGAAGCTCCATCTGCTTCTCTTCAGGGGCTTTAACGGAAGCGGTGTGCGCAACCGCCGACCCACTTCCCCATTTTATGTATAACACACCCACCGATGGGAGGCTCAAATGAGACTGTGCATTCTGGGAAGTGTGGTCCGGGAAGCACACAATCAAGTCCTGTATGGACTCCACAAGTGGGCCCGTCCTCGATTCCAAGTACGACTGCTGCTTCACATTAGTGACCCCCAGGGCACCGGGGTGGTGCATACTCCGCGGCTGGATTCAACATAGAATTTTCAGAAATCCCTATTCAAAATAATCCTAACTATATATACCTACTGGCGACTGCCAGTAGGTAATATATATATATATATATATATATATATATATATATATATATATATATATATATATATATATATATATATATATATATATATATATATATATATATATATATATATATATATATTACCTACTGGCTATCGCCAGTAGGTATATATAGTTAGAATTTTTTCTCTATGGGACTTTTGAAAATTCTATGTCTAATAACTTTGGCGTTTGTGGACGGAATCGGCTGAAATTTTCAGGAAAATGGAACATTTTGTTTCTGAGCAGCCCCTGAAAATTTGGTGGGGTTTCGTCAAGGGGGGGCTGAGAAAAAAGGGGGGTCCCAAAACGCGTTTTTTGCATTGAGTTTTCCATAGGGCGGTTGGACTCACTTTTAGCTCGAACGGCTGAATGGATTTGCACGAAACTTGGCAAAATTGTAGGGACTGTTAGCCCGATGTGCCTTTGCTAGGTCTCAATATATGTGCTCCAGTAGTTTTTGAGAAATTAACGTTCAAACCAAGATATATATCTGTAACAGCGCTCTGGGCAGCGATCCGGTCCGCTTACTTTTCGCTTATCGGAACTTTGCGCGCAGAAAGCTGATTGGCTCTCCGGTGTCTGTCAACATTCTAAACAGTCCGGAGCGGACGCCATCTTGTCTCTCGGTAGGATCGAGAGAGAAGAAGAGGTGGAAAACGAAGGGGAATTTAATGAAAGGGGGCAAGGTATCCCCCTCTTGACCCCCTAGGAATGTTGTTGGGGTTATTAAAGGGTCCCGTGGGGAAAATAAAAAGAAAATGATTTTTCACGGTAGAAGCGCGGCCGCGAACTGGTAGCGAAACGGGAATTCGCCATTTTGTTATTCGTTAATTAAATTACTAGTTATAAGTGGGTGCGGGAGACGTATCCTAATCCCCTATGTTTCCTGAGGGTGGCTGAGGAGGCTGATATATGTTGATACATCTCTTCCAGCGGCTGTGCGTGAGCTTTTTTTTTTTTTTTGCTGCGTGACAGTCCGCAGCGGCCGCCATCTTGTCTCTCGGTAGGATCGAGAGAGAAGAAAAGGTGAAAAACTAAGGGGGAATTTAATGAAAGGGGGCAAGGTATCCCCCTCTTGACCCCCTAGGAATGTTGTTGGGGTTATTAAAGGGTCCCGTGGGGAAAAAAAAAAAAAATGATTTTTCACGGTAGAAGCGCTTCACGGGCCGCGAACTGGGCCGCAAACTGGTAGCGAAACGGGAATTCGCCATTTTGTGCTTCGTTAATTAAAGTACTAGGTATAAGGGGGTGCGGGAGACGTATCCTAATCCCCTATGTTTCCTGAGGGTGGCTGAGGAGGCTGATATATGTTGATACATCTCTTCCAGCGGCTGCGCCATCTTGCCTTTTTTCGAATGCCACAATTTTGTCGTGCACGGCAGCCATTTTAGATGCAAGGCTGGTCCCAGGCTATCACCTAACCCTGCGGATGTAGTTTATGGCCCCAGCTGTAGAGAATTCAGACATGCCAATCCTCCTGATTCAGGCGTGTGACTACTGATTTCAGTGCTAGTCTCCCGCCTCCCGATTTCTGCAAGCAAAAACCCGGGGGCATATTACGAACAACTAGCGATAATTTTTGTCTCTAACTTGTTTAGAGACAAAAATTATCGCCGCACATCGGCGATTTTTATCGCAGATAAACCTTGCTATTATCGCAGAAAAGTCAGCGATATTCATGTATTATCGACCTAATGCTCTTAGCCATGTTATCCACCTCCCATTGGATAACATGGCTAAGAACTGCTCAGGGCAGGTGTTAGATTTTGGAGATATTCGCGCTTAGCGCGAATATCTCCAAAAGTTGGTAATAGAAGGTAGCGATGTTAGGGACTGTTTCCAGTCGCTAACATCTTGGCACGCCACTTTGCATGTCATTAGTGATAAGTATCACTGACATGCAAAGCGGGGCCCAAGATGGTCGCTATCTCCTTTTAGCTGTCACTAACTGGTGTTAGCGACAGCTTGGTAATAGGGAAATAATTTTATCTCCGCTTTCATGGCTTTTAAAGCCAAAAAAGCGGAGATAAACCCCCTTGATAATATGCCCCACGATTCCTTGGGGGTTTCAGCTGACAGGGCTTGGTATTGTGTTACATGGTAATTTTTCCATGAAACGTCAGAGGGTCGATGCAGGGGTTCTAGAAGAGGTGATAAACCATTTAAGCCTCATGAACAAGCGCATGGTCTTTTAAAGATTTGTGAAGTACTCGGGGCGGCGGTGTGTGTGTGCCCTCTTTCAGGAGCGGGCGGGGGGGCACTGCCAGCAACTTGCCAGGTCAGGTAGTGTTCAACACGTGCATCACCCTTTCTCTGCCTGCTATTGCGCTCCATGCTTCGGAAAGGTAAGAAAAAGAACGTGCATTTGAGTTTGAAATGTCCGATCCTGCAGCAGCACACTTCCAAAGCCCACACATGACAATAACCCGATTCAAGGCCCCATTCACCCGTTTTTAAAAAAAATAGATAACACTCCAAGAAAGTAAGGTTATAAAACTTTATTAACTACTAACTTTAACGAACGGAACAAAAACTAAAAACATTTAAACATTTCTCAACACAAAAAGCAACAATGGTTAGAAGCTGTCTTTTGTGCGAATAGTCCCAAGGCAGCACAACGTGCAGAGTTCTGGACGGCACCCAGGTGATGTCGCCTGGGTGCCGCACTGGTTTAGGGATCCTACAATGCTGCTCCGAAAATTGGCGTGGGGCGTCCCGGGTGGGGCGGGGGGAGGCCTCGTCAGTAGCGGTCTGTTGTGCGAATAGTCCCAAGGCAGCACAACGTGCAGAGTTCTGGACGGCACCCAGGTGATGTCGCCTGGGTGCCGCACTGGTTTAGGGATCCTACAATGCAGCACAGAAAAACAGCGTGGGGCGTCCCGGGTGGTGCGGGGGGAGGCCTCGTCAGTAGCGGTCTGTGTCCAGTGTCACATGGCTGACACAACATGTACGACAGGCACCCAGGTGATGTCCAGTAAACTGCCGCACTGGTTTTGGTATCCTACAATGCTGCTCCGAAAATTGGTGTGCGACGGCCCGGGGGGGGGGGGGGCGTGGGGGAGCCGGCGTGAACGGGCCTCCCCAGGTGGCGGCCATCTAGCTGAGTTGCGCTCGCTCTTGCGGCCACAGCGTCTCGCTCACCATGTTGTTGAGTTGCTCCCACTCTTGCAGTGCAGCGATAGGCGGCTGCCACATGGCTCTTAAAATGGCGGACAGCTCCTCGGTTTTAGGCCTGGTCCACTGAAATGGCCCTGGGACACTTTGGAACTCGGACGCTTGCCTGCTAGGGCTTGGGCTCCATTCACGAAAAGCGTCCCCTCAGCCGTGAAGATTGTATAAAAGTCTTGGGGGGCCCCCGACTCCCGCAGGCTTCCGGTGGGGAGCGGCTGCCATGATTGCTCGCGGAATGACCACGACGGAGCCACGAGATGGTGGTGCTCTCATGCTGACGCCAGCTTCAGTCTGAATGATCCAGAAACAAGGTGGGGCTTTCATCGTTTGGGAAAAAAAAATGTTCTAAACCAATGAAAAGTGTTATTTTTAGGTCATATGACCAAGCCTTCCATCTTTAGGAAACCAAAAGTAAAATGAACCAATGAAAAGTTTTATAAACAAGTCACATGACCTGTTATGCGGCATAGGGCTACAAAAAGCGTAGAAAATCCGTTGGCACGTGAGGCGGCGTCAGTAGCGGACCGATGTGCGAATAGGCCGAAGGCAGCACAACTGGCCGAGATCCGGATGGTACCGAGGTGGTGTCCAGCAAATTGCCGCACTGGTGTGGCCATCCTACAATGCTGCGCCGAAAGACGGCGTGTCCAGCTGAGTTGCGGTCACTGTTGCGGTACAGTGACTCGAACGCGCCGAGATCCGGATGGCACCGAGGTGGTGTCCAGCTAATTGCCGCACTGGTGTGGCCATCCTACAATGCTGCGCCGAAAGACGGCGTGTCCAGCTGAATTGCGGTCACTGTTGCGGTACAGTGACTCGAACGCGCCGAGATCCGGATGGCACCGAGGTGGTGTCCAGCAAATTGCCGCACTGGTGTGGCCATCCTACAATGCTGCGCCGAAAGACGGCGTGTCCAGCTGAATTGCGGTCACTGTTGCGGTACAGTGACTCGAACGCGCCGAGATCCGGATGGCACCGAGGTGGTGTCCAGCAAATTGCCGCACTGGTGTGGCATCCTACAATGCTGCGCCGAAAGACGGCGTGTCCAGCTGAGTTGCGGTCACTGTTGCGGTACAGTGAGTCGAACGCGCCGAGATCTGGATGGCCCCGATGTTGTGTCCAGCAAGTTGCCGCACTGGTGTGGCCATCCTACAATGCTGCGCCGAAAGTCGGCGTGGGGTGCCCCGTTGGCTTATGAGGTGATGTCAGTAGTGGACCGATGTGTGAATAGGTCGGAACCAGCACAAGGCACCAAGATCCGAATGGCAAGTCCTGGATGTTGAGTGCCTCAGTTGAGATTTCTGAGCAGTGCTTGTAAGACTGTCTGAAGCTTATTTGCACCTGCTGCAGCTTCACTAGGTCCGGCGGAACTTTTTGCCTTTTCCTTTCTGCTTCTTTTCCTACAATGCGTTTCATCTGAAGACACGACCAGGTCCCTGAATGTGTGCAGGGGGACGCTATTGATTGAATGAACGCGCCGAGATCTGGATGGCACCGAGGTGGTGTCCAGTAAATTGCCGCACTGGTGTGGCCATCCTACAATGCTGCGCCGAAAGTCGGCGTGGGGTGCCCCGTTGGTTTATGAGGTGATGTCAGTAGTGGACCGATGTGTGAATAGGTCGGAACCAGCACAAGGCGCCCTGCACTGTTGAGCCTTTTTCAATGCCTGTTTTTTGTTGTTTCCCCTCCATCAAAAACAAAACAAAAATACAAGGCGCCAAGATCCGAATGGCAAGTCCTGGATGTTGAGTGCCTCAGTTGAGAGTTCTGAGCAGTGCTTGTAAGACTGTCTGAAGCTTATTTGCACCTGCTGCAGCTTCACTAGGTCCGGCGGAACTTTTTTCCTTTTCCTTTCTGCTTCTTTTCCTACAATGCGTTTCATCTGAAGACACGACCAGGTCCCTGAATGTGTGCAGGGGGACGCTATTGATTGAATGAAAATGGCGGCTTGACACAAAGCTGACTCAAGCGTTACTGTTGGTGCTATACAGACAAAAATTGGTTTTCAGTTTGTACATTCTTCAGGTTTTTTTTTTCCATCCAAGTCTGATTGAGAGTTTGTAGAAAAATGGCTTCAGATTTTCCACATACTACTCTTCAACATTCTTCCTAAATGTAACAATGTGAAACTCACTAGGAGAACGGCTGTTTCTGTTTCCTTTCAAAATGCTGCCACCAATATTTTCTGAATGGAAGACACCATCTTGTAGCATAAAGGGCCGAAAGGGGTTCTGGTCTGGCCGATGGTTGGTGGAGACATTTTGACTATATCTTGGACCTGCCCGGCCTCGCCCAAAATGGCGCCGGTATAAATGGGACTCGTAACTCCTTGCCCGCAAATGTATATCTAGAAAATGTTATTGTAAGTGGCCCTGTCGTATTTTAATTACAAAATGTACGTCCACCGATTCCGCAACTGTTAGACACCTTTGTTCTTGTCACCTAATGGCCCGCTCGTTACGTTCTTCTACAGTGTAAATGTCTCCTCATCATATACGATTTCAGTTTGCTCCGTGGCCGGCCCACGTGGTTATAGGCCCGTATTTGTATACTGACATTTTCACAATAAAGGTTTTTAAAACAAAACACGGTAGTAGTATTTTCATTTGTAAAGTTTTTAGTTTTAGTGACTGTTTTCGAATCAGTAAAAGGCAAGTGAAATAAAGCAGTCCAATTACATGACGGATAAAAGGTATAATATGTAGGAACGCAGTAAAGATAAATGGTCAAGGGCAGTTGTGTTTTTCATGTCTGCAACATAAAGTGATCGATAAGAATCTGATAATCAGGCGTATCGGCGACTAAGACAGCAGGCCGAATCTCTTTTACTCAACGGCTCCGTCATGGAAGGAAGAAACGCCCTTTTTCTCGAAAAAGGAATATATTTTACTTGCAAGACAGTTGTAAATTTTCCGGGAAAGTACATTAGCCTGGAATATTATAACATATGTTTGAAAAAAAAATATTGTTCGAAAATAATAAAAAGCGTAATTTTTAGGTCATATGACCAAGCTTTTCATCATTAAATTAACAAAAGTAAAATGAACCAATGAAAAGTTTTATTAACAAGTCACATGACCTGTTATGCTTACGTTACGCGCTGCGCGCCGCGCCTCGGATCACTTCCGGGTGCGCTAACGCGGCGTGTCATAAAACGCATTACGCGACAACGTAGGTCAAGAATATAGTCTAAATGTCTCCACCAACCAGCGTTCAGAACACAACCGCTTTCAGCAGTCCAAAAAGTTCTGTTAAATGACAACAGAGGGGACAGGCAACAAGAACCATCAGTCAAAGAGGGGAGGGCAAGTTCTTCTCTTCCGGGTCATGTTGGGGCGCTACCGGAACTGATCGAATTGGTAGTCTACAGTGTTTCTGGATGTTTCAGACTAAAGCTGGCGTCAGCATGAGACCACTACCATCTCGTAGCTCCGTCGTGGCCATTCCACGAGCAATCATGGCAGCCGCTCCCCACCAGAAGCCTGCGGGAGTCGGAGGCCCCCAAGACTTTTGTAGAATCTTCACGGCTGAGGGGACGCTTTTCGAGAATGGGACCCAAGCCCTAGCAGACAAGCGTCCGAGTTCCAAGGTGTCCCAGGGCCATTTTAGTGGACCAGGCCCAAAACCGAAGAGCCGGCCGCCATTTTGAGAGTCCTGTGGCAGCCGCCTATCGCTGCACCGCAAGAGCGGGCGCATCTCAACTACATGGTGAGCGAGACGCTGTAGTCGCAAGAGCGGGCGGTAAACAGCTGAATGGCGGAAGAGGCACAGTGTAGCAAAAGCGGGCGGAATGGCAACTAAAACGATAAAGGGGCGCCCCACTACAGCTTGTCTTCAGGTCAAACGGATTGTGGGACAAGGTCCAGAATTGAAGAGTCATCAAAAGGCAAAAAGTTCCGCCGGACCCCGGGAGCCGGCCGCCTATGTCGGGGGCGATCTCAGGCTACACCAGTGCTATAAGACTTGGGGAGGGTGTCGGAGCCAAGCGTCTTCTCCGAGTCCATGGCCATCACACCGCCCCTCAGGGGCCTCCGTCAAGCTGTTTAGGAAGGTAACATATCACATTGTTTTCTAATGCAGTCAGGTCCACAAACGACACTCACTTACTTTGAGAATAGTGAAGCTGCAGTAGGTGGAAATAAGCTTCAGACAGTGTTACAAGCACTGCTCAGAACTCTTAACTATGGCACCCAACATCCAGAACTTATGCTATTTGAGAATGGTAGTGACATCGAAGCATCTCAGGGACCAAAACCATTAACGTACTTTCACGTATGAAAATCTTACTTGGGGAGGGGGCAGGAGCGAAGCGCCCCCTCCCAGTCAGCGCCACCACACCGTATGTTGAAAATCTGAAGCCATCGTTCTACAAAGTCAACCAAACTTGGATTGAAAAATCTAGAAAAATGTACAAACTGAAAACCAGTTTTGGTCTGCATAGCATCAGTAACAACGCTTGAGTCAGCTTTGTGTCAAGCCGCCATTTTGATTCAATAAAGCACAGGCATTGAAAAAGGCTGAAATTCAGAACTCTAAACTATGGCACCCAACATCCAGGAGCTTGCCATCCGGATCTTGGAGCCTTGTGCTGTTTTCGATCTATTCACACATCGGTCCACTACTGACATCATCTTATAAACCAACGTTATGTAAATAGTTTTTTAATAAAATGTTTTACCCTGTTTCTTTGCTGGTGTGTTGTCTATATTTTTAATATTTGCATAGGGTTTGTCGTTATTTTGTGCGGGATGGGTGATGGAGCCGAGCTGTCTTGCAGCCCTCATGGTGTGGAGCTCAGTTCATCTCACTATTTTCGTATTTCTCATGAAGGGTTGTTCCTAATATTTCTATTTTAGCGAGGTCAAAAAGAGATCCAATTAGTGGCCTACTGATTTTGCTCGATTACTTTTATTTTTTTACACGATTTTTCACTATCTGCAAAGACTAAACAGAGTATTGCGACTTTGTGCTTGTTTGTAAATAGAGAATGATCCAAAGAGAACCAATTCTAAAACAGTAAATGCTTGGACAACAATCAATCAAATGGAGAGACAAGGAGGCACGACGGATTACAACGGGGGTAAAGGCCTGCGTTAACTACCCTTCAGTATCTGCAAAGAGAGAGTACTACTAAGGCAAAAGAGGGGAGGGGGGGGGGGTGCAGCGTTCAAAGCACATCAGCGTGCATAAATACGAAAATGTTTTTATCTATCACGTACTTGACATTTTAAAGCTTTTCATATTTGCTATTAAAAAACCAATGAAATTCACAGAAAAAACCATAGGTTATAGTGGATATATAGTTAGGAATTTGCATTTACAAAACC
The DNA here is from genome assembly GCF_964263255.1 of Lissotriton vulgaris. NCBI lineage: Eukaryota > Metazoa > Chordata > Amphibia > Caudata > Salamandridae > Lissotriton > Lissotriton vulgaris. Next base: position 868,689,335 of record NC_141685.1, read on the forward strand.
TTGAAAATTCAATGAAAAAACCATAGGTTATAGGCCATATATAGTTAGGAATTCGCATTTACAAAACCTTATTTTACTCGCATAAAACCATTGAAATTCCATATATAGTTAGAAGCGCTAACTATATATCGCGCACCCGCAATCCACTGCTGATGATGTCACATATTACATCATTCATGACATGGTCAGTGACATCACTGATGACATCACTGATGACATCTCAAATGACATCACTGATGACAACTCAAATGACATCACTGATGACATCTCAAATGACATCACTGATGACATCACTGATGACAACTCAAATGACATCACTGATGACATCTCATTTGTCATCACTGATCACATCACTCATGTGATAATACAATGAACCTCTTCAGACTCTAATATAACCTTACATACACTCAGTATAAACAGACACTCACAGACTGTCACTCATCCATGGAGTTACTCACACACCTAGTCAGTCATGCAAAGAATCAATCACACCTCCATTTCATCAACTATAAAGTTATACACATCTTACTTATTCAAACATATAATAACACATATTTATTCTCTTATATAATCCCTGATACAAGCTCACAGTGATCGATACAGCCACTCACACATTCACTGGCTCTTATGTTCAGTTATTTATATATCTCAACTCTCACATGTATTGTGTTTTACATACGTACTTACTTGCACATGTAGCAATGAGAAATCCATTCACTCACCAACACACCCATGCACAGTCAACCGCCCATATAGCTGTTTCCACATGCACTCTTGAACTCATACTCCTAGTGAATCAACTGCTTACACATCTATGCACAGAGTCACGCACCTCCCAGCCACCCACACACACACTCAGCCTCCCATTCAAATACTTGGGCAACCAATCAATAACCCATATGGCCACTCTTATAGCTACTGATCAACACATGCAGCAGCTTACACAACAACAAACATACTGATGCACAAATTAAGACAGTTTAGTCACTAACCCATGCACTCAGTGAGACACATTTAATCACTCACTCATACAGTCAGTCATGCACCTACTAAATTCTTCATCCAGACACTTATACATCCACTCATTCTTCAATATGTGAAACATATTTAAACTTTACAGACACATACAATCACTGGATGTTGTGATCAGTGATGTCATCAGTGATGTCATTTGAGATGTCATCAGTGATGTCATCAGTGATGTCACTGACCATGTCATGAATGATGTAATATGTGACATCATCAGCAGTGGATTGCGGGTGCGCGATATATAGTTAGCGCTTCTAACTATATATGGAATTTCAATAGTTTTATGCGAGTAAAATAAGGTTTTGTAAATGCGAATTCCTAACTATATATGGCCTATAACCTATGGTTTTTTCATTGAATATATATATATATATATATATATATATATATTCCATGATCCAGCATAACCAGTGCTCGACAGGTCGAAGCAATGCGGGGACTCGAGGGGTTGTGATGCCTCAATACTCACCTCACCATGCGTGCCCAAACTCCCTAACGCCTGCAGACAAAAAGACTTAACTTTTGTTTCCCCCATCACGCTACACCAGGCACACAGGATTCTGGGAGTTGGAGTTCCATACTGAACCCAACACAGCGGATGATCACATGAGCGGGGGCGGCGCCAGGAGTAAACTTTATTTGGATTGACAACACTCAATCTGTGCACAACGGACATGAGGAGCGGCTAGGGGCGTCTGAGGAAGGATTTTTTATCCGAAATGCATTATGCCCGGCTGCAAGGAACTTCAATAAAGAACCCCACCTGTATTTCTCTGCCTGGGACTCCTTCCTTTCATGCAGTTGGAGGGTTTCGTTAATATATATATATATATATATATATATAACATTTCTATGGCAAAATGAAACCCCTCATTTTGTTCCTTTTCAAATTAAATGTATTAAGTGTTACCACTTTATTCCAATCAAGATGACTTCGGGTGTGCCATACTTTTGTCATAAGTAAGACTGTTAGCGTTCTAGTTGTTCTTTAGAACACTCTGGGACATTCTGTCATTGGGCTATAGTTGGGCTACATCTGGCTGATATTTGGGCTACATTTGGGCTCTTTTGTCTCTGGTGGCCATCTTGGGAGACTGCATATCAGAATTTTTTAAATGAAATATAAGAGGATTTGAGAAGTCACTCAAAATGTGCCCTAATTTTTCTTTCTTCAGCACTAATCATAATTTCTATGGCAAAATGAACCCCCTCATTTTGTTCCTTTGCAAATTAAATGTTTTAAGTGTTAACACTTTATTCCAATCAAGATGACTTCAGGTGTGCCATACTTTTGTCATAAGTAAGACTGTTAGCGCTCTAGTTGTTCTTTAGAACACTCTGGGACATTCTGTCACTGGGCTATAGTTGGGCTACATCTGGCTGATATTTGGGCTACATTTGTTTTTTTTTGTCTCTGTTGGCCATCTTTGGGCTACATTGGGCTACATTGGGCTACATTTGGGCTCTAACATATATATAGCCCAATGTAGCCCAATATATATTTTTCAAAGTTAATTTTCGTAAAAACCACTGGAGCATATATCTTGAGACATAGCAAAGGCACATCGGGCTACCAGTCCCTACAATTTTGCCAAGTTTTGTGGAAATCCATTCAGCCGTTCGAGCTAAAAGTGAGTCCAACCGCCCTATGGAAAACTCAATGTTAAAAACACGTTTTGGGACCCCCCTTTTTTCTCGGCCCCCGCTTGACGAAACCCCCCCCAAAACTTTCAGGGGACGCTCAGAAACAAAATGTGCAATTTTCCTGAAAATTTCAGCCAATTCCGTCCATCAACGCCAAAGTTATTCAACATAGAATTTTCAGGAATCCCTATTCAAAAACATCCTAACTATATATACCTACTGGTGACCGCCAGTAGGTAATATATAACATTTCTATGGCAAAATGAAACCCATCATTTTGTTCCTTTTCAAATTAAATGTATTAAGTGTTACCACTTTATTCCAAACAAGATGACTTCAGGTGTGCCATACTTTTGTCATAAGTAAGACTGTTAGCGTTCTAGTTGTTCTTTAGAACACTCAGGGACATTCTGTCATTGGGCTATAGTTGGGCTACATCTGGCTGATATTTGGGCTACATTTGGGCTCTTTTGTCTCTGGTGGCCATCTTGGGAGACTGCATATCAGAATTTTTTTTTTTTTTAAACCTTTATTTATCAAATGCACAATACACAGCGTCTGCCTACAACCCCATCGGGCCGGCCGCTATGACAAACATTAAAAGAAGCAAATAAAAGACAATATGCAATAGAGGTGGCCCCTTAGCGACCGTTATGGTGTAGTGCACAATACAATAATCGACAGGATAACAAAGGTTTAATTTTATAATTTTGTCGAAGTGGAAAACAAACAAAAACAAACACATGGTAGAGTACTGACAGGGCTCACAGGAGGGGGGGGGGGAGGGAAGGAGTATACAGAAACAGGAGCAAGTCTAACATGGGAGGGGGTTTATGGAGGGAATATAGAATGTGAGTAGTGAAGGGAACGCTGTTCATGGGGAGGAGGGAATAGCCTCGGCGTAATCAAGTGGAGGGGTACAGATATCGCCTCGGTAGGCATTCCATTGTGCCCAGACCCTGTTCCACTTTCTAGGACGACCCCGTGCCTCGTACACCGTCTTCTCTCGAAACATGCGCCAGTCCATGTTGTCTTTCCAGGCACTGAGCCCCGGTGGTCTATTGGAGCCCCAGAGCTGAGCTATGTCTCTCTTGGCAACCATGTTGCCCAGAGTGACCCAGAAGGTCTGGGCGGCCGTACAATCCGTAGGCTCGCACACATTAAGCAGACAGCATCGTGCCTCGGGAAGGAGGGGTGCTCCAGTAACGCGTCCCATCACATCATGCACTCTGGACCAGAAAGTTGTAATAACCGGGCATTCCCACAAGAAATGAAGAAAAGTACCATATATACCACATCCACGTCTACACAGTCCATCCGTCGCAAGCCCCATTCGCACCAGACGTGTACCAGTCACATACACACTGTGGAGGATCTTTAGTTGGACAAAACGAAGCCGAGCCGGAATAGCCACCTCTTTAGGGGAGGAAACTGCCATCTGCCAGTCCTCATCGTCTAGTTCGAGCCCATCTGCCGTCCAAGAGGCTCGAAGCTTCTCCAGTAGGTCAGCCCTGTTGGTAATAAGTTTCTTATAGATTAAAGAAATCGTGCTATCGGGGACGTGGCCATCAAGGATACGGTCCTCCAGTGGGGATAACTGGGGAATATCAGTCCCAGGGGGAAAGGCGGAAGATAAGGCATGCCGCACCTGAATATACCGAAAATACTCCTTATTATCCAGCTGAAATTCCACCTTCAGGGCCTCGAAGGACTTCACAGTGCCCCTGGCCCAGAGATCCTCCACCTTACTAATCCCAATCATATCCCACCTATCAAACCCTTTCGTCCGCCACAGGTTGCCCAGCCGCTCAGAATCATACAGCGGGGTCATACGCGTCAATTTGCCGCCCCAGCCCGTAGCCACAGTCGCATCCTTCCAGGCACGCACCGCACACTTCGTAGGACCGGTCAGGAGATGGAGTGGTGACTTCGAGTACAAAGCTCTATTGAAGTTGCCACCGGGCAGTAGGAATTTATCCAGGGCGAAAGCAGGAGCGGGTTCCGAAGAATATGGTACATGGTTAATTGCGCTTAAATGCGAGGCCCAGTAATATCGTTTGATATCTGGTAAAGCGATACCGCCATCGTACCAGGGGAGTGTAAGTTTAGACAATGCGATACGGGCACGTCCGTCCCAAATCAATTGCCGCTGTAGGCTTTCGATTTCACAAAAATAGCGAGCGGGGACTGGGTCAAAGAAATTCTGCAAGGCATAAAGAAATCTAGGGAGCGACATCATTTTAAAAAGTGCCGCTCGCCCCAACGGGGACAAGGGCAGTTCACGCCACCGCCTCACATCTTGCTTGAGGAGACGGAGGGGGGCATAGAGATTCCGATCGTAGCGCACCGCGGAAACCATGGAGACATAGATCCCCAGATATTTGAAACCATCTTCCGCCACCTGAATTGGAAACCTACGGGGCAGCGGTGGTAACACCCCCGCTATGACATAAACACAGGACTTGGTCCAATTGATAACCAGTCCGGAGTTCTTACCAAAAGAAGTGAGAACGTCAAAGAGCACGTTCAAAGACTTCTGGGCGGAGGTGAAATAAAGAAGGATGTTGTCGGCGTAGAGCGAGACGCGATCTTCCAAATCCGGCGCCCACCGGATCCCTTTAATCGAGGGTTCCCACCGGAGCCATGCCGCAAGGGGTTCGAGTGCCAGTGCAAACAGAAGTGGGGAAAGCGGACACCCCTGACGGGTGCCGCGTCCCAATGGAAATGGGCCGGAGCTCCTGCCATTCACTACAACTTGAGCCAACGGTTGCTCATACAGGATCCTCACCCACGCAATGAAGTTAGGGCCGAAGCCAAATGTGGAAAGGGCCGCCCACAGATATGGCCATTCAATAGTATCAAAAGCCATTGTAGCATCCAGGGAGGCCACCACCGCTGGCTCAGCGAGAGTTGCAGCTCTCGCGAGAAGGCCGTGGAGTCTACGCAGATTAAGGGCCGTGCTCCAATGGGGTATGAAGCCGGATTGATCCGGATGTATCAAGTCACAGATCACAGTCAACAACCGATTGGCCAGGACCTTGGCAAGAATTTTGGGTTCCGCGTTCAGTGATGAGATGGGGCGGTAGGAGGTGCAGCGGTCACGAGGCTTACCGTCCTTATGAATGACCACTATGGTAGCCAGGCGCTGTTCGGACGGAAGGACTCCAGCCTCAAATGCGTCCAGAAACATGGTCCGCAAGTGGGCGGCCATTTTGTCTGGACGGAGTTTATAGAGCTCGATAGGCAAACCATTAGGCCCCATCGCCTTACCCGAACGTAAGGATCTTATGGCGAGGGAGATCTCGTCCACCATAAAAGGAGCTTCGAGAGCCAATCCATCCTCCTCCGAGACTCAAGGAAGAGCAACATCGCGCAACAGTAAACGGGAGTCGGCCTCATCACGATCACTCACCGGGGTATCAACCTTTTGGAAATGGTCCACGAAACAGTCAACAATCTCACCGGGGTCAGATACACATTCACCAGACTCACGGGTAATAACGGGTACCACACGATTCATTCTTTCAGCCTTATCCAGCCACGCAAGGAGTTTGCTAGCCTTGTCACCCACATCATACAAACGGCCCAGCTGATTCACACGCATCACCTTAGCAGCATCAGTCACACAGGCTCTATAATCCGCCTGCTTCAGTTCCAGAGTTTGTAGGAGTGCAGGCGTGTCATCCCCACCCAACTCACTTTCGAGTGTGGTTATTTCGGTCTCAAGGGCCAGCATGGCCTCCCTCCTAGCTTTCCTTTCAGCTGCAATAAGAGACAGTGCGGATCCCCGTATGACAGTTTTGAAGGCCTCCCAAAGAGTCGTAGGGGAAGTCACCGAACCCACATTCTCATCGCAGTAGCAATCGATAGCCTTCACCAAATCTGAGCGGAGCCGGGGGTTCCGAAAGTGCCAGGGTGGGACAGGGGGAACTCTGCTTCCAGAAAGACCACCCACATAAACCTCAAGCAGCAAAGGGGAATGATCTGAAATACCCCTAGGGAGATGTCGAACTTCCCGCACCAAGGATAGGTTAGAGGTCAGCATGAAAAAGTAGTCTATCCTAGAGAGGCTGCCATGCGCACCAGAGTGGAAGGTGTATTGCGTCTGTGAGGGGTGCAGCGAACACCAGACGTCCACCAGACCAAAAGTTTCGGCCATGTCAGTTACCCACATCTGGGACAACGGCAGAACTCTAGGGGCCAGTCGATCACAATCACCAGACATCACAGAATTAAAATCCCCACCCATAATCAGTAGGCCATCAGGGATTCCAAGAAGAGTCTTGCCGAGATCAGCATATGTAGTTACCTGCAGCCCCGGGGGAATATATACAGCCACTATCACAATTAGCTTCCCCTCCCATCTCCCCGAGACAGCAGCATAGCGTCCCCGATCATCAAGGGTGACATCATCAATCTCAAGGGCCAAGGAGAATTTAACCATTATACCCACTCCTCGGGAGCCGGACGTAAAACCAGCATGAGCGACCAACCGCTAGCCTCGACGGTCGAGAGCTTTACAAGCATTACCAATCAAATGGGTTTCTTGAAGTAACACAACATCAGAGAATGACGCCTTATAAATTGCAACACAATGCCACGTTTAATTCTGTCTCCCAAACCATTGACGTTCCAAGAAAGAACCTTCATCTCACCCCCCCCATCCCAAGAAGAGCGACCCAACCCAACCCCCTCCCGTAACCTCAGATCAAGGATGTACGGAAGCAATAGTGTACCATGTGAAAAGAAAAACAAGAAACACGCAACACAACCAAGTCCCCACCAACCACCCCCCAACCATGAACCCGTTACAACGCCCCCCACCCTACACCCCTGCTGACTAAAGAGCCACCCCAAGCTGCAGTGTGCCTGTCGCCCCCATCTGATCTACACAAAGAAACCCCCGAGGAGGAAGGGAGTAACTACCCCAACCCGCCCCACCCCGGGCATAAACATAGAGCATATGATAAAAGTTACTCTGTAAAGTTTATGATCCAAAACCGGACCTCGGGGGCCCAAATTCAGTCCTGCGCCATTGCACCGCCGTCCGCGCCTCCGGGGCCTCCGCTCTCGGTGTCATCCTTTGGCAACGAGTCCAACCAGTCACTGGCACTATCCGGTTGATCGAAGAAGTAAGCACGTTCCCTGTATTCGATACGCAAGCGAGCGGGAAATAACATAGCATATTTTAGTCCCAAATCCCTCAAGCGACGCTTCACTCCAAGGAATCCTGAACGTTGCCGTTGCACTTGAGGAGTGAAGTCAGGATAGATCGAGACAGAGTTATTATCTAACTTCAACGGGCCGTGCTTGCGGGCAGCCTGAAGAATGGCGTCCCTGTCTCGAAAGTGAAACAGCCTAGCATTTATAGGCCTTGGGGGTCCCCCCGGCTTTACCTGTCCACCCGGGAAGCGATAAGCACGCTTGACCGCAAAAAACTTGCTAAGGCCTGCGGGAGCGAGTTTAGCAATAATTAGCTCCTCAACCAGTAGATCGATCGAGGCAGCACCATTGTCCTCCGGCACTCGGACTAGGCGAATGTTGTTCCGCCGGGCCCTATTGTCGTAGTCCTCCATGCGTTTGGCCAACAGGTCTTGTGATGAACGCAAATTCCCAATCTCCGACTGCGCTTTCGCCATGTCCGTCACCAGAATGGATGCCTTTAGGTCCAGTGCCTTGACCCTCTCGTTCGTCTTGGCCAGGTCGGCTCGAATAAGAGTAACATCAACCGCCACCGTGTCTATCTTCGACACAATGGCTTCATACTGTTGACTCATATCGGCCTTGAGCCCCGCAATGGCGGCCAGTAGGTCCTGAAGGGACACTTCGGATGAGGTCGCCATGTCCGTCTTTGGGTCTTCCAAGCCACGGCTGGCAGCACTGGGGAACCTCTCGGTTGCGTATAGCGGTCGATCACGTTGGGCTGGATCGACCCCCCACGAGTGGTAGCCTTCCTGCGCTTCTCCATCTCGGGTTTCGTCGCCATGTTGAATTCAGCACCTCACAGGAACAACCCGGGTGCGACAGGATGTCAGCGATCCTCGACCTCGAAAGTCTGGTTTTTGCAAGAAATTGTCGCAGGCCACTGAGCCGGCACTGCGAAAAAGCGTGTTGCCAGCGAGAACAGCAAACCAGGATTGAAGAGCAGGTCACAGGAAGTCAGGACACGGGAGGACCAGAAACCGAAAGTGAAAGTGGCACATCATCGGTGAAGCAAATGCCAGGCAGCCGTTGTTGTTGCATTACTGCTCGGCCATCCAAGGCAGCAGAGTCCCCGGTCCCGTCCGGGGCTAGGCCAGGAAGTTAGAGACGACGTAAAAATGGTCCCCGAAGTCCGATCCCGGCCTAAAAAAGTTCAGCAGCATCAGCAAGAGTAACACTTCAAAAGCCCGTCGAAGTGACCAGGATAACTGAAGGATAAATCAAGAAGAGCGGTGCGGTTCTCGGGAGCTCTCTGCTCACGCGACCATCTTGGATCCCCGCGTAGCTCTTCCTCCCGTATCAGAATTTTTTAAATGAAATATAAGAGGATTTGAGAAGTCACTCAAAATGTGCCCTAATTTTCCTTTCTTCAGCACTAATCATAATTTCTATGGCAAAATGAACCCCCTCATTCTGTTCCTTTGCAAATTAAATGTTTTAAGTGTTAACAGTTTATTCCAATCAAGATGACTTCAGGTGTGCCATACTTTTGTCATAAGTAAGACTGTTAGCGCTCTAGTTGTTCTTTAGAACACTCTGGGACATTCTGTCAATGGGCTATAGTTGGGCTACATCTGGCTGATATTTGGGCTACATTTGTTTTTTTTTGTCTCTGGTGCCCATCTTTGGGCTACATTGGGCTACATTGGGCTACATTGGGCTACATTTGGGCTCTAACATATATATAGCCCAATGTAGCCCAATATATATTTTTCAAAGGTAATTTTCGTAAAAACCACTGGAACATATATCTTGAGACATAGCAAAGGCACATCGGGCTACCAGTCCCTACAATTTTGCCAAGTTTTGTGGAAATCCATACAGCCGTTCGAGCTAAAAGTGAGTCCAACCGCCCTGTGGAAAACTCAATGTTAAAAACACGTTTTGGGACCCCCCTTTTTTCTCAGCCCCCGCTTGACGAAACCCCCCCAAACTTTCAGGGGACGCTCAGAAGCAAAATGTGCCATTTTCCTGAAAATCTCAGCCAATTCCGTCCATCAACGCCAAAGTTATTCAACATAGAATTTTCAGAAATCCCTATTCAAAAAAATTCTAACTATATATACCTACTGGCGACAGCCAGTAGGTAAAATATATATATATATATATATATACTTTGGCGTTTGTGGACGGAGTCGGCTGAAAATGGCACATTTTGTTTCTGAGCAGCCCCTGAAAATTTGGGGGGGTTTCATCAAGGGGGGGCCGAGAAAAAGGGGGGTCCCAAAACGCGTTTTTCCCATTCATTTTTCCATAGGGCGTTTGGCCTCACTTTTAGCTCGAACGGCTGAATGGACTTGGCAAAATTGCTGGGACTGTTAGCCCGATGTGCCTTTGCTGGGTCTCAATATATGTGCTCCAGTGGATTTTGAGAAAATAACGTTTTAAAAAACAGATATATCTGTGACAGCGTCCCAGGTAGCGCTCCGGTTCGCGTACTTTTCGCGTTACGGAACTTTGCGAAGCGAAGCTGATTGGCTCTCCGGTGTCTGTCAACATTGTAAACAGTCCGGAGCGGCCGCCATCTTGTCTCTCGGTAGGATCGAGAGACAAGATGAGGCCAAAACAAAGGGGCAAATGACCATAAGGGGGCATAGTAGATCCTCCCTGACCCCCTAGGTTTGATGTGGAGGCTTTAAAAGGGCCCGCGGGGCAAAAAAAAAAAAAAATCATTTTTTTTTCATGGGGTGCGCCCGGTACGCGCACCGGAAAGCGGTCCGGGGAGCGTACTATAAGGAAACAAGAATGATAGACTTTCAAAATATTGTATGTTTATTTTTTGTTCGTTTTGTTGGTTTTTTTTGTTTATTTTTATTTACGTAGCAACATGTAGGTACCAATGCAGAGTCTAAAAATAACAATACATTGTTTCCTTTGTAGATATCTTGCAGGTTGTTTCAGAAGTTATTGAGGTATATGGAATTCATAGTGTAGTCTGTCAGGAAAGCAGAAACACCATGGAGGCAGGAGATGATAAAGAGATGTTAAATACACATTGGAGATGATATAGTGGAAGAAAGGAAGTAACTATGAGCAAACTTAAAGTTGCACGGTATATTTAAAGTCTGATTTTACATTAAAATCAATTTGATACTAGTTTAAAAAATACATATAAAAATGAATAATGTTTCAAACAATTTTTGAATTATTATATATACATTTATTATTCTGATTTATTTTCAAAATTAAAAAGAACTTCTAATAATTCTTGGTCAGATTTTGACTCATTTTCAATTAACAAATCCACAGCTTCAACACATTGCAGAAGTTCTATGTCCATTGATTGATCAAAGTATTATGAATCATTTTCTTTGTCTTGGTTGCATTCTGCAATTTCCATGATATTTTTCTGCTCTCCTTCCATTTTGTATGCTGTAAAATGAATTTTAAAAAAATATATCAGTACAGATAGGGCACTGTTGGCTTTAAGTACAGACAGGTAGTTTGGTTTTTTAAACAGTGATTTTTTTGTTGGGCAGTGTATGGTATCAAACTGGAAGTAGAAATATGAAAACAAATTATGAAATAAACTCTAAGTCAATTCTTAATTATACAAGACAAGTCTAACTCCATCCATAACTAAAACAGAGAAGTCTATTTTATTCTATAAGTATTACGGAGGGATAGTATATAACTATCAGAAAATGTTTTCCTAATTAGCTTACAGTACAGAACATACTTCAGTTTTTAAAATAACATCGTACCTTTCAAATAGAACTTCAAGTTATCAGTTGAAATGTACTTGATATGTACTTCAAGAAGTAGTAGTCAAAATGGCTGTGTTTCTCTCTCTTTCTTTATATATATTCAGGTACATAACCAATCAAATGTCATGATATAATAGTAGAAATTGAAAGTAACATTTTAATTGGTTGTCAATTCCAACACTTCAAATGTGTTTTGTGAAGTAATTTACCTCAGGGAATTTAGAGAGTTCTACATGCTAAATGGCTAAATGGAATTCCAACCAAATTTGTGAAAATGGTAGGGATTGGTATGTAGTATGAGCTAATGTTTAATTGGTGAAAGTGTCTTCTGTGTTTTTTTTGTAAATTACTTTCCCACCTTTTTTGAGCGAGTGCTTGTCAGTGCGTGTCCCGGTACGCAAACCTGCAGCGTTACGGGAGTCCTCCATTTTGTGTTTCGGTAGAATTGAGATACAGGATGGAGGGTAAATAATGTTCAGAATGGGTAGAAGGGGGCACGGTAGATGTATCCTGACCCCCTAGGTTTTCTGAGGGTGGCTGAGGAGGCTCATATATGTTGAAAAAAAAATTGAATTTTTCACGCTGTTAGCTGCCGGTACACGAACCGGGTAGCGAACCGGGAAGCGAACATAAGTGAAAATTAGTGAAAAAAGGTACATTCGAAATTTCAAAAGAGTAATTAAAGTTAAGGTAGCTCTGAAAAGAGCTTTTGGGTTTTGTGTAAGTACTTATAAGTAGGTACCAATACACAGTCTTAAATTTTGTATGAAAACTCTATTCCCCTCATCTGAGAAGTGCACGCCATCTCCTCTGTAGATATCTTGCATGTAATAACGCAAGTTATTGTTGTAGATGGAGCCCATTCCATGGTTTCTCATGTAAGCTGAAACAGACTTATTTACATGCTTCCTCGATTTCTCAATTTGTGGACAAAATTGATTGGACCACCTCCATTTTTGTCTTTGGCATATATTGGAATATACCAAGGCAGTTTGAGGAAAAAGTGCCATCAATTGCTCAAAGGTGTCTTTTAAGAGCATTTCCAGACCTACCCCAGTCAAAGTGCCCAAATCATTTCCTCCACAGTGCACTATTATGAGGTCAGGGTTTGGCAAATGTAAAAAGGTTTTCACCAATGGTATCAATTGGTGACATTTCAATCCTCTTTGGCCAATCCATTTGATTTCCACATTTTGTAAATTGAGGTTGTGTAAATTTCTGTTATCAGCATACCTGTGAGCCCAGTGGATGTAGCTATGTCCAAGAATCCAGACTGAAAACATGGCTAGAGGAGTTTCTGCTGCAGTCAGATGAAGCATTGGAATGAAATGGCAGTTGAAACAGTGGAGTTTGTAATTAAAAAAACTGTGGAGTTTGAGTGCAAATGATTCATTAGAAGTGATTGGTGGATTTCCATTGCTGAAAACAGAAAGTTAGGGTGCATGGATGTGTTCTTTGAAAGATGTAATTTGAATGGTTATTAAAAAATGATGTTATGAAAGATTGCAGTGGATTAGCAGGTTTAATGAGAGTTCAGAGTTTATTTGAAACATTGTTGTCTGAACTTGTAAACATGAGAGGTCTTGCAGGTGGTAGTTGCTATGGAAAAAGGGCAGAAAGGGCAGAGGGGGGAAGGGTGTTGATTTGAGAATAGTGAGGAAGAGTTTTGATTGGTTGACATGAGAGATATGTGTGATGAATATCAGCATTTTAGTGCCTTTGTTGGTTCCAGCCTCTGGAGTGCATACCTTTTATTCTGCTAAAGAAAAATTGGTGTGTTTCTGAGACTGTTTTGAAATTCAAAAAGCATTTGTTAAGGTGAGTTATCGTTTCTTTATTTTAGATAAAGACTAGTATGCTTTTTTGCGAAAATAAGAAAGCCAGCTGTGCATTTAAAATGATGTTTTGAGTCAAGTGTTTGCATTATGTTTTCAAAGAAGATTTTGCATTCTTTTACCAATTGTAATTGCAGATAATGTAAAGTATTAGTACTGACAAGGTGTGGTTGTACATAGGAGCTGTGCTGTGTTTTCAAATTATGATCAGAAAATCGTTTTTAAGGAAAAGGAATTCTTTTAAAAATTATGAGAATTTATTTACTTGCGATGTGACTGCTGCAATGCGTCGCTTTTGCGGAACAGATGCATGATGCATCTGTGTTGTTATTCCCCCATGCTGCTCTACAGTGTACATGTTAAAAGTGATGCATAAGTGGTGCAAGGGCCTTGTAAATACACCCCTATGTGTGCTTAGCCATTTCAAGTCACTTCCCCCTGGTTCAAGGGCCTTGTAAATACGTCCCCATGTGTGTTTGGTCATTTGTAGTCACTTTCCCCAAGGTGCAAGGTCCTTGTAAATACGCCCCCATCTGTGCTTGGTAAATTTTGATTTTGATTGTTTGAGTTACATAGCCATGTTAAAAGTGATTGAAAAAAAGGTGCAAGGATCTTAAAAAAACGTTCTCATGTGTATTAGGGCATTTTAAGTCAGTTCCCCATGAATGTAGGTATATAATTGTTTTACATAAAAGGTTTAAAAACGTTTTTTGAAATCTATTAGGTTTCTTGATATGTACTGCTAGTGTTTCATAGGTTGTTTGGGGCATATTTACAAGGCCTTTGAGTCCCTTTGATGTAATTTTTCCAATTTTAATTTAAGACATTTCCCCTGGAGCAAGGTTCTTGTAAATACGCTCCCATGTGTGCTTGGGTAATTTAAGTATTGATAGGGTGTGCTTCTACATAGGACGTAGAGTACATCTGCACAATGAGATAAGTAAGCTGAAGAAATACAGGTGATGTGATTGTTAAATGTGCAAAAATATTTGCACGTTTTTCAATTATTTCACTTGTGTTTCCTAACATTACGAATCACATTGTGCAGATGGGGGCAGATTTATGTTAACTGGCGCATCCCGAGGGATGCGCCAGTTAACGTGCGCCACAGTGCGCCACAGCTACATCACCCATGGTGCGCCGCATTTATAATGCGGCGCACCATGATGCAAAAACGGCACAGATGCGTGACGCATCTGTGCCGGAAATGTGGCGCATTGCTGGAGTTGCGTCGCAAGCGCGACGCAGCTCCAGCAAGGCTCGGGGGTGCCCCATTCAACTAATGCTGCATCAAGACCTACGCCTGCTTCAAGCATTGGCCAGAAAGTGACTGAGTGAAATCTCATAGATTTCTTTTTTTTTGTTTTTTGTAAGACCTTTATTGAAAGCAAAGCCATTGACATCTCCAATTCTTCACAGCTTCACATCACAATGGTTCACACAACACAAGGATCATGTGATCAATAATCAAGAAATACTGTACACAGCCAGAGTGCCGGCATCCCGGAGGCCCGGCGGCGTGATGTAGTGACGCTATCCCAATGTGACCAAGAGAGATGCCCCTCCGTAAGCTGCAAGTAGAACTGTGTGTCAACTGGCCATCCCAGCATGCAGTCGCGGCAAGAAGATCTTGTGCCGAAATAAGGTGAAGGAAACCTACCCCAACTACCACCCCAACCCCCCCCCCCCCCTTGAGCGTGATTGTGGAACTACTGCCATCATGAATAGTGAGCAAATCAAAGTGTGCCTGCCGTGTGTCCCGTGCAATCCCACCGTAAGTGTGATCGTCCCCCCAGTGTCCACCCCCCACCCGCTTCCATGTGCCATGAACTACAATGTCACCCCCCCCGTCCTTCCACTCTCCCCACCCCTCGCCCCTCAGGGAAAGAGTCTAATGCGTCCAAACCACTACTCCAACACCTGGTCTTGGAGATCAACCACTTCGGAGGTGTCAGAGCCGCCGTCCTCCCCCTTTGCAGGTGTTCCTTATAAAGGTCCCAGAAATTTTTCGGCCTACTTCTGGGCGGAAGCAATTCACTGTACAGTTCTGTTTGCGTGCAGCAGTATTGTAGATCCCTCAGCCACCTTGTTTTGGCAGGGAGGGGCCCACGCATCCAACAGGCTGCGACCACTCTCCTTGCCAACAGCAGGGCCATATCGACCAGTCGGCGCAGGGAAGGGGCTAGCGGTTTAGAGTAACCAAGGAGCGCTAGTGCCGGAGAACGCGGCAGTGACTCCCCCAAAATCTGGGCCAGTTCCGCAAACACCTCCCCCCAGAAAGCTTGCTCACCGGGGCAGAGCCACGCCATATGAAAGAAGTCAGCTACCAATGTGCGGCAGCGTTCACATTCCGCAGAGGGGCGAAGGCCATATCGATGTAAACGTTCGGGGGTGTAGTACACCCGCTGGAGGAATTTGAAATGCACCAACTTGTGCCTACCGTTCAGGGAGATCTTGCATGTGCTGGAACAGCAATAGCGCCACATGGCGTCTTCAATGGGGGTTTGCAGATCGGCCTGCCAGGCTGTTCTAGCTTTAGAGGGTTGTAAGTGCTGATGCGTCACGCCCAACCTGTTGATTTGTGAGATTAATTTTGCAGGTGATTTGGATTTAATGATAAGAGTCAGTTCAGGGATCTCCTCAGGCTCCTCCATGGAGGAGCCCAGAACCTCCCGGAACGCAGAGCGGAGCCTGTGAAATTGGAATTTCTGCAGCAAAGAGGGGCCCGACTCTGTGGGAGTGAGCTGATCCCAAGTCTTCAGCGTACCGTCGGAGAACAAATCCTCCATTTTCACTATGCCGAGAGCACGTAAGGCCTCAATCACACCCTTCTTGCCCAAGGGGTCCAGCCAGATAGCCCATTCCATGGGCATCAGTGGGGAGTAAAGGAGAACACAGCCGCGGGCCCACACCAGGGCGTGCCATGCGTGGTTGGTCGCCTTAAGAGAGTCCATCCGTCCAATCGAGCGATCTGTCGGGAGGCAGATCGTGGCAGGCAGGGGGAGCGGGTCCGCAAACAGCCTCTCCAGAATGAGGTGCGGCATACGTACGTCACCGTGAACCCAGGAGTGCAGATGGGAAGCTTGCGCAACTCGATAGTAGCGCTCCAGATCCGGAGCCCCCAAACCCCCCATCTCGCAGGGGAGAGTCAGAGTCGCCCATCGTACTCGTGGCTGCTTGTCGCCCCAGGCCAGTCGGATCATGACTTGCGTAAGCTGTCTAAAAAACGACTTCGACAAAACCACTGGTATGTTAAGGAAAAGGAACAGGAAGCGGGGTAGTACTATCATTTTCATGATGGCGATCCTGTCCAAGAGGGATAGCGGTAGTCTGATCCAGGCGTCGACATCGTCTACCAGTTTATTGAATGCTACGCCGTAGTTATCCCGAACCAGGACCTCGGGGTCAGTGTGCAAGCGGATGCCCAAGTACCGGACCGAGTCGGTGGTCCACTGCAGTGGGTACTCCATGTCAAAGGGCTGTGTCACCGGGGTGAGAGGGAAAGCGATGGACTTGTCCCAATTCACCCTCAGACTGGAGAGTGAACCAAAGCGGTCCACCTCCCTAAGTACCGCGGACAGATTAGACTCCGGGTTCCGGACGTACAGCAAAGTGTCATCAGCGTACGTCGATATCCCTATTTTGTAGGTGGGAAAACTTATACCCTCCAGACTGTGGTACTCTCGTATAGCACAAGCAAGGGGTTCCGCCACCAGGGCATAGAGTAACGGCGACAGAGGGCAGCCCTGCCGAGTTCCCCTGCCAATGTAGATCAGCTCCGACACTCTGTCTCCCAATTGCAGTCTGGCCGATGGTCGATGGTACAGCGCCCCGATTCTCTGCAGAAACGGTTCGCCCAAGCCCAGCTTCCGCAATACTCTGACCATGAAAGGCCACTCAACCGAGTCGAACGCCTTTTCCATGTCTAGGAATATTGCCAGCGCTCGGTTCTCCTGCTTAACGTGTTGCATCGTGCCATGCACCGTGCGTATGTTGTAGGTTAAATTTCTGCATGGGACAAATCCAGACTGTTCCGGAGCGACCAGTTCTGGCACCAATAGAGCCAGTCGGTTGGCAAGGACTTTGGCATATATCTTTGCGTCCACGTTCAGCAGACTAAGTGGCCTGTTTGAGCTGCAAAGATCCGGAGGTTTCCCTGGCTTTGGGATAGTGATCAGCAACGCCTCACGCATGGTGAGCGGCATCTCACCATCCTCGCAGATGGTGTCAAAGAGGGCGACCAAGTGCGGGAGCAAAATATCTTTGAAAGCTTTATAAAAGCCAACCGTGAGTCCGTCGGAACCCGGCGCACTCCCTTATTTCATGCTCGCAAGGGCCTCCAGGATTTCGTCCTCATGGAAGGGGGCCATCAAAAACTCCCTATCCGAATTCTTAAGGAATGGCATGGCAATGTGGTCCAAGTAATCGTCCATTTCGCGCTCCACACCCTGCGTCTTGGACTGGTAAAGTTCAGTATAATAGCGTCTAAAGGTCTCCAGTATCTGTTCCTCCTCCACGACTGTCTCACCTTCAGGGGTCCTCAGTTCTTCAACAACCAGAGGTCTCCGAGAGCCTCGAACCATGCGAGCCAACAGGGCGCCTGGCCTATCCCCCTCACCATACACTCGGGCCGTGGCATATTTGCCCATATACAGTATTTCTCTATCCGCCAGAGTGTGATACTCCGACATCAACTGGGTGATCGCCGGGCCATCGTCAGCGCTAGGAACCAATAATTGACGATTCTCTAGGTCCGCTAATTTAGTTTCTAAAGCGGTAAGTTCCCGCCTAATGGAACGCAGCACACTGGAGTGCTTGGACATAGCCATTCCTCTAATGAACACCTTGAAAGCTTCCCAGACCGTAAAGAAGTCCTCAACCGAGTTCAGATTATTTGCGAAGTATTGTTCTGTCATCCGCCAGTTCACCTCGAAAGGCATCATCAAGCAGAGCGAAAGGAGGGAACCTACAGGTGAAGGCCGGTATCCCCTTCCTGGCAGTGGAGAGGTGTAGCAGAACGGGGGAGTGGTCCGAGAGTGTGCGCGGGAGAACCTCGCACGCGCTAATACCACTAAGGACCGGAGGAGAAGCCAACCAATAATCTATCCTAGTATGCACGTTGTGAAAGGCCGAGTAGTGTGTAAAGCCGCCCTTCGTGGGGTGTTTGTCCCTCCAGACATCCACTAGATCTAATTTAGTCATTTCGGCTCTCATATAGGTGGCAGAAGCCACCGGTCGCCTAGTAGGGCCCGCGGAGCGGTCCCTAGAGGGGTCAAACACAAAATTAAAATCCCCCCCCACAGCATCCCAGGCTGAGCATGAGACCTACATTGGGCGGACAGGGTCGCATAGAATTCAGGGTGATCATAATTGGGGCCATAAACATTAACTACCAGCAGGTCAAATCCCCTACCCACACATCGAGCTAGGACATATCTACCCTCCGTGTCCGCATGTACCGGGATCAATTTCAATTGTGAAGAGGGATTGGCCCAGGTTAACACCCCCCGGGCGTGTGTCGTGAAGCCTGCTGCCACTATATTCCCCGCCAACCCTCTGGATTGCAACATCCTACTGTTGTTAGGCAAGTGTGTTTTCTGCAGCAGGGCCAAATCGACATGGTGTCTGTGCAGGTAGCCGAGGACCTTCCTCAACTTACGGAAGTCGTTCAGGCCTCGAACATTCCAGGTCATCAGTTTCAGCATGTGTGGGGCACGTGTGGGAACATTCATTGCAGCATTAGACATTGCATGGGGCTATGAACCATGTTAGCACCAGGGATGGAGAGAACATAACACAGCAGTACACTTTCCCCCATTGTAGCCAGCCGGCATTTCCATACAGTCTCAGTTCCACATAGCAGTCCACGCTCATCAAGCGCGAACCCCTCAAACACCCCAAGGCAAAAACCCCCAACAGCCCTGTCCCCAGACCCCACCTCCCACTCCCCCACCCACCCACAGCCGACCACCCCCAACCAGGTCAGACAGGTCCCAAAAACTATCCCCATCAACTCAAGAAAAGCAAAGTGTTTGTCAGGTCGAAATTCAACTCCCAGGAGAGTCGCACAACCAAAGGCACCGGGGCGAAGCGCGCCTGAATAGTCCAATACCACCAACTGTCCCAATGTATTTGTTCAGTTCGGCACACCACCTCAGCCCCGCTTGTGTTCCAGTGTCCATCGTAAAGCACATCCAACAGTCCCCCCAACCCCCCCAACCCCCCGACAATGTAATATTGACCAAATCTCACACAACAGCAGAGCCAAGCGATCACTGCACCAGCAACCTACAAAGCACGAGTCCGAGCAGTGTGGTCACTGCTCCTCCAAACAGTACAGGTAGCCCCCATGTAATCCAGACTTACCGCCCCCAGGGGGGGTGGCGCAGCTCTGCCATGTTGAGGGATCGTGTCCAGCCCTCGGCAGGAAGAGCCAAATATTCCGGCAGAGCCCCTCTAGTCTTACTCTCTAGTCTTGCTCTTCCAGGTTCGAGGCTGAACCAGTGTCGTCTTCCTGGCTCTGCCGAGCCTCCTTACGCTCCCGTGTCCACACCTTCAGGGATTTCTGGAGTTCTTTGGGATCTGTGAAGAAATATGATCGCCCTCCTGTATTAATGCGAAGCTTGGCAGGGTACAGCATCGCGTAGTCAAGGCCCAACGTACGCAGTTGTTTTTTATATGGCGCAAACTGTCGCCTCTCCTCCTGTACCTTGGCCGTAAAGTCCGGGTAGAGGGAAATGTCCATGCCCTCATGCTGGAGCTTACCCTTGTCCCTCGCCAAGCGCAAAGCGATGTCCCTGTTGCGGTAATTGAGGAGCTTCGCGATGATGGGACGTGGAGGCGCGCCCGGCTGCGGTTGTGGGCCCAACGTACGATGTGCCCGCTCCACGATGAACATGGGGGAGAAAGCCTCCTCCCCAAGTAGTAGCTTCAGCAATTTCTCGACATAGAGCTCCATCTTCCCCGTCTGAGTCGGTTCCGCCACTCCCGTTATACGGATGTTGGACCTGCGTGAGCGCGCCTCCAAATCCTCCGTCTTATCCCGGATAACTTGCAAAAGTCTGCCGAATTGCTTCCTATCCTTGTCCCATTCGGTCTGCGCCTCCTCAGCTTCCGTGAGTCGACGTTCCGCCATGTCCAGGCGCTCCGCATGTTTGTCTACTCGCTCCGCCATGCGGTCCATGCGGTAAGACAGAGCGTCTATTTTAGAACCCACAGACGCGATACTGTCCTGAATGCCCTTTTCCATGGCGGCCAACATGTCCCGGAGCTCTGTAGGCGCTGGGGCAGTCGCAGCGGCCCCCTTCGGGGAAGCCTCCGGGGCCGTCGCGTCGGGTCCCTTAGTGCGACGTCGGTCAAAGGAGAGCTTCGCCTGTGTGGTGTCGTTTTTCCCCATGTTCTTCTCCTGTCGTGGGGGAACACAAAACCAGTAGGTACCTCGCCGCCTCCAGTTAGCAAGGGCAGCGTGGGAGACACACCAGCAGGCGATCAACTGCCACTAGAAACAGGGTCTGTGCCGGAGGCACGATGCAGCCAAGATGGCGTCCGTAATGGAGGACCAACAGTCACCGAACACCTTGGCGATACCCACACTCACTTGACACTGGGCAATGTTAGTTCAAAAAGTCTCAGCACTGGGTACCGCCATGCAGGTGGGGCGTGGGGGCGCGGGGACAGCAAGACATCCCAGGGTGGACCTGCCCTCGTGATCGCTCCGGAGTGGCGACCGCTCCGCTTCGTAGTTCAGGAGCACAGTGTCTGCTGCGCTGGGGACCCACTACGTGGGAGGGCAGATCGTTCCGATATGAAGAGGCAGCAGATAAGAGGGGGACGCTCCAGTGAAGGAAAAAGCCAAGTGTTAGTCCGGCCGGAGATCACCCGGTTCTCGCCAGACTCCGAGGCCGCACGTCAGGTGACGTCGCACGGCCTTCGTCCCAGGATAGTCCGAGGCGTCAGGCCCAGTCCGCCGCCGTCGGGTCGCCGAGGAGCCTCGCTGCAATCCACTCGGTGGGGCTCGTCAGCTAGGGTCAGCAAATCACCCAGCAGAATCTAGGGGTGCCGGGGGGTGCAGGAGAGCTAGTTATGGCAGATTTGACACTACTAAGGATAATTTAACAGGATTTTTCTGGGGCTAAGGCGCAGGAATGCCTCCTTATGGCGCAGTGCTTGACAGCGTGACGCATCTCCTAGATGCGTCACGTTGTAAATAGGGCGCATTGTTTGCGCCGCAGTTGGGTCAAAAAAAGTGACGCAATTGCGGTGCAAAGAGGCGCAACGGCCTCATAAATCTGCCCCATGATGTTTAGGCGTGTTCAGGGAGATAGAGGAGGTCTGGCCTTTGTTCAAGAGTGCAGTGGACATGATTCACTTCATTGATAGGCCTGCACATGTATTATCACCTCTGTACTCTTCAACAAGCCTAAATTTCATCTGCAACCCTGAGTAGGTCTCAAATTAAACAAACTTCTAGATAGTCCACACCTTATCGTCATCCTAAATCAATCATTTAAAGTGTTAGGGGCAGATTTATGATGGCTGTGCATCTATTTTGTGGTGCTGTTGCGTCACTTTTATAATGCAGGAGAGATTTTCAAGATGCACCATGTTGCAAGATAGCAGCAGGGGGTCGTGGAGGGAGTTACGGTGGGGCAGGGAGGCGGGGAGGGGGAGGGGCGGGGTGGAGGGACCTAAACACTGGCATATGTATTACTGCAGGTAAGTACACAATTTTTAATGTGCGTCAAGTTTCATGTGGGCTTTTTGTTGCAGGGTGGGCAGTCATTTGCATGAAAGCCCTGTAATACTATCACTATCACAGTAAAATTAAGAAGATTTCACTGAATCATCTTTATAGCATTGCTGAATCAAATCCTTACTGTTATTGATTTACTGTTTGGTAATAGTGGTTAATAAAATTTTTTTATTATATTTTACCACAGATTCAACTGCAGATTATTTAGAAATTAGACAATGCCGTCTAGGGATAGAATCCGAAAGGCTACGAAACGTCAAAGACAGCAGATTACTAAATGCTTGCAGCAGTCCTCTACATTAAAATCACGTCAACGCACGAAGAAAGCTCCGGGTAAGAGAACGAAATCATTCCTTAGAAACATTTGTAGAAACAAAAGTATAACTACAGAACAAGTTTTAGTCCAGAAAAAGAGAGCCAATTTAAATGGAAAGGAAAGGCACGTCAAAAAAGTTTCTGCTAGAGCAGGAGATAACTCTGTGCATGGCAGTAGAAGGGAAAATACATTCAGGGACATTCGTAGGCGAATGTTCCGCAACCGGGTAATTGTCAATTTGCTAAAACAATTTAAGAAAGGCCAACAGAAAGTGGCATTTTATAAGAAAAAGAAAAATGTGGAGAAAATTATTGATCAGGCTTTCGAAATTAAGCGAAAGGTATTTATTTTGGTAATTAATAGAATTAGGAAACTAAACAAGGTAATTTATGTTTTCAAATCAAATAGTAGATGGAAGAGAGTAGTTAATCGAAGTAATTTTTGTGAAGTTTTCTCAGGAGAATGGATGCATAGTTCAAATAGTGAGGCATTTTTTAATGAGGAGAGTTATTTACAGGACAATGATTTGGTGCATGCAGTTGACAGCAGTGGTCGAGCATATGAGGTAAAAGATGGTCGTCCGGTTGAAAAAGAAAAACTTGTGTCTGCAGATGCAGAAGAGGTGTTAAGTGATGAGGTTTTAGGGAGACGTCCTAAGGGACCAGTGTACACCTGGAAGTGTAGTTCTATTTGCAGTGTGCGACAGGATTCCATCAATTTGCTTTGTGATTTTATACGGACTCTTAACAAGAAAAGTTTAAAACAAAAAATAAAGTTGTTGCAAGAATTAGATCCTTACAGAGTGAGACAAGTGACAGGTTTGCATGGTCATTTACTGGCTTGTCTTTCCAGGAGAGTATGCCAGAGTGTTTTTCATCATTTCAGGATGCTAGCAGTGCATCATAATAAAGTGAGGAAATTAGTTAGAATGTTGTATTATGCTAAGAGTCTAGCAATGATGCTTAAACAATTAAGCAGTGCTCTTTTGCATGGTTCTGAAGTAGATGTGAATGGAAAGGGGCGATCACTCGGTCCCCCCGAACGTATGGTTGGGTGCCCCGATCCTCCCGGGAAACCATTTTGGGCGGGGGGCGTGGCTCAGCTGGTATGCCCGAAGCGGCGTAGCCGGGGCGCGCCTTTTCCCACCCAAGAGGGGTTGTCCTAGACACCTACACCGAAGACCACGCCCAGTAGGCGTACCGGAGGAGGGTACACGCCCTGCCGCAGAAGAATAAATAGAGCGGGAATCCGAAGAAGCGTCCTCTTGTTCCTGTGCTCTGAAGGCTGCACCCACTCGTTGCTTGTGAGCCCTCGACGGAACAAGCAGCAATTTTGAGAACTTGTAATCTTGTTGTTTCTTTTTCAGTTACTTGGAGTACGAAGGATCCAGGACCTCGTTGATCGACTAGGAGCAGAATACTCGAAACCATGGCTGGCAAGAAAGCAGGAAAGGGTTCCGAGACGGATAAGGTATTACGCCTATTGTCAAACCGGATGGCTTGCATGGACCGAAAACTCGGAAAGGTCCAATCGATCGGTCGAGGTTTGGCGGAGGTCAAAAAGCAGCTGGCCGCACTGAGCAACTCGAGTCACCCTAAGAAGGTAATAGGCCCGGCCTTGCCGGAAGTCGTCCCACGAGGGTAGAGGGAAACGGGTCAAGAAGAGGGCGGTTTCGGGGGAGGTCCCGGTTCCAGAGGTACCCCCAGTCGCCCCCGTCACGCCAGCAGACAACCCGGTACCAAATCCAGATATAGGTCTGCCGATCCCGGTTGTGATTACTCCCGCTAATGATGAGGAGATGCCTCCCGAATTGGCCATCCAGTTGGCAGCGGTGTTGCCATGGCTCAAGAAAAAAGCAGGGGGAGCAGTGGCCCCGGGAGACCCGGCCGAGGAGGCCAGACTAATAATCGAGCAATTGCGGCAGTCGAGAGAGGCCGCAACGGCGAATGTTCCTCTTGTTTCCCCACAGGTGGCACCGGTAGGACCTGCAGTTGGTTGTGAGAAGACGGCAGGAACACCGGCCGAACCTGGTAAGCTTGCATTGCCAATGGCGGGGGAGGGTTCATTACCCTCGAGGCGGGAGAGGGTGGCACAGCACATCCCTATGGCCACAAAAGAGTTAATATGGGGAGACAAATATGTTAACATGTTTTCATTATTGACTGACCATCGCGAGATGGAATATGCTAAAACCCAGAAGGATTTATGGCACCCGAGCGTTTGGCGCGCCAAGATGGCGGAGTTCAGGGTGGATGAGACAGTAACGAACTGGGTTAAGGCCTTTTCTATATTTATTGCAGTCATGGGGGAACGAAAACCCGAGCTAATGACTGAGTTAACTTGCTATCAAAATCGTATTATGGATTTTTATTCAATGTATGAGGGGGATGAATGGAAAGGTTACGATATGAAATTCTGGAAAGCAAAAGAATACGATGCTACTTTGACTTGGGATTACCTGGACTCGGTGTCATGGCACAAACAGCTCTTGCCAGGGGCGGCAGGTACGTCCTCGCTAGGCGGGAGCGGTTCAGGGTTCGTCCGCCAAAAGCCTGCTGTGCCCTTTCGAGCGGGCGCCGGTGGGGATTACAAGCCCAAGACAGGCGGGAATGGCGGCAAGCGTGGGGTTTGTTGGGGCTTCAATCGAGGCAACTGTAACAGACCGCAGGGAACATGTAGGTTCAAGCATGCGTGTGCGGGCTGTGGGAATTCCTCACACCCGGAGAGTACCTGTAGATCTAAAAACAGCGGGACGGGAGGTAAAGGAGGGTCTAAGCAGGAGTGAGGTAGGACTTTGTGACCGATTGCCTACACCCGTTGATATCATGGCTCTGACTCCTTGGTTGAACAAATACCCTGATCATGTATCCACTGGGGTGTTGAGGAAGGGATTCTTACATGGCTTCCACATCCCGGCGGGGGATTTTCGGGGGGACTCCTTTTGTAAAAACCAGTTATCGGTACAGCACAACCCAAGCGTGGCAGAGAAGAAAATTGCGAAAGAAGTCAGCTTGGGGCGGGTGGCGGGGACTTTTCATCACCCGCCGGTGGCGGAGTTCATCTGTTCCCCATTGGGGGTTGTCCTGAAGAAAGACCCTGGGGAGTTTAGACTTATTCATAACCTGTCTGCTCCAAGGGGTTCCTCGGTGAACGAAGCCATTGACCCAGAAGTTTGTTCAGTACGGTACGCATCGTTCGATGATGCCGTGGCCATGTTAAATCGCCTGGGCCCCGGGGCGCTGATGGCGAAATCAGATATCGAATCGGCGTTCCGGTTGCTCCCGGTACACCCACAGGATCAGCGCTTGCTAGGTTTTGCATTTCAAGGGAGTTATTACATGGATAAATGCATGCCTATGGGTTGCTCCATTTCTTGTGCCTATTTTGAAATGTTCAGCTGTTTTTTAGAGTGGGAATTCACCGAGGCCACAGGGCACAGGCATGTTATGCACTATCTGGATGACTTCCTGTTCTTGGGAGCAGCTGACGATACGAAATGTGCGCAGGCGCTGCAGGACTTCTGCATCCTCATGCGGGAGTTCGGAGTCCCATTGGCACCAGGTAAGATGGTTGGACCATCTACTTCACTGGAGTTTCTGGGAATTGAGCTCGATTCTGTGGAGGGATGTTTCCGTTTACCGATGGAAAAGGTGGCCAAGTTTAGGGCTTCCTTGACGCAATGCCTGGGCAAGGAGAAAGTGACCCTGCACCAGTTACAGCAAACAGTGGGTCAGCTTAACTTTGCCTTGAGGGTGATACCAATGGCCCGCCCCTTCTCGCGCTCTATTGCACAAGCTATGGTTGGTCTCAAGGAGGGACACCACCGTACGAGACTGTCGGCAGAGGTTCGCCAGGATATGCGCATTTGGTTGGCATTTCTGGCGGACTTCAACGGTCGAGTTGTGTGGAACAAGCCACCAGCGTCTTCAGATGAACTAGGTCTGTGGACTGACTCAGCTGGGAGCGTGGGATTTGGCGCCATCTTTGGAAACCGATGGTCGGCGCAAACATGGCCGACGTGGTGGCATTCCAGCGGCCTCACAGGTAACATTGGGTTCTTGGAGTTATTCCCTATTTGGGTTGCTCTGATGGCATGGCCAGACGACTTCAGGGACCGCTCGGTGGTGTTTTGGTCTGATAATATGACTGTTGTCTAGTGCATTAACCAACAGGCAGCACGCTGCAAATGGATCTTGAGATTGTTGAAGGAAGTTGTACTGCTTTGCATGAGATTGAATGTACAGTTCAGGGCGAAACATGTGCCAGGCGTACTGAATCATGCAGCTGATGCACTCTCTCGTTCACATATGCAGGCGTTCAGGGGCTATCTACCTACAGCGGACCTAGTGGCGGCACCATTCCTCGAAGCACTATGGCTAATTGGTGCCCCGGATTACAAGACCTCGTGGCAGCAAGCTTAGCCCCCAGGACAAGGAAGGCATACGAAGGAGCGTTTTGTTCCTACTTCACATTTTTGGGTCCAACAGGGAGTCAGAGCTGGGGTCAGGAGGAATCCTTCCTGAGGTTCCTGGTAGCGCTGCACAGAGAAGGCCGATCAGCGGCAACGGCCAGTAGGCATAGGGCGGCCATTTCATTCATGGCGCAGGTGCATGGCATAAAGGACCAGACGGGTTCCTTTTTGGTTAAGAAAGCCCTTCGCGGCTGGCAGCGCCTCGAGGGTCGCAAGCAGGATGGGAGGCGCCCGATTGGCTTAGTCAGGTTGTCTCTACTCGTAGCAAAACTGGATGAGACGTGCTCCTCCCATTTCGATGCAGTTCTGTTCCGCGCAGCTTTCGCATTGGCGTTCCATGGGGCTATGCGGGTGAGCGAACTGGTCGCAAGGAATAAGAAAGATGTTGAGGGAGGCTTGTGCAGGGATCACGTCCAAATTAGGGGTGATTCGATGGTGGTCTCGATAGCCAGGCCCAAGACTGACCAGGGGGCTATGGGAAACAGTGTTGTCGTGCAGCGCGCGCGAGGGTCCCCCACGCGCCCGATAAAGTGTATAGAGGAATACTTGGCACTAAGGGTGGCTACATGGGGGGGGGAGTTTGCTGAGGTACAAGGATGGCACCCCACTGATGAGGTTTCAGTTCCAGAGGGTGCTAGCACTGACAATCGCTGCTGCGGGCATGGACCCGTGCGATTTTGGGACCCACTCCTTTAGGACAGGGGCTGCTACTGAGGCTACAGCCCGGGGTCAGAGTGCGGAGGAAGTAAAACAGTTGGGACGTTGGTCCTCGAATTGCTTCAAAAGGTATGTGCGATTGCACATGTTGTAGAGATTAATTGACATGCACTCACGCTTCTTGTCTTTTGTTTGAATTACAGTTTCGCGAGCCTGTCAGGCGGGGCGGAATTTGCGGTCGACCCAGCACCAGGAGACCAGCGGTCGAGGATCACCGTCTGGAGAGAGAGTGGTATGGGTCGTGGCCCACTCATATGTGAGGCGCGCCGGGGACGTATTCAAAGCAGGTGACGCGACTCACGCAGCTGGGGAATATGGGTACAGAGTGGCCTTCCATGGGAAGGGCGGGCTCTGTTTTGACCAATTCGAATCATTTTTTGAGGGTCTCTTAGGGCGGCAAAGGTCACCGCCATCTGTAGTCATAGTACACCTGGGGGGCAATGACTTGGTGACACTGGGTAGACGAGTGTTATTGGAACAAATTTTGTCGGCTGTTAGCTGGTTGGCTAAAAGACTCCCGGGGTGCACGATTGCCTGGTCCCACATGATTCCCAGGAAGGGATGGCGGGGGGGCCTTTTGGTGTCAGCACTGAACCATTCGGTGAAAAGGGTTAACAATAAAATTGGTAAATTGTTTCGCTCTTCGCAGTTGCATAGCATCCCTCACGGGTGTATTCGGGGTGATCACATGTATCTGAATGATGGGGTTCACCTGTCCAGGGAGGGGAATGACTTACTCATAGGAGACTTCATAGCGTGGCTAAGGGGTTTAAGGAAGCATGACCTTTAGGAGGAGTAGGGGGGGCCGGATAGTCGGTCAACTATCCGGCCTGTGGCGGTAAGGTCATGATCGGTGAGCAGTAATTTCAAGGTCCCTAGAGGGGGGCGCCACCCAGAATGGATGGGAGCGCCCGGGGGGAGGCGGCCATTGGCCCCTTCCACGGGGAGGCGGCACCCACTAAGGATGGGTCGCCTAGGGGGAGACGGCCATAGGCCCCTCCCAGGGGGGAGGTGGCTAGATGCCCCTCCTACTAATTTCCCGGGGGCCGGATATCCGCGACGGCGGATAGAGAGTGTGGGGATGGGGGGGAGTCCACGCTGTCCTTCCTACAGATACCTCACACGGGAACTCGGACGACCTTTAAGATGGCGTCGAGTGGAAAGGGGGCCCCCACCACGACAAGGGAAGTTACAGTTGGCAATGAGGGTAGAGTCCTCTGCGCATGCGCCACTCACACCGTGAGGGCGAGAGTTTTGGTAGTAGGGATCTGACACCGGTTAAGATCTTGCCGTTGGCCCTTAATGCTAGGATGTACAATTTTAATTTAGAATGTATGCATTTTCAGGATGTTAGACTCGGCTAGGAAACCTTTGTATTAGAGATCTGTTAAGGTTAGCCAAAGAACATGTCTTCATCGAAAGGTAATAAATGTAAAATTGTACATAATGATGAAACTTTTATTTAATGTTTTAAATTTTGTTTCATATTTTAATAAATACGGCCGGGAGGGTGACTCCCTCCCGCCTTCCAAAAGTTCTAACCTGTGTCCGACTTCTCCCATCCTTGGGGATTGTGTTGGGAGGGGGTGGCGGGCATCCTGGCCATAGAATATTTGTCAAGAAATTGAGTTCTGTTACTTTGCTGGTAAAGAGAACAATGTTGAAATTGACCCACTAGAAGAAGGTAATGTGGAAGAAAGTGTACAGATTTTCAGTACAGATAAGTTTCACAAGGAAATTTCCACGTTTATGGTGAAATCAAGTGAGAGGCCTAATTTCACTTGTGTGTTGTCGACGGACTTATTATAAGAATCAGACTAAGTTAGTGGATTTATATGCAAAAAGTGATTTGGAAAACAATAGTGAATGGAAGGATTTTGCCACATACTTGATCGTAGAAAATTGTTTTGATTTGGGAGCGGACCAACGTATGCGTACTTATTGTTATAACAAATTAAACCAAAACCAGATGCCTGCTAGAGCGGTTTATAATAATCTGGAATTAGTTGACATTCCTTCTGAATTGAAGGATTTAAATACTTATGAATCTATTTTGATTCAAAGTGTCCATCCCTTTCAGGCTATTGTACGAATGGAGCCAAAGACAGGGAAATTGCCTCCATCAGATTTACAGAGAGGATTAAAGGGAAGAGTTGTTTATTTGCCTTTAGATTTGAAGAAAAACATTAATACAATTGGAGTAGAGAAAGTGGAAGAGGAACCTCTGGTTATCATAGTTAATGGTGTTCCGACAAAGAGTAAGAAAATCTGGCAAGATTTAGTGGATGTTAGGAAAGTCAAAAAGGCAACATTGTATTTGATAAAAAATAATGAGTACTACAAGAATGTATGTGTTGCAGAAGAGGAAGTATGTGAAGAAGAGGACCGCGATTTGTGTGCTGGACAAATTGAGAATGTAGAAGCCTCTAAAAATGAAGAAATATATGAACATTATAGTGTTCATCCTTTGCATTCCAAGGAAGTCATGGGGAATGCTATTGAGTTGTTTCAAATGAAACAAGCCAAAGGGAGTCCCATTAGTGTTTGGGAGGAAAGTTTGGAAGCTCGATGTTTCCCACAGTTATTTCCCACAGGTCGAGGAGGACGATATGATGAGCGACATGTTCAAATTCCTGCTTCAGAATACCGGACTGTACGATTGTATGCAGAAGATCCTAGGTTTCGTCAATGCATTCCCTATTTATTTCATCTACTGTTTGAAAGTGATCTCTCTGGATTGTCTTATGCAGTGAACCACATCTTGAAAAGTGGTGTACAACTGCGAAATATCTCGGCAAGGGACTTTATGGATAAAGTCAATGTGCAAGACAGTATTTTGGATTCTCACCTGATTAATCTCATGGCTTGTCAGCGTGGTGCTAATGAGTATTGGTACCGCCGTCATGGTGACTTAAAATGTATGCTGAGGAACTTAGGAACTCCCACATGGTTCCTCACTCTCAGCTGTGCTGAGTATGGCTGGGAAGACTTACTTGAAGAAGAGGCAAATGGAAACATTGAAAATATCGAATTCAAAACACCCGGAGAACTGTGCTCTTTGGATCCAGTGAATGTATGCAGGTACTTCAATCATAGATTTGAAGCTATGATGTCTTTCATCATGAACAAGAAAAATCCACCTCTTGGAGAGGTGTTGGATTTCTTCTGGAGAAAGGAGTATCCAGCAAGAGGAGCTCCTCATATACATATGCTGCTATGGATCAAAGATGCACCCAAATTTGAAACAGATCCGGATGACTTAGTGATGAGTTTCATAGAACAGTATGCTACATGTGCTGTTCCAAAGACAAACGAAGATAAAAGTCTAAGAGAACAAGTTTTACGGTTTCAAAGCCATCGTTGTGGAAAGTACTGTCGTCGTAAATTCAGAAACAAGGACAAGTACTACACCAAATGTCGTTTTTCATTTCCACGGTCGGTGATATCAAAAGGAAGAGTTAACAATTTGATGTCTTCGCTGCGACATAATGTGACGAGGAAATCACCCAAAAACACATACAATTTGAAAAGAAACGAAGAGTCCAAGTACATTAACGACTACAACCCAGTGATTTTGTCCATGTGGAATGCTAACATGGATATACAGTTTGTGGCTGACAACTGTATGGCTGTGGCTCGGTATGTGACGTCTTATATCACCAAAAAAGAAAAGACAAAACTGAAGGATATGTGGGAGGATATTTCCCATGAAAAGAGCCTCAGTAAGAAGTTGTACAGTTTCAGTCTGAAGATGTTGTCGCATCGAGAAATCGGAGCTTACGAATGTTCTGACCGGTTATCTTCAGCAAGTCTCTATGCCAAATCTAGGAGTATCATTTGGGCGAGTCTTGGTCTTGCTGCAAAGCGTAATCGAGTTCTGAAACCTGTACGGGAAATTGAGTATTTGGCGGAGAAGGAGCCAAGCAGTACAGATATTTTGAAGACCAACATGTTGGATACATATTATCCAAATAGAAGCAGTCACCTGGAGAATGTTTGTCTGTATGATGTTCTACAAAATTACGTTTTCAAGAGGAACATCAAAGAAGATATTGATAAAGGAGTGTATGCTGTAATTGGAAGTGAGGGATGTCTGGTCAAGCAAAGAAAATGTCAATTGGTAAATCATCGAAAATTGAATTGCGAATCTCCAGAAAGAAAAGAGTTTTTCTATTTAGCTCTTTTGCAACTTTTCAAGCCTTGGCGTGCAGAAGAGGAACTGCTTGGAGATTTCCTCTGTTACAAAGACTCTTTCAATGCAGTCAAGGAGTTCATAGAATGTCCTGTTTTTCCAAAATATCTAGAAATGTTGAATGCAGAAATCGAGCAGGAAGCAACAATTGCAGCTGAGATTGCTAGAGACAGTTCTCAGGACAGTCAGAGTTCTGTTTCATTGAGTCAGGATCCACTAGGAGAACCAGTTATCGAAAATGAAGCTGCTACAGCCATGATTGAAGTGGAAAGAGCCATGGCACATGCTCAGGAGGATGCGGTTAACTTAGAAGATTTGGAAAGACAACTCAACGTTGAGCAGAGGAAAATATATGACGAAGTTACCAAACAAATTGAGCATGGATTAAGTCATGAGAAGAAAGAGTGCTCATGTACGTCGTTGAAGCCTGTCCGACTATACGTGAGTGGAGAAGCAGGAACTGGAAAAAGTTTCCTCATTAAAGCAATTTCATGTTATCTGCAGAAAAGGACTGAGTCATCGCTGTCTTGTGTTGTGACCGCTCAAACTGGACTGGCAGCACATAACATTAAAGGGATTACTTTGCATCGGCTACTGATGCTGCCAGTGGAGCATGATAACAAATTACAATACCCCAAGTTATCTGGGGATGCTTGTTGTGAAGTATCTAGAGTCTTGAAGAAGATGAAACTTCTTATCATTGACGAAGTAAGCATGGTTTCCAACGTCATGCTTGCCTTTGTGCATTTGAGAATGCAGGAAGTTCTTAAAACAGAGTATGATGTGTTATTCGGTGGCAAATACATCATTGTTTTCGGTGATCTTCTGCAGCTGACACCAGTGAAAGGACAACCAGTGTTTAAACTGCTTACACATGAAGATACCAAGAAGTGCCTAGGGAGCATTGGCAACGTTAACGTATGGTTAAACTTCAATTATGCTGAGCTGC
The DNA here is from genome assembly GCF_964263255.1 of Lissotriton vulgaris. NCBI lineage: Eukaryota > Metazoa > Chordata > Amphibia > Caudata > Salamandridae > Lissotriton > Lissotriton vulgaris. The sequence goes on from NC_141685.1 coordinate 868,722,149, forward strand.
GTGAAAATATGCGTCAGGCGAAGGACGAAGATTAAAAGAATATGCTACAAGATGTTAGAATCGGGAAAGTGACTGAGCATGGGAAAGAAGCTTTACATGCACGATTACTGTCAAATTTGTATCCAGAAGAAGACGTTCTGGCAGAGGATATTTTTCAGAAAATTACTGAGAAGAAATCTGGAATATGTTTGATGCCAACTCTTGCAGAATGTTCCATCTTCAACAACAAAATGTTGAATTTAGAAAACCAAGAGATTGTGAAACTGGAAGCTATTGACAGAATAGAGCATATGGGTACAACAATTGTTTTGTCTGAGAATTTGAAAACTAAATTGGATTCATTAGAGAAGACTATATCTAAAACTGCGGGTTTTGAAAAGACTCTGAATGTGTGCTTAAATTGCCGTATCATTTTGAGAAGGAATTTACATGTTGAAAGAGGTCTGGTAAATGGATCAATGGGTAATGTTGTTGATTTTGAGAAATACAGAAGTAGAGATGGCATTGAATTTTTAAAAATTAAATTTGATGGCATTGAGGAAGTACAGCTAATTAGTCGTTGCACAGCTAGGTTTTTGCTTGTAAAAGACCTATATGTTTGTCGTAAGCAGTTTCCTGTTTGCTTGGCATATGCGGTGACAATTCATAAATCGCAAGGTTTAAGTGTAGACACTGCTTTAGTGAATATTGGCAGTTCTGTGTTCAAAGAGGGTATGGCTTATGTAGCATTGTCACGAGTCAGAACTTTATCGGGATTGTACTTGATTGACTGTGATGTCACAAACATTTGTGCGGATCTAGATTGTGTTAAGGAATACAATAGGTTAAGAAGAGAGTATGCGCCACATTTGCCTCAATATCCTTTGTTTGAGAAATGTGTGGTAGGCCGGAAACGAAGAAATATCAGTAATAGTAGGGAGGTTGAAGCAAAAAGACCAAAAGTCGATGAACCAAAAATTGTAAGCAGGAATAAAATGAATTCTGTTGAAAATGTTGTTGGTTTTGAATTTGAAAATAGTTCTGGTGTCAACTGCTATGCTAATGTAGTTGTTAATGTTCTCTTTTCACTAGAGACTTTAAAAGAACAGATTGTGATCAATTCGGAACAAAGTTTTATGCTGTTTGTTGAATTCTGTGTTAGAGAAGTGTAGCGCTGATAGAACAAGAGTAGAAAGTGTGTCTGAAATTCGTTATCTGTTAGATGAATGTTCAGGTCAAACACAATTCTCTGAAAATATTCAACAGGATTGTCAGGAGTTTTTAATGTATATGCTTGATGTATTGCAAGATGAAGGTGTAGATGTAGATTATCTGTTTGGCCTTTCTTATCAATGGCAGCATAATTTCGAGAACTGTAGGCTATCAAGTACTACTAGTGTAGACTCAGAAAGATTTATATATTTAACTTTGCCTGACAGTAAATCAGTATCCTTCAATAAGCTAGTAAAGGCAGCCGATCAAAACATGGAGTGTAGCCAATGTAAGTCTGCAATGCTGTCCACGTTAATTTTACGAAGTTATAGCCAGTATGTCATTTTAATGTTCCAACGATGTAGGCCTGATGGAACTAAATTGACAACTTTAATTATTAATTTTGTGGCTTCGCAGTTGTCAATATCAGGAAGGACTTTTGTAACTACTGCAATTATATATCATGACGGTCCTTCAACTACTTCAGGACATTACACAGCTTATTTCAAATCTGGAAACGGCTGGTCATTCTGCAATGATTCTGTTTTAACTTTCAAAAAAAGATTGCCTTTCCACCTTCAAAATTCTTACCTGGTGTTCTTACAACCAAAATTTTAGGAAAGGAATCTTGGGATTTGTTCAGAGGAATTTCAAGAGGTTCTAATGGCTCCTACTCTATATGGCCTTGTGGATAATTGTAGTACAGAGAGAAAACTGTTTGTGTTTATAAGCTAATTCAAGCAGCAGATCAAAATAAGGAGTAGAGAAAATGTAAGTCTGCAATGCTGTCCATATTATTTATGGAAACTTATGGGTGAAATGTCATTTTACAATTTTAACTACATAAACTGGATGAAAAAAAGTTGTTAAGTCTAATTAAAAATGTTTTGGCGACACAGTCATCGATTTCAGGAAGAACATTTGCAACTGCAGCTATTATATATTATGATGGTCCTTTGACAACTTCAGGATATTACACAGCTTATTTGAAATATAAAAAAGGCTAGTCTTTCGGCAATGGTTACCATTTTAGTATGAAGCAATGTTGCTTTTTGACTTGTTTTCTGAAGTGAGAATTTAGGGTAGGTAACTGGACTATAATGATTCGAGGTGTTGCTGTAATTTAGTGTGCTGTTTTAAATTGCTTTGTATGTCTCATTTTTCTTAAATCAATGGAGTTTATCTTTCAGAAAGTGGCGGGCAGAAAATAGTAACAGCACAACAGAGTATAAGCTGTTCATAGGACATCCTTTGACGTCATAGAAAGTAAGTTACTTTTGAGGAGTTCTGATTTCTGATTAGTTATATTATTTGGTTTTTTTAAACACAATCATTTTGATTGTGTTTTTTTCCCCCGCTGTTATAAGATGAATACCTTCAACTCACTGTTTTCAGTGAAATTTGATATATTCTGAGAACAGCAAAAATAAACCATTTAATATGTATCATTAATTTTGTACTTTGAATTGTGATTTATAATATGTATTCATCTTGTCTCATGCTCACTCTTTTTTAACTACCTTCTATTAATTTAACATTTTTTGTTCTTTCTTACACAGATTAAAAGTATGAAAATGACAATTGACTACGTTAATGACAATTATAAGGTAAGTGTTTAGTACTCTTTACATTACATCTCTATCACATTTAACTTTTATTAGTTCCACTGCTTCATTTCTTTAACCCTTAGTTTCCTGCCTTTGCTACTTCCCTCATTTCTTTTTCTATTACTTATTTATACTACTCTTTTCACTCCTTTTCTCAGTCCCTCTTTCAACAGTAACTGTGTGTTACTCCCTCTATTTGTCTTTCTTTTAACATTACTCACTGTTTACTTACTCTTCTTTTTTTTAAATTTTTGTTCGCTTCCGGTTCGCGTACCAGCGCGCGAACCAGGAAGCGAATCAAAAGAAATAGAGGTTGCTAGAGTGCTAAACATTCTAGCAATTTTTCATAAAGGGAAGGTAGTTCTGAAAAGAATTTTTTTATTATTTTTGTTGTTTTATATTTTTTTGTGTTTTTTTATGGGGGGGAAACAAAAATGATTCATTAGAAAGGGCTCAACAGGAGCAACAAATAAAAAAGAAAATTTAGTTTCTGGGATGTTTTGTACATTGATGATGTTCATAAGCTCTATTGATTAGAGTTACACTCCTCTCTCCACAGGAAATTAATTTGCCGCAAGTTAAACATGTCATTTTCATTTGTCCAAAGTTCTTCTGAAGATTTGGGACCGTTTCCCTTGCCTCTGATTCCGTCACTGCCACTTCATTGGTGGATGTACTGGCAGGTCGGGGGTTATCCACCAAATCTCGTATTTGGGCAGCACTGTAATTCATTGGGTGCCACCTCTCCATATGGAGATGCATGGTATAATTACCATAACTATATTTTTTTTCGGTTCCTCTGGAGAGTACATCGTGGCAGATGAGGCAGGTAACGTACCGGGCATTTACTTTTTTTGATGTGGAGGAAATGAAAAAAATTGCCAAATAAAATTTTCTTTTATATGGGACCTCCTTGGCTGTTCTTTTAAAAAAACCCTTGTCCCTTGCTCCTGTTCCTCTTCTTCCTCTTCTTCCTCCTCTTGTTGGAGGATGACCTGAGGAGATGGTCCTCTCTTCCTTGGGGGTGGTGGTGGTGGTGGGGGTCCACCAGCTGCAGCTACTACAGATGCCATGACTGAACAAGCAGAAACAGGTCTTTCTCTCATAAAAATGAAAGTCAGAGTGAGGAAAAAAGGTGGGACTTTCATCATTTGGGAAAAAAAATGTTCTAAACCAATGAAAAGTGTTAATTTTACGTCATATGATGAAGCGTTGCATCATTAGGAAACTAAAAGTAAAATGAACCAATGAAAAGTTTTATAAACTAGTCACATGACCTGTTATGCTTACATTACGCGCTCCACGCCGCGCCTCGGATCGTTTCCGGGGCTCTGCGTTTCGCGCCTTGGTTCGCGTTCCAGAGCGCTTCTGGGTGCGCTAACGCGGCGCGTCATAAGGCGCATTACGCAGTAACTCGATACGTTGCGATTACGCGACGCGTCACAATGTGGCTTTCTAACGCGGTACTTGCACTAATGAAACGTTTACCGGTTCGCGTACCGGCAGCGAAACAATAAAAAATAATTTAAATTATAATATAAATTAAATTAAAAAAATATAATACAAAAATATAAAAAATATATTTTTGAATTAGAATAAGAATACATTTTACAGCTTTTGATATTTGCTATTAAAAAACCATTGAAATTCACTGAAAAAACCATAGGTTATAGACCATATATAGTTAGGGATTAGCATTTACAAAACCTTGAAAATTCACTGAAAAAACCATAGGTTATAGACCATATATAGTTAGGGATTAGCATTTACAAAACCTTATTTTACTCGCACAAAACCATTGAAATTCGCATATATAGTTAGTTGCAATAACTATATATTTCGCGCACCCGCAATCCACTGCTGATCATGTCACATATTACATCATTCATGACATGGTCAGTGACATCACTGATGACATCACTGATGACATCTCAAATGACATCACTGATGACATCACTGATGACAACATCGAGTGACTGTATGTTTCTGTAAAGTTAAAATATATCTTACATATTGAAGAATGAGTGGATGTATAAGTGTCTGGATGAAGGATTTAGTAGGTGCATGACTGACTGTATGAGTGAGTGATTAAATGTGTCTCACTGAGTGCATGGGTTAGTGACTAAACTGTCTTAATTTGTGCATCATTATGTCTGTTGTTCTGTAAACTGCTGCATGTGTTGATCAGTAGCTATATGAGTAACTATATGGGTTATTGATTGGTTGCCCAAGTATTTGTATGGGAGACTGAGTGTGTGTGTGGGTGGCTGGGAGGTGTATGTGCATAGATGTAAATTGTAAATTGTTGTGTCTTGTAAAGCGCACTGCTACCAGGCATGGGCGGAAAATCCGTTCCGCTCGCGGATTTTGCGGATTTTCGGGAAATCCGCAATCCGCGAGATTTGCGAATCTCCCGCAAAATCCGCAAATCCGCGAGCAGCGGATTTTGCTCGCACTGCTCGCACTGTTCGCGTGAGTTCGCGTGAGTTCGCGTGAGTTCGCGCCCCGCGAATAAGTGCAAAATTGCAGAAATACGATTTTAGCAAAACTGAAAGTAACTACTTACCAGGTTCAAAAGTTCAGGCTCATCATTAGTAGCCATTTCCTGTAGTGCTTCCTGAGGGGCCCCTCCAGAGTTCAGTTGCCAGTTGAAACTATTATGTGACCCTGCTCTGAACCTCAGAATAGTTACACATATGCCACAAAGGTCCTGAATTACAGCTAAGGGAGACAAGCAGGAGCCAGGCTGGAAGTTAAAATCCATTAATCAGCCCCTAATTCATTATTGTCAGTTGGGGCAGGGCAGGTGTTGTAACTAATTTTGCAACAATGAAAGCACTTAGCAAGTGCAAAAGATCACTAATCAGGGCGCACTAAGGAAGCAGGTGCCAGCTAAAAAAATATTCTGTGACACATTAATCAGCCCCAAATTAATTCAGGTCACTTGAGGCAGGGAAGGTGTGCTTTGCTTTGCCGAAAATAATGTACACTGGACAACCAGAGGGCGTGGTGATGAAACAGAGGGTGGCATGGGTGGGCCAGAGGGTGGCATGAGTAGTCAGAGAGTGGCAGTGGTGACAGAGAGTGGCAGTGATGAAGAAGAGTGTCCCAAACAGGCTGGACACGTAGAAACAACAAGTTCGCGAAACTTGCGACCCGACAGGTAAGTTCGCAATTTGCGAAAGTGTACAAAACCCTCGCGAACTGGCAGAAACACGGGCGAACACACAAAAAAAAATCCGCAAATTCGCGGGAATTCGCGGATTTTGCGGATTGCGAATCCGCAAATCCGCAAAATTCGCGAACGCGAGATCCGCAAAATTCGCTCATGCTTAACTGCTACCCGGAGGCCTCGTAGCGCTATAGACCGCTGGGGAACCCGTCCTGGCTTTCCCTGTGAGATAGTCCCTCCTGGGGGTCTCCAAGGTGAAACCAGGCATCCCCGGCGTTTGTGTGGGGCCGTTGTGGAGATGAGGCAAGCTAATGCCCAGAGTTGCCGAGTGTGCTCCCTGGTCAGAGTAGGCACCGATGCGAGAATTATCAGTCCGCTGATCCTGGTCCAAGACCCTGCCGCGTCGGGAATCGAACCCTGGTCCCGGGCCGTTCTCTGCACTCGGGTCTGCCGCCTCTAACCAGTGAGCCACACCTCTCCACCAGATGTGTGAGCAGTTGATTCACTAGATGTATGGGTTCAAAAGTGCATGTGGAAACAGCTGTATGGGCGGTTGACTGTGTGCATGAGTGTATTGGTGAGTGAATGGATATCTGAATGCTACATGTCAAAGTAAGTACATATGTAAAACACAGTACATGTGAGAGTTGGCATATATAAATAACTGTGTATGAGAGCCAGTGAATGTGTGAGTGACTGTAAGGATCATTGTGAACTTGTATCAGGGATTGTATAAGAGAGTAAATATGTGTTACTATATGTTTGAATAAGTAAGGTGTGTATAACTGTATAGTTGAGGAAATGGAGGTGAGATTGTTTCTTTGATTGGCTGACTAGGTGTGTGAGTAACTCCATGGATGAGTGACAGTGTGTGAGTGTCTGTATACACTGAGTGTATCTAAGGCTATATTAGAGTCTGAAGAGGTTCATCGTATTAGCACAAGAATGATGTCATCAGTGATGTGATCAATGATGTCAAATGAGATGTCATCAGTGATGTCATTTGAGATGTCATCAGTGATGTCATCAGTGATGTCATTTGAGATGTCATCAGTGATGTCATCAGTGATGTCATTTGAGATGTCATCAGTGATGTCATCAGTGATGTCACTGACCATGTCATGAATGATGTAATATGTGACATGATCAGCAGTGGATTGTGGGTGCGCGAAATATATAGTTAGTGCAACTAACTATATATGCGAATTTCAATGGTTTTGTGCGAGTAAAATAAGGTTTTGTAAATGCTAATGCCTAACTATATATGGTCTATAACCTATGTTTTTTTCATTGAATATATATATATATATATTCACTGTAAAAACCATTGGTTTCACACACGTTATAGATAGGAATCACTCATGTCATGGCCAGTGGTATTAATACCAGTGAGTACCACTCTGCATTCAACTCTAAACCCATTAAGATCAGGAACCATTTCACCTGCCGTACTGATTTTGCGGTTTATGTGCTCCAGTGTACTTGTGGACTCTAGTACATTGGAAGCACTACATTGCAGGCTTTTAACATTATCCTTCAGCATCTCAGAGCCATAGTCAATTCAGATGCAAACTATGCCACTTTGAATTGGTCCACAAAAAGAATTAAATGACCTTAAGTACTTCATCATTGACGTAGTACCCAAGAACATCAGGGGAGGCAATAGAGAGAAAACCCTAAGACAATTGGAAAGTAAATATATTCTGCTTTTAGACACCAGGATTCTTAATGGAATGAATACAGGGGAAGATTTGCACTGTTTTCTATGATTTCGTTTAACATCAGAGTGCTGGGAATCTCCTGCTTTTATAGTCAAAGAGGTATTTTTCTACTGTTTTTAACTATGTCCCTATTAGGTTATCCTGATTTTCACCAATTTCTTAACCTATGTCTGTGCTGGTAATGTTTGATGCTGTGGAGTATGCCACGCTCTTGTTCTTTGACCAGTCACCCATTAGAGGTCTCGTCATCCATCTCACCCATATTTCAGCCGGCCTTTATTACAGTTTTAGTTGTGCTGTTAATGGATGGTCATTGGTCTTCGTTATCATCATTATTCCCCTATGGAATTAGGGCACTATGCCATAATGTTTCTAATCCGATTGGTCACTTTGAATATACCCTGTGTTAGTATTTTAATGTGATCTATAAAAACAATTGGTTTTTCAGCGTCACGTAACCCTCCTTAATAGGGGTTCTAACGTGCCGTCCCAATTGCGTCCCTTATATTCATGAATTTAAATCCTATTTATGGGTTATGACATTTTGCACTTTACACGTTTTTGCACTTGATTACTGTTTTTGCACTTGCACTTTTTTACTCAGATTGATGTATTGATATATCTTCGAGTCAGCAATTTATAACCTCTTAAGCGCTGCTGACGGCCAACGGTCGTCACGAGCGCTACCTCCCCAGTGCTGCGCACGACCATTGGACGTCCATTCAGCACTAGTTCCAATGGACAGCGCAGCACTGGGGAGGGATATTTGCGAAGCAGCTAAGGTGCTAAATAGACTGTGTTCATATTTACTTACATAAGTTTTAATATATCTTCCGATGTACTAGCCATGGTAGGACATTTATATGGAATGTATATTGATGGTCCATGAATTTTAATAAGATGAAATGTATTTATTATACCTGGTTTACTTGCAGAATTGTATCCTCGAGGGTGATTTGAAGTATGTCTTTCATGTCTATTTTGTTGACACCCTTTCAATCTGATCATGCACTGTATTTAAAGCACAATTATTGGTTTCTACGGTCATGTGATCAAGGCTACCGTGACGTAGCCGAAACGCGTCATGCTGGTGACAAGGGAGCAATAAACCACCTTTGAAAGTACCCTTAAGCGCTGTTGCGGTCTGTACCTGCGTTGGTTGGATCGGCATCCAGAGCCGATCAGTAGGAATTTGGAATGTATATATATATATATATATATATATATATATATATATATATATATATATATATATATTCACTGAAAAAAACATTGGTTTCACACACGTTATAGTTAGGAATCACTCATGTTATGGTCAGTGACATCACTCATGACATCACTTATGACATCTCAAATGACATCACTGATGACATCATCCAGTGAATGTATGTCTTTCTGAAAAATAAATATTTTTTATATATGTATATCTCAATGTTGATGGAAGAAGAAATGGGTATATAAGTGTCTAAATGGCTGATTATTTGGTGAAAAATTGATTGTATAACTGACTGATTAAGTGTATCTTACTGAATACGTGGGTTACAGAGTAATTCTTAAATATATACATTCTGTATCAGTCTCTCTCTGTGTATAAGTGGCTACATGTGTTGGTGAGTAGCTGCATGAGTGATACATGAGTGTCTATATAGGTTATTGTTTGATAGAGTATCAGTAAAAGTGTCTGAGTGTCTGTATATTTTGTAGGGAGGTCTTACGTAGTGCATAAATGCATGAATGAGTGACTTACTGCTTGTGTGTGTTGAAGGCAGCATGTGTGCAGGACTGTAAGGGTGGATGAGTGTGTGTGGTGAGTAGCTACATGGGTGTCTATATAGGTTATTATTTGTTTTTTTTACTGTATGGGTGGATGAGTGGGTGTATGGGTGTGTTAGTGAATGAATGACTGTCTCAATAGTGTATTTATGAGTAAGTACATATGTTTTAAACTAGTACATATGAGTTATGTGTGAGTACCTCTATGGATGAGTGTCGGTGTGTAACAGGATGACCAGGATGTATCAGTGTATGAGTACATATGATGAGTGAGTACATGTATGAGTGACTGTATAAGACTGTTGATGAATGAGTGGATGTGTGTATAGATCTTGGAATTACTAAATAGGTGTGTTTTAAGTGGCATCGGTATGTCTATTGTATTGAAAATGCTATTTTCTATTTTTGAATGTGTGTATCAAAGGTTATATTAGGGTGAGAGAAGGTCTGCCACTCTTTCACAAGGATGATATCATTAGTGATGTCATCAGTGATGTCATTTGAGATGTCATCAGTGATGTCATGAGTGATGTCACTGACCATGTCATGAGTGATGTAATATGTGACGTCATCAGTAGTGCATTGCAGGCACGCGAGTTATAGTTAGCTGAACTAACTATAACAGGGGAATTTCAATGGTTTTGTATGAGTGAAATGTCCAGGTAACTATAACATGTGTGAAACCTATGGTTTTTTCAGTGAATTTACAAGGTTTTTTTAAATGCTAATTCCTAACTATAACGTGTGTGAAACCTATGGTTTTTTCAGTGAATATATATATATATATATATATATATATATATATATATATATATATATATATATATATATATATATATATATATATGTTGCGCTTTCCATCACCACTTTGAATCCACTCCAAGATACACGGACACAGGCCACAGGTAAGTGATGTTTTACTGCTTTATTCTTGATTTCGCTATTACACGTTTCGACTCCTCAAGAGCCTTGATCACATGACATGAAGTGCAAAGTTCAAAGTGAAACTTTGACATAGAAGAAATGAAAACATATCATCATAACTTGTCACTTAAACACTAGTTCTTGTTGCTATAATAAAGACAATTCCAGAAAATTGATAAGCTCATAATATTTCACCTGTCAATACATTCTTCACAGTTATCACATGCTAAGTTGAATATATCCACATATAATATCATATAAAAGTATAAACAAATGGATAAAAGCATTTGCATAAAACAATGTTACATAAAATTATAAAAAACATTGTAAAATACATATTAAATATAATATAATTGCTGTAAAAACATGAACCAAATGAATACTTTAAAATTCTAAATGCACTGGATAAATCCCTAAAATACATTATTAAATTATATATACATATGGTCATGTTTATTTATAATAATGCCATCATGTTTAAGTTTATGTCATTTTGTGTCTGTTTAAGTCCATGGTTTCTAAATTTAACGTGCATAAAGTGCTCAAGTGAAGAGAGTGCTAATTTGCTAAACTTTCAAAATTGGTATGACCGATCAGGATTTTTTGTCACTGTGTTCTAATACAATTTTTATTAAGAGTATTGATGATATTTAACATGTATCCATCTTGTTTGCCATACATCTTTGTATGAATACCATAAGATCCCCATCTTGTGCATGCATTATGGTGGTTATAGCCATATCCACCATAATGGAAACATTTCTAAAGGTCAGTCATCACATGTGTTATGTTTTGTTTAAAAAGTCACAGATGTATATAAATATAAGAAGTTTTAAACATTGAGTACTGGGTACTAAATATTAAATATAGAATTTGAAACATAAAATATTTCATATAAAATATTAATCAATTCATTTATAAATATATAAATATTAAATATATAAAATATAAAATATCCTTGTGACTCACAATTTAATTGGATTTATTCTCACAGGTGTATATTACTTCCTATGTTGTTTTGTCTTTTTTCTTTTCTAAAGGCATATGTGCAAATCCTCCATTGTATTCAACCCTCCTGGATGTTTAGAGTCCATCTCAAGGATATACCTGTTTTAAAGTTAGCGCAATTTGACTTCCCTGTTGCTGCCTCTTCTAATCTAGGGAACTGAGTCAATTAAAAAATAATTTAAATTATGACTCTTAGAACCATGTTTTTCCTTAAAATGTCTGGCCACTGGGTACATGTTGTCTTGGTTCGTAATGGCTCTCAAATGCTGGAGAACTTGTTTATGTGCTTGAAGCTTTGTGCTGCCTATATACTGCAGGGTACAAGGGCATACAACTCGTAAATCACATATTCAATTTTACATGTCAAAAGTTTGTTGATGTTATATTCTCTCGGGCTGAAGGAGGTTGTGTGCTTGATCTTATTAATCTCCTGCTGACATTCCTTACATACTTTACACTTAAACAAACCTGTGTGGGTGTGAAGCCAGTTACAACTGTCTATAACTTCAGGACTCATTTTGACTAGTTTGTACCTCATGGAGGATGCCCTTGTATGTGTGATTGAGAATTTAGATAGTAATATCCTTCCAATGATTGGATCACTGAACACTAATGGCCAGTTGTGTGTGAAGACACCACGGAATTCTTTGTCTTGTCTACTGAATTCCATGATTATCCTAAATTTACCAGTAGGGGAATTCTTGGGGGGTATCTGTGGGTCTAAGTGACCTATTCTTGTCTGTTGTTTAACTTTAATTAATTCTGCTCTATCATGAGTCATTATCATAGACTTTACTATAGCCTCCTCAATGATTTTGAGTGAATACCCCCTCTCCGGAACCTTGCTTCACTTTCTTCCTGGGCCATTTTAAGAGAGTCATCAGTTCTGTTCACCCTTCTGAGTCCTAACATTTCCCCATAGGGGATGCTATATATCAAGTGTCTTGGGTTGGAGCAGCTAGCATGTAACATGGAAATGCCTGCCGTTTCCTTTCTGTATAATCTTGTCTCTATTTGGTGGTTGTTAATGTACACCTTAGTATCCCAAAAATGTACAGTTGTTTCACTTATTGTGGCAGTAAAATGTAAGTTTAATGTATTATCGTTGACAGAATTAATAAATTCCTGTGCTTCTTGATGTGCGCCTCCCCAGATGATAAAAAGATAATGATAAACCGTAGCCATAATTTGATATTGTTTTGCTTGTAGCTACTGTGTACGATTGCCAGTGCCAGCTCCTCCCACTAGCCCATGTGCAAACATGCATAGCTGGGGGAGAAGCTGGCACCCATGGCTGCTCCCCTGATCTGCTGGAAGAACATGCTGTTGAACATAAAAACATTGTGGTTCAAGCAGAAGTCTACCATGTTAATCAACATTTGACTATGTTGCTTGAATTGATCAGATCTCTTAGGGCCCGATGTTGGCAAAACCGAATTACCGAGTTCTTAATAGAAAATGTTACCGATTCGCTATTAAGCACTCGGTATTTCTGATGTAGATAAAAACATCACTAAAAGTTAGCAATTCGGTAAAACTGCTAATAAAAATACCGATTCCTTATGACCGAATCAGTATTACTGATTCCATAATACCAATTCGGTAACTAACAAATCCAGAATTTCAAAAAATCGCAAAGCTGTGAATTAGCCAATCTTCTGTTTACTGATGACCTCACAACCAGGAAGTAGCCACACCCATGCAGCTGCACTGATCCTGAAGCTGTTGGAGAGGCAGGGAGCAGCAGCAAAAGCGCAGGAGCTGCACAGCTACCACCTAGCTGACAGACAAAAAAGAACCATGGACTCAGAGGAGAAGGGGAAGGAAGTTGGAGAATGAAAGTGCAAACAAAAGTTCAGTAAGAGGGGGTTGGAGGTTCCTATAGAGGAGATGGTGAAAGATCATGACCAGCTCTTTGGGAAAAAATCACTTCACGTCCCAGAGGGACAAAAACAGACGATTTGGCTAGTGATCCAGCAGAAAATCAATGCCATTGGCGTCACCCATCGCTCAACAGAGAACCTCAAGAAGCGATGGTATGATCTCTGGAAACTTGTAAGGAGAGGGCAGCCGAATGGCTGAAACAAGCCAGAAAGACAGGTGGGGGGACATCAACAGCGCCTGCACAGACTGCATTAGAACAAATAGTGGAGTCCACCCTCCAGCCGGAGCGCGTCAGTGGCATCGGAGACGTGGACAGTTCAGCAACAGGGTCCAGACAAGTGAGTTATAGTGCATTCTGTATCCACAGGTGAAACATTGCGCCAGGCTCCAGAAGGGGAGACAGGAGAGGCTTCCAGGGAGCAAAACACACTGGAGGAGTATGTCCTATCACCTGCTGACACCACACCACCATCACCACCACCACCACCAACACCACCATCACGAGCCAGGAGGTATACAGTGGGTAGCCTCCAGGAGAAGGAGGGCATAGAGGATGAGAGCCAAGGAGCACAACAGACCCTGCATAATGATGATATACAGGCCCTCATGGAGGTTGGCAACACAGGTGCACGTAGACTTCGACAAAGGGCACACAGTCCTGAGGCAGAGGAGTCCAGTGTCTTTTCTGGTCTGGAGGGGCAGATGCTTAAAGTGCAGCGCCTTCAAGGAAAAATAATCAGGGCAACACAATGCCAGATGGTGGCAGACAATAAAAACTTCAACAACATGAAGGAGGCCATATACTGCCTCAACAACACTGTGGTAGAGGGCATGAAGGAGATGTCTAATGTTTTGAGGCTGTTATGCAGCAAGATTGATAGGGACCGTGGTGCAAGTCGTAGGGACAGACAGAGACTGGAAGGGCACATTAAGGCAGTTAGCAGACTGTGCAATGCCACCCATGTCCTCAGCAGGCGCTCAGTGGCCAAGAAGTCACTCAGGGGTTTGTAACAATCACCAGTGCTTTGGAGGTGCTTCAGACCAACCAAATTACTGCCACAGGATCGGGGAATAGGGCTGAGAGTGAGGAGGCAAGAAGCTGCAGCAGCATCATCCCTCCATTACAGGAGACTAGGAGGCACAGTGGTAGGCACGGTTCAGCGACAGGACACAGCACTGGCGAGGACAGTGTGCCTGCTAAATGAAGCAGTACTGTGCGTGAGCGCAGAAGTTAAGCACTGCCATCACATTCCATTGTGTGGTGGGTGATGTAACCCTTTGGACACAATGATGGGACTTGGGATGTTGCATGGTGGAGTGACTATGCCATGTTTTGCTTGACCAGGCACTGTGAGGCCATCATAGTGTTGCGGTGTGCTGTACAATTGCCTGACTGAAGGTCAATTAAACACCGTCACACAATTGCAGTTACTAGCTTTTTCTCATTACTTACTCAGAGATAGTTGTGTGTGATCTCTGCCCGTCGCAGTCTCCCATCTGATGCAGCTGCGACACCTGCAGCGCTGTGCTGTGGCTGGGGACATTCCTCATCCTCTTCCTCTGATTCACTGATTCCCACTGGTGCCCCCTCTTTGTGGCAAGGTTATGCAGCATGGCACATGTGGCTATTATTTTGCAGCAGATCAGGGGCCGGTACTGCAGTGCACCTCCACTTTTGTGGAGGCAGCGGAACCTGCTTTTGGGGAGTCCAAAGGTACGCTCCACCACATTGCGCATAGATTTATGCGCCACATTATATCTCCTTCCACTTGGGGTAGATGGGTTGAGGTATGGAGTCAGGATGAAAGCACGCACCGCATATGCGCTATCACCTGAGTCTAAAAGAAAGGAAAATTATTCACAGTTAGCAATTTTTGCATCAAATGTATACATCAGGGTGTGTCACATGGATTTACCTAGCAGGTAGCCTTCTCCAAATTCACCCGCAACAAGACGGGTATAGATCCCACTGTTCCTGAATATGTAGGAATCATGCGTGCTCCCTGGGAATTTTGCAAATATGTTGGTGATGATTTGAGTAGCATCACATATAACCTGTAAATGTATTGAATGTGTGGATTTGCCGTTGCAGTAGATGTACTCAGTACCAGAGGGGGGCAGATTGGTAAATGTGTCCCGTCAATGCACCCTATGACTTGTGGGAACTGGGCCTTCTGATTAAAGTCCATCTTGGTCTTATACAGTTCTGCCTGTGTGCTGGGGAATTGGATATAGTGTGGCATCCTTTGCAACATGGCATCCAGGAATGTATTGAAGAAACGTGACAGGCAACCTTGTGAGACTCCACATGCCACAGCTATTACCCCCAGGTAACTGCCACATGCCAGCAGGTGCAGGCAACAGAGTACCTGTACATGTGGAGGTATTGCTTGCGCCCTTGGTGTCTGGTGCTCCAGGATTGGGTGCAGGTCCCGTATCAGGTCTAGGATTATGTTTGGGTAAAGCCTGTACCTCTCATGGATTTCAGCCTCTGTTAGTTGGAATAAGATGATGCGCAATCTGTATACGCTTTCCTGTTGTCTCCAGATCCTTTGTGCTGCAGCTCGTATCCGTAACAGCCTTGCAACAACATAGAGGGCCGCCATTGTGCTCAAGCTGATGCATTCTGGGGCTGTTTATATGCTGTGTACCTGGTTACCACCTGCTTTGAGTTTGTGGTCATTTGCGACAATTAGCGATTTTTAAGGGTTCGGTAATAGCAAGTTTATGTACATTGCTTAGCAATCTCTTTTAGAGATTCCTTGTTTTGCTAATCGCTAAATAGTGAGTTGGTGTGGCATTTTCTCTACATAAGGAATCACTAGTTGTTTTCTCTTGTTTTTAGCAATCCCTTATTTAGCAATTCGGTGTTTCTGCCTTTCACATGGTTTATTAGTGATCCTAAAAGCTGAAATTCTGCGATTTTCAGCATTAGCGATCACTATTTGGCCACCTACATCTAGCCCATAGATAGATAATATTACAGTATTGTTAAACCATCACTGTGCATAATACTAATATACAGTGATGTAACATCAAGCGCTATCATAAGGTAATCATCCTGCCAAATAAAAATCCTGAAATTTATTTAAAAAGTCACTAGTGTCTCTTGTGTAGGACTCCAGGAATAGAACACAACCTTGTAAAATGTAATCAATGTATTATGACGTATGTTCTAGAAGTCCATCACGTCTTGATATAATCGGTCTGCCTGGTGGGTTGCATGGGTCCTCATGAATTTTACGAAAAAAATGAATGGATGGAGTTATTGGATATTCATTTTTCAAGAATTTAAATTCCTCCATAGTTATTAAGCTATGTGCTCTCCATGTTGACAGCTTGGATTAATAACATTTGTATATTGCTTTAAGGTCTGTCCCTTTGCTCTTAGTATAACATGCCTGATCATTCAATTGGAGAATGCCTCTTTTGTATAGTCTACTTTTGCCCAAATCATGATGTTGCCACCTTTGTCTGAGTTTCAGATGACAATGGTAGGATCTTTTTCAAGTTTTTACATCAATGTATGGTACTGTGAATTGACTCTGTTTCTCTTGTTTTTAGTGTTCATTTTGTTATGATGTAATTGCTTTACTTGTGTTGTGACCTGCTCATTAAGGATGTCAATGGTGTCTTGTGGACTTATTGGGTTAAATGTAGATTTTGTTCTGAACGGAGTTGAGACCTTACGTTCCCAGGTTGTTGATGCATTAGGGGTATCTACCATTGGTTGTTTAGATGTAGTATCCTGTGTGCTGGGTATATGCCTTTCATTCCATAATTCTAACAATTCTGTCATTAAGAGTGTATCATCTGTAGCTGATTCAACAGGGTCCAACTGCCCTTCATGTTCCCTTGACATTTATGGGCCTACTGGTATTTCCTTACTGAGTATCATATGATATATGTATCTATGTGGGTGTGTATATATATATATTACCTACTGGCAGTCGCCAGTAGGTAGATATAGTTAGAACCTAGTTTCCATAGGGAAAGCATTTTTTGATTTGCTAATACCTTTGGCGTTGTTTGAAGGAGGAAGAGAGAGATAAAGAGTGTGAGAGAGGAACAGAGAGAGAAAGAGAGAAACTGTGAGAGAGAGAGAGGAAGAGAGAGAGAAAGAGACAAAGAGAGAGAGAGGAAGAGAGAGAGAAAGAGTGAGAGAGAGGAAGAGAGAGAAAGAGAGAAAGAGTATGAGAGAGGAGCAGAGAGAGAAAGAGTGAGAGAGGAAGAGAGAGAGATACAGAGAAAGAGTGAGAGATGAAGAGAGAAAGAGTGATAGAGAGGGAAACAGAGAGAGGAAGAGAAAGAGTGAGAGAGAGAGAAAGGGAGAAAGAGTGAGAGAGAAAGGAAGTGAGAGAGAAACAGTGTGAGAGTGAGAAAGGAAGAGATGGAGATGGAGAGTAAGTTCCGACATTGTGGATAAAACCCTCACAGCTTACCTTTTCACCACCGGTGTGTTTCCAACCACGTGCGGGACATACTGCTGTCCTCCAGTTCACTCATCTGAAATATAGTATGGAATCACTAATGGCAGAGTACTTATGACTGCACACACTTTTATCGCTGTTGCGCCCCTGCGCACCCAGACTGCTCCCCACAATCCACTCTCACGGCCCAGAGGTAACTGCCCGCCCCTGCGCACCCAGGCCTCATCGCTCACCTTTTGCCACCGCCTCGTGTCGAAGAGGGTCCACCACATGCTGAATCAAACCCTTCAGCCATGGTGTACTCGCCGTCTAGCCGAGCTCACAATTCAGATGGGGACTTGATTGCTAGGATGGTGTACGGAGGCCAAGAATCATCGCAGCCTGCACACCTGCTGAGTTATGGTGGCACTAACTCAGTGGAACTGAAGTCATAGCCACATGCTGAGAGGCCCTTGTCGGGGGGATCTACAATCTGTGAATCACAGCCTGCAAGATAAACAGCAAGATAAGATTGTGCGTTATGCACCCATCAAAGGAGAGAGAGAGAGAGAAAGAGAAAAGAGTGAGAGAGAAGTAGAGAGAGATAAAGAAAGAAAGAGTGAGTGAGAGAAGAAGAAGAGAGAATGAGAGAGAGAGAGAAAGAGATAAAGAGAAAAAGAGAAAAAGAGTGAAAGAGAGGAACAGACAAAGAAAGAAAGACTGAGAGACGAAGATAGCGAGAAAGTTTGAGAGAGAGGAAGAGAGAGAAAGAGTGAGAGGAAGAGAGAGAGAAAGAGAGAAAGAGTGTGAGAGACAGAAAGGTAGGAAGAGATGGAGAGGGAGAGTGAGTACAGACAATCTGAGAGATATAAGGAAAGAAAGAGTGAGAGAGGAAGACAGAGAGAAAGACAGAGAGCAGAAGAGAGAGAGAAAGAGTGAGAGAGAGAAAGAGACAAAGAGTGAGAGAGAGAGGAAGAGAGAGAAAAAGAGTGAGGGAGAGGAAGAGAGAGAAAAATAGACAAGTATGGGAGAGGAACAGAGAGATAGAGAGAAAGAGTGAGAGAGAAAGAGTGATACAGAGTGATACAGAGGGAAAGAGAGAGATAAAGAGAGAGAGTAAAAGAGAGAGGAAGAGAGAGAGAAAGAGACAAAGAGTGAGAGAGAGAGGAAGAGGGAGAGAAACAGTGTGATAGAGAGATAGGAAGAGATGGAGATGGAGAGTAAGTTCCGACACTGCGGACAAAACCCTCACAGTTTACCTTTCCGCCACTGGTGTGTTTCCAACCCCGTGCTGGGACATACTGCTGCCCCCCAGTTCACTCATCGGAAACAGTATAGAATCACTAATGACAGAGTACTTATGACTGCACACGCTTTTATCGCTGTCGCCCCCCTGCACACCCAGGCTGCTGCCCACCATCAACTCTCACCACCCAGACGTGACTGCCCGCCCTTGTGCAACCATGCCTCACTGCACACCTTTCGCCACCGCAGTGTGTCAAAGAGAGTCCACCACATGCCAAAGCAAACCCTTCAGCCATGGCGTACACACGGTCTAGGCGAGCTCACAATTCAGATGGGGTCTTGATTGCTAGGATGGTGTATCAAGGCCATGCATCATTGCAGCCTGCACACCTGCTGAGTTATGGTGGCACTACCTCAGTGGAACTGAAGTAATCCTAACATGCTGGGAGGCAAGTGTCTGAGGGATCTACAATCTGTGAATCACAGCCTGCAAGACAAAATGCAAGATAAGATTGTGCGTTATGCGCCCATCAAAGGAGAGAGAGAGAGAGAGAGATAAAGAGAAAAGAGTGAGAGAGAAGAAGAGAGAGATAAAGAAAGAAAGAGTGAGAGAGGAAGACAGAGAGAATAAGAGAGAGAGAGAGGAAGAGAGAGAAAAAAAGAAAAAGAGTAAGAGAGAGGAAGAGACAAAGAAAGAAAGACTGAGAGAGGAAGATAGAGAGAAAGTATGAGAGAGAGGAAGAGAGAGAAAGAGAAAAAGAGTGAGAGGAAGAGAGAGAGAAAGAGTGTGAGAGAGAGAAAGGAAGGAGGAGATGGAGAGGGAGAGTGAGTACAGACACTCCGGACAAAACACTCCCAGTTCACCTTTCCGCCACTGGTGTGTAACCAACCACGAGCCGGGACATACTGCAGCCGTCAAGCTCACGCATCTGAAACATAGTATAGAATCTGTAATGGCAGAGTACATAAAACTGCACATGCCTTCATCGTTATCCCACCTCTCCACACCCAGGCTGCTGCCAACTGTCCACTCACACTGCGCAGAGGTGACTGCCTGCCCCTGCGTACCCAGGCCTCACTGCTCTCCTTTCTGCCCTTGGTGTGTCTCCAACCACTGCCGGTACATACTGCCGCCCTCCAGCCCACTCATCTGAAACATGGTATAGACTCAGTAATGGCAGAGTACATATGACTGTACACGTTTTTATCAGTGTCCCACCCCTGAGCACCCAGGCTGCTGCACACCATCCACTCCCACCACAAAGAGGTGACTGTCCACCCCTGTGCACCCTGGCCTCACTGCTCACCTCTTTGCCACTGCCTTGTGTCAAAGAGTGTCCACCACATGCAGAAGCAACCTCCTCAGCCATGGTGTGTACACGGTCTAGTCAAGCTCACATTTCAGATTGGGTCTTGATTGCTAGGATGGTGTACCTGCTGAGCTATGGTGGCAGTCTGTGACCAGTGAGGCCATGCCAAGTGGCTGTAGGCCCCTGTTGTTTGATGTCTTAGACCTACACTGCTTTCCAGCAGGGCAAACAAAAGCTGACCTGTCTGGACCGCCAAGATGGGGCATCATCACAGGCTGATTAGCACTTACTGTGCCCCTAACCTCAGTGGAGCGAAAGTCACTGTTCCGCGGTGATGTGCCTCTGCTGGCCGCAGTGCATCCGGTGCCAGCGAGTCTGAAATGGCATAGAGCACGTGCGCAGGGTCCCGTGTCCTGTGATGCCTGAGCTGGATGGGTGGGGTGTGGGTATATACCAGCCGCGAGGGAGTGGCTGTGGCGTACTGACAACTAGGCCTGTGACTAGCAGATCACTGCAATGAAAACGTGGGCCATGAAGCCTTGTCGTCCCTTCATGTAAGCGTGAGCGGAGTGGGCTGGCCAGGCTTATGCCAGTTCTGCGTGAGGCTGTGAAGAATGACTCCGGAGCTATGGGCATAGTTCCGTCCTGGGTTGTATGAGGAATCAACTGATGCGGGTGTCCCTGTTGTAATGCTGCAGTTACCCGGGTCACAAGTGGCAGTGTGTCACATTGTGACTCAAGTCCCACAACGTGGCCAAGATGGAAGGTACGGGGAATCAATGACCTTACATTTATCCATACTTCCACACATGAAAGATGGTCGACATGACACATCTGTGTGGATATGAATGTTATTTGCACATTCAGTGGAGTGGTGCAGCTGTAGCAACACCATGCAAAGTTGAAGTTTCTGTTTTTGGCAAATGGAGGGCAGGCAATTAGAGCCAAGCTTGTGCTTTGGGTTAGGCTGCACCAACCTATGTACTTATACAATCACTCCGCCATTCTGCAAGCACATATAAATTCACTATACACTCTACTTGCAGTACTCTACAGATCAAATCTCTACCTACGTACTTATCCAATGACCAAGACAAAGTTAAATAACCAAAGTTTTCACACTGTCAGAGGTAACATGGTTGCATATGCTGTCCACTGCACAATGTAATGTGGTAGGGCCCAGGGGCAGCATCTGCATACATATTGAACATACAGACACAGTAAGATAGATAGTGGAACAGGGTACGGGTACGTGCGCTCAGCTCCTTTTTATTAACAGGGTCACATGTCCAGTGACGTCTGTGCTGGGTGCGTGTGGGGTGAGTGTAAGCCAGCCCTCAGGGAATGGTTGGTGCTGGCAACAAGTACAACAGTAATCATTGGATCACACACAGAGATTTAATCATAAAGGGTCAATGATTTGTCCTACACTAAGGTAGGGGCACCAGATGTGAAATAATACACAAAAGAGTCTATTGTAAAGGGTCCATGACTTGTGGTACACTGAGGTAGGGGCAGCAGTTCTAAAATTATACTCAAAAGATTATATTATAAAGGGTCCATGAGTTGTGGTGCACTGACATAGGGGCATCAGAAGCATTCAGTGTGTGCACAGGCAGCAATGATGCGTGGTCTGGGAGGGCCGCACTGGTAGCAATGTCTGTTGCCTATTGGCCTGCATCATCTGCAATTGCAACTTGATCTGAATTGTGATCCCTGCTGTCCGCAGTGTAGATCAAAGGCAGTGGTCAGCACAGACATCAAGTAATGCTTTTTGTCACTTCCTCTTGACAAAATTCGAGGACATAGAGTACAATTCTGCCTGGAATTAATACATCAAGCCTGAATTCAAATTGTGAGCTCTGCTGACCGCAGTGTAGGCGTATGGAACAAAATATGAAACATTTATGGAATACACTGTGGTAATATGTAGGTTTCAGGGACCTTATAGTGAGTTGCCCACTGGACTGAGGTACCCCTGCACCCGGGCATGCGCATTTCTCGCAAGAAATGCGCATGCACAGGTACCCGCGCATGCACATTTGTCTGGAAGAAGTCTGCGCGACAGCAGGAAGAGGGAGTCCCGGGACACTACATGTCAGGTAAGTCCTTTTTAATTACTTTTAATCTGTTTAACATTAAATTAGGCATGTAGAAGAGGGAGGGAGGGAGGCGGGTAGCGCATAATGGGGCTACATGAAGTGTGTGGGTGGGCGTAGCCTCCTCCCCTCTTTGCGGAGCTTCGTGTAGCCCCACTATGCACACTATGCCCACCCATAGTCAGCACAGACATCGAGGAATGCTTTCTTTGACTTCCTCTTGAGAAAATCCAATGACATAGAGTACAGTTCACCCTGCAATAAATAAATCAAAACTGAATTCAAACTGTGAGCTCTGCTGTCCGCAGTGAAGACTGCTGGTCAGTTTTCTTTTGGACTTACAAGATAAATATGGTCATTGTACTAAAGCTATAATTGATATCAAAAAAGTTTTGGAAGCAAGAATACTAAAAGGATATTATGTAGGTTTTAGGGACGTTGTAGTTAGTTGTCTACTGGACTCTGTAATTAATTAATCAAGACTCAATTCTAATTGTGAGATCTGATGACCTCAGTGTTGGCAGGAGGCAGTGGTCAGCAAGGGCCCACAGCAACGTGGCATTGAGTTGAGCTGCACAGTTAGTGGCATCAGAATCATTCAGCGTGTGCCGAGACTGCGATGATACGTGGTCCGGGTAGGCTACACTGGTAGCTATAGCTTTCGTTTAATGAATCCTGCTTTATTAAGGTTACGTGGCGATGACTTGTGGTGCACTGAGTTAGTGGCACCTGAAGCACTCAACATGTGCGAACCCATGCGATGATGCGTGCTCTAGGTGGGCTGCACTGGTAGCAATATCTTTTGTCTAATAAATGCTGCTTTATTAAGGCCATGTGGTGTTGACTTGTGGTGCACTGAGCTAGTGGTACCTCTGGCGCTCAGCGTGTACACAGCCTGCAAGAATGTGTTTGTCCGGGTGGGCAGCATTGGGAGCGATGTGTTATGCCTACTGGACTTCATCATCTGCAATCACGACTAGATCTGAATTGTGAGCTCTGCTGTCCGCAGTGTAGATCTAAGGCAGTAGTCTGTACAGCCCTAACTCTGCAGTGCTGTGCCGCTAAGTTCACGGGAGGCCTGTGTCAAGGAGGCCCGTGGTCATGGCAGCGGCCACGTGGCAGGATGAGGGCCGCTATTCTCACAGAAGTGAACCACGCCCAGAGCCCTGGCCTATTTATTCACACTTCTCCGCTGGAGTGGCATACGTTGGACCAGCCCACTGCGCTTGTAGTGACCGTGTTTTTGGCTCTATTTCTGAGTGATGGTGACTTTAAGCTTGCTACCATCCTGAATCCCTATTCTTGGCTTGTGTTGGTCCTTTTCAGGCCATTTTCCAGACCTAGAAGCATAAACTAGAGGATAGCTGTTTTATATGATGATAGATCCCTTATTCTTGACTCTAATCCATCTATTGCCTATTGGCTTTGATATAATTATGTGTTCTTTCATCATCCTACCTACAGCAGAGGGTGGATCCTGTAGTCCTGACTTTATATTACATATTGGTATGGTTTGTGTATGTACTCTGACAGAGCTAAGTGTTATTTTATCCCTTTCGGGCCTACAAGGCCCAGAACTAGAGAGACTCCATTTTGCTTTCTGTCTCTGCAGACTGAGATGCTTGCAGGGTAAAGGTGATGTTTTAGTTATGAGGTGTTGTTCGCTCTTTGCAAACTGGAGAGAACCGGCCAGAGCTGAATCTAATCAGGAAATGTCCCTGGGCTCAGGTCTCTAGACGAAACAAGCAGTTGATCACTGTGGGGGCATCTGGAGTAGGGAGCCTGGTGCATGGAATTGGTGGGAGGAGGCTGGCTGGAACTTTCCATGAGGGAAGAGTATTCCATATTAGTGAAGTACAGAAGAGGAGGAGTGTCAGTCAGTCAGTTAGTCGATGCTTGGAACGGAGAGGAGTCAGTGAGTTGGAACCAGAGAGAGAAGTCAGAAGCAGTTGTGAGCAGATGGTGTTTTGAACAGAGAGAAGTGAGATGATGTTTGGAACTGAAGGAAGCAGTCAGAAGCAGTTACTTATCAGAAGGAGTTGTGATCAGCTGGAGTCTGAAGTGATGCCTTTTGAAAGAGACTGAAGTTATATTGTGGATTAGTCTGTGGGAGCAGCTGGAGTGAATTGGACATTGGAGCTGAGATAATCAGACAGAGTGAAGAAGCTAGTGGAGCGAACGGTTATCAGAGCGGCAGAAACTATTAGACTGAAGCTGGGAAGTGAAGACAGTTCGTGGGGGAGAGGAATCCAGTGCAGAGTGATCAGCGCAGATGCGTGTCCAAGAGTGCAGGGGAGAATCTGAGACGAGCTAAGGCACAGACGAGAGAGGAACCCAGATGACAGCTAGAGCAAGACTTCATACTAATCAGGTGATATCTGTCCTGTTATATTAGTTTGCTTCACATTTAAACATTAACCTTGTCCCTACTGTATTGCTAATCCTTTTTCTTTCAGCGGTGTGCAGTATAATCCATTCCCTCTTTAGCTTTCTACAGTCCCTGTCAATTACATGTGGATGTGTTATAGTAATAAAGCTTTCCATTATATTAAAGAGACCCCGCAGATCTGTGTATGTGTCTATTCCCTTTTTACTTTTTAGGCTATGTGTTATAGTGCAGTATTATATTGATATTGTTAATAAAGGAACCCCAGTTCTTAATGAACCAGTGTGTATATATCTTGTTTTTATACAGTAAAGGTAACCTTTTCTTCTGGTCAGGTACTATTATATGAACAGATGCTACCACTGATCAGGTAAATGGTAACTGAATAATGAGGGAGAGAGGAGCCCTTGAAATAGAGAATAAGTTGTACACCCTGTATTTCGGCCATTCTTGTGTGATCCATAATATTGTAGTATTGTACCTCTAGTGAATAGTGAGAGAAACTTCCCAACAGAGAGAGAGAGAGCTAAAGGTATTCATAGGAAAGTGATCTCCGTTGTAAGGCGGTGTTAATGAGAGCACCAGGGGGGAAACTGGTGTGTAATGAGATCGCCTCTAGGGAAAGTGGCGTTAATGAGAGCACTGATTGTGGTCAGTGTGTATACCCACAAGATTGTGGCTTGTGCAAAAGGAATAGTCTTACGGGCCTCTAAAGGGCCTCTAAAGATAGAGAACAGTCTTACGGGACTCTAAAGATAGATGGGCTTGCGTGAGCACTGATTGTGATCAGTGTGTAATGGTAAGTAATCAGAACTTCCCTAGGGTAGAATAGTCCGGGTCTGAGTTGCCGCGAGACTATAAGGTATGAGTGTGGTGTAGGGCATGGATGTCCTTAGTAATCAGTGAGTATTCCTAGTAATCCCCATTGATTTAGTGGTGTTTTTGATGATATTAGCTTGTATATTGCTAGTTCCCCACCCTCAGGTAGGTACCCAGGTGCCTGGATAGATGGGTCCCGAGGAGGGAGGTGGTTACATTTCGGCTGGGTTGGTGGTGTCTTCGTGAGCTGATCCTATCTGGTCCGAAAATCTGGTTGTTACAGCGCTTCTACTTATTTGGGACGATGACACAGGTACATGACCAAGATTTTCCCCACTGCCTGAGATTACATGGTTGCGTCCAGTGTCCCCAACACTACAAGCACCAGCAGTGTATGTCCACATGGAGAGGTATGTGCTCTGCATAGTGAGGTTTGTCCAGCGCATCACCGCTACATTTGGTATTGTGTGTATTATTATTGGTGGGTGACTTGTGTCCTTCACACATGTTTGGTTGCCACATCTCCCAACATTCAGCTATTGTGTGGCTGAGGGGCCATGCTGTTTTTGGAAGGTCTGCTGTCCTGTTGTGTGATTCCTCAGTGGTAGTGGGTAGGTAGTGGTCCAGGGGGAAGGTCCTGAGGATCGTGGCAGTATGTGTTGTGGCCTCCTTGGGTATCTGAGGTGGATGATCAGTAGCTCTGTGACATGTGCTGGTCTTCGGATGTGATTCTGGGCTGGGCTTCCTTTTACACTGTAGGTAGTCATCAAGCTTTACACCAGTATAAGGCAGATGTTAGATTTCCACTGCTAACGCGGCTTAGATGCCTGTTTTTGAATCGCACCACAGATTTGGCAGCTCATTGAAAATATCGTGAAGTGGTGTTTTTGTGTTATTTTTGCATGGGAACACCTACTCTGCATATTATTAGCGTTAGTTGTTGCTCTCATTTGTGGCAATTTTTTTTGCAGAAGCTATTGCTGGAAAACTGTCAATATTGGCTGTTTTCACCAAGATGACATTGTAAGGATAATTTAAAATCACTGAAAAAACTATAGGTTTAATGGACATTATAATTAGAAATTAGCATGTAAAAAAAACATTGAAATTCCCTGAAAAACGAGGTTATAGTTAGAAATTAGCATTTACAAAACCTTAGACATTCACTGAAAAAAAATAGGTTTCAGGGATGTTATAGCTTTTTAGATATTTCATTAGTGCAAAACCAGAGAAATTCAAATGTTGTAGTTAGTAGAGCTAACTATAACTCACGCCCCTGCAATGCACTGCTGATGACATCACATATCATCACTCATGACATGGTCAGTGACATCACTGATTACATCACTCATGGCATCACAAATGACACTACAAACAAAACACATCCACTCCACTCCAAAAAACATTGGTAAAAAACGTTTAGATTTACAATGCCAATAGCTTTAACTCTTGCAAATGCAAGACCTATTATATTACAAATGCTTCTTTAACTGATAGTCACATTTTCTGAGTGGTGAAAACAGTGGGCAGGGCCTTCAACCAGCCCTTATGAATTCTGCTGCGTAGAACTGACAAGAAGTACCAGGAGGGCTACCGGGCTGCCAAAGTCCCTCAGGAGTAAAGTGGACTGTGCCAGGAGGTGCATTTGCAGAGTGGTGGAGAAAGGTGAGCATGGCCTCCTAAGCCCTCTCAGCAATCCCACTGTGTAGAACTTACTGGAGATAACAGGAGGGGTTGTTGGCCCCAAGGTGAACCTTGGGGGCCAACTACCCCTCCTATTACCACCAATAAGTCCCACATAGCAGGATTGCTACTTTCTCATGGTAGGCCGCGTCCCCTTCCCCAGCACTCTGCAAACGCACTTCCTGGTGAGCTCTTAGATGAGGATTAAAGTCCACTATGCTGCTGGCGCTCCAATGGGGCCAAATAGTCTACCTGATACCTCTAGTATGTCCCAGATAGTGGGATTACTGAAAGGTGGACACAGGCAATGCCCCCTTTCTCCACCACTCTGCAAATGCACCTCATGGTGCATTCTAGGTTGGGTGATTAATTCCCCTTGAATCCTGAAAGTCCCTAGGGGCCAACTAGCCGACCAGGTACCTCCAGTAAGTTCCACACAACTGGATTGATAAGAGTGGTCCAAGGCCACACACCCTTTTCACACCACTATGCAAACGCACGAATACTGCTTGAAATCAGATGCTCTTCATATCCAAGGATGCGGGCACTAATTAGACAATGCCACTATGGCAGATGGTATTTGTTGTCATTGAGCATCTCAGCATTCAGTATTTATTGTAGGGATTCACATCAGTTTCACTTTTTGGACCAGTCCACTTTTTATGTTATTGAAACTTGTTGCAACCCCAGGGTAACGTGAAGAGGTCAGTTGGAGATTTAAACGTCATAGAGGGGATCGCACGAGGCTTTGCAAGGTTGAGAACACAGACGAATTTGGCTTCACCAATCGAAGCAAGGTTGAGTTAGTACACGGTTGCGCTTGGGGTCCGGAGCGAGTCTTGCGACTGGACCACTGACTACATAACTTTTTTTTTAGGCATAACGAACAGCATATCCCTGTTTTGGTTTGACTAGCATCTCTTACATTGTTGTAGGACTCGGATGGATTAAATTTGACTTTACATTTTTACTTTCATGATGCGGGATGTGATGGAACACTAACGTTGATATTTGTTTAAATCATAGCATCTCCACAACATTGGAGATTGAGGTTGATTCTTTACCGGGTATGTGATTTCCAATCAGCTGTTATCACATGAGGAAGGGTGGTGTAAAAGTATTTAGGGCACTCTGGCACATGCGCATTAGAGACAATGTGCATACATGAGCACTATTAAGATGATGGTACAAGGATGGCAATGGATGATTCATTATAACTTTTTTAAACATCACTTACGGTGAAGGCACAGACCTTGGAGTAGCAAAAGGAATGATAAGCGGGCAATAATCTTCTGGGAAACGGCACATACCTAAGTAACACCTAAACCTTTATATTAATTTATATTGATGTATTGCAGATAATTGTGGTGAAACCTATGTATTAATTGTTTATTATAGAGTTGCCCTGTTGAAGGGATTCCTGAAATGCATTGGGAACACAGCATAGAAGGAAGAAAAACCTCATGTCAAATGTTGTTAATAGTATTAGGCACATGGTTGCAATGTAAATATAATGAATATTGAACCAGGGTTAGAATATGGAATTTGTGAGTGAACTTCATCCAAGTAGTATTGCAGCGTATGGGCAAGAGCAGTGCACATTGTTGTATGTGACAGGATCTGTACACATCCATCTGTAGATACACAGATATGTGTGCCATGTCGACTCTTCACTTTTCTCTGCAACAAAACACACAGACTTCATTGGCAGAATGTAAGTGTTAAAGTACAGGAATACTAAGGGTGGCACAATATATGCTGCAGCCCATATATACATTTTCACTGGTCACAGTGTGATTGGTACCCATGGTACCCATGGTACCTTTTACAAGGAACCTACATGTGGCTGGAGAGGTGCCAATGGGTGGTACAATGGTACAGTTTTCGGAAAGAGCACAGGCCCTGAGATCCTGATTGGCAGGGACCCAGGGCACATAAAGTGCATTGAAGATTTGGCAAAAAGTGGGGGGTTACTGCACCAGAAACCCATTGTCTTAAAGAATACACTATACAATGTGTTCATCTCAGGAGGCAAAGCACTGGTTCTGAAGTTATGCACCGATATTACTCCTTCAACCATGTTGATGCTCTAGTTCTGCTTACAAAAAATAGGAGAAGCATTTAAATCCATGTTACAAGTATCTGGACCAATTCCAGTGAGCCAGGCACAGAAGCAGGAGCAGAGACTTTGATATCCCTGGGTCTCAAAGAACAGGATAAAAACATCAACTTTTGGAGATCAATTGGAAGCAGGCAGAGAGCAGATCTCCCTCACCAGTCTGAGAGCAGCAGGCAGCGGGGCACTAAACATAAAAGTAGACCTACCAGACCCAAAGTCCACGTCAGTCCTTTAAGCAGCACAGCTGTTCTTGAAATGAAATGTAAACAGCATTTATAAGTGCGTAGCTACCCAGGGGCATCCCAGCACTGAGGCAGTAACCAAGAGAACATCATCGCAACACTTAAGGGAAGAGCCACATTTTTAGTACTTTCCAAAAGGCCAGATGGCTGGGTTCCCTCCGTAGGTGGAGAGAGCGGGTGTTCCACAGCCTAGCGGCATTATAAGAGAATAGGCGACTGCCACTTCTAGCCTTCTTAATCCTGGGGACGATGGCCAGATGCAGATCATCTGAGCGCAGCCGTCTATTCACCAGGTAAGGCTGGACAAAGGAATGCCAGAGCTTGAGTTAAAAGTCAATTAGTGTTCAATTTGATGGGGTCAGAGACCAAGTACTTATACCCAAAAGTTCATTGATGTAAGTGCTGAGAAATTTCCACTTTCTAAAAGTGGCATTTCTAAAATGGGATGGTTAAATCCATTTTAGCAGTAAGGAGGATTGAGCATTATCATTCCCAATATATAAAACATGAAGAAGTTGCTCCTTTCTGATCAGGAATTACCACTTAAAAAATGTGTAAGGGAATGTTAACATATGAGACTAGTGGCCTCATAGTAGTGAAAAACAAATTTAGCTGTTCGGCACTGCCAGGAAAAACCACAATATAACAGTACATATCCTAACATTTACTTACAAAGAAACCTGCACTTTGGGCTAGTCATTCCTTACCTTGATGGTGTCTTATATGTAGTAAATGAATAGTTTAAGGCTAGCCAAATAGTTATAAATTCTAAGTCGATGTGACAGTAAACTGCACATGTGGGTACTGCAATGGCAGGCCTCAGACAGGTTTGAAAGGCTAATGGTGTTGGAAGCACAATCATTGCTGCAGGGCCACTAGTAGCATTTAACTTACATGACCTGGGTATATGGTACACCTCTTTACAAGGGACTCACATATAAATAGGTCAATGAAGTAAACACCAATTATACACATGTTTTAGGGGGGAAACACATGCATGTTATCACTGGTCAGCAGTGGTGAAGTGCTCAGAGTCCTAATGCCAACAATAAGATACAGCAAAATGCGGAGGTCAAAAGCAAAATCTTTGGGGAAGACTACCTTAAGGATGACATGTCTAACACTGTAGTTTTGTGAAAATTTTCAGTGTTTTGCAAAAGTACAGCAGTACATGGCAATGACAAGGCGTTATGTGATTGGCTAATAACCGCCTTTACATTTTGTTTTAAGGCCATTTGGCCTGTGTTTTGGGTTAGGGCTTTAGGTATAGATGAAAATTAGATTTGATAATTTTCCCTTACCTATTACCACTTAATTAAACTGGTGAGAGGCAGGGAAAATTATTTATAAGCACCTATATATTAAAAGAATAGGGAAGTCCTGCAATACAAAATAAAATTAAAATATGTTGAAAAAATACACTATATTACACTCTATTTTACAAATATAATATAATGCACTGTACTTTAATTTTTAACATATTTAAGTCCTTACAAAAAAGTCTACAGTTTGTCAGTAATACCCATAAGTTACGGCTCTACTTAAAAATAGTTTCTCCTTCTTGCCTGCTAACACTTCCACCATTCCACCGCTCCACCCACTGGTCCGTGCATCAGCTCTTCAGTCTGCTCAGTCAGGCTTCTGCTTCCAGGGTGATCAGGCTGCTCCTTCGTCAGCTCCACTAACCACCATCAATTTCCAGCTTCAGTACTGGTACCCAGCACCAGCCCCAGTTCCTGTACCTACATTTGTATTGTTGGAGGTGGCCGGGCAGGAGGGTGTCCCCCTCTGCAACCCTCAGGAGGCAACTGATTGCTGGCCCTCAGGCACCCATCTGTTGGATGCAGCTGATGTTCTTTTTTGATCCAGAGAGACCAGTAGCCTCTTCGGCCACACATGTGACACAGTGACGGAGGAGTGTTATTTCAGCCGTGGAGCAGCCACCCGCCTGGTAGAGCCTAGTGCCTGGTGGCCATGGGTGAGGAAAATGGGAGGAAACGGTCCACCAATTCGACCTGTATCTTTATGACGGACCAGAAGAACATTTTAGAAACTTTGAGCTATGCGGTAAAGAGGTGGCAGCGGTGAAGGTGGTTATTGGGTGTATTCAAGAAGAAGGTAAGTTTTAACCTTTGCCTCTTGCTTTTTGTTTTTTTGCTTTTTGCTTTTTGTTATTTAACCTAGCTCTGCTTGTCTTTGAAAATGAATACCTCCTCCCGTCCATCGCCCCCTGTGCTTCGCTGTAAGAGACCTCTCCTTGGCATCCCAAAAGACAAATCGCAGGGCAGAGCCAGTAAAAAGAGTAAAATCAGAGGGAAGAAGGGGTCTGCCCAACATGATTAAAGCGCTTTATAAAGTGCGGCCCTACGTTCAGCCCTAGTAACCTCAATAAGGAACTTTGTTTTGAAGCATTTTCATAATGGAGCCAACTACTTTCAGAGGAGGGGGCTAAGACTCCCCATGGGCAGGCCAGGACATCGGGCTCAGCAACAGATGTTTAACCACAGCGTTGGATGAAGTGCAAACAGCCAATCTTTCAGTGTCTCTGTCCAAGAGTATAAGTGCAACCGCAAGTGGAGGCCCAAGATTGTCTACTTCTCCTCATTTGAATATTTCCTTATCATCATTCTGCCCTGAGGATGCCATCTCCTCCCAGTCACCTCACCGAAAAGACCAATAGGATCGAGCTAGCCATACATCATTGGTTGGGGAGCCTAACTCCACACTTGGATCGCAGGGGAGGTCTATATCATTCCAGCCCACCTCTTCATTGTCTTTGCTGGATGTGATGTTATTTATGCAGACCACTTTACATGGGATTCTGGAAACTCTGGTGTCAATAAGGACAAATCAAGTGGGCCAATCAAATTTTTTGAATGATATTCGATATGAATTGTAATCTTTTAAAAATAATTTGGATGGTTTCATGAATACTCCATTAAATACTGCAGTAATGGCTACAGACTCTTGGTGGACGCATAGTGCCATTAAAGCAACCACAGCACAAGACAGTCCTACTCGCCACCACGGTTAAAATCCGCACCATCCTGGACCAAGGCCACTCCACAGCCCTCATCTTACTCGACCTATCAGCAGCTTTCGACACCGTCTCTCACCGCACACTCATCACCAGATTACACAACACTGGCATACAAGAAACAGCCCTAGACTGGATCTAATCTTTCCTCACTGGAAGAAGCCAAAGGATCAGACTAATACCCTTCCTCTCTGATCCCATGGATATCTGCTGCGGAGTCCCCCAGGGATCATTGCTGAGTCCAACCCTCTTGAACATGTACATGGCCCCCCTCACCACCATCGTCTGACAACACAGCCTCAGCATTGTATCCTATGCTGATGACATCCAGCTCATCCTCTCCCTCATCAAAAACCCCGCTACCGCCAGACTCAACTTTCAGAAATGAATGCAAGACGTCACAGTCTGGATGACCAACAACTGCTTGAAGCTCAATGCTGAGAAGACAGAAATCTTCATCTTTGGAACCACCCTCTCAGCATGGGACAACACCTGGTGGCCGATCACCTTCGGATGCCCACCCACCCCCTCGGACCAGGCCAAAAACCTCAGCATTGTACTCGACTCATCCCTCACCATAAACTGACAGGTGAATGCGATCACCTCCAGATCCTTCAACCTTCTCCACAAGACCTTTAAATGGACCCCCCCTCGAGTCAAGGAGGACAGTCACACACGCACTCACCACCAGCAGATTGGACTATGGAAATGCACTCTACGCCTTTATAAACAAGTCCCTACTCTGCAAACTCCAGATTATACAGAACGCTGCAGCCAGACTCATCCTCGGCATCCCCCACCACTAACACATTAGCCAACACCAACGTAGGCTCCACTGACTCCCCGTTGAGAATAGAGTAATCTTCATGATCCTCACTCATGCCTACACAACAATGGACCCAAATACCTCAACGACAGGATCAACTTCTATGTACCCAAAAGAAACCTCCAATCCTCCAACCTCGCACTTGCCAAAACCCCGCACATCCACCTAGCTAGAGTAGGTGAAAGATCCTTCTCCCACATCGCAGTAAAGACCTGGAATAAGCTACCGGCAGACATCAGACGCGCCCCCTCCCTTAACATTTTCAAGATCTGGCTCTTTGGCAAAGTGTATCTGCAGACCCCCCCGTGCCTTGAGACCCTCATGGGTGAGTAGCACACTTACAATTCCCTGATTGATTGATTGATTAAAGGGAAACCCGAATGTCAGTTAAATATGGAGGGATCTCTTTATATCTCTAAACATCCTATGATTGTGAGGAAAAAGCAATGTTTTTTTCCTCTAAGTTCACCACAAGGTTGCACTGTCCAATGGGGATAAGGTCTCGGAATGGATTACTTGAGTCTTATGCCCATGTGAAGATAAAATAAAACGCCTATGCACAAAAGGAAAACACAGTAATGGCACCTGCCCCCAAGTTCAATATTCGAGACCTCATGGTGGTAGCATCTTGGATGTACTTCCATGTAAAAACACATGTACAAAGGTAAAATATAATATAAAAACCTATCCTAAAACCAATTCGGATCCCATTCCTACATCCCCGCAAGTTAGTTCCACCCTTTCTAATAACGTTGAAATAGCAGCCCACAGTAAGGTGGTTGAGTCTCAGCCTTTGAATAAGTTGCCCAAAGAACCTCCTTGTGCTTATGAATCCTCCATTGGGTCGCATTTAGCAAGCTCAGAACTATTGCACGATATCACTCATGAAAAAAAATAAAACAAAGAAACTTTGACACTTGAATCGCTCTAAAAATCTTCAGTTATTCCAACAAATTCCCTCCCTCTCAGGGATAACCTCATTGGACCTAACGTCTGTTGGGTCCCAGCTGTGCGAACAAGGAAGATAAGTTTCTAGAGTTTCTTTCATTTCCTCCTGTTTAGCGGACCTAGAACTAAGGCCGAAGAAGATTTAGTAAAAGTAGGTCTACAGGCCCTGTGCCCTATAAAAAAGAGCCCTCAATTATGAGCATCACAGCTGGGATCTTCTCCACTGGACATTTTCAATAAGCATAGCAGGTTATCTGCTACTCAATGGGAATGATCGATTCCATATATCCTGCTTTTCAGGCCCGAAGCTACACAGCAAAGTAGGCATCCACTTACCGATCTGAGAGCAGTTATAGTAAATAACAGAACATTCTTACAGTCTATGAAATCGGTATGGGTTCAA
Organism: Lissotriton vulgaris; assembly: GCF_964263255.1. Taxonomy (NCBI): domain Eukaryota; kingdom Metazoa; phylum Chordata; class Amphibia; order Caudata; family Salamandridae; genus Lissotriton; species Lissotriton vulgaris. Next base: position 868,756,955 of record NC_141685.1, read on the forward strand.
GGTAATAGGTTCTCCCCCTTGTGGCACCTGCTGGAGGATGGTGACTGGAATACTAGGCCCACCCTATCCTAGAATGTGGGGTCCTCTCAAAATCTGAGAGTCCTAAGTTGGGATATTCATGGGTTCGAATGTTTGAGGAACAAAGGTGAATTGGAAGAAAGTTTGAAACCCTTCCATCTGGTGTTCCTTCAGGAGTCTTGGCTAAGAGAGGACCAGTCAGTAGAAGGCTTTATGGCTTTGTATAGTAGAGGCCAGGCCCGGGATAAGGAGAGAGCATCCGCTGGTATACCAACACTAATATCGACCATTAGAGGTCATAAATATTTCAAGTGGTCTGCAGTTTTCAGTGGTTGAAATGGGTGTGGGTAACAACGTTCTTAGTTACTTTTTACTCATACATTTCTATACTATATCCACAAAGAAGATCATCAGCAAAGAAAACGCTGGTTGGAATTATTTGAATATCCTTACCAGCATTTGGTGGCAAAATATCCGGAAGCAGTGATAATAATGGTGGGTATGTTTATGCTAGTCTCTTCCCTGTACAGCTAGATCAGCACTTGGAGGAAGCACTGGATTATTATGAAATAACCCTCCTCACAGTTTCCCCCATCAAAAAAGAGGGTAAAGTGTTGAGTCAAAGGCAGGTAAGCCATGGTTTGATCTATTTCAATGGACTAATATAAAATTTTTCCCCAGCAGCAACTAACTTCTGGCACGGCCTGTCTTTGGCCCTATTGATTATATATTCATGGCACCTTGGCATTTTGAAGTTTTTAAGAGTTTTGAGGTCGCAAAATATGAGGGTAGTGACCACTGGGCAACAATAGCAGTTTTTGACCTGTGTGAGCCAGTATTCCCTGAGAGAGTCCTGCCTCTAGAGATGTCCTATCTGTGTAGGCTTACAACACACTTAGATTCCATGCATCTTCAACAGCTAGCCTCCCTTCAGCTAGAGGAGATGATTGTTATTCACCCTATCTATGCTGATGATATTGTTGTGTGGCACAATAATATTGTGCAACGAGTTTTGGGCTGCTTCTCAGTAAATATATGCAAAAAGGGCGTGCACGTGAAATCGAGTCCGAATGGCCTTACAGGCAGGTTTGACTCAGCTTGCCAAAAGTTGAAGATCCTGGTAAGACAAAGAGCAAAGAGTATTAGGTGTCATAGTAACCCCGCAACCACCAAAGAGTTGGTTAAACTTAAATGCCAATATAAATCCCTCGTGCAGGCAAAAAAGGCAGCCTTTTACCATAGTAAGTGGGATGAAACGCAGGAAATCAAATTCAAATTCAAAACAAGCTTTATTTGGTTAGTATACAACCATAAAAGCATTCTAAAGTACATCAAATATAAAAACATGAAAACATTTATCATAAATCATCACAATGGGATATAAATAATATATCACAGTGAGAAATAATAAAAATTCATGTAAGGTTCAATTACAAGATAGGTTATCATTATACATAAAGTGCTAAGTGCATCTTTGGGAGAAGACTATATTTATCTTTGAAGCCAAGAAAAACGAAAAATTTCGCCTGGGAAATTAAATCACAAAATATGTTAAAAAACATTACAATTTCCATAGACTAAAATCATTTCATTTCCCTGCCCGATTCAATTACTACATTCCATATTGTCTCCTAATACCCAGTGCTACTTTAATTAAACTCTTCATTGCAGAACAAACAGTAGGATTTTCCAAAAGTTGCAAACACTCATATCCCTCTAGGGATGTTTGTCACTGAGAGATATTTTTTTTGTATTGGTCTCAAAAATCTCCTTCTCGGAAGCGTTCAAAAGAATGTAAGGTGCAATGTACCAAGGCAAAATCTGGTTAAATAAAAATGCATCTGACAATTTGTAGAAAAGGCTAGATAGTACTGCTGGTTAAGCCAAAAGGTACATTTTGGGCCAGACGCCTCTGGCTGAAAATGTTTAATGCAGGAAATCATATCTTTGAATGATCAGCAGAAATTCTGAACAAAGATCACTGAGTTTAAAGGTCAAAATAGGGCACACCTGTCTATGATTCCAGAAGCCCAGTGGGCCACTTATTTGACAGACTTATTTAGGGGACCTTCTGGTTCAGATGGGCTTCAGAAAATTTACGGGCAAACTCTTCCAGTCAAATGGTTCTCAGTAAAGTAAGTAAAGGCTGTTATCAAGAGAGTAAAATTCTGCCGAGAGGCTGGACCCAATAACATCCCAGCAGTAATAATTAAAATAAATAGTGCCTGGTGGGCGATAATTTACTCCTCCTTGTTTAGTTGGATCACCATGTATGGCCTTTATCCTTTTACCTGGAAGGGGTCCATAGTGAAACTGCTTTTTTGGTAGAGACCTTATGTACTATAGGCTTGTAAGTCTCTTGGATATTTCACTAAATATATTCTCCAAGATTATCCTAGTTAAACTCGAAGATAGGGCACTGCAACTAAGAGAATCACACTAGAACAAGGCGGCTTTCATGAGGGTCACTCCACCATAGCCCATCTTTTGCTCTATGGGCCATTATTCAAAAGGCTCTGGAGGAAAATCAAAGGCTGTGCTGTTGCTTTGTAGATTTCTGGACAGCCTTTCATTCTGTAGACAGGGATATTCTGTGGCACTTCAATCCTTCCAGTCTGGTAATTTGGCTCAGGTGGAGTTAGATAAGTCGGGTCGGTTATAACAAAGAATTTCTATTGATAACGGCCTGCGACAGGGATGCGTATTAGCACCCTTACTCATTAGTCTACTTTTTTCCGACCTCCCAACCTTTATTTCCCAATCTAAGTCCTTTTCGACAAAAATTGGGAACCTGCATTGTTGCTTGTCTGCTTTATGCAGACGACTTGGTATCATAGGATTACACCCCAATTGGTTTGCAGAGGAAACTCAATGCCCTAGCAACCTAAAGCAAGTAGAACCAGCTCCATATCAATCTGGAAAAGACCAAGATTATGATCTTTGGAAAGAAAGTACAGCAATTCTCCTGGTATTTAGGTATGCAGGTGTGGGATCAAGTTGATCAATATAAATATCTGGGCTTAATTTTTAGGAAAAATTTGAATTGGGGTTTGCATTGGGATGCCATCAAGCAGCAGGTCAGGTGTCTGTCAAGATTCAATGGTAGGTTTGGGGGGCTATCTCATATCCCATTAGTAAAGGCTTATGAAGTGAAGATAAATCCGCTAGGCCTCTATCGGGGAGAGTTTTTTATTACCTTGATCCAACCTATGAATAGGATAGACTGGAAGGGGTAGTCCTTAAAAGACTCCTATCACTCCCTCAAGGTACCATGGTTCAGGACATTAGGAGAGTGCCATCTGGTCTCTTGGAATATATTGGCCTCTATACGGGCTCTAAGATACTGTAACACATTGTTGGAGCGTGATGAGGTGGTTAAAGTCTCTAGATTGTGTTGGCAAGAGATCCAAGCAGTGAAAGGATGTTGGCAAATGCCATAGGAATGAAAATAATTGCACTTAGTAACCTCCATTTCAATAATGGTACAATTACATCTTTCCTCCCCTTTCCAGGCAAAGAGCACTGAGAGAATTTGATGCTATGGCATCCGAATCGGTTGCCCTACTGTATCTAAAGAAGTACTCATCCATTAGCTTCTCGATTGCTACATTGGTCCGGGATAGCGTCTTCTCTTATTTATCACGGTTACCAGACACAGGATTGATAAATACAATATTAAGGGCTGGGATGGTATGTAATCCAATCTACTCATTTCCCCCCACACAGGATTAGGGTGCAGAATAATAATGGTCTCTGCCCATGCCCTATGAAAGTTAAATATACTCTTATGCAAATTCTTATTGCACTGCATGTTTTATTCTGCACATCAAATCAAGGTTTAAAGGCCTCTGTTTTTTTAAATATGTGCTCTCCATAGGAACAAAGCTGTGGAGCTATTGTCTGACATGCGTTATTTAGATGTGGCAGTTGGAATTGCTCGGTTTTTACGATCTGTCAAACAAACTTTTAATGATGAAATGTAATGGGTTGTACCGAGGGTAGGGTAGCTAGGAGTGTGGTCCTTTTGCATGTTTTAATTGTTAAGTGTGTTTTTTTTTTAGATTGTTCTAAGTCCAAATGTCTAAATAAACTTGTTTCTGAACCTGAACCTAAAAATTGTTTTAGAAAATGTTGCGGTTCTACGTAAATTGGAATCAAAATACATGAAACTATATAAATACATTTCTTCACCTTGATGATGCCCTACTTAAGAGGTTAAAGTACAAGGGATACACATACAGCAATGAAAAAGTACACACTAGAACTACACAACTTATTATTCTAATGGATGTTACTAAATGGCAACTACAACAATGAAATTATTGAGCACATAGTCATCCCCCCGAATATAAAAGAAACTGGAGTGACAAACGTACTGCAAGAACGCAGGAAGGTTAGTACCAGCTCAAGAAAGGTTACTGACACAAGTTTAAACTATGTACTCTCCAGTGTACCTAATTACATTATAGACCAGCTCCTTTGGATATTCAATTTAGATTGAATCAAGGATTAGAAAAGCAACTGGAGACACCTGTAGCTCCGAAAACCTTACTTTAACGCACACAAATTATACTTTCCTTTTATATGACAATGAAACAAAGAGAGAAGAGTAATTATTTGTGCTGCTGACAATAACCTACTAAAACTTCCTAAGAACAACAAATGGATGATGGCCGGCTCATTTAATTCCTGCCCTTTATCATTCACACAAATCTACACAATCCATGGAGAATGGCAAAACACCAACATCCCATTAGTCTATGCACTTTAACCAGCTAAAACAAAGTGCAACATAATAAGAACTAATAAACAAAATTAAGGCAAACACTAAGGGTGGGCGTAGTAGGCGTAGTGGGGCTACGCAAAGCTATGTGAAGTGGGCATGATGCTACGCCCGCTCATGCGCTTCGCATAGCCCCACTATGCGCCTCCTGCCTCCCTCCCGCCTTTCTTTACATACATAAATTTAAGTTATAAGTGCAGTAAAAGTAAATAAAAGCACTTACCTGGTCCGCGGCGTCCCGGGGCTCCCTCTTCTATTTTGCGCCGACTTCTCCCATCGAATTGCGCATGCGCGGCCGCCTGCGCATGCACATTTCTCGCGATTTCTAGGATGAACCCAGCCTACTCTATCACAAAAAAAGAGGAGCAAAGCTTCCAGGGGCTAAGAATGAAACAGTTGCTAACAAAATCAAAACCTGTATTCTCAAACCAAACCAAAGAATTGCACGACATGTTCAGAGCAAAGTTCATCTCTTTATCAACAATCAAGGCCTATTGTACCTACACTCCAAAGCACAAACCTTTCTGTAAACTAACGAATCCCAAATACACCACTAAAAAACGAATCTTTATATAGGATTATTGTAATATTTCTATTCAATTTCATGTACAAAATTAGGCATGAGTCAATAAGATGGAATAGTAAAAAGACATCAATAAAAATATACCATTGATAATGAAAACAAGTATAACTCTCCAAACCAGAACACATAATATAAAATACAATATAAAATATACAAAACATAAAACTTCATTTACAATAAATAACATAATCCAAAACATAGCTATAACTTATCACACTAGTTCAAAAATGTTTTAAAATGTTGTTTACAGTTTTGTAGGTGAAGGGAACACCATATTAATCCAAAAGGCAACTAATAGCTTATTAAAAAAAATACCCCAAAAAGAAAAAATATCAAAAACTAAAGAAATAATCAAAAGAAGAGATAACAATCCATGGAGACCATCCAAAATCCGAATGGTCCCAACTGTGTTCCCATGGACCTATGTTGAAGTAACATTAATCTGTCGCTTTATTTACCAAGGTCCTATATGTCACTAATAGTTGCTCTTTATCAATCTCAGAGCCTCAGCCCATCATTGTCTATAACTTCATGTACAGTAATAAGGGATATATCCATTGCTCATAATCTATCATGCTCATTGATTCAATCTTTAAGGTGGCTGGCAGAGTTCTCCTTGTTATGATTGTGTACTGGATAATTGATAAAAAACATTATATCATGCACTCACAAGGGTTTTAGGACAAACAGTGTTTACATTTCTATTAATTGATTAACAAGAACCCTGTGTCTGCGAAGAAAAGCCTTGACTCCACCTTTGACCAAGTCAACAGCTTAAAACCATGGTCCATTCTTAACAAAGCAACCAATTCTTTCCTGGCTTTATGCAAATGATTACAAACAAAAGCTCTATCTTGAGCAAATGTCTAATTCAAAATTAAATCCACCAGTGTGTTGTCGTAGAGACTTCTTCTAATTATTTTCAGTGTTGCATTAAAAGATTAGCAACATTACAACCAGTCCTTCTTAATTTTGCTTTCAGTGTTGCATTCCCAGGTGTACAATGTTAAAGCCAGTCCAAAGCACAAATGTAGCCACCACGTGTTTCGTCTTGTGCTTAATATCACTCCAACTTCCTTAGGGCTACAACAAGACAACTAAAACCCATAACTATCTGGACGACTACCACTTCCCATGGTTAGTATGGTGTAAGTCATCCGAAGGTTATGGAAATAAATGGAAAGAAGGGATTTGTGATCATATAATGACATAGTAATATAGTGAGACATTGGGTATAAAGGGTAAAAATATTAGAGGATAGGGGAGAAAGTAAGAGTTTTACAACTATAAACTAGGGTCTAAGTCAAATCCAGAGTATTTCCCTTGTGCATCTTTATAACTGTGACTAAATACAGTCCACAGAAGGGGCCATGTACAAGGGTAAGTGAAAAAGTAGTGCATTTCCAACTCACCACTAGACCCTAGTACAAGCATAAATCAACTCACCACATTAATCAAAATGAAGGCAATTTCCATGTCACAAATAGAACCATACTATCTCTCCAACACGTAGGCATTGGGACGTGTCATTAGCCATTATCTGGCGACAAAATCAACCATTACCAAAATATTTAAAAAAGTATTAATATCCCATACCTACAGTTCTAATATAATCAAATTCAAATCAGGCTTTATTTGGATAAAAGAAAATGCAACCATAAAGGCATCCTAAAAATAATAACATATTTACATTTCATTAGCAACGTATAAAGTGTAATGCATTTGAGTTTAAAAGTTCCAACAGCGAGCCCGATAAAAACATTATACATAGAGTGTCACCTGCAAAATATTCAATCAAGAGAAAAACTCAGACCCTGATCATCAGTTATCAGTTATCACATTTTTTGGATTAGAGACAGTTAAACCAGCTCCAGGGGTGGCAATCGTGAACTGACCATGAGACGCAGAGAAGGCGAATATATCATGCGTCTAAACGCAACCATGAGCGGACTTAACAAAGATGCGGAGATGCATTACTGGCTATACTCCTAAAATGTGGCACCATATTTCTGGTTGCCCCCTTGGGCAACATAAAGAAATAGCTCATGGACATTAGGTCATACGTATTGATGTAAACACATACTTGATATTTCTTCATTTTTCTATGGCTCTGACTTACTAGATAACAATTTATGACTGTCACTTCCCACCACGTCTGCTTTTTGCTATAGAGATGCCACTCATGTTTTCATTTCCTCACGAAGGGTGTTTTCAGCTGGGTATTAATGTGGGCCCTTTCACACGTTTCTGGTTCGTTATCCCTGCCTATCACTACTGATTTTTACAGATTACGTGGTAAATGACCTGTGCCTCCGTTTGGATCCTTTTCTCCAACTCACATGATAAGTATTATTTTTAATACCCGGTTTATCCTTTCCATTTATTTTGTCCCGAGTAGTTCATATTACTTTAACCATGCAATTTTGCCTGCAGGGCCTGACAATATTAGACATTATCACTTTTCCTCCTGCCCTTAACTCTTTTCCCCTAATCACCATGCTGAAGAGCGCTATCCCAGTAACTCTTCAGTGGCGTCTGCCTCGTACATACGTCAGAATAACTAATGAGACTCTGACGTCACATCCTGACTCAGTCTATATCTGCCGGCAGGCATTGTGACTCGGCTTGCTCCCAGACCGCAGAGACTCTAATTACGGCCTTCTTTTGGTAAGACACGACTTCCTTACTGTGATCCCTCATGCGCTTAATAAGCTCCTCTGTTACTGCTTGTTCATAAACACCACCTCTACCCGGTCAGTCCATTATTCTAAATCATTGCTTGCTTCTTAACTGCGTTCCCTACCAGTACCTTCCAGACTAGTTAAAGCGTCCCTAGCTTTGTGCAAATTTCTCTCACGTTCACCTTGACTTTTAACCATTATGCGGTCTGATTAGTCTTCATTTTAACTAGCCTGACGATTCATTTATTATCTCTGGGCCCCACCGGAGAGGAATTCTTTACTTTCCATTAATTGGAATTACTAACAGTGCTTCCCGAGAGAAGCATAACGATCGCCACCCCTCTGCTCTCTTCCCTGAAAACACATATCTGTTGCTTTTTCATATGCAATAAGCTTTACGAATGATTGCACATAATCATTTTTTCCATCTTAGAAATATGAAACTGTCCTGACTGAACATTTGATTTTGGTAAGCCCATCCAAACTGTTTTCACGATATTTATGTTAATTTGTGTCTGCATGCTTTCTCCCTTTTCCTTTTTGTTTTTATAATTTTCAAAACTGTTATTTTTGACTGCCACACTCTTTTGACATATAAGCCAATATATAAAATAGCGGAATGAATGGGTTCTTTCCATGGTTAGGCTACTGCTTTAAAATACTATGTAACATGACCTTGTACTTGCAATTTTGCCTTCATAAGGGGCTCACAACGTTCTTAGATGATGCAAACCTCCCCAGTGTGGTATGCGTGAACCTTAATGTTACCAGTCATATGTTCCATTTTTCATTGCACTAATAGCATTTCCCTTGTGTACTAATGTTTCCTGGGCTCACACCCCCATTCAGAATGATGCAATTCTCAGAAATGTAATTAATACCAATCCTATTTTTCTTATGTTGCTGCTATTGTATGTTAATCATATAATGTTTGTTGGTGCCTTTTTCCTTACCAGTTCCTGAATCTGACTACTTGATTCTCAATTGCTTGCTAAATAGTATAATCATGTAACCCATGTATACTTTTGAGTTACCGTAAGCTTACTGTTTCCACCTACTCTTGCCTGTACATATACTAATTCATCCTCCTTGTGTTTTCTCCCTCGCCCTTTTCCTTCCAACCTCTCCCCATGCCCTACTTTTCTCCTTTTTCTGATACTTTCTCCTCCTCTCCTCCCAAATTTTTCACACCCCTCTTTTTTTCTCTTCTCTCTGATGTTTTTATCTAATTTCTCTCTCTGCTTTGCTATTCTGCCATTTTTCCAATGACTCCATGTTCTCCATTTTACTATTTCTCTTTTATTTCTTGACTTTCCAACTGGGACCCTGTCCTTCTCACATATTCTTACCTACCCCCTTCTTGACTCGATCAGCCTTGAAAAAGCCCACGGCCTTAAGAGGAAACATTAAATAATACCTTAGCACGTTAAACTTTCAAAGAACGCCTGATTTTTCGTATGAATTTCTGTTGACAATTGTGGCGACAATCCTCTACCTTTTTTTGTACTTACCCCCATAATAGCTCTTGGGTGAAGCCTTTTGTGAGGAATGTGCCACAACAAACTTAGGCCATGACAATTGTAGCACCTAAACCCAGAAATCTCCACCCAAACATCTATTCACAACAATGAATGTTCTATTGGTAAATACATTATATATCATTTAGTCTCCCTCTCGTGGGGTCATTAGTTGATCATCCCAGGTGCATCTTGGCTGTGACTGTCTTTGGCTCTCATTCAATGACAAATGGTTTCAGCTCCCTCTGGAGTCTTGACATGCGCAGATTGATTTTCAAGATGGAGTAATAACACCTCCAAGGCCCAAAGATTACGATACATGAAAAGTAGAAGAGAAATAACTTTAGAACAAAGAATAAATGAATACACTGTATACCATGCATCTCTACTCTATACCCATTATTCTAAATTTAACTATAGCATTAGGATTAGGCAAAACTAATAGCTTAGCAAAAGCAGCAGAGCAAGCTTCTCACATTTGAGGACACAGAACAGCCATCTTAATTCTAGTGCACAGAAGCGACTGATTCCCTCCAAAGCAAAGAATATGTCATGTCACGTGAGTATGACAGACGCATGCGCAGTAGAAACCCTCGCGTAGCAGCAGTCATTTTAGATGCAAGCCTATTACAATTAGTAAAACACATAAGCAAGCTTCACTCGGACACCCAAATGTTTATGTAAAATGTGATATTAGTAAAACAAACATGTTCATTAATTTATTAACATTATTTGAGGTTCATGAATACAAGCAAGTCGCTTCACGTGCAAATCCTTGCTCCATCAATCCCCTCTTTGATGATATTTTTTTATCATCACTAAATAATGAAACAGATGCCAACTTTTCATAATTCACCCAACTCAATTTCTTCAAACTTTCTATTTTGTTTCTTCTCGTTATTGTTGTGGAAATTCTTCATTTTCTTGTATATTTTCCCATTTATTTCCTCTAATTCGAGCTCAGCAATATTTCTCTTTACACCTCGCCTATTTACGGAGTATGTCTTTTTATGCTTTCGACATTTGCAACAGATTGTTATTCCTAAAACTAGTAAGCCTATTCCCACCATTGGCATCAGTATTTTACCTACAAAACCTTTTGCTACATTAGAAAGCCAACTCCCTATAGAGGAGAGACCATCAGTAAGTCTCTTCCATGCACTATCAACCTCCAGTGGTTTAAGCTCTTTTTCCAGATTAGTAATATTTCTCACATACCTCTTTATTTCAACACTTTTGTCAGGTATGTATGTGCAACAATGTTGCACTTTCAACCTTCTACAGACTCCGCCCTCTTTTGCCAATAATGTATCAAGAGCAAGTCGATTTTGTAAAACCATTGATCTGATCGCAACCAATTCGGAATTGACCATTAAGAACCCTCCAGCAGTGTCAGTTGATAACAGATCCACTACTGTTGACAATTTACAGATTCTGTGTGTATTCAGAGCTACTCCTACTGTAGGTATCAATGCACTTAATATATCAACTACTATTTCACCAAAACTAGCTCTTTTACTACGTATTAATCCATTAGTTTCTTCATTGTTTCCAGTGATTTTGTCCACATGATATATTTTTGGGAAGACTATTCCAAAATAACAACTCCCATACCAGTGATCTGGCAATTTGTAATAAGCCTTGTTTCCACATATAAAATAAATTCCAGGAAACACAGGTTTATTTCCATCTTTGAAACTCCAACCCCCAAGTACCTTATAATTGTGTTCACATTCACTGGAACCTATGAATACATTGGTATAATAACTAGCTCTTTCTCTGTGGAGACAGAGATTCCCCTTCTTTTCGAAATCCAGCAACATAGTAGCATGGGTTTTACCATTTGAGGTGAACCCTACACTTTCAGCCCATTTAGGAATTTTATGATTCTTATCATTAGCTTTTCTTTGGAAATTCTCCCTCCTTTTCTCAACCATATTCAAAAATATTTCTCTTTTTCTTGTAATAAGCATGTACAATTTTTCTTGTGTGCTTCAGCTATATCTATTGTACCTATTGTTAGAAAATATTCACCAATATAACGTGTTACATCACTTTTAGTATGTACAGGATTCAGGTTACTATGTCTAGGGAGTTCTGAAAATATCACATCTGAATTAGAATAGTAATACTGTAAGGGTCCTTTCTTATAGAATAAACTAGCTAAAACACTACACGAAATTCCATATGTTAGTGGCAAATGGTGGTAGGTCACACTTTCAGCTACCGAAGTAGGTAACTTTATACAGACATAACAGTCTTCTATTTCCATCGCTTCTACATAGTGTACTTATAGGTTTGCAAATACATTTAAATGAGTTTGGTTTTTAATTCTAGTATAATGTAGCTCTTCCTCATCTGATGCTTCTAAGTCTATCTTCTGTTGTCTAACTCTAAGTGTTTTCTCCTGTGTATCTATTCTTGCAGGTGTATCTGTCGTCTGTAGCTCATCTGTATCTACTAATGATTGTTTATTACTATCATTCTTCATATTTCTACTCATTATGTAAGGGATAGCTACTGTCAGGCCTATCCAAACTATGAATACTATTGCTATATTACATACACATACTCTACAGCATGTTCTTAAACAATTTCTTTTCGGTCTTCCATTAACAGTACAATCAGCCATTTTTGACTAAGAAGTTTCAACCCCTCTTTGTGACTTTTACACAGCATTTTACCCTGTGAATATTTCAGGTTGGTCTCACTTCTCCGTCAGTTTGATCAGCAATCAATTCTTCATCATTTTCGTAACTTATTTTCAAGTTTTCAAAATCTCAACACGATGTAGGTCCAATCAGGGTCTTTGTATTTATTATTCAGTCTCTTCAGTCGTGGTCTTCTCCTTCTTGTTTGTATCACAGGTTGGTCAGCTTGACTTATTTCATTCACTTGTTCAGGTGCTTCATCAATTGTTTTTAAACGTTGTCTCAATCTTTTCACAAACCTAGGCCTCTCTTTTTCTGAGTCTTTTAGCTGGCACTGTGCTTTGGCCTTCTTCCAACGTTCTTTTATTTTCATTCAGTTGTGGCACATCTATTTCAATGCTGTCTTTTGTATCCCTCTCTATCTGACTAGGTCCAGGTCTTATTTCTGTTTCTTCTGCCTGGTTAATAATCTGGTTTTGTTCAGGTATGGGTTGAGTTTGACTTTTGTTTGTTTCACCTTCTTCTTCAGGAACACAATTTTCTACCCCTGTCTGGTCCTGCTCAAGCTCTTTGAACCCTTGATTTTCTTCTGCTTGAGCCTTCACTCTAATTACTATCTGTCCTTTCTCAGACTCTGGAGTTCTTAGTGGAGTATCGATTATCTGATCTTTCCCTATCTAGTCCTCAGAATCACTTTTGACTCTTATTTCTATGATCTGAGTACCTTCTCCTAAACCTGTCTCGTCCTCACTATCACTTTGTCTATCTAGATAAGTTTGACTTCTGGTTCGCACATATTCTGCAGGTATGTCGATTACTGGAATCCAATCATCTTGACTGGTGCTCCGTTGTTCCTCTTCAGCTACCTCAGGATGGATATTTTGAGACCCCTCAGCTGCACAACGTCCAGCCTCAGTTTCGTCTGGTTCAGTCACTCTTTTTGTATGACTGGCATGAATCAAGTGTGGAACTCCTGCACACTTTACATCTGTGGTTGTTACCAAAATTACTTGACGTGGTCTTCCCCACCTTGGTGCCAAGCAAGATTTTCGAGTATGTTTCTTTAGCACTACCCAGTCACCTGGGTTCAGGTCATGTGCTGGAGTTGCTTGTCTGGCAACAGCGTCTTCTCCAACCTGGTGAGAGATAGAAAGCACTTGGTCAGCCAGTTCTTTGCAGTACTCCATTACTAAATCATCAGATATGCTTATCAATTTGTGTCCTGGCACCCATGCTTACCTCATTGCTCTTCCCATCCAGTATCTCATGGGGACTTAAGCCTGTGTTCCTGTCTGGAATACTTCTGAGTCCCATCAGAACAAGTGGCAAAGCATCTGGCCACTCCAATCGGGTAGACTCATAAATCTTTCCCAGTCTTGACTTGATTGTGCCTTTTAATTGTTCTACCACTCCAGAAGCCTCTGGGTGATATGCACAGTGCAGTTTTTGCTTAATTTTGAATGCTTCACAAATTAGACCAATTATTTAATTATTAAAATGGCAGCCTCGGTCTGATTCAATTGTTACTGGAAAACCAAAACGTGGTATAAGCTCTCTAAGTAGGAGTTTGGCTACAGTGATGCTATCATTTCTGCGTGTGGGGTAAGCTTCCACCCATTTTGAAAACAAGCAGACAATTACAAGGATATATTTTAGTCCTGCAAGGGGGTAACTGAATGAAATCAATTTGCAATCGTATAAAGGGACCTTCTGACTTTCCAAACTTTCATGGTAAGACTACTCTCTTCTTTCCTGGGTTCATCTGTTGACAAACCAAGCATCTTTGGCAAAGTGCTTCTGCTATGTTTCTGAATTTTGAATTAAACCATGACTGTCTGAACAGATCTATCATAGCATCTCTTCCCAAATGAGAATCTCCGTGAACCATCCTAGCCATAGGAGCAAGCATACAGTCTGGTAACACTGGCCTCCCATCAAGGTATACAATGACACCATCTTCAGCCCTTCTCTGACAACCTATCTTCCTACATTCCTCCTTTTCCTTTGGTTCTGCTCCATTCTGAAACTCTTTCACTTCCTCCCACGTATTCATTCCTTCTAGCAACATAAGTTGGCAGCTGTTTCCGCCCATCTCAACTTTCTTATTAACAGCGAATCCTTTTGAAACAGAGCACTCCCTACCTGCTGACTTTTTCTGCTGGGCTCCTTTGATTCTTTCATCCCTCCACCGTGGCCGGGCTTGGCTCTGCCCCTCCACCCTCTGACGACATCCCTGCTCCAGTTTGCTGTCCGGCCGGGCTTGGCTCCGCTGAGGACAGCAAGTTCCACGATCCCTTGGGGCAGGACGAGTCAGCATTGCGCGCCAGGAGGCGCATAAGAGCACGCCTGGTGCTGAGCCCATTGCAAATCCTTTTGTAACAGAGCACTCCCTACCTGCCGACTCTTTTGGCTGGGCTCCTTTGATTCTTTTATCCCTCCACCGTGGCCGGGCTTGGCTCCGCCCCTCCGCCCTCTGACAACATCCCTGCTCCAGTTTGCTGTCTGGCCGGGCTTGGCTCCGCTGAGGACAGCAAGTCCCACGATCCTTTGGGGCAGGACGAGTCAGCATCGCGCGCCAGGAGGTGCATAAGAGCACGCCTGGTCCCTCGCCCCGCGAGGTCGCGCGCGGGTCACGCCGGGCTAAGCCCGGGCCAAGGGCGGGCCCGTCTAAGCCCTTCCAAGACTGGACAAGGCCTTTTTTTCATCTCCATAAAAACAAAAGAACTGTAAGCATTCTTTTGGTATTTTAATTGCACTGTCTACATACTACAAGACTTGCTTAGTGGAAATACCCTTCCTGTGCTATTACTTGTGGACAACATCTGCATGTTATGCTTAACCTCGTTGAGGGTACTTGTTAACATTATAGTTGTGGGTTAGGCTCTGTGCAGCCCGAGGTTACAAGATAGATAATGCACCTACTACAACAAGCAAAACTTTAAGAGCTCAGGCGGGAGTCGGCCTCAGAGGGACCCTAGACGCTTACCTAACAAAAGCTGTCTCGACACTGGACCGCAAAATTTCGGTTGCTGAGTCGCTTGTCCCTTGAATTTCAGAAAAACAAAAGATTTTCATTGGGCTCAATAATGTTATCAAAGTCCCCATCTACACACAGTACGCAAAATAACGACTATGTTTCCAACTTAGACATTGGCATCTCCCTTTTACTCCAAGACCACCCGCCTTCACAGATATTACCTAGTGGGGCTCTGGCTGAAGTGGTTAACTTGGACCCCTCCCTAGATTTTTCCTTGGAAGAACCCTCCTGGCTACAGCTCCCAAAACCCACACCTAAGAGTGAAACATCACTCAAAAAGTCATCTGTGGGAACTTCACAGAAAAGGAAGAGAGGGGGAACTGTTCAGCGTGGAAGGAGACCCAAAGCACCTAGAATCTCCTCAGATTCAAACATGGGGGGGGGGCACATAGCAGTAAAAAAGAATCAACCAAGGAAAAAGCTAAACCCACAGGACAATATACACTCGCTTAAACCTATCAACTAGAGCAAAGAAAGTTATAATTGAGGAGTCAGGGGACATGTCGATAAAGAGCAGAGGGCTAGATGACACTATTGTCAATTCACATCCATCCCCCAAGGATATTGAGAAAGTTGCAAACATTGAAAAGGCTTACCCCATAGAGAGAGCCCGTACGTTATCCTCCTCACAGGGGTGCCCGAACTCAGGGAAGTGAAGAGGGAAGGTGTAACAACCGGATTCTCGGACCAGATAGAATCAGCTCATCAGAGCACCACCAACCCAGCCGGAACGTAATCACCTCCCTCCTTAGGACCTATTTACAACAGGTATCTATGTCTCCTACCTAAGGATGGGGAATTAGCAATGTACATGCATACGTTTTCTACAATATCAAACTCATGCCAGCTAGTCTTGCGGCAGCCCGGGCCCAGACTAGTCTACCCTAGGGCAGTTCTGATTAGTTACCATTACACACTGACCACAATCAATGCAAACTCAATCCACAATCCTGTGGGTATAGACTTACACCTCAAGCCGCAATCGTGCGGGTATACACACCAGTGTCCCCCTGGTGTTTTCTTACTTACATTCCAAGCCGCAATCTTGCGGGTATACGCACCAGTGTCCCCCCTGGTGTTCTCTTACTTACATTCCAAGCCGCAATCTTGCGGGTATACGTACCAGTGTCCCCCCTGGTGTTCTCATTACCGCCGCTTACCAACGACGATCACTTTCCTATGAATACCATTAGGAGGAATCTTTCGTTATCTACTAGGGATATGATACTACAATATTATAGATCACACAACGGTTTACCGAATTAGATGATGTACAACTTATTCTTCACTTCAAGGGTCCCTCTCTCCCTCATTGCTCAGTCACCCTTTACCTGATCGGGAATCACGTCCGTTCACGAAAACAATGTCTGACTAGAAGAACAGGTTACCCTGATTGTACAAGAATAAAAGGCACATGCTGGTTCACCAAGAACTGGGGTACTTTATTACAATAATCATAACATAATACTATACTATGACATATAGCCTGCAAAGGAAAATGAAAGGTTATAATGTGCACACTAGGAGGAAAAAGGTCAACATCACCTGATTAATGTGAAGTCAGGATTCAGCAGTCATCTAGGTTCCCTTCTCGTCTGTGCCTTGGCTCGTCTTAAGGTCACACTTCTGCAGTCACGGGTACACGTCTGCACCGCTATGCTCTGTCTTCTCTGCTTCCTTCCAAGTCACTGGAACCTTCCTCTCATTAGCTGCTGTCTCTCTGGCTGTTCTGCAATACTCCTCTCTCCTCTCAATCACAGACCATCTTCACTTCTCGGCTTCGATCTTACTACTCAGTTTCAGCCACTCTGGTATTCGTTCTCTTGACTAACTGCTTCATTCGGAATGCTCTGATCTTAAAGGTCAAAGCTCGCCAGCTGCTCCAGCTAAAATAACTTCAATCTTTCTAAGAGAGTATCAGCTTCTCGGTCTTTCTCGGATTTCAAAATGGCGACTGTCTGCCTGGAAATAATTAATGGCATTGATGCTAACGACTAGCTGCCGCCTACGGACTAATTCACTAACTGCCTCATGCTTTCACTAATATGGATGCTCGTTCCTTCATGGAAAGTTACGGCCAGTAACCTGCCGCCCACCAAATTCTTGTACCTCCCCGTACCCAGCCTGCCGGCCTGATGTTGTGTCTCTGGAGTGGAAAAAAATACAGTCTTTCGATAAGGGCCAGCCTGAGCCGGTTCTCTCCAAGCGAACAACACCTACTAACTAAAACATTACATTTGACCTAAAAGCATCTCAAGCTGCCGGGGCAGAAAGAAAGATGGAGTCTCTCCCGTTTGAGGCCTACAAGGCCCGAAATAAGCATAACTCCATAGAAGGTATACTAACACTCTTGCAAAAGGACAGATAATCACTAATACTAATGAATCTATCCACTAACATAAGTTTATAAGCCCTGATCTAAGGAAAAGGGTACGGAACTATATTAATACTTCTTGTGAATAGGCCCTGTCTACGGTTCTAATCCTTGCACTAGAATGATAGTAGACTGAAGTCACCTCCAATCATCTTCCCTCAAGGGAGGGCCGAAAAAGTCGGTCAGAACACTTCACCCTTGACTTCAGTCTATTAATCATTCGTTAAATGGAACTCACATCGGTGGAGGAATAATATGAAACAAAACTAACTGATCTAATTTTCGTACCAAATCTACAGTATTGGAGTAGGGAAGTAATGCACTGAATAAAGCAGCAAATAGTTACTAAAATGCTAATAGCGATCATAATACCCCCTAATATCTGTTGTAAAGAATGTAAGTCAGGTAACCAATTGAAGAGCCAGTCAAACCAGCCCTGGTCAATGTGTTTTCTAACCTCTTCAGTCAAGTCATGAAGTCTATCAATATGAGCCTGAATGGATTTAGTATGGTCTGATAGGTTGAAACAGCAAAGACCCTCAAAGTCAGAACAGTCATGTCCATGTTTGAGTAAAAGATAATCAATGGCAGCCCGGTTCTGCAAGATAGCTCTGCGTTCACCCTGGGCGTCTAATAACATGTCAGATAGAATTGTAGAAGTATGATTAATAGATTTTACCATCCAGCAGGCCATCTTCCCTATAGACTTAGCATTATAGACAGCCAATGCTGGAACACCAATAATAGAAATAGCTAAACTAAGGTATTCAGACTTAGAGTAGAGATGTAAGGAAGAATCACAATCTTCATGTAACATCATACCATCACGAACTACACGGGAATAGGTATTAGGATGTGAAGAAAACATTAATAAACTTAATCTGGTGATGGCACAGGGGTCTCCGGAAATATTTGCAGGAATATAGGGCCAGGAAGTATTACCACAAGAGAAAAGCCATCCAGAAGGTAACAACATTGTGCGATAATGGCTAGGGGCAACTACTATACTCTTACAGGTCATATTATTTTTAACAGAAGTACATGACTTTGGAGGTCTTCGGGAGCACAAAGTTAGTTCATGAGCTGAAAAGGAAGTTGCTGCCCTCAACTTTAGATGCACACATTCAGTAGTGATTTGGGAATGAATCGGGGGCGTTGAATCTGAAAGTATAGTACATAAAGGACAATATTCATGTGCGGCAAAGTCGCCAAGAATTACATTGGGACGGGCATTTGATATATTAAAAATATGCGTTAGTTTCCAACGAAGCGGGGACAGCAACCAGACAGGTCGCTAGAATGTCAGTCACCGAGCGCATCGTTGTCGGGCAAAAATGTGGAGAATTGGCAACTCGTTTAGCTAAAGTAGTCCAAAAATTAGACGATGAATCCCACGCAGCAAAGAAACGCGGTACTCGGGTTCTCAAATCAACCAAAGTCTGTGGGTTCCCTTCTCTCCCGACGTAGTAGACCAAAAGGAGTCCTATGCCGGCACATCCTGCAGCAGCAGCCCAGAGAATGATCTGAAAGAAAATCAAATACAGGCATTATTTATTCTCGTAAGTAACATTTGTCAGCCGGGACAGCTTCCCAGCTATCTTTCCCTGGTCTCGTTACTAGAATGGTGTTATCATGACCGGTTGCAATAATTTCAGCTTGTTCAGGGGGATTTTTAGGCGATTGCACCCATACTCTCGCTCCCGGGTTATCCGTAGAGCCAAATCCTTTCTGTCCTCGTACAGTTAGCAACGTTGGGGCAGTGCCTTTCTGAATCTCACCACTGAAAACAGGCATGATTAGCAATTGAGCAATTTGGTCAGTCTTTTGAATCGATATATCAACCTCACTGCTGTTCAGCAGGAGAACCTTAATCTCTCCCTGATAAACGCTGTCAATGACTCCTCCGAGTACTTGAATGCCTTTTAAGGCCAGGCCCGATCTAGGGGCAATCAGTCCAAAGTTTCCAGTTGGCATACAGACACCAACACCAGTTTCAATGATAACTCGATCTTTACTCTTAATCAGTGTCATTCATGGCATGCAGGTCCAAGCCTGTGGAACCTGGGGTTGCTCTGCATGGAGCCAGTGCTCCGGGGGAAATTTCCCAGTACATTGCAGTATTGCCAATGGAATTGGGCTTTGCATCAACAGGTGGAGGAAACAAACGCATTAATGGAGATTCAGCATTCAACAAGGGACGATTATTTAATATTAACAGTGCTTGAAACAAATAATCTCTCCAATTCTTATATTTATTGTCAGTTAATTTCCGTAATTGATCCTTTAACAAACCATTCTCTCAATAAGGCCTGATGCCTGTGGATAATATGGTATATGAAACACCTATTCAATGTTGTTTTCCACACATAATTCCTGCACCAATCTTCCACGAAAGTGGGATGCATTGTCAGATTGAATTTGAAATGGATCACCATAATAGAGCATAATTAATTCCAATGTTTTAATGGTATTCACTTGGGTAGCTTGTTTACAGGGAAAGGCCACTAAAAGGCCACTGTATGTATCGACAATTGTACAAACGTATTGGCAGTTTTTACTCATAGGGAGTGGACCAATATAATCAATCTGCCAAATTTGAACGGGCAATTTTCCTCGATGTAAATGACCTCTAACAATTTGTGGTACTTTTCGTTGTCTGGAATGTTGACAAATGGGACAATGCAAAATGGTATCTTTAATTAAATTTAAAGGAATATAAATTCCTCGATCGGCGGCCCACCTGCTAGTGGCTCTCTCTCCAAAATGTCCTGCTTTCTGGTGGGCCCATTTCGCCAATCCCGCCAAATCAGAATCTTGCATGTCCACCACTGCCTCAGCAATTTTTGATTTCTCATCTGCAATGTTATGAAAGAATTTGTCAAGGGAGTCTATCGGGGTATGAGCATCCACATGAAAGATTGTCACAGTACTCTGTGGGAGCATTTCCCAAATTTCTTGCCATAATTCTTTTCCCCACAGTTCTTTTGAATGCAGTTCCCAATTATGAGAATGCCAAGTTGGTAACCAGACCGCCAGTCCATTAGCAGTGGACGAGGAATCAGTAAAAATATGACATGTGCCAGGTAATTCTTGTTTCAAAACTTGGTAAACAGCATATGATTCAGCAAATTGACTACTCTTTCCCTCACCAGTTTTACTCAGCAATTTTTGTTTGATCGGATTATAGGACACTGCCTTCCAATGCCGTTTCTCTCCTATGAACCTTGCTGAACCATCCGTAAACCACACATGGTTTCTGTCCTCCACGGACAAATCATCAAATGGCTTACCCCACTTAACAGGAGATTTCTGTACGACAGGTACGGAGCAATCACTCCCAGTCTCAGTTGATGGCGCCTGCGCCACTTGCTCATGCAAAGATGCTACACCTTTTGGTCCCACACGTGCCCTGTCTTGTATGTACCATTTCCACTTAATGACACTCGCCTCTAGAGCATGTCCAATTCGATGAGTTTTCGGCGAACTCAAAACCCACTGCATGATAGGAATTTCAGGTCTCAAAATCACATCATGTCCCAAAGTCAATTGCTCGGTATCCACCAGAGCCCAATAACATGCAAGCAACTGTTTCTCAAAAGGTGTATAACGCTCACCAGCCTCGATACACGCTCCTCTCGATCTTTTTTGCAGAAATCGGAAAGAAGAGGACGGTCAGACCCAGGAGAGCACACCAAGTCCAAAGACAAGGAACCTGCTCAGAGTAAAAAATCTCAATTTCCAAAAAAGAAGGTAGCCAGTATTAGAGTAATCAACCATGCCGAGAATACTGAGGACACAGTTGAAAAACGGGGAGTGGGCACAGACAATGTTAGACAGTGCAGCAGAAATCACTATAGCCCGCAAGATCCTGATGATTCATCTGGAGACAGTGGACACGAATGAATACATTCAGGTTGAAACTGCCGACACCAGACTTAGCGAGCCCCATAAGATATACGAAATAACATTGCGTATAGAGGGTGATAAGACTAGGAAAATAAAGGGTCTATTTTGGGATAAACTCTCAAAAGGCTATGATATTCTGTTAGCTGAAAAAGATTGGCCGCCAGAGTTTGTCAGGGAGTTCCCTTGTGGCGAAGAAAAGATTATGCCTGCCTTCTCGAATCACATTCCGATTCACAAAAAATATACTTATGCGAGGAAATGGGCAGTAGCCCAGGCACCGGCATTATATAAAAATCATGTAGGATGGGATGAGGACTCACCTCCTCACAAAATCCAGTTAAAAAGTGAACCAACTGCACAAAGGCAGTATCCCATTAAGCAAGAAGCTAAAAAACAAGTCAGGGAGATCTTAGATCAACTTGAATACCAGGGGGTGATTGAAACATGCACCTCTCAAATGAACAATCCTTTGTTTCCTGTCGCCAAGCCAGACAATTCATATCGTCTAGTTTTGGACTACAGACACCTTAATGCATGTTGCAAAACATTTGCAGTACAAAATTCGCATAGTGCTGCACTAATGAACAACATAGTTAGGAAAAAATATAAAACGACATTAGACATATCAAATGGTTTCTTTTGTCAAAACATTGCACCAGAAAGCAGGTATTTGACCACTTTCTCCGTAATGGGGTCAAAGAAAAATTTTTGTAGGCTCCCACAGGGGTTCAAGAACAGCCCAGGACTATTCTCAGCTAGAGTAACAGAGTTACTACAAATATGTGATGATGAGGCATTATCTTACTTAGATGATATCTATCTCACAGATGACGACTTGGACTCACTTGAAAAGAGTTATACTTGGGTTCACAGCAGAGGGTTACAAATTCAACTTTAAAAAGTCCAGAATGGCCCATCTGACAGTATTATTCTTAGGATACAAATTATCAAGTGAAGGAAAAAGCCTAGCGGACAACTTCTTAGAGAAGTGCGCTGTACTCCAAGCTCCAAAAACGCTGAAGAATTTACAATCCATATTAGGCTTTCTGAATTTCGGTAGAACTTACATTCTAAATTACGCAGAGAGGGTTAAACCTCTCTACGAACTAATTAAACCTGATTTTAAACAAATCACCTGGACTCAAAAACACACAGAAATTTTGAGATCACTGCAAACAGACATGTTAGCAAAAACAAAATTAGATACACGTGACAACACACCCGATCTTGTAATCCGAGTCATCCCAGGAGGTTGCGGATTCACGTACCTGACCTCTAATGAGGGAGAAAAGGTACCAATTTCAATTAAATCTCACTTGTACACACAAGTAGAAAAAACATTCAGTCCCACAGAAAGAACTGTGAAAGCAGTGCAAATTGCATTAGCAAATGAACGAGAATTAGCACATGGTAAAAGGATTAATATCGTCACAGCGGAATCTGCCTTCGAGGCGCTATTCAGCCCAGTAAACCTGCCTACAGTGTCACTGGATCCGAAATGGATACAGTGTGTAGATTCTCTAGGAGCGGAACATGTGAAATACTATTTCGCCCCACAATGCGAAGAACTGAATGATTTAGAATATGAAGAAGAATATCCTCTGCCAATCGAACTTCTTCCTCTCCCACAGTACGCCTGTATAATCTATACAGATAGATTTGTACAGCATTTCAACGTAGAGAGCAAATCCTACGATGCAGCCTGTGCGATTGTTAAAGGTCGTTGGCTGTGCGGTAAATTCAGACCGAAAATAACAAAAACTGAATCAGTAAGAAACTGTTCGGCTCAGAGAGCTGAAATCAGATCTTTAAAGATGACGCTCGAAAATGCAGAACGTGAATTCCCCACACTAATCGTGTGCGATTCTCATTTTTACGTCAACTCTTACAATAATAAGATGCATAGCTGGATTGAAAACGATTACAAAGATGACACAGGTGCCACAATAAAGCATAAATTGCTCTGGAAACAGGTAGCTCTTTTACAGAAAGAACTACAAAAGACTCACGTGATACACGCACAGAGCCTTCAACGTGATGGCGTTCACGTTGCAGGGAATTCATTGGCTAATACAGCCACAGCGGAAGCAACTAAACCAGCTTCCGTAGCCACAAAAAAGCGTGCAGAAAAATACATAGACGGGGAAACCATGCTGGCAGTAAAAACGACCGTAAAAGGTGACTGTGCAGCACTACCCGTGAACTATCCACTCAATTATGCATACGTAATCAATGCAAACTCCGTTCCTTTTGCTCGAATACCTGGAGTGGGGGATAGGGTAATTCCAAACATGAACAGGAGAATATTTTTAATAGCAGACGCACACATGGGATTGGGACCTAGGCACCAAACAATCAGGGACTCTCTGAGAGAATTGGAATCAGTGTACTGGTGGCCGGGAATGAGTGTGCAACACCAAATATATGCAAACAACTGTGAAAACTGTAACAGGGATCGCTGTAGTGAACTATGCTACCGGCTACCAATCAGAACCAGCGTAACGTTGTCTACATCCCATCCTGCGTCCTATTAATCATTAAGGCTAAACACACTTAAATAATGTGGGCTCCAGCGCTCGGCTGACGCCAGAACGGTTATAAAAGATCTGCGAGTCTTTATCGGCACATACGCAATTGCCATGTTCCATTCTGACCAGGGTCCTGCTTTCAGCTCTCGAGCTTATAAGGAGGCCATGGCCAGCATGGGAGTTGGGTTGCGGTATTCTTGGCCGTCACACCCCGAAGGGAACAGTGTGGTAGAAAGAAAAAACCGGGACATAAAGCAATCTAGAACAGCGAAGGTATTAGGTTCAGGCGCTGGGTGGGTCAAACATTTAATAAGTGTCCATATCAGTCTTAATAATTTGCCAAGAAATTCTGTAAAAGGTTTCAGCCCATACGAACTATTGTTCGGAACTAGAATGAGAGTTCAGGACCTAGATAGTCAAGTATCAGTGGTACGATAAGAAAACAGACTTTGACATCAAAGATCGTTTGGCTGTTTTACAGGACTTGAACGAAACAAGAAAATCCTTAAGCAACATAAAGTTAAAGCAACAGCCAGATACCACTGACGAGGCACCACAAGCAACAGCCCCAGCAAGGCCTGTCTGGTTTCCAAAGATTGGGGATCTAGTCAGAGAAAAAATAGCGGTGAAGAAGGAATTTGGGCCTTCTCACAGAAAAGCAGTACCTGTCTTGGCAGTCAACGGAACAAGATCAGTAGTACTACTGCCCCTTGCTGGTAAAAAGGAGAACAGAGTTGTATCAATCGACCTGGTAAAACCACAAGCATGTGGCCTATAATCAACAGTAGGCCCAGTGGACTCCCAAGAAACAACAGAATACCCAAACTTGCAACAATCCAAGAGGTTCAAACTGAAAGACTAATCACATTCGATCAGCCTGCAGTGCACAGAGGACTATGCAATAATGCCATGGAACTCGTGCCTCTTGAGACACAGATTGAAACAGTTCGTCAAGAAACACCAGTCTACTATGATGTGGCATTAGAAAGTGCTACCGAAAGACAAATTGAGAGAACAATCCCAACAATTGACAGAACTTCCTCTGGTTATTTCATCGACTTCGACAACTTTTCCGAGGATCAAAGCAATCCCAAAGTGATGCCAGAAACAAAAAAGACTTTTAAAGAAAAAGTCTAGGTGTATTTTTCCTCCTGCTTTGGCTCATCATGGTAATTTGTTTGGGAAAATTCATTGAGGGAAAATACAGTACAATGGACACAGCAAGTCAGAACATCAACTTAGTCCTCAAACCACACAGATCATCCCACGTGAAGAAAAGAGAACTGTCAACAGTAAATGTCACAGCCATTCCAATACCCGGTGGGGTAGTATGGGGTAGTATGGGAGAAAATTGACTGAGATCTATGGTCCGGTCGAGATCCTGAAGTATCCTCATCAGCTAAAGGTTTCCTTAAGTGACTTTGTAAAACCTAGTACATTCTCTGATGATTGGGACTTTGACAGTATTAACACTATGATGTCTGATTTAGTAATGTCAGCTAGACTCACAGAGCATGATTATTTACAAGGTTCATCTAGTTATGAACAGATGTTTTGTTTTACACATTATGGTGATCATTACTTGCATAAATCTGCACAGCCTAGAAATGTTTTTAAGTATAATCAATGGGAACATTGTGCTACACCACCTAAAAGCAGTTCTAAAACGTTCTTTGAGAAATTCAAGTACTTCTCAGGGTTTAACACCAGTGATGCAGAAACGTTTTATTACAAACTGTTAGATAAAACAGGAATGAAAACAATGCTGACATACACTAAATTAATATATTCAGAAGTATTTTATGAAAAAATGATGACATTTGGTTTTGATTATTGGAAAAATAACATTGAAACAAAAAATATTTGGGGTACGAAAGAGTGGCAGGTACAAGGCCTAGAAGCATTATTCAGAACCTGCATGATACCAGAATAAATGATGTTTTTAAATGACACAATTCATCAAACATCCTGTCTTGGCCTAGCTAAGATCAAAGACCTAAACAAACCATCTATTCCAAAGCCAATACCTGAAAATGCAACAACAGATATTGGGATAGACGTAACTAAAATTTTACATTTTAACAGAACACATCCTGATTGGAAAAAGTGGTTAACCCTTTCGATGCTGATGACGAGCTCAGCTCGTCATCACCCACGGGTGTCGTGTGCTGATGACGAGCTGAGCTCGTCATGGTGCCACTAAAATGGCATTTTCCAGCACACAGCGGGAAAACGCCTAGCAGCCAAGAGGTTAATCTGGCCTTCTGACACAAACAACTGTCAAGATAGATTCCTGAATAAAACACAGGGGTTAAAAATGACCAGACAAGACCCTAGATACTCCCAGAGACAACATCCAGGGATAGTAACAGCATACAGTGTAGGGAAACTCTGCCTCGAATGGCTAGGATCATCCACACTGGCTGAAATTAAGCAACACTTGTCTTTACTTAAAGATGGTGCTGATTTGCTCGATTTTATTATGGGACCACGCAAACCGCGTCAAAAGCGTTTAATAGCGACCAGTATCTATGCTGCATACAACGAGGCTTGGAAAGTCACATAAATTGAAACAGCAGAAAAAATACGAGAAATTGATCGTATTAATTTGGAAAAATCACTTTCTGTAGTGGACAATGGGTTAATGACTCTGTCCTCCAGAATATATTCGTTGGACAATATTGTATCCTCTGCCTTTGATATAATAGACAGGGACTTGCTAATGTTACAGCATGGCCAGTCACAATTACGTTCTATTGTACAATTAGGCTGGACGCTGCAAAATCTTCGTTCAGGCTATGTGCCTTGGCGTTTAATAAACACAACGTCATTGTTTTCCATCTTTAACCTTACTGATAAACAAATCAGCTTGGCACAGAAAGGAGCAGATTATACAATCCTGAGCATCGAAAAACTTGAGAGATTACCATTGACAATGTCAGAAAGCCCTGTCATTGAATGGATAATACACGGGATTATCACAATTACGATAACTTTCCGATTTAAAAAGTGCCTTGAATACATACCTACTGGCCAGTATGAACGATTAGGTAAAGGGTATGTAAAATCAGCATGGAAATTACCATACACACATTCATGCTATAGTGACAGCGACAAAAATGTATTTCTTAGTGGTGAAAATTGTAAACGTTCACTAAGCGGTATACTTTTGTGCCAGGGTATTAATTTACACGGAGCCTGTGAAGGTAATTCTAACAACCTTTCATGCCACCAGCTTGTCACACCTGCAACGCAGATAGAGCCTTTCTTTATGCAACTCGCGAATGGGAGTTACATTCTAAGAACGGATCACAGATGTTGTGGCATTTTGCCAGGGAAAGCATATCTCGTAAGCGTAACTTCAATGGTCAAATGCTGTATGCAAGCATTGTTCCCGAGCGGCCCTGGAGACATAGAGACTCCCATCTGGCCTTGTCTGCATTTCTCTTCTATACGAATTGATACTTTAAGCAAAATGAAGTCTGTGCTTTTGCAGACAACAGTGCCCATTAAGTCATCAAAAGAGACGTATGATCTCCTAGTTGCAAGGACAGCTACGGAGGTTCATGACCTTTTATCAACAAATTGCCCCGTGCATTTCGTAGAAATGTTGAGCCAACTCCTTAACATGTCTAGTGCCACAGGCATCCCAGGCATATTTAAGACGGTTTTTACGGGACTGCTAACACCATTTCAAGCAATCCTGGGAATCGTTCCAAATTTTGTACATTCAGTCTTTGGCGGCATACCCCTATTTTTGGGACTTGTAGCTGGGATTTTATTTTTGACCCTCCTGCTCCGATATGGCAAGCCACAGCTCAGACATGACTCCTATGGGAATGGAAGAAACAATCCTAGCAGTGCGCTACCGGGACAGAATAACTAGATCCTTGGATTGGCCAGGCTGAGAGATCTAAACATGACCTGGTTCCTTTCATTCAGACCGATATGGCAATCCTGCATCTTACCTGTACTACGATGTATGCTATGCGGAGATGAGTGCGTCTTAGACACCTGTCTTGCACTTCCATCAGCTGTACTAATGGATATCGATACTTTGTTCAGTCCGATAACGGCTCACGCATTGTGTTGTCAATTCAATCTTTATTTCGTTGCATTGCAACATAAAAGATAACAATAAAATACAATTCATAATAAAAAAATACAACAATATAACATCCATTATAAGGGCACTCTTCTACATTTCATCAAATTTTAACATGTTAGCTAGTATTTCATTATAAAAGCACATGATTTATACTTCAGTTTGACACAGTATCAATAAATATTTAAAATGTTTTAAAAAGTGTAAAAAAGTTAAAAAAACATTAAACATTAGTTTGAGTTACAACCCGGATTAATATACAATGCATTGGCTTGGTTCATGGTTCCGGGGAGTGCAAGTACAACTTTCTTAATTTAGAAGGAAAGAGATAGTTTCCTTCTGACAAAGTAAGTGGACAATAAAAATTTGCTAATACCGAACACAATTACTTGGCTGGTGTCCGTACTTAGGATTCTGCCAGCTTCCCTATGGGAAGTAGAGCCAATGTTGCGGCACAAGGGGACTATCCACTTTTTCCTGGCTTTATCATAGCTAGGACAGAAAAACAATATGTGGAAAATGTCCTCCCTTTGGTTATTGGTGCACAGGGTACAATGTTCTTTGTCAGTCTTCCCCCAACTTTTCTCAGTTACTTTTATTCTCAACGTTCCATACCTAAATTTTAGATATAGAGATTTTGCCAGTGGGGGTTGGATTTCGTCTAAAAATTGTTCGAATAGAGCCTCATTTTTTGCCATAAGAAATTTTTCAGTAAGGGGGCCATGGGTTCTTGAATACACAGATTCATGATTCACTAGTGACCAGAAGCTTAATTTGACGATTTTTTTGGAATTTAGGTTAAGAGATTCAGGCTCGTTCCAGAAGTGTGATAATCCGAGCTTGGTAAGCCATCTTTTAACATGCTTAAACCAAAAGATCTTATTGTCTCTATCCAGCTCTAATACTTCCTTCATCCCATTTCTATAGTCAGACAGTTCCACAGTTGTCCATAATCTGACCCACATCAGCAATGGTCTCAGCACAGCGTGCTGGTCTGTGTGTTTAATGTTAAGGTCTAGGAATAATGGTATCAGGGGAGTGTTGGTTGGAACTTTTAATAAACCCCTGACAAATTTATTTTCCAATACTTCAAAGGATTTTTTACATACTGGTCCCCAAATTTCTGCCCCATACAAGGAGGCAGACTGTACCTTATATCTGAAGAGCTCTATCGCTGGAGTAACTGCTTTATTCACACTTTTATTGTATCTCTGTGTTATGGGGAAGCAGTTTTGTTTAAACACCAATTTAGATTTTTCCAGTTGTGGACCCCATCCCATTGCAGAGTCCATCAAGACCCCCAGATAGGTGAAGCTGTGCTCGTAATCTAATCTTTGCCCATTTAACATTAAGTTCTTTTTAAAAGTTTTATGCGGGTTCAGTGCCATATATTTTGTTTTTTTTATATTAATTTCTAGTCCTTTATTGATACAGTACTGTTGGAACCTGTCTAATAAGATCTGTAGTCCACGTGGCGTTTGCGATATTAGGATTGTATCATCCGCGAAAAGGAGGGACGCAACTCGTTCCCCTCCCAGTCGAGGAGAATCATTATCGCAATTTTCCATGTAGGTTGCAATATCATTTACATAAAGGGAGAATAAAGTAGGGGCC
Organism: Lissotriton vulgaris; assembly: GCF_964263255.1. Taxonomy (NCBI): domain Eukaryota; kingdom Metazoa; phylum Chordata; class Amphibia; order Caudata; family Salamandridae; genus Lissotriton; species Lissotriton vulgaris. Next base: position 868,786,752 of record NC_141685.1, read on the forward strand.
AGAACACAGCCCTGTCGTACTCCCCTTTTTATCGGGATCGGGTCTGTGAGTTCTCCATTTGGGCCCCATCTAACCTTAGCGTAATTCTCCCGATGCAATCCTATTACAAGTTTTAAGAGGTCGCCTGGCAGCCCTTGCCTATTCAGGGTTTCCCAAAGTAGGTCTCGTGGAATAAGATCGAATGCTGCTCGCAGGTCGACAAAGGTCACATACAAGTGACCTTTGCGGATGATGACATACTTCCAATACAAGCAGCATAGCCTAAATACTTGATCAATAGTACTTGTTTTGCTTCGGAATCCCGCTTGGTATTTAGATAAAATTGACTCCTCCTCTAACCATGAATTTATTCTATTTAGAATGTGCCTAGCATATATTTTTTGCGTAATATCTAAAAGGCTGATGGGGCGGTAATTTGCTGGATCACCACGATCCCCTTTTTTAAAAATAGTGATGATTTCTGCGCCATTCCAAGTATCCGGAATGCGCTCACTAGCCGCTACTATGTTAAATAAATGATTTAAATAGGGTGCCCAAATCTCGATATTATACAAATACAGGTCGCCAGGGATTCTATCAAGCCCTGGCGCCTTCCCTTTCTTAATTGAAGTGATTGCTGCCACTGTTTCTTTTAAGGTAAACACTACCTGGGGACTATTAGCTGATAGTATAAGCAGGGGTGCATCATTAGTTACCTCGATCTGAGTTTTAGCTGCATACAAGGATGAGAAGTGCTTAACCCAAGTATCCTCATCTAAGTAGACCTCCCTGGAGCCTTTCTCTTGATTATTTTCCTTAGCTGCCAATTCCCAGAATTGCTTCTGGTCCTTGTTTCTCGCGGCTGTTAACATATTGAGCCACAACTCCTCATCCCATGAGGATTTGGCTCTTGATATTACTTTGTTATAAGCCTTTCTTTTCTCTCTAACTATTAACAAACTTTCCCCTTTAACAGCGTTAATCAATGCAGTTTTGGCAAGACGGCATTCCTTGTTATACCAAGGTTTGCCTACAGATTTTGCATTAGTCCTACCTGCACCTCTTTTTGGTTTCTTAGTGAGGATTTCTAATAATTGGCTGAAAAGGGTTTTGTGTAAATCAACAAATTCTTTAGGAGTGCAGCTATGGGGACAATATTGGTCCAGGGTATCTGCAAAGATGCAATAGATATTAGCTAGTAAATCCTCTTTTTCTAGGACAAAAGCCCATCTAACTGCCCTACGGTTATTGCTAAGAACAATGTTACCAGCAATGGCTGTGGCTGCTGTACAATGGCCTCTCTCCATGTTGTCATGTTCACTAACCATGCTTAGGAGAAAGCTCATCTCTAAGGGGTAGTGGTCACTTTCGTATCTTTCTTTGACTTTTAGGTCCACTGTAAAGGGCCAGAGGTTGAGGGAGACAATAACATAGTCTATTTTACTCCCATAGTCGCCTCTCTTGAATGTATGGGCTTTAGGGTTGTCTGAGGGCATACGGCCATTGCCTGCTCTCAGACCATGTGAGGTCAGGAACCGTGTAATTTGTAACGCCAGTGCTGTACCGGCAACCGTACAATCCTCATTCAGGGCAGGTATTGCATTGGCGTTATCCTCCTCCTCAAACAATGTGGCTATCCCTGAGATTGGTTCAAAATTACAGTTCAAGTCTCCACATAGAATAACCCCTGACTCTGATTTTAGTGAATCCATGAGCGACTCCAACTTCCCTATACACATAGATTCCTTATGGGAAGGATGGGGACTGTTGTAAACATTAAATAAGTAGAACGCCCTATTATCCACTGTTGTTATTTCTAGACAAAGAATGTCTAAGGAGTCGGTGTTAATCATTTTGATAGCTAATTTGATGGAAACATTGACCCATACTAAGAGGCCTCCAGATGCACCACCTCTCAGGGAAGGGACAGCCTCTATTTGGTAAGTTTTATAGCCAACCCTATGTAGTTGTGCTGTAGCCCAAGTTTCCTGCAGCACACAGATGTCAAATGTATTTATGTAAGCATTCCAGTCGGGATCATTCAATTTTGCACGCACCCCCGCAGTGTTCCATGAGACTAGTGTAAATAGGGAGGATCCCTCATTCGTGTCATAGGGCACAACGGGTGTAGCTAATATTTGGCTTCTAGTCACTTCATCTGGACCCATAGCAACTGAGCATGTGTCCTCCTTAGATCTACTATCACCTTCTTTTCGGTGGTTAAGTCCCAGAGTGCATGACACATTTTCAATCCCCCCAGAGTCACTGCTTATTTTACTCGGGACAAATGGTAGCAGGAATAGGTCCTCATTTATCCCAGAAGACGCCACAGGCGATGTAACAGTCAATCTATTTTCAGTTGTTTCTTTACAAACGACGGCAGTGTGTGAACCTGACTTCAAACAGCTAAAACCATTTTTCTCAATGCACTCCCATGTACATGAAACATTTGCAGTACCCCTATTGTCCTCCGTGTTCTTTAAACATCAATCACACTCTTCTAAGCTACCGAATGCCTCAAACCTATTTGTTAGTTCCAAGGGAGTAAATGGGATGAAATTAGACATATTGCCATTCCCTCTTAGGTTGTGGTTAGGTGGTACAGTGTTCCACCCGTGGATTAAAGGGGGTGGAACAGGATGATGTAAATACGCAGGGTTCCTAGCTACTTCCATATTTAAGGGTTGTGTATTAAAGGGAATGAAGCTAGTTACATGTTGGGGGGGGAAGACAGTTGATCTTGGATAGAAGTAGGTCAATGGGCGTGGCACTATACAGTTGTTTTCGTTGCCATAGGGCCAATTCAAAATATATTGGACCGTCTTCTTATCCCTGAAATTTACAACTACAATGTCACCCCCTATATCCTTTGTTCTGCCACCCAGCCATGACAGACGACGCACATGAACTATTTCGCCATTTACATAGTTGGCTTTGGGTCTGTACAATGACAACCAGTGCATGATCTTGTTCTTTAACTGAGAGTAACCTTCCCGCCTTCCACTTGTCAACTCAGGAACCCCGGTAAGCACTACTACATATGGTAGTGCCTCCGGTGGGAGTTCTGTAGGTGGTAACCTTCCCTGACCCCCTCTTACGTGACCAACCTCTTTCTCTTCAATTCTGGGCAAACAGTTTGGGAGAATGGTTGGTTCCCTGGGTTGAATGTTAACTAGGGTGTTCATCGAATTTGGTGTTATAGTGGATCTACTCTTGGTGGATTGTATTTGTTTTGGGTCAGTATTCTTGATACTTTACTAACAGAATGGGCACCTGTTTTTGGGTGTCTAGGGGCAGCTGCATTAGCCACTACTATGTTGCTATCAGTAGTAGAATTAGTATTTTTGGCAGCTGCTCGTTCAGCAGGGGTAGCGCACGGTGTGTGGGGAGCTTTTTGGGGCTGTCTTACGTTCTGGGAGCGAGCTGGTCTTCCCAATTGCCCAAGAGCTACCAAGTCCAACTCAATCCTCCCCAACCTTGATTCCACTCCCTTTAATCTGTCAGATAAAGCCAACATATAGGTTCGTACAATCAATTCAATATTGTCCAGTAGGTTCTTCGGGAAGATTGTCTGTGAACCTTCTTCCATTGGAGAGTGGGTGATGTCAGGCAGTGTGGTTGATGGGGAAGTAGGTACTATGGATTTAGACGGAGATGTGACAGTTGCCGTTGTTTGTTCATCAATAGACTTTCCCATGGTTACGGTAGAGGTGAGACTGGGCTTCTTACCAAAATCCGAAAAACTAAACTTGGACTTACTTGTGTCCATTTTTGTCCGTCTCTTTTTAGAGGGTGGGGGCCCGTGTACCTTGTTCGCCAATGCCTTCTGGGGTTTCCCTCTTACTACCTTTCCCGGCCTAATTGTGGGTGAAATCAAAGTAGCCGCGGGATTAGGTGTACTAGGGAGAGCTAAACCCTCATTTTGTGACTCAGCCAAAGATTGTGTTGGTGAGATGGCATTGTGTTGTCCCCAGCGCCTACCAATCCTGATGACGGCATTCGTTGAGACTCCTGTACTACGAATAGGTGGTAACAGTGGAGCGAGTGACAAACGCAACATCACCCAGGTACGACCTTCTGTGAGCATTGCTGATCCCGACTTTGATGACAGCAATCATTCTCACACCTGCCAAGTTACAAAAACTGCTAAAAGCGTTGGAACTCTATTTTCCCCGTTCAAGCAATAATTCTTTTGAATTGAACACTTTTTAATATTCACCTTTTTTCTGGCACGTAAAATTCTTTGCTTAAAGTAGAACTATTCATAGAGAACAGAAGCTTCTACTTCTATTTTTAGATACATCTAGAGACATAATAACTCTACACCAGCCTCTAGCACATTTTACTGCAATGCATTTATATGTGATGAAATTATCTCGCCCTTCTTTTCTGTATTCAGAGATATTTCATGTGTAATTCTTTTTGCAAAATCGTTCATTGATTTCATATGCTATAATTTTGAATGATTTCTATGCTTCAAAAACGTACAGTACCTACATTTTCACGTATTACAGATACGCCTATTTCAAATGCATATATGTATTTTGGGGTGGGCAATGTTACACATGCATCTTATTGCTCTAGTTTTAGTAATTTGATGGACATGAATTTGTGGAGTGGGTGTTGCGTTCTAATCTAGGACCCTGATCGATAATGTGACCTTATGCCCCTATACGGCTATAAATCCATTTATTCCCTATATTGGCATAACCGATCAAATGCAATATTCAGAAACTCGTCTCTGGCCTCACACGAACAGAGCCACATTTCAGAATCGCTTCCTCTGCCACTTCCTTTGCAGTCAATTAGTGCAATGACATAGCAGAAGTTACTATCTGAGAATCCTAGATTAACACTCAGAGTTCTTCAACAAGATAAAAACTCAGCAACCTGGGAAAGCCCCGCTTGCTATGTTTTGATTAGTAATAGAACTCTAATGAGCACTGATAGACGATCACTTCCTAGTGACATCTTTATTGACGTCTTATGTCCAAAAACTTACGTCAAACAAGGCACCATTCAGGTATAAATATTACCAACGTTGCCTTAAGCAAACGCTGCTGTTTTCGCTGATGCTGCTGCTGTTTCGCTGAAGCTGCTGTTATGCTGATGATACCATAGCTGCTATAGCTACTGCTTTCGCTGCTAACGAGCGAACGATGGTGTGGTGAACTTAGGAGCTGAACAGCCGTCCCCTGTAAGAGCCCAGCAGATGCAAGCTGCCCGCGGACGCTGCCCCTCCTCCTCAACGCACTGAGAGAGACGCTGTCTTTTCTCTTGCTGAGAAATCCAGCTCCGGCGTTTCCAGTCTACTTTTGCGAGTGACTGGGATATCGAGTCCCTGAAGGAGATACCAGACCTCCATCATTCTATTCCAGAGGTATGGTGTTGACTAAACCCTTAGAGAGAACTCTTGAAGCAAACCTTGGCAAAACCAACCTAACTTAAAGCTACTTACTTACTCCCCTCCCAAGTATTAGGCTTAGGTCAGGTACACTGGGGTAGGCGTAGTTAGAAGCACCAGTTGAGCATTTGAGCCTAATGTATATATGAATGTATATATGTTTTATTCATTTTAAACCATTGTATGGCTAAGAAACCATATCAATGCTTTTATAGTATTATTTCGCAATACTCATCTTACTGTACGTACTTTTTATAATAACAAGTCTTGCAATTGTGGCAATTCATTTCTCTTGTACGAGAAGAAAGACTGTTCAATAAATGTTACCCTTTATTGACAACACCCGTCTCTCTATTCTCTACATATTGTGAAAGTAATCTGCACAACAACTGACTGAGTAAAATAACTGTCTATTGTTTCACACAACCCTAGAGATTGACTCTTATCTGAGGAGCAAAGTTGTCATGTTGCACGGATGTTGGAAAACTGAATCCCTTCTTGCCTGTACCAGGGAAGCTGATCACTTCCTATTCAGTCAAGAAAGTTTCCAGTGACCTCTGAACTAGTTGGTAACAAACCCAATTAAGTTTAGCGTAGTCAGTAGAGGCCTGGAAGATCCGCACTTCTACGTCGATACTACTGTTTATGTTATTCCAATGTGCAGGGCCTATTGGGAAAATAGGAACTACACTACATACCTTTACTGATAAACAAATCAGTTTGGCACAAAAAGAAGCAGACTATATGATTCTGAGCACTGAAAAACTTGAGAGATTACCGTTAACAATGTCAGAAAGACCTGTCATTGAATGGATAATACACGGAATAATCACAATTCCGATAACAACTTTCCAATTTAAAAATTGCCAAGAGTATATACCAGCAGGCCAGTATGAAAGGTTGGGTAAAGGGTACATTAAGTCATCATGGAAATTACCTTACACACACACATGTTATAGTGACAAGAAACAGAATGTATTTCTTAGTGGTAACAATTGTAATTGATCACTAAGTGGTATACTTCTGTGCCAAGGTATTAATTTGCATGGGGCCTATGAGGGGACTTCAAATAACCTTTCATGCCACCAGCACGGCACACCTGCAGCACAGATAGAGCCATTCTTTAGACAACTTTCTAACGGGAGTTACGTTCTAATAACGGACCACAGCTGTTGTGGCATGGTGCCAGGGAAAGCCTATTTCGTAAGCGTTAGTTCCATGGTCACTTGCTGTATGCAAGTATTGTATCCAAACGGCTCTCCAGATATGGAGGCGACGATTTGGCCTTCTTTGAATATCTCTTCTATACGAATTGATACTTTAAGCAGAATGAAGTCCGTTCTTTTACAGACAACCGTGCCTTTTAAGTCATCAAAAGAAAAGTATGATCTGCAAGTTGCAAGGACAACAGCAGAGATACATACACTTTTATCAACTAATTGCCCCGTGCATTTCATAGAAATGCTAAGCCAAATTTTAAATATGTCAGATACCAGTGGCATCGCACATGTATTTAAGACAATTTTTTCGGGACTGTTAACACCCTTTGAAACAGTTCTGGGCATCTTTCCCAATTTTGTCCATTCTGTCTTTGGCAGTCTACCACTACTTTTGGGACTCGTAGCAGGAATTTTATTTTTGATCCTTCTGCTCCGATATGGCAAGCCAATTCGCAGACAAGACTCCAGCAACGATGGAAGAAATGATCTTAGCTATACGCTATGGGGACCGCATAACTAAAGTCCTTGGATTAGCCCGGCTAAGAGATTTGAATATGACCTGGTTTCTTTCATTCAGACCAATCTGGCAAAATTGCATCTTACCTGTGCTTCGATGTATGCTATGCGGAGAAGAATGCGTGTTGTACACCTGTCTTACACTACAATCAGCAGTACCAATGGATATCGATACTTTGCTAAGTCCTGTAACGGATCATGCATCGTGTTGTCCCCAGCGGTTACCAATCCTGATGACGGCATTCGTTGACACTTCACCACTACGATTAGGTGGCAGTGAAGTACGAGATGAGAGAAACATCACCCAGGTACGACCTTCTGTGAGCATTGCTGATCCTGACATCGATGATAGCAATCATTCTCACGACTGCACTGTTGCGGCATTTTCAAACTTAGTCGAACTTTCACCTGAAGCTGTAGACTGCTTTTTTGCACATCTGTCTGAAATGATGTTCTCCCCTGCACAGAAAGAATAACTTTTTAAGCAACGAGCACACAGCGTTCCCCTGAACTCTGAATTCGGCCTTCAGCTTTGATAAACAAAAGCTACTGAAAACATTTGGAACTATTTTCTCCCCTGAAAACGAATTTTTCTTTTTTTCAACTTCCAAAATATTTACCTTGTTTCTGGCACATGTACTCTGCTTAAAGTCGAACTATTCTTAAAGAACAAAGCTTCTATTTTTAGTTAATCTAGAGAAAATATATTACCTCAACCTCTAGCACATTTACAGCAACTGTATTTATGTGATGGAATGGTCTCGACCTTCTTTTCTGTATTAAGAGCCATTTCATGTGTAATTTTCGCAAATCGTTCAGCTAATATATATGCATCCTTTTTTACTGAATGAATACACTGCTTAATAAGCGTACAGTACCAATAATCTTTAGTGTATTTCGCATACACCATTTCAAATGCAAAAAAATTATTTTGGGGTGGGTTGGAATACACATGCACCTTTAAATGTTTACTAGTGCTTAGTTTTAGTAATGATGGACATTAGATCGTGGAGTGGGTATTGTGTTTTTATCTAGGAACCTGAATCAATATTGCTATTTTATGCCCTTGTACGGCTATAATCAATAATATCCCTATAATGGCATAAGAATCAGATCCATATTTAAGTAAATAGCCCTTGCAGTCCAAAGCACGGCAGACGCTACTTCCTTGGATTCCTAGAAAGCACGAGTTCTTTCGACACACCAAACCTCCAGCAACCTTGGAAATCCCCACTTGCTTTTGTTTTGATTTATAATAGACCTCCTGCGAGCACTGTAAGAACGGCCAGTTCTTAGTGACATCTTTATTGACGTCTTATGTCCAAACCTTACGTCAAACTCGGCACCTTTCAGGTATAAATATACCAACGTTGCCTTAAGCAAACACACAGTGGTGGTTTTGGAGCCGAGCAGCTATCTACTTTCCCGAAAGCCCAGCTGATGCGAGAGCACACAGACGCTGCCCCTCCTCTTTGACGCGCTGAGAAAGACGCTGTCTTTTTCTCCAGCCGAGTAAATCCAGCTCCGGCGTTTTCAGCCTACCCATGCAGGTTGCTGGAATATCGACTCCTGAGGAAAGAGATACCAGACCTCCTACATTCTATTCCCAAGGTACGGTGCTGACTAAACCCTTAAAGAGAATTCTTGAATCAGATTCTTGGCAAAACCAACCTAACTTAAACTGCTACTTACTTACTACTTCCCACGTATTAGGCTTAGGTCAGGTACACCGGGGTAGGCGTATTTTAGATACACCAGTTGAGTACGTTAGGCAATGTATATATGTATGTGTATATTTTATCCATTTTAAAGTATCTTATGGCTAAGAAACCATATCAATGCTTTTACAGTATTATTTCATAAGACTCCTTTTACTGTACGCACTTTACTTTACATTAAGTATTGCAATTGTGGCAATTCATTTCTCTTGCATGAGAAGGAAGACTGCTCAATAAATTATACCTTTTATTGAAAATGACCGTCTCTCTCCTCTCTGCACTCTGGTGAAACTAAGAACGCACAATTGACTGAGTGAAATAGCTGTCTATTGTTTTCACACGACTCTAGAGATATACTCTTATTCTGAGGGAGCAAAGTTGTCATGTTATATGGTTGTCGGAAGCTAATCCCTTCTTGTCTATTCAGGGAGGTTAAACTCCTCCTCGTTTATTCGAGAACGTTTCGAGTGACCTCTGAGCTAGCTGGCAAACCTTAAGTCTAATATAGTCAGTAGAGACCTAGTCGACCTCAGTCCTACGTCTACACTGCTGAATATATTATTCCAATGCGCAGAGCCTATTGGGAATATAGGAACTACACTACAGTTGAAGAAGGATAAATGCTGGATTACTGCAGATGTATAACTTACTTTTCTCACTCCAGGGAGGTGTTAAAGTAGTGTAAGTGCTGGATAGTGCAGATGTTTAACTTACTATTTTAACTCCAGGGAGTTTTTTAAGTAGGTTAAGTGCTGAAAAGTACAGTTCAGTAACTGAACTCTGAATAACCATATAATTACGAAAACATTTTCATTACCATTAAGTACAGTTTTAAAATTTTTAAATTAAAATGTTTTAACTCCTCTATACCAACTTTAAAAACATAATCCAAAAACAAGCTCAAGACCATCTTCTACAAAAAAATAACCCATCCACAATTAATCCAGAGTAAGCAAACGGTAAAAAGTAATGTAAAATGTTCAAAGGAATCAATTAACCACTTAAAAATCCTCATAGACTTATGACAAAAAAGAAAGGGATACAAAACTTACATTTTCTTTATATAATTGAAAACAGGTCAACGAATTAAAAAAACCAACAAAGCAAAAACAAGATCAACAAAGTACATATACAGAAAAGAAACAATCAAGTTTTACAAAGCTAAACAAGAGATACATGAATACAAGAATTAATTACTATCCAAACTCTAAGGGAATGTAAAAGTAGGGTAAGTGCTGGTTAAAGCAGGTGCATAAGTTACTATTCGAACTCCAAGGGGGTGTTGAAGCAGAGTAAGTGCTGGATAGTGCAGGTGTATAACTTACTTTTATAAGACCAGGTAGTTATTGAAGTAGTGTAATTGCAGGATTGTGCAGGTGTATAATTTACTATTCTAACTCCAAGGGGGGTGTTAAGGTAGGGTAAGTGCTGGATATTGCAGGGGTGTAACTTACTATTCTAACTTCAAGTGGGTGTAAAGGTAGGGTAAGTGCTGGATAGTGCAGGGGTATAACTTACTATTCTAACTCCAAGGAGGGTGTTAATGTTTGGTAAGCGCTAGATAGTGCAGGGGTATAACTTACTTTCTAACTCCAAAGGGGATATAACGGTAGGGTAAGAGCTGGATAGTAAAGGGGTATAACTAATTATTCTAACTGCAGTGTGGTGTGGAACTTTTGTAAATGCTGGATAGTGCAGGTGTATAACTTACTATTCTAACTCCAGGGGAGTGTAGATGTTTTGTAAGTGCTGGATAGTGCAGGTGTGTAACTTACTATTCTAACTCCAGGGTGGTGTTGAAGGAGGGTAAGTGCTGGATAGTGTAGGAGTTCTATATCTTATTCTATCACCAGAAAGGTGTTAAAGTAGGATAAGTGCTGGTTAGTGCAGGTGCATTTCTTTCAATACAACCAACTGGAGGAGTGTAAAAGTAAGGAAATTGCTGAGAAATGTAAGTGTATATAATACTTATCTATCTGTAAGGGGAATTTGGAAGTTTTACAAGTTTAGAATAGAGAAGGAAAGAGTTAAAGTAACTGTTTTTTTCAACAAAAACGTTTACAATAATAATAATTTCTAAATCAATTTTTATTTTATTTCAGATAATATCTACAGATAAAACTGCCAGATACATTTCTTCTTCAAAAGGAAACCGATATCTAGCACATACAGGGTACATATATTGCAAGGAGAGAATTACTGAACCAAGAAGACATTGGAGGTGCGTGCAATATTACTCAAGCCTTTGCAGAGGCAGAGCGGTTACTGTAGGTGACACAGTTGTAAAAGCATCTGAACATAACCACTCTGCCTCTGCAATGGATATTGAGGTTAGAGAAACAATAAACGAAATGAAAGATATTGCAAGCACCTCCGATGAGTCTTCTGGTTCTATTTTAAGGGAGGTTGCTCAGCATGTCCCTACTCATGTTGCTAGCAGTATGCCAATCATACCAAATCTGAGAAGAATTATTAAAGAAAAAAACAGGCAAGTAACCCTCAAAGAATTACACCTCAAACCTATTCTGATATTCAAATTCCTCCTGAACTCTCTCTCTCTCTATTTCTAACGAACCTTTCATCCTGATGGATGGGACATTTAAAAGCACGCCCCATCCATTCACTCAGATTTACACTATTCATGCAAAAATTAACAACACAGTTGTCCCCTTAGTGTACAGTTTGCTACTTGACAAACAATCCACAATGTGCATTAAACTTTTGACAGTGATTAAATCAAAAACATCAACCATAAGTCCTAGGAAAATAATAATCGATTTTGAATTTGCAATGATAAATGTTATCACCAAAACGTACACGGATACCCAAATTCAGGGATGTTTTTTTCATTTTTCCCAGGTATGTTGGCTTAAATTACAAAAAACATCCCTAGTTGTGGATTATGCCTCAGATATCAAACTGCAATTCGAATTAAAAAAACTAACTGCACTTTGCTTTGTACCTCCTGATAGTGTAGACGAGTACTACACTGCAATTACTGATTCTGAATTTTACACAGCAAACAACGTAAAATTGACACCCTTACTAAATTATTTTGAGGACACATGGATTGGCCACCTAAGCGGGTTGGGTCGCAGGAGGAAGCCACGTTTCCATGTAGAGTGGTGGAATTGCTACACGAGCTGCTTAGAAGGAGATGCAAAGACAAACAATGCCATAGAGGGATGGCATAACTCCTTCAACCATACAATTGGCAAACCTCACCCCAACTTTTATCATTTTTTGGAAATTTAGAGGGAAGAGCAAAGTTTCCAAGAAATGAGAATTTCACAAGCATTAACAGGTAGCCTTAACCTACGCATTTCTAAAAGATCAAAAGAAATGTCTGAAAGACTATTGAGTGTGATACAACAATTTTCGTTGTGTGTGGCTTCTGACTACCTAGATAATGTTGCTCACATACTACACTACTAACTGTTCCTACACCATTACTTTCCAGTTTTGACCTAAATTTTTTTTACAATCTAATTCAATTGACATATTTCTAATACATTTTTCCAAAATAATAAGTCGGGTCACCTTACTTTAGTTGTCTTCATATTTCTTTTCTTTTCTTTCTTATTCCAAACCAAATCCATACTTTTGAAAGTACGTAAACAAATCCAGCTCGCAAATTAAACAAATCCATCAAAGGAATGCTTCAATTAAAAGAAACATTCCAGATAAAAAAATAAAAAATACTCCAAACTTGGTAATCCTTTCGAGGAAAAAGTGACTTAAAGAAAAACAAGGTTTCAAAGGGATCCCATTTGAAAATCTTCTCCAAAACCATTCCATCGCAAAGTCAAAATTCCATTTTTAACATTGATCCATCTTGTATTTTCTCTTTTGAATCCCAAACTTCGGAAATCACAATCCAGTAATTACCAAAAGAAAAGCCAAAGCTTTCTCCATCCAAAAATAAAGATTCCAATAAAAGACATCCTCCACGTATAAATCCAATCCCTCGAAATGGATCTTCTTAGTCCGGTTTCTCCAAATCCAAGTTTTTTTTTCAAAAAACATATTCAAATGCATATTTAAACTATACTTTAAACATTACTCATATTTTGCATTATTACTATCCTTCCTAAAAGTATTAACACGTGACCCGACAAAAGCATACACTAGCAACAAGATCGACGACATGCTAAAAGGCAGATAAAAACATTAAAATATATAACTAAACCTCCCACTTCTCTCCTTGCAATATATGTAACTCTATGCAACATATTTAAAAAATATTAAGTTTAAAAGGTTTGCTGCCTGAGCACAGTTCTCCATGCTTCTGATCTCTCCATCGACGCTCCTCAAAATGGCCACGACGAATGACGTCTACGCGTGTACATCATCAAAAGCTACAAAGATAAAAAAAGGACAATTTATTATACATTTTGTATTATAAGTAAATTATTTTTATTTACTTAATATTTATAATAAATATTGTAGACACTTATTTTTTTTTAAATTTGTAAAAATAATTGTCATTAATTTAAAAAAAAAATTATTAAAAAGAAAAGTAAACAGTCTTGCATTGTAGTAATTTACATTTACATTATTGAAATATGACCACTTTTAATAATGGTAACAATGTCATAATTTTTTTAAAAAATGAACTTACCTCTATGCTTCTCCCATTTGCTTCTTAACCATCCCGCATCAGTCTGGAAATGAAGACAAAAATGATTTACGTGACAAACACATAGGCAGCTATGGAAATAACAAAAGGTCAATATGTACATAGAAATCAATAGAAAAACGTGAAAAAAATTATATTCTTTATTAAAAATATTTTTACCTTATCAATTACTTTAAAAATATATTTTTTAAATAAAATAAAACATCAGCATAAAATATATTAATTTGAAAAAATCATTTTTTAAGTTGGATAATTCTTGGATAGTGTAGGAGTATTAGTTACTATTCCAACTCCAGGGGGGTGTAATAGTAGGGTAAGTGTGGGCTAGTGTGAGGGTATAAATTAGTATTCTAACTCCAGGAGGGTGTAATAATAGAGTAAGTGTTAGATAGTGTAGGGGTTTTAAATTACTATTCTAACTCCAGGGGGTGTAATAGTAGGGTAAGTGTGAATACTGTAGGTGTTACATTTCAATTTTAACTCCAGGGGGGTATAATAGTAGGATACATTTTGGATAGTGTAGGGGTATAAATTACTATTGTAACTCCAGGGGGTGTAATTGTAAGGTATGTGTTGGATAGTGGAGGGGTATAAATTACTAATCTAACTCCAGGGTGGTGTAATTGTAGTGTAAGTGTTGGATAGTGTAAGGCTATAATGTACTATTCTAGCTCCATGGGATGTAAAAGTAGGGTAAGTGTTGGATAGTCTATGCGTATAATTTACTATTCTAACTCCAGGGGGGTGTAATAGTAGGGTATGTTATGGATAGTGTAGGGTTATAAGTTACTATTCTAACTCCAGGGGGTGTAAAACTAGGGGATGTTTGGGAGAGTGGAGGGGTATACATTTCTATTCTAACTTCAGGGGGGTGTAATAGTAGGGTAAGTCTTGGATAGTGGAGTAGTATAAATTACTATTCTAACTCCAGGGGGTGTAATAGTAGGGTAAGTGTTGGATAGTGTAGGTGTATAATTTACTATTCTAACTCCAGGGGGGTGTAATAGTAGGGTAAGTGTTGGATAGTGGAGTAGTATAAACTACTATTCTAACTCCAGGGGGGTGTAATAGTAGGATATGTTTTGGAAAGTGTAGGGGTTTAAATTACTATTCTAACTCCAGGAGGGTTGAATAGTAGGATACATGTTGGATACTGTAGGTGTATAATTTACTATTCTAACTCCACGGGGGTGTAATAGTAGGGTATGTGTTGGATGCTGTAGGGGTATACATTACTATTCTAACTCAAGGGGTGTGTAATAGTAGAGTAAGTGTTAGATAGTGGAGTAGTATAAATTACTATTCTAACTCCAGGGGGGTGAAATAGAAGGGTAAGTGTTGGATAGTGTAGGTGTATAAATTACTATTCTAACTCCAGGAGGTGTAACAGTAGGGTAAGTGTTGAATAGTGGAATAGTATAAATTACTATTCTAACTCCAGGGGGGTGTAATAGTAGGGTATGTTTTGGGTAGAGGAGGGGTATAAATTACTATTTTAACTCCAGGAGAATGTAAAAGTAGGGTAAATGTTGAATAGTGTAGGTGTATAATTTACTATTCTAACTCCAGGAGGGTGTAATAGTATGGTAAATGTTAAATAGTGGAGTAGTACAAATGACTATTCTAACACCAGGGGGGTGTAATAGTAGGATAAGTGTTGTATTGTTTAGGGGTATAAATTACAATTCTAACTCCAGGGGGTGTAATAGTAAGGTATGTGTTGGATAGTGGAGGGGTTTAAATTACTAATGGATAAGTTAATATTTCATTTTATAAAAATATTCACATATATGAATTTTTGAAATTACTAGAGTATTAAAAAAATACATTAAAATTAATAGTCACGAAACAATGAATTAAATAATCGAGTATTAAAATAATACTAGAGTATAAATCAAATCATCAACATTTGATTTAATTAACTGTCTCTATAATAAAATGACAATTATTTTACTAAAACTTATTTATAAAAATCATATTAGAATACTTTTAATACAATTAAAGTATTCTAAACAATATTCACATTTTAAAATATTTTTTTAATATTTTTTTTTACAAATATATGATTTTTTTCCAAAATGATTTACGTTTATTAATTTACTAAATACTCTAGTATTAAAATGAATTAAAAAAATATTTTCGAAAAGTAGTTATTTAAAAAAAAAGAAATTTCTCTAAAACATTTTTTAATAAATAAATCAATTAAAAACGTACCCATAAATGCATTGTAATGGCATGCATTGTAATGGCATGCATTGTAATGGCATGCGTTGTAATGGATCTTGCGTTGTAAAAGTTGGGTTGTAATGGTAGTGTGTTGTAAAAGTTGCGTGGTGATGGTTGTTCCCCGGTTCTCTTATTGGTAAGTCCATTAAGGAGATTACGGACTCACATTCACTTGCCTGATCATCTATTATCATAGGTTCTTTTCTTAGCTGCACTACCGGTGTAGTCAAAACAGGAGTTTTAGGACTAGCTTGTTTGTCTCCGTACAAAGGAACAACTGGACCAATGGTTACTGGTATTGTCAGGGCTTCGGGACTTGTATCTAATTGGGAAATCTTCTGGATCAACTCAGTTCTTTGTTCATTTAATGCTTCTCTTTCTCTCTTTTGTAATACCTTTTCTATTGAGGTTTCATGTAAGCATGGGCGAATTTTGCGAATTCGCGATCCGCGGATTTGCAAATTTGCGATCTGCAAAATTTGCAAGTTCGTGCGACTTTACCAATTTTTTTATATTTTTGCGTGTTCGATGGTGTTCGCAGGGTGCTTTGCGTGTTCGCGGGTGTTCGTGGGGCGCTTTGCGTGTTCGCAGGGTTTTTTTTTGCCTGGTTAATCACTGCCACCCAGACCCCGTTCCGGGATGTGCTGTACCTATTTGCCGCAAAAAATTCTCCAACCAAGATATTCAGATGATCAACAAATCTACTATCTGCCAGCAGTCTTCTTTCGAACGTCCAGTTTAGTTTAGATCTTTCCAACCTT
Source organism: Lissotriton vulgaris (assembly GCF_964263255.1). Lineage (NCBI taxonomy): Eukaryota > Metazoa > Chordata > Amphibia > Caudata > Salamandridae > Lissotriton > Lissotriton vulgaris. Next base: position 868,803,215 of record NC_141685.1, read on the forward strand.
CCCACATCATAGTTTAACAACGGGATGTTATGATCTGAGATAACACTTGGAAGTCTACAGATCTTAACTTTCTCAGATTCTGACACAGAAACAAAGAAGTAATTCAATTTTGAATATTTCTGAGCTGGATTAGAAAAGTAGGTATATCCTGCGTTCGAGGGCTCTTTAGCTCGCCATACATCCTGCAGCCCATGTGAGCCAATCATAGCCTGGACCGCCTTAAAAACTCTGGGTTTTCTCCCCTGATACAATATACCCGTACCCCATTCAGATGAAATATTTAAATCTCCTGTAAAAACCAAAGGAGAAGACCAATTGGCTAGCTGTTTCTAAAAAATCATACATTTCCGGATCGTCCTCATTAGAGCCATATACCACACAAATAGTAAAGCCCAACTCCATCTCCATAATCACCCATCTTCCATTGCTGTCTGCTTTCACTTTCCTAGCTTTTCCTAGACTTTTGCTTCCTAAAATAGCAACCCCCCTAATATTTGATGTTTGTGTTGTACAGGTCAATAATTCTTTTTAAGTTTGATTTATTGAAGAAAAGAAAAAAGGGGAAGGAGGGAAGGGGGGAGAAGAGTTACAATAAGTGGATCAAAGAAATAAACAATGTAATAACAATAATAATTTCATTAAAAAGTAAGCATTACAAGCATGAAAATTATGAACATATCATTAGAATGGAATACCATAAGTAAAACGTAGTACATTAAGACTTAATAATGATAGGTAATCAAGTAATCAAGTAAAAAGAGAAAAACAGGTAATAAGCAATTCATGGAGCTTTGCGAACTTCAACTGTTTCAGGTACAGGAGAGGGATGAACGAGGGAGGAGGAAGAGAGGTATGTTACCAAAGGGTGCCAAATCAGGTCACGCTTTACAGCTAGGGAAATTGGGGATACATAATTAGTGTCTAAACGATGATTGAAACAGATTGCATTCCACCAGGACTGGTGGAACTTGTTTCCAGTTAGAAGTAACAATATGAAAGGAGATAGCAATGAAAAGGTCAAGTAAAGGGTAGTGGTTGGAAGATTGAGGAAGGTCTGAAGAGAGGGAGCCAAAAAAAACTAGTGAGGGTGAAAAGGGGACCTGAAAATGGAAAATCCTCTGAATTTGCCGCAAAACCGACTGCCAGAACTGGGAAGTAGGCGGGCATTCAAACAACATATGTTTAAGGTTAGCAGAAGGGCAGGGACAGGACCAACAGGTAGAAGGGGCGAAAAATGGGACAAAGCCAGTGGAGTGAATAAAGTTTTATGATAAATGAAAAATAAAGTTTGGGTGGTGTTAGCAGCTCTAGAGGTCTTATGAAGTTTAGTCCAAAGTTTATCCCACAAAAATTGGGCCAGTTCTGAGAAAGATCTAGCTCCCATGCAAGTTCAATGAGAGATTTCAGCCTATCAGTAATAAAACAGAAAGAGTTATATAGAGCAGATGCAGAAGGAGATGCTTCCAATAAAAGGGAAGTAGGTCTGCGATCCAAAGGAACATCGTTGGAGGATGAAAGAGATTGGAGATAGGAGAGCAAGACAGGATGAAGAGAATTATATTGCGAACGGGCAGAAGCAGGTAAAGAGAAAATAGATTGAAGATCCTGGAAGGAGAGAGGCGTATTCTGAGAAAGTAATTGAGAGATCCAACATATTCCTCAAGAGTGCCAAGTTTTCCAATAAATAGTACGATTACGGATTTTAAGATGAGTTATTCCAAATTGGTTGCTCATGGGTGGATAGGAAGGAAGGGAAGGATGAAGTTAAGTAAGGAGAAAGAAGAGTGCGAGAATGTGAAAGAATAGGAAATCGAAGACTAGTTAAAGAAGATGTAAAGGACAGAAATTCACGGAAGGTGAATGGAGAGATGAAAGAGGATTCTATGCTGAGCCAGACAGGGGGTAGTGAGGCAGAGTAGATGAAAACCAGCGAGTCGATTGTTTCATGGAAAAAGCACTGTGATATTGTTTGAAATCAGGAAAACGTACTCCAGACTGAGCTTTATATTTCCGCAAAGTAACCAGAGCTATTCGAGAACGCCTGCCATTCCATAAGAATCGTAATAATAAAGAGTCAATTTTCTTAAAGAAAGAAAGAGGAATGTGTAAAGGAAGCATAGAAAGAGTATAAAGGAGCAAGGGAGATAGCATCATTTTTATAGAGTTGAGACGACCCCACCAGGACAAAAAGAGCTGATGCCATCGAGTGATAGCTGTGTCCATTTTCTTGAAAATATAATCAAAATTTAACTTGAGAGTATCAGATAATAAAGGAGCGAACCAAACCCCTAGGTATTTGATTTTGGATGGTTGCCATGAAAAACCTGTAGAGGAAAAGAGATGCTTCTGACAGAGAGGATTCAAAGGTAAAATTTCACACTTGTCGGCGTTTAAGCGGTAACCGGAAACTGCAGAGAAGGAAGAGACCTGTTTAAGGAAAGAGGGAATAGAGGTGGTAGGGTCGTAGCAATAAAAAAGAATATCGTCGGCATAAACTGAAAGTTTGACTTGCTGGGAACCAAAGTGAAAACCAGAGATAGTCATCTAAACGAATTTTGGTAAGAAAGGGTTCTAATACTAAAACAAAAAGTAAGGGTGATAAAGGACAACCTTGTCGAACTCCTCTGTGTAAGGAAAAATATTCAGAGGACATCCCATTTACAAAAATAGATACTTGAGGATCAGAATAAAGTAAAGATATAATAGAAATGAATTTAGAAGGAATACCAATCCAACTCAAAGCCTGAAACATGAAATCCCATCCAATCCTGTCAAAAGCCTTCTCCGCGTCCAGGGAGATAGCTGCAAAGGGAAGAGTCAAGGGTGGATTTGCTAAGAATGTTAAGAAAAACTCGGGAGTTATCAGATGAGAGACCCCCTTTTACGAAACCAGATTGTTCTGGGCCAATTATATCTGGTAGGAGGGGATCCATGCGAAGAGCTAATATCTTTGCTAGAATTTTGTAATCAGTGTTAACTAAAGATATCGGCCTATAATTTTTGAACAAGGAGTGATCTTTATCTTCTTTTTGGAATAAGCAAATTAAGGCTTGTTGAAAAGAACCACTAGATGAACCGGCAACGGAGAAGGATTGAAATAAAAGTAAGAGTTTAGGAAGGAGAGAAGCAAAGTGACCATAGAATTCAATAGTAAACACGTCAGGGCCTGGGGATTTGCCATGACGAAGTTTAGATACAGCGTGAGAGATTTCAGAAAGTGAAATGTCTTGTTCCAAAGCGTGAAAGTCAACATGTGAAACTGAGGGAGGTGGAAGAGATTGAAAGTAAGAGAGGAGATCATCAGACATTGGAACCTGTTCTGGGGTATAAAGAGTATCATAAAATTTGGCAAATTCAGTGAGAATTTCTTTATCTGTATATGTAGATTCTCCGGTAGAAGTTTTGATAGATTGAATTTTTGTGCGTTCTTTACGAATCTTTAAGTAATTGGCCAAAAGCTTTCCCATTTTATTCTTACCCCCATAATATCTAGTTACATTTTAGTAGACTATTAAAAGCAGCGTCTGTAATGAATTTGTTAAAAGAGATTTTTGCTTCAATAAGAGCTTTAAGGGAGGAATCCGATTTAGAAGCAAAATAAGCAAGTTCAAGGGCTATAATGTCAGCCAAAATTTTCTCCGACCTGGTCTCTCGAAGTTTCTTGCGATGGGATACAAAGTTAATAATAAAACCTCTAGAGGCTGCTTTAAATGAATCCCAAACCATAACAAAAGGGGAGTCAGGGGTTTGGTTTAAAAGAGAAAATTCCTTGGCAAAGTCAGTGAATTCAGAACAAAAGGAGGGATCCAAAAGTAAAGCATTGTTAAACCGCCATCTGCCAGAATGAGGAGAGAATGGGAGTAAGTCAAGGTCTACAAACACTGGGGCATAATCGGAAAGTAAGATGGAACCAATTTCAGAACGTATAGCGTGTTGGGACAAGGATTTGCTTAGAAATATATGATCAATGCGGGATTGGGATTGGTGAGGAGGGGAGAAAAAACTATATTCTCTAAGGTCGGGATTGCATAGTCTCCAAATATCTACTAAGGCATTGTTTTGAAATGAGTTCACAAGCTGTGTGTGCATTCTAGAAGGAACAAAAGTGACTTTGGAGTGTCGGTCGAGAAAGGGATCAACAACCTGATTACAGTCTCCTCCGAGAAGTATATAATCTCCAGAAAGGGAAGACAACTTGGAAGAGATAGCGGGCCAAAAGGATCTATCGATCCTAGTGGGGGCATATACATTAAAAAGAGTGAGTGGGATGTTATCAATAAGTAAGTTAACAATAAGCCAACGACCATCAGCATCACAATCGTAAGTAATCGAGGAAACATTTAACTTTTTATGTAACAAAAGTACAACACCATTTTTCCTAGACATCGTAGGAGAACATAGAACATTACCCACCCAAGAACGTTTAAGTTTTAAAGCCTCCGGTTCAGTTAGATGAGACTCTTGAAGGAGGGCAATATCAGTTTTTAGTCTCCCTAAATGTGATAGTACCCTCTGTCGCTTAATGGGATTGTTTAATCCCTTGACGTTCCATGTCGTTACACGGAATGAAACAATTTAGAAAAACAGTTGAGCGTAACATGCTCAGTAATGCATAAGAAATACAATGGAGAGAAAGGAAGAAAAGTAAATAGGAAAAAAGAACAGAGAAAGAAAGAGAAGAATAGATAAGAAGAGTTAAGGAATAGAAAAAGGTAAGGGAGAAAAAGGACAGATACAAGAATGAACAAGACAGTACATGTCCAAAACGAATGACTGAAGAACATACTTACGAAAACAGAAAACGCAAACAAGGGTGGGGTGGTGACACCGATGGAAGACGACGAGAGCGACCAGAACGGACACCAGACCTCCATGACGAAAAATCGAAGGGCAGCACTTGGATACAGTATGATATAATAGAATGAGGTAGGGAGGGGAGTCATCTGAAAAAGAGAAAAAACATAATAAGAAAATACAAGAGCCAACGAAAAACATAAAATGCCAGTAATTTTGAACAATATAAAACATAGAGTTAAAGGACAATCATCATGGAGAACAAAGATGTGTCATAACAGGAGGACATACAGAGAAACGATAGAATCACAATATATTAAAGTGAAATAATCGGAACATGCTATCAGCCAGGTCTAGATAAATCCATAGCATCTGGGCCAAGTTGTCGAAGAAAATCTTGTAGGACCGCAGGATCTTCATACGTGGTCGTTCGATCTTTATAAGTAACCTTAAAGAGGCAAGGGTGCAGGAGGCCATATCTAGCATCAATGGCTCGAAGCTGTGGTCTCATGTCCAAGAATCTTTTCCTCTGGTCAGCAGTGGCCTTTGAAACATCTTGAGAGAGGTATAGACGATGACCTTCCCAAATGATTTGCTTCTTGAGCTTTGCAGCTGAAAGTACCTGAAGAAGGTCAGTGTATTGCAAGAACAACATGATGACACCTCTAGGCTTAGTAGCAATCTTAGGTCCTAGACGATGAGCTCTTTGGATTTTGATTGAAGATAAAGCCAGAGAATCTAAGATCTTAGCAAGAAAGGATTGGAAGAAGGTGGTGGGGTTAGACCCTTCTGAAAGTTCCAGAAGGCCGTAAAGGCGTAGATTTTTTCTACGATTCCTGTTCTCCAAATCCTCTGTGTGACGCTTAGGTAACAATATCTCCGCCTCCATTGATGGAATGTGAGAGCTTGAGGACCGTAGAGTCTGTGGATTGTTCCAAGGAAGAAACCCTAGAGTCCAAAGATGTCCATTTCTCTTGCATAGCCTGCATGTTTTTAGTGGTGGCTTCCATAAAGGGCTTAAAAGCACGCAACTCTTCCAAGATGAGATCCATAGAAGATGAAGATGAGGGGGAGGTACTCCCTGGAGAAGGCGGATCCTTTTTTAGATGTTTAGAAGAGGTTAAGGAGGACGGCAGCTTGCCTCCAGCTTGAGCTTTAGGGACTGCGCCATGTGATGCATCAGATTTTGAAGGTGCGCCGTCCACCATGTCGTAGGAAGGAGAATCGGAATCTGATCCAACAGGAATTTTAGGAGCAGTTGTGAGCTTCAGAGAACGGAACTTCCCCTTGAAAACCTCAGCAAACAGAGTCTGTAAAGCCAAATAAGGAGAAAGAGGAAGGACCTGTGAAGACAAAGCTGAAGTGTTGAAGATCAAATGCGAAGAAGCTACATAGATGTCCGAAAAGAAATTGTGAAGAAGCAAACAGTCAGCAGCGAACCTGTAGTCAAATATTAGTAACCTCTGACCTGCTTACATTGAAGAGAAAAATAGCAGGAGCCCACTAAGAGAGTAGCTCTGGGCGGCAAAAGCAACATTTTGAAGAGAAAGTTCCAGCCACTGGAGGAGAGCACGTTGCAGCTGAAGAGGTATAAGAAAGCAGGTTTAACAATGTGGCAACCAGAATAATTGTAGTAAACCAAGCCAAAAAAGTAATGAGTACAGAAGAGAAGGCTTCAAGTTATGAGAGAATCCAGTTAATGAGGAAAACAAAATGGCGCCTGTGAGAGGTTACAGGTGATTGCTGAAGAGAAATGCAGAGAAAAAATCACCAAATCCCCATTTAGGCTCACCAAATTATTGCAGAAGCAAGCAGGAGCTGTGAAAGTCGTGCAGATTTCCTCCGAGCGAAGAAGCAGGCTGAGACGTGAGCAGCGCTCAAAATGGCGGCCGCGAGCGTCGGAATCCGCATTTTCGAGCAGATTCACGAAATGATAAACCCGGGAAACAATGAGGGTATTGAACTCTCCTCACGTTCCGGTCTGCGGTGCTGTGGTCATGTCCCGGAAAAAACTTGTGCAGGCTGCCGAAATTGAAGTTAGTCCGGAGGTTGGCGCCGGAGCTGATGCGCTACACCGCCATCTAGGTCGGCGTCCAAGCCACGCCCCCTCCAAAATTGAAGTTAGTCCGGAAGTCGGCGCCGGAGCTTACGCGCTACACAGCCATCTAGGTTGACGTCCAAGCCACGCCCCCTGGTCAATAATTCAAATCCGTTTATGAAAAGCAAATTTCTCTTTGACCAGGGGAGGTGAGTCTCTTGCAAGCAGAGAAGGTCTATTCTATTGTGTTTCACCACATATGCCAATTTCTGTCTTTTCCTCCAATCGTTTAGCCCCCCCCACATTCATTGTACAGATATTAATGTGTGCCATCAAATTGAGTGAAGCAACCTATACCAAAAACCTGTTCAGAAATCTTTTTCCCCGCTGACGCTCTTTGCTCATAACCAATACTGCACCAATCCCTCCTTTTTCCATTTTTCAACCCCACCCCACCCTTCCCTCCTCCTCCCTCTCCCAACCCCGGACACCCATACACACAACCACCCTCCCCCCATGCCCCCCTCCACCCACCACCCTCCCTACTCTGTGAAGCGCACTGACCTGGTCTGTGCATGTGATGGTTCGCGATGTGTGGCGAAGGCTGGTATAAATCAAATCCCCCAATATCCAACCAAAAACCGTGGAGACTAGCCTAACCCAATTCGCCCAAGTCCTAGAGTCTAGCCTAACCCAATTCGCCCAAATCATCTAATGATACAAAATTTATGAGCCTCCTAAACAAATTCTAACAACAACGTCCATAAACAGACCATCATCAAATGTCATAAGCCCAGTCGGGCTGTATTTCATCCAAGTAACCTATCATCCTAAAGAATCCCGGTATGGCTTTGTTTTAATCTCTGAGGAGAATAAGACCGTTTTCCCGTCATTGATAATTTTCAGCTGCGCCGGGTTTAATACGTAAGCCTGAAGCTTCTTGTCTTGAAAGGATTTAATCAGACACCTTAGCCGCCACCGTCTCTCCACCGTCGCATGGCAGAAGTCTGGTTTTACAAAGAACTGAAACCCATCACAATTCCTTTTAGTATTTCATCTTGCTAGATCCGAAATGGCTTTGTGCAGGATGAAATTTCCAAGAAAGATCAATATTGCCCTGGGTTTATCTCCTTCCTTTGAGTTCCTGCTGACTTTAAACGGAGTACGGTGAACTCTCTGCAGCTATGAGGCCCAGTTCCAGCTAGTGAGCTCGGGGAATGCCTTTTCAAAAAGCCTGTTTATAAATGACCTGACATCGGTCCCCTCCGCCCCCTCCAGAATTCCCAGAATCCTCAGGTTGTTCCGGCGGAGCCTGTTTTCCATCTCCTCTAACTTCCATTGTATATCAACAACCTGAGAGCTTTGAGCGTTCACCTTAGCTACAGCCACCTCCACTTCCGCCTCAGTAGACACAATTCTATCTTCAAGGTTAGAGACTCTATCGCCAGTGTTCGCACATGCCTTAGATGGCTTTCTGACAACACCCCTCATTTTCCTCATTGCAGCCGGTGATTTCCGATTTTCTTGTCGTGTCTCCTCCCAATGGGCAATAATTTCCTGATGAATTGCTCCAACAAAGTCATTTCAGCCAACTCAATATCCGTATTACTATTCGCAGGGACAGACTGATCTAACTGTAGTTTGCCTTGGGGGCCCCCCTGATCCTTTACCCTTACCACAGGTACTTTCATTGCGGTGGCCGGCTTTTCAATCTCCGGATCACTCTCTGAGTTCCCAAAGGAGCTACAGTCCCCCTCCTCCTCATCCTCAGTCCAATCCCCACCATCCGATGCTGAGATGAAGGCTTCACTCTGAGCACCATCCCCACCCCCTCCGGCCTCATCTCCTTGTTTCAGGAGAGCATGCTGCTCCCCTACTTTAATATCGCTCGGACCTTGTCCCACTGCTTGAGGCTGAGAGATGACTAGATGCTCAGTTATCTCTCTTAGAAATGCTTCAGAGTCTCCAGAAATGATTCCTGTTTTTAACGATTTCGATACCCCCTGGGCATCAACCATTAACTCATCTGCTAAGGGGACACTTCCATCCAGAACCCCATCCATATTGCCATTCAACTTGTCATCCATCTCCTCCTGGGGTAATAGCAGTGTCTGAGAATCAGTCAAACTGTCAGGGGCTTTGATTTCTACTAATACCTCCTCTGTTACAGTCCCGGGCAACGCCTCCGGTTCCTTCTCCTTACCGACTTTGTTAAACATATCAGGTATCAGGGCTGTAGTCTGCCTGGTCCGGGCTGCAGTCTGCTGCTTGCCTTTCAGGTTCTCCCGTGCTGGTAAGGATTCTCCTGTAGCTCTTACAGAGCCCTCCTCCCGTTGATTTTTCCTTTTTGCCGCCGCAAACCCGCTCAGGTACACGGGCCGCTTGCTGTCGACACACTCCGCTCTACACCCGGAGCTCCAACGAAGCCGAAGCCCTCTTGCGCGGCTCCGCCGTCCGACGAACGTCTGACGCTGTAGGCTGGGAGAGAGAGCAACCGGTACAGCCAATAACTCTCGCAGCAGCCGGGAAGCTAACCCGCGACAGGAGAGCGCTGTGATCATGCCTTGAGGGGCCCGCTCTCTCTGATCAAATCCAGCAGAGACCCGAAAGGTGGTACGTGGTATGTGGTGCAAATTTAGGACTGCATAGCATTAGACTCCACTCTGCTGCCAGCCCTCACCACACTTTCGCTTCGGCCACAACTAAGCGGCCGCCATCTTGCTTCCCCCACGCCCTGAGTTTACACTTTCCCATTGTTAAGAACAAGGATCAGAGCTACAAACTATGCCACAGGTGAAGAGATGTGTGATTATAATTACACTTACCAAAGTTCCGGGGACCTTGTTTAACAATTTAGAGGGATGGCCCAGGCCAGCCTCTACCAGCCACTGACGTGTACAGATGGGCCTGCTCCTGGCCCTGGCACACCCATGCATGTCCCACACCGCAGGAGCCAGAAAATGTCTGGGGGATGTAGTCCCCAGCTGCCCCTGTGCAGTAATGTGCTGGTGCTGCTGTCTCTCTAACGGGCTTTCCTGACAGACAAATTATTGGTATGTGATCTATAAGAAGTAAGTGCTAAATTAGCAACACATTATGTTTACTGAAAGTGACAAATACAGAAGAACATCAATCTAAACGAGGTCACACCTTTCAATATCACATGCCAGTCTAGTATGGATAGGGCATTATGGTTCTATTTGTGACATGCGCAAGGGATATACTCTGGATTTGATTTAGACCCTCATTTATAGATGTAACACATCTCAATGCCTATGTGTTGGAGAGAACTTATTGTCATGGAAATTGTCTATACTTTCAATAATGTATGGAGTTCATTTATGTGTGTACTAGGGGCTAGTGGTGACTTGGAATTGCTCTACTTTTTCACTTACTAGTATTTTATGGTGCAGAGGTGCTCCTCTTTAGTGGCAATGGCGGTTGGGATCGGGAGGAAAGCAAGGCTTTAAAAATGCTTCTGTCCTTACCAAAGTCTGCAATGGTGCAGGCAATCAGACTTGAAACAGGAATGATAGGGTGGAATACCCAGGCCAAAATGTTGGTGGCAAGATTTTGGAAACGCCAATCCCAGGGGGAAGCCCAAAAGGTCTCACATTGGTGTAGCAAGGAAATCAAACATAGTAGCCTCAGATGGGCAACTGAGGCAAAAAGGAAAATAAAGGAGATAATGCGTTGCCTAAACGTGGGTGTAACTCAAAATTCCTTAGAGGTAGACTTTACAAAAAGTTCACTAAGAGCACAAGGAAGGGAACATTCAAGATCACAAGACCTAGAATACTTAAGAAATAAAAAATCGGTCCAAAACATGATAGAAGCATGGGAAGCTGATGCAGGGTATCCTTATCTGGAAGCCCTGCCGAACCATGGATTCAGGTGGGATATCTTAAAAATGAGAATCGGCATCACCCCCTGGCGATTGGAGGGGAGAGTTATGACAGAAATGATGCACCCTGATAACATATGTAAGTATGGGTTGGGGACTAAGTGCGAAATAATGCACATATTACTCGATTGCCTCATGTGCATAGTTCCCTCTAAACCGCGTGCCTGAGCACACGCTTACACTGACATTTATCTCAGCGCAGAGACCTTTAAACACAGCGCACCACAAAGGATTCCTCTGCACTTGTGAAGTGCTTAGTTCAAGTCTTTGAAATGCGGCCGTACTGATTAAGCTGCGCTGTTAAATGCATTTTAAAGACCTGTTTTTGTCTTTAAAAAAGCTAATGGAGGAAGATTAAACACCTGCAGTGAAGGGCAGTCTAGAAGCAGCAGGAGAGATGTCACAAACATTCACTGCAGCTTAAGAGTCGAAGCTGAGCATACCATGGGAATTATGCAGTTATCAGACATTAACATACTCTGGAAGCAGTGGCAGCTGCCAGCAGGGATAAATTGTGGGGCAGCGCGGGGGACAAATATAAACTTTTTTGGGGCAAAATAACTTCCAAGTTGTAAAGTACAGAAGCACTAGGCGGTGCTACAAAAATATAGCTGTTTTGGTGTTCCATACCTTCTTATAATTGGGATGAAAAAGTTTGTTGATCAGTCCTCTGCAGCAAAGCACTAGTTTTCTGATGAGGGTAATTGTGGAAGGTGACAAGCCTGACAACGAGGTTTGAGAACCCTTGCCTTTCACAACAGCTTTGCACACACTGGAGCTCTAGCTGAGGTTCAAAGTTGATATTTAGTATGAATAGGGCCCAGGCGGGCAACCAGAGGCAAATTTTGGGGGGTCGAGGGGGTGCTGAAAAATATTTCGGGGGGCTAATTCTTTAGGACTTAGACAGAGTGGCTGTAAGAAGGGTGAGCACACAACAAAAACATCATTTACAACTAAAAGCCTCATTTACAGCTGCAATTAAATGCTCGCCAGCCCGCAAAGCTGTCTTCGCCCGGGCTGACAAACACGACGGGGGGAGGGAGCTGAAGCTCCGTGAGCCCAATGGGTGTTGCGCGCCTAAAAGGGCCTTTCCTAATATATATTTTTAGTGGGTGGATATTTTCAATCACAGCATTGTTTCTGTATGTTTGGTCAGAAATGTAAAGGAAATGTAACAATCTGGCCAATCGTTTCCTATTTTGTGGCTTTTGTCTTCAGACCAGATACTATTATAAATGACACAATCCTTACCTGTAGATTTTAACAAATAAGGGAACTTCAGCCAGCATCCATGTACAGGGCCATCAGTCTGCAACTACTGACGTGTGCTGGGAAGTCTGCAAGGAATGGGCTCAGAGGATTGTTTTGTATTTAAGCTTTGTCCCTCTGGGACTGTACCTGTTCCAGCTCCGACTCCTTGCACTTCATACTAACTATCTCACCCCAAGCTCTGCACTTCCCTACAGAGCCCGGAGGGTTGCTCCTTCCGGTCCCTGCCTGGGAGGCTGTGTGGAGTTGGGTTAGGATGTGCAGTGGTGACATGACTAGCGGCGGTTGCAAGCTTCCCAGCTCCATTTACAGTGGCGCATCAAGGCTGGTTTCTGCTCTGCATTCCGAGACTTGCAGTGCTATGTATCCCATCAATACTTCAAGACTGTAAGTCCCAGAATAAACAACTAAAATCATAGACAGGCTGAGCTGCTCATGCATCGTCCTGGGACGCTTGGGAGCTATGGGAGAAGGTGGAGGGGGAAAAGCTGCAAGAGCACATTACTGCATTAGTATGAGGAGCATTGCGGGTGGCACATATTTTAGTAATGTCTCACACACCACTGGTGGCACCTGAATAACAAACTGCTCAGAAAAATAACATCTCCCCGCCAGACTCTGATCTCTCACTTAGCTCCAAGCTCACCTTAAGCTCCATGTTTTCCGCTCTTGTAGGTCTCAGCTTATGAAAAAGGTTAAGAAAGGACCCCATACTTTGCAAAGTATAGTTTGGGAGGCCAAGCTCCAATTGGATCTGGGCAGAGGATGCAGTACTTGGTACCCGAAGCACCCTTTTGCAGATTGTAATCATGTATTGATTAAGGATGGTACTGAACTTGCCAAGGGAGATCTCAAAACCGTATGACAGAGTGGGGCCAATCTTGGCTCGCATGACTTCCAACAGTGCAGCTAGATTGGAGCCAGTAAGTTTTTTAGAAAGCTAGGAGAGGCTAACCTGGAGAGCCGTGGCTTAAATGACAGTTTTGTGGCAGTGTTTCATTAGTGTGCCCCTTGAGTCCATATGGAGTCCCAGGTACCTGTAGGTTTTGCCAACAGGAATTTAAGCATTGTCGTACACCCAGCCGACACCACTTTAATGGTTCCTGCACAATGAGGCCACTTGGGTTTTACCACCAATTTCTTTGTGGTGGCGTACACATGCAGAGAATTTAACAACCATTGCACTCCAACTCTTGTGCGACTAAAAAGAGCAAGGTTGTCCGCGTATAGGAGATTTCTGATCTGTGGCCGCCAATACTTGGGGAATGGCTATTTATTGAGCCAAACCTGCTGAGAGATCAGCTAGGAAAAGATTAAAAGCAGCAGGGTTAGCACACATCCATGTTTCACTCCTCTGTCATCAGAATGTTTCTAGAGACATGCAGTTGAGTGCCAATTTTGATTGGATCCAAGTTTTAGTGTGTCGCTGCACAATTGGCTTTGATAATTTAGCGGGTATTCCCCAGCTCGATAGCTTAGCCCAAAGAGACTCCCTTGGTAACTGATCAAAAGTGGCTTTAAAGTCCACAAAGCAGCAAAACATTGTTGAGGCAGATGCAATAGCTTTGTTAGTATAGATAGATAAAGCTAAAAGGTTGATCAATGTGCCTGAGTTTGCCGCAAACCCTATTTGGTTCTTAGGTAACAGTTCTTTTGCATCAGCCTAACTCTTCAGGTCTTCCAGCAGCAAGCTGGCTAAAAAATTCACCTCATTGTCCAAAAGTGCTATCAGCCTGAAGTTACTTGGGACTGACTTAGGGCCAGATATATGGATAGGCGTAATGATTGTGCTGCACCAAGAATCTGGAATAATTGAACTCCGTAATAAATAATTGAACAGGCTAGATAACTACTTGGACCTGAAGGGTACATTCTTTTAGAATAGTGCCTGTGGCAAGCCGTTTGGTCCCAGAGATCCATCTGATCTGGCTTTAAATAACATTTCTGACAGCTTTGTGGGGGAGAGGGAGACCTCTTCCTTCAATGTCTCCTGCACAGCTTGTGCGATGTCCTGCTATTCCAGGGGAGGTATTGTCACTGGTGATGCTGTGTTGGGGTGGCGCTGCGCTGTGTTGTGATGAAGCGCTGGACCTTGTTGTGCGGTGGGTGCTGCCCTGATATCTCTGCCTGTAATTCCTGTTGGGGTAGTGGGTGTGAGAGGAAGCAATCGGACCTTGCCCCTACCTGCCATTAAAGTCAGTCCGCAGGCAGACTGCGAGAACCAGCATTCCCTGCGGGCAAACGGAAGGGAGCACCTGAGGCTCGTTAGCCCCAAAGCAGAAAAGACCTTGCCACACCCGCTCCCGTGGGTGCCTCTGCCGCGGGTGCCGCTGCGCTGTGCTGGGATGAAGCGCTGGACCTTGTTGTGCGGTGAGAGCTTCCCTCATATCTCTGCCTGTAATTCCTGTTGGGGGTTGTGAGTGTGAGAGAAGCAATCAGACCCTGCCCCATACCTGCCATTGAAGTCCGTCCGCAGGCAGGCGGACTGCAAGAACCAGCATTCCCTGTGGGCAAACGAAAGGGAGCACCTGAGGCTTGTTAACCCCAAAGCAGAAAAGACCTTGACACACCCGCTGCAGCGAGTGCCGCTGCTCTGTGTTGGGGTGAAGCGCTGGACCTTGTTGTGCGGTGGGAGCTGCCCTGATATCTCTGCCTGTAATTCCTGTTGGGGGCAGCGAGTGTGAGAGGAAGCAATCTTACCTTGCACCCTACCTGCCATTGAAGTCGGTCCGCAGGCAGGCGGACTGCGAGAACCACCATTTCCTGCGGGCAAACGGAAGGGAGCACCTTAGGCTCGTTAGCCCCTCCCACATCCATTATATCAACGCTTAGTATCCACGCAACACGGGACAAGCGCGGGCAGGCGCCGGGCTAAGCCCGGGCCAAGGGAGGGCTCGTTTAAGCCTGTTCAAGTCCGGTTAAGGACGGGACGGGCCACCCCCTTTCATCTCTACACTTGGGGACTACTTTGTAAGTACTATATTTGCATTATTGCCATTTCTGTATTAATATGGCATCGAAGGAGGGTAGGAACAAGACGGCCAATGCAAACCTAACCGGAACTATGGATAACCCTATTTTCAGGGTCAACTTCGTTATAGGTCAGGGGATCATGCTGATGGAGAGGCGGGTCTCACAGGATTTAGCAACTGCCAGAAGGTCATCTATGGGGTATATTGGCAATGCACGGATATCTGAACAGCATGGTCAAATTAGTGGTATTGGTGCATCCATGATTCCTGAATCCCCAAATATCCACTTGGCAGTTCGTGACCTGGACCATTTTTCCACAGGGGATCAGTCTACGGTCTCTGAATCATTACTGTTGACACCCCTCAAATTACCCATTGTGGCTAGTCCCGTTAAGGAGCACAATACTAGGCAACTACGAGAAAGACGCCAAGGGGCTATTCCAAAGCATAAACAAGGGCAGGCTAATGACATTGGTGGAAAGAAAGGGAAGTTGCCCAAAAATATTCGAGCAACAACTGTTGCAAAGGAGCAGGCTGCGCCGACCACACCGGCAATTGTAGTCACACTTACAGAAGATCCAACACCCATGAGAATGGTACCCCAGGCAGAATACTTTTGTTGATGATTATGATCTGTGTGTATTCCAGGAAACATGGAGTCTTGAGCCATTGTATAAGCCTGGTTACTCATACTTCCATACACCAGCCATTTCTTCTGGATGTGGACGCCCATCAGGAGGGCTCACAGTCTGGGTCAAGACCGCGCTTAGTTGCAAAACTATCCACCATCCTTGTCCAACACCAGACTTGATGAGACTAACAATCAAGGACTTAAAGGGCAACATTACCTTAGAACTTTTTAACATCTACGCCAGAGGTACGCAAAGGGGGCAAAATCCTCAACTATTTCCATTCTGTCTGAAGTGCTTCTCTCTTGCCCTTCTTCTTTCATTTTGATTGCCGGCGACCTAAATTGTTCATTTGAACCTCTGGCGACCGATGATATTCTGGGAACTTATGAAGAGGATGCCAGATGGGGCATACCATTATTGTCGATTTCACCAGTGAAGAAATGGTCGCCGGTGGTCAGTCAATCAAATGCCCTAACGCTGGAATTTGGATTAAGAGCAGTTAATTGGCGTATGCCCTCTGATCTCTTGGGAGCAAATACATACAATAGGGTCTCATATCCGAGCAGAATTGATTACATATTGGTTGACAAGAGGTTATGGAAATACGTGAGTTACATGTCTGTTATACCATCTATTGATAGTGATCACAACCCTCTATTACTTTCTATCTTGGAACTGGGGCAAAATACGGAGCATTATCCTAGCACCAGACCTAAGATGTTAACAAAGGCAATAATACCATCTAATTGCAAAAGGTTTCTCAAATGGCAAAAATTAATTTTGAATGAACAGAAAACCAGAGCTTTAGGGGAGATCTTAAGAAATCAGACTGTTAAGCTTTCTGTAGCCTGTATGAATGTGGTGGGGCCACCAGTGGTGGAGACAATTTATGTTGAAACAATTGACCTGATGGGTTCTCTTTTTCTGGAGGCCCGTCCCATAAAAAGCGCTCCATGAGTAGTAAGCCAACAGAGAAGTTATTTAACAAGGATTATAGGAGGAAAAAGACCACATTGATACTTGCCATTAAACCCACAATACCGTTGAGGTACGTTTGGCGAGACTTCAGTACAGATGAGCCATCAAAGAGGCGAAAAGGGCCTGGGAGGAATCACATTGGGCTAGCCTAAAGACAGGGAGCCAGTCTAAGAATGACAAGCTTTTTTGGGCCTTGGTAAGAAGATCTAATGGTTGTGACCCGGACCAAATCCCTAATCATATTACTGATGGGGAGTAGTTTGACCATTTTAGGAGACTCTACGCAGGAGACGAGATTACAGGGAGAAGCGGGTCCCTAAGAAGCCTCATGGTATCAACTCCGATCCCCTTGGGCTCCTTTGACCCCATAGGGAAAAATGAGGTGGTGGCGGCTATAAACAAAATTGTATCAGCTAAGGCCCCTGGACAAGATGGTATACTGGGTGACCTATTTCGAGCTAATGCCGAGCAATGGGCCACATATTTTGTATTCCTGATTAATGCTCTGCTCAAAGGATCTCCAGTCCCAAACTCCTGGAAAGGGGCAGAAGTAATCCCTATTTATAAGAAAGTGTCCAGGGGGAACCCCGCCGACTATAGGCCTATAAGCCTTATTGATACCGGTCAGAAGGTGGTTGGCAGGGTCCTCCTGGAGAGGATCCTTACATGGGCTGAGGAGAATAATATTATTTCGCATTTTCAGGCAGGATTTAGGGCATGCACAAGTACAATAGACCAGGCCTTTAAGCTGGTACTTCTACACTGGAAGGTGGTAACCATTGGCAAGGGCGGTCTTTATCATGCATTTATTGATCTGAAGACCGCCTTTGACCTGGTTCCCCGAGACCGCCTATGGTTGGTCTTGCAGGAGATGGGGCTCCCCCCACCCATCTAAATCTCCTGGTCCGCATACACGATGGAAACTATGCCCGTATCAGATGGGGCACCCATGAACAAAAAACAGATACAATTCCCGTGAATAGAGGTGTCCGCCAGGGATGCGTATTGGCTCCAACCCTATTCACACTATTTGTGAATGGGGTTGTTTCCTTTCTATCAGAAATTAATGCCGATGCTCCCGTTTTGACGGTTGACAAAGTCCCCGCTTTACTTTTCGCGCTGCTGGTATCAAAAACCCCAGCGGGTTTACAGAAGCTACTAGATTGGTTCTGCCTCTTCTGTAAACCGAGGGGCTTAGTAAATAACACCTCTAAAACAAAGCTTCTTTATTTTAACCCTAGTAGAACGGCCAAATCCACCCTTGTACTTGATGGGGCACCCCTAGACCGTGTCAAAGTTTTTGACTATCTGGGGGTTAGAATCTCAGATAAACTGAAATGGCTGCCACACATCGAAAAAATGGCCTTAAATCATAAGCTGGTTTTGGGGGTGATAGGGAGGGAACACCGTGCCTCAACCTCTAGGCCTATTGCCCCTGCCTTGGAGATCTACGCCGCAAAGGCCATGGGGTGTGCATTATATGGAGCCGAACTTTGGGGCTTCGGTAGCGTAGACGTGCTTGTCACAGCAGAAAATAAGTTCTTTAGAGAGCTTGCCTCGCTTCCCAGGGGAACCCCCACTAAGCCACTTCTGAGTGACTTGGGTTGTCGCTCAATTAAGGAATTAATTACTTTGCGCCCCCTCCTTTATTGGGGTTGGCTATGGCGCACCCCCAAGTTAACCAGATATGCCGACGGCCTATGAGAAGTAATGAACCTCCAGGGATCCTATAAGATTGATTGGCTTGTAAATGTAAAAAGGCTCCTCTTGGCCACTGGTCTTAATACTTTATGGGAGTCAGTGGTCTCGTTGTCCAAAGCAGAAACCAAGAGAGCATTCTGGGCATGGATTGATAACCAGGAGCATAGAGATCCCAATCTAGGCAGACTGACTGACGAGTTCCGCCAGCATAAGCTGGTGCCTCGTCTCGAGCCCTACCTGGATTTCATTCAGAAACCCAGAGATGTGGCCCTTTTTATCCAGTTCAGAGTGGGAACTCTTCCTGTCCATGAACGTACAAGTAAATGGAAGCCTTGCCATCAAACGTCTGCTGACTGCCCACACTGTGTAGGTTTAGTCGAAAATATTCCACACCTTTTCTTTGTATGTCCGGCTTACATCACCTAGACTGAAGTGGTTAAAACCTGTTGGCAGACAGCTTGAGATCAGGAACCATTCTACTGCTCTCAGAATCCTCCAAGCAGATGCAAATACAACCTTAGCTTGCGGGGTGGCAAAATATCTAAGTTGGGCTTATTTGATAAGTTTGAAAGTTTTATGATGAATCTGAATGGTTATCAATTTTTAAGCCTTTATCAAAGCTGTTATAGTTTAATACATTTTTAATATTTTATTGCAACCATGATTGCTAATTTAATTCTCTTTTTTAACCATATTTATTATCAAATGTGTTTTTATTTGTAAAAATGCTTTAAAGATATTTCATATCGAAATAAAGCTTTGTTGACTGACTTACCAGGCTGCAGTTTACATTGTATTGGTTGTTAACTAATGCCCAGAATTTCTGGGAGTTCCGACTTTTGTTTGCATAGAGGAGAGAATACCAGAGTTGTTGGAGGTGTTATTTATTGGTTCAATATGCCCGTTTGTTTTGGGCAGATTTATAGCTCTTCATTAAGGATTCTGATTCTGGATGACTCCTGGCTGTACTAAGGGAGATGTTTCTAAAGTTCTTTAGTGCTCTTATTTGAGGGCAGAGGGGTACCTGATTTCTGCATGATCCGACACAATGTTGTGGTGGCAGGGTAAATAGCTTTAAGAGGTAGTCACAGAACATTGCCCAGTTGTTTACAAGGGAAACTGACCACTGGTTGAGCTTTGTGATTGTTTGCATTCTCCCATAATTGTAGTGCTCATAGTATCAGACCATCTTAGATGTTTTTGATTCTTTGAGTATATTCCCAAACTAGTGGGTTTGGTAGGATCGTGGTGCTCTAACTTCAATGCAATGGTAGAGATCTGAGGTCGATGGTCGTTTTCCGAGCTTGTTACAATACTGTAATTTTCTATGTATGTCAGTACCTCTGAGTTACAGATAGAATAGTCGAGATAGCTGTGTTTGTGGCCAATTGTTCATGTCCATTTTGGGGGAGTTTCCATTAGGAATCTCCCATTCAGGGCAATGAAGCCAGCACTGTAAAGTAGCAGGACCCAGTATTCCCCTAAGCTACAGCATTTTTGATTTAAGGATTTTACCTGAATCTTTAATTTGGGTGGGGGGAAGGGAGCAGGCTGTCTAGGTCCTCCGGGGTCCCTTGGAGGTTGGTATTAATGTCCCCTGTGAGGAAGCAGTCTGCCTGTGGAATGTTCCCTGCCAGGTCACACAGAACAATGGCTAGATAGTCAAGCTGGGACCTGTTATTCTGGAGTTCGTATTGATGTAGACGTTGAAAAGCAGCAAGGGGCACTTCAGTCTCCACAGGGTGATTTTAATTCCAAGGAACCAGTTCACCAGAAAATCTAGTGTTTTAACAGGGCCTTTTAAACTGGTGGAAGTGTATATTGACAGGCCCCCTTAGGCCTTCCAAATTTCTGGACTCTTATGGCCGGCTTCCAGTGTTCCAAAAAGCCATTCCAAGGATGATTTTGTGTAGGCCAAGTTTCCTGAAAAGCAAGAAAGTTGTGTCCAGAAATGAATGTACAAATTTCTGCTAATGTTTCCAAGAACATATGGGTAATGAATTATGCTACAGCGTGATGGTGGCAGATTCAGGGATTAGGTAAAACCTGTTATTGTCAATGATTTAAAGTAAGTCTGGGCATAGTTCGAGAAGTAGAAAAAAAAACTCCACGAAGTTTTGCAAGTGGCGTAGTGCAGTGCGAACTGCCGTTTGCGCTGACCTTCCTGCCGGTCTGGCAGAAATTCTACCCGAGCGGCAGCTCGCAAACTTATAGTTCGCGAGCACATGCAGGGAAAAAACTCCGCTGCACTACACAAAGCAGAGTTTTCTGTGGAGCGTAGAAAACTCAGCAAACTCCGTGAACGGAGTGGAGTTCACTGGCCAGACCTAATTTTAAGTTTATTAGACAGCTTAAAATGGAAAACAATTTTGCAATCAACCCCAAGTCTAATAAACCTACCATACAAGATGCAGTAATTGATGACCTATATCCGGAATGTTCATGATATGACCACACTACTTTCTCTCACTAAAATAAACATGATCCGGCGACTGTTTATGATGTGTTAAATGATTTGTAATGGTGTGCTACCCTTAGCGAGGACAGTAGCTTGAAGACAAAATCTAGATTGACCCCACAACTAGCTTGTGGAAATAATAGTCAACATGGAGATTGATAAGTGGGATGAGACAATGATACGGGATGGTCATGCACCTTATAGTAACAACCTTACATATAAAGAACGTGAAACATTGAAACAATTGTACTTGGATGATGGTATTATCAGGGAAGCAGATAAGGGTGGAAAAATGATTGTTATGGATAAGAATCTGTATAATCCTGAGATCATGGTACAACTTAACAATACCCTATGGTTTGAGTAATTGGACCGTATTCACATATTTGAGATAGATAAAAATATCAATACATGCCTAAAACAGGGGCGGCTGGTGACATTTGAAAGTGGTAAGGCGTAAAAAAAAACAGATGACTGCTGTGTATCAAGTGAGCGTAGAGAGCTAGCCCAACTGTCATAAAGGCTAGTTGGGGGGTGGGATACTTCCCCTGAAAAATATTTTGAAAAAAGAATGGGCAAATGGTGCATTTTAAAGCGAATTTGAGAAAGAAAGAAGCTTAATAAGGCACTTGTGAAAGCGTAGTTATGACATCAATAAAAAAGATTTTACATGAAAATGGTATAGGTAGCTGCCTATTCAGTATAACCACAGAATGCCATCACTTTTCTCTAGGATATACACTCAAATTACAGCCTGGATCAATGATTGCCATTGCTTTTATATACTAAAGTATCACATCACACACCAGTCATCGTCATCATATGAACACTTAACCCATAATATGGCAGACATACATTTCATGTAACTAATTAACCACCACTGACCATTCAGTACCTTAGGTTGCGTCTCATATTTATTGCATATTCCGCCAATGCATTGATGTACTCCAGGGATTTCCCATTTGCCAATCAACCCTATGATGTGCCCCTAATACCCTGTCTGCCATTTAGTGCCATGATGTGCTCAGAACTCTGACTAACAACACTTAGACCCATATTGTGCACCAGGGATCACCTTTTAACTCTTCTATGTATATAATGTGCCAGCATTAGCCTGAATGCCGGGTAAAGCTGTGACCTACTCCAGGTAATCAATGGCCATAAAGAGCTACAGATATTTTTCCCTAATCCAGTTAATGGCATGATATACCCCATTTACACGTGACATGCCACCCGATCTCTTGATGGGCTCCAGGTACTTTGGTGTGATAGTTAGCTCCCTTGATGCTCCGGTATTCTCCTGCAAACCACAGTGTAACCCACACAGGCTAGTCAATTAAACATTTTGAACAATCCATAAATTCATGTATTACAATCCAAAGTCACACATGCTCTCAGCAGCATAAACAAACACATACCAACCCCTCTCACTGGCACAGAAATAATAAACGGATAACACAAACAGGCAGGCTAAGTTAACGTTTCAATGTCAATCATGCTGTATATATTTTTTTTTATATCACAAATTTGACCTGAAGGTATCCGTGTGTTTTACATGAGCCCCAGCTGCACCGCATTAAACGGGCACATTCTTTGTTGGGCATGGAGAGATTTAACTTAAGTGATTTAAAATCACTTAAATCTGACCTTGTTGACCTGCCCGGAATCACAGGATGGTGAGCCTCCCACCCAGACTCACTTGAAACCTTGAAAACTCCATTCAGCTAAGAGAAAAGTTTGATCTGGGGTCTGTCTTGCCCAGGCCAGGGGCCCTGTACCAGGCGGCAGGCTGCTTTGTGAAAGCCACACGCCCAGATCCACAGAGGGCGTGCATTGCAAGCCAAGAAGAAACATCCAGTTAGCTGCAATTTATTGGCAATTCGGAGTGGGAATATTTTGACTGCTCAGTGACAGATAAGGCAGCACATGGTCTGGGACCCGACCACCCCCCGCCCTATCATTAGAACTGCATTAAACATTTCAACAACCAACAACAGAATTCTTTGGAAGGCAGGGGGTCTCGGGACCCCCCGGCCGTATTTATTAAAATATCAAAACTAACAAAAATTTAAATAGAACATTATTTACACAATTATTAAATGCAAAATTAAGACATTAGATATTACGGCGAGTTAGACAGGTATGATGGGCTAACCTTAAGAAATGTCTAATACAGCATGTTTCCTAACCGAATCTAACATCCTACATATCAATTTTGCATTCTAATTATGTCTGGTCCTACGGCAAGGTCGTTAACCGGTGTCAGATCCTTTTACCCAGCTACGCCCTCAAGTCTGAGTGCGCAGGCGCACAAGGGCACGGTTACCGGTAGAGTTCGTCCCTCTCCTCGTTGCCCTTGTACGCTCCGTGAACTTCATTTAACCTAAGAGGAAGGCCCTTACACTCGCGCCATTTGCTGACGTCATAGTGTATGTGCGGGGTGGCTACCAGCCCGAGAAAAGCGTGACCTCCCTCCCCAGCACACTTCCAAGCAAGCAGATATCTTGCCCCTGAAGTTCTAGGAGAGACCATAGGCCCCTCCCCCTGGACAGCCCCATTCGTTAATGGTGCCGCCCCCTAAAGACCTTAAATTGCTGCTCACCGATTATGACCTTACCGCCTGGCCCATTTAATAAATACGACGATTATGCTACTAAAGGGAAAGAAGGCCTAAAGAAAACGATTATGCATATTAAAACAACCATTTAAGCCAATCAACTTTAGCTTTTGCCTGTGAACAAGGAAAAAAGCCTAAGGAAGAAAACATATTATGCACTTACAGCATTGCAAAGCGTCACCGAGGATACCTACCAATGTCCTCAACTTGAATTCTGTAACAAGGGATGGTGGGTGGGAACAAATGTAAAAACCCACAGCGGGGCTGGGCGCAAGCGAGCCTGGGGAGCGCGGGACACAAGAGCCCAAGCTCTTAAACCCACCGGTCCCGCCCCCTCGACCCAGAAGCGCAAAGCTGCTTCCGGACCAAACGGCGGGACCAATCAGGACGTGCAACAAGGGGGAGGCCGAGCCCAGCCATGTGTGCGTGGTGGCCCCCCTTTCCTCATGGTCTGGGACCCGACCACCCCCGCCCTATCATGAGAACTGCATTAACATTTCAACAACCAACAGAATTCTTTGGAAGGCAGGGGGTCTCGCGAACCCCGGCCGTATTTATTAAAATATAAAAACAAACAAAAATTGAAATGATAGAACATTATTTACACAATTATTAAATGCAAAATTAAGACATTAGATATTAAGAGAGTTAGACAGTTATGATGGGCTAACCTTAACAAATGTCTAATACAGCGTGTTTCCTAACCGAATCTAACATCCTACATATCAATTTTGCATTCTAATAATTTCTGGTCCTAGCAAGGTCGTTAACCTGTGTCAGATCCTTTTACCCAGCTACACCCTCACGTCTGAGTGCGCATGCGCACAAGGGCCCGGTGACCGTGAGAGTTCGTCCCTCTCCTCGTTTCTCTCGTACGCTCCGTGAACTCCATTTAACCTAAGAGGAGGGCCCTTACACTCGCGCCATTTGCTGACGTCATAGTGTATGTGCGGGGTGGCTACCAGTCCGAGGAAAGCGTGACCTCCCTCCCCAGCACCCTTCCAAGCAAGCGGGTATCCTGCCCCTGAAGTTCTAGGAGAGACAATAGGCCTCTCCCCCTGGACAACCCCATTCGTTAATGGTGCCGCCCCCTAAGGACCTTAAATTTCTGCTCACCAATTATGACCTTACCACAACAGGCCAGCATAGTTGACCGACTACCTGTCTGCCATTTAGTGCCATGATGTGCTCAGAACTCTGACTAACAACACTTAGACCCATATTGTACACCAGGGATCACCTTTTAACTCTTCTATGGATATAATGTGCCAGCATTAGCCTGATTGCTGGTTAAAGCCGTGACCTGCTCCAGGTAATCAATGGCCATAAAGAGCTACAGATATTTTTCCCTAATCCAGTTAATAGCATGATATACCCCAGGTACACGTCTCATGCCAACCGACCTCTTCATGGGCTCCAGTTACTTTGTTGTGATAGTTAGCTCCCTTGATGCTCCGGTATTCTCCTGCAAACCATAGTGTAACCCACACAGGCTAGTCAATTAAACATTTTGAACAATCCATCAATTCATGCATTACAATCCAAAGTCACACATGCTCTCAGCAGCATAAACAAACACATACCAAACTCTCTCACTGGCACAGAAATAATAAACGGATAACACAAACAGGCAGGCTAAGTTAACGTTTCAATGTCAATCATGCTGTATATTTTTATTTCTATATCACAAATTTGACCTGAAGGTATCTGCGTGTTTTACATGAGCCCCAGCTGCACCGCAATACAGACGGGCACATTCTTTGTTAGGCACGGAGAGATTTAACTTAAGTGATTTAAAGTCACTTAAATCTGACCTTGCTGACCTGCCCAGAATCAAAGGATGGTGAGCCTCCCACCCAGACTCACTTGAAACCTTGAAAACTCCATCCAGCTAAGAGAAAAGTTTGATCTGGGGTCTGTCTTGCCCAGGCCAGGGGCCCTGTACCAGGCGGCAGGCTGCTTTGTGAAAGCCACACGCCCAGATCCCCAGAGGCCGTGCATTGCAAGCCAAGAAGAAACATCCCGTTAGCTGCAATTTATTGGCAATTCGGAGTGGGAATATTTTGACTGCTCCGTGACAGATAAGGCAGCACATGGTCTGGGACCCGACCACCCCCGCCCTATCATGAGAACTGCATTAAAAATTTCAACAACCAACAACAGAATTCTTTGGAAGGCAGGGGGTTTTGCGACCCTCCGGCCGTATTTATTAAAATATAAAAACAAACAAAAATTTAAATAGAACATTATTTACACAATTATTAAATGCAAAATTAAGACATTGGATATTACAGCGAGTTGGACAGGTATGATGGGCTAACCTTAACAAATGTCTAATACAGCGTGTTTCCTAACCGAATCTAACATCCTACATATCAATTTTGCATATCAATAATGTCTGGTCCTACGGCAAGGTCGTTAACCGGTGTCAGATCCTTTTACCCAGCTACGCCCTCACGTCTGCATGCGCACAAGGGCACGGTTACCGGGAGAGTTCGTCCCTCTCCTCGTTGCCCTCGTGCGCTCCGTGAACTTCATTTAACCTGAGAGGAGGGCCCTTACACTCGCGCCATTTGCTGACGTCATAGTATATGTGCGTGGTTGCTCAAAGCCCGAGGAAAGAGTGACCTCCCTCCCCAGCACCCTTCCAAGCAAGCGGATATTCTGCCCCTGAAGTTCTAGGAGAGACCATAGGCCCCTCCCCCTGGACAGCCCCATTCGTTAATGGTGCCGCCCCCTAAGGACCTTAAATTGCTGCTCACCGATTATGACCTTACCGCCTGACCCATTTAAGAAATACGAGGATTATGCTACTAAAGGGAAAGAAGGCCTAAAGAAAACGATTATGCATATTAAAACAACCATTTAAGCCAATCAACTTTAGCTTTTGCCTGTGAGCGAGGAAAAAGGCCTAAGGAAGAAAACATATTATGCACTTACAGCATTGCAAAGCGACACCGAGGATACCTACCAATGTCCTCAACCTGAATTCTGTAACAAGGGGTGGTGGGTGGGAAAAAATTTAAAAACCCCAAAGCGGGGCTGGGCGCAAGCGAGCCTGGGGAGCGCGGGACACAAAGAGGGCGCCTCCCGTGCTCCCCAAGCTCTTAAACCCACCGGTCCTGCCCCCTCGACCCGAAAGCGCAAAGCTGCTTCCGGGCCAAACGGCGGGACCAATCAGGACGTGCAACAAGGGGGGGGCCGAGCCCAGCCATGTGTGCGTGGCGGCCCCCCTTTCCTCATGGTCTCGGACCCGACCACCCCCCGCCCTATCATGAGAACTACATTAAACATTTCAACAACCAACAACAGAATTCTTTGGAAGGCAGGGGGTCTCGCGACCCCCCGGCCGTATTTATTAAAATATAAAAACAAACAAAAATTGAAATAATAGAACATTATTTACACAATTATTAAATGCAAAATTAAGACATTGGATATTACAGCGAGTTAGACAGGTATGATGGGCTAACCTTAACAAATGTCTAATACAGCGTGTTTCCTAACCGAATCTAACATCCTACATATCAATTTTGCATTCTAATAATTTCTGGTCCTACGGCAAGGTCGTTAACCAGTGTCAGATCCTTTTACCCAGCTACGCCCTGACGTCTGAGTGCGCATGCGCACAAGGGCCCGGTTACCGGGAGAGTTCGTCCCTCTCCTCGTTTCTCTCGTACGCTCCCTGAACTCCATTTAACCTAAGAGGAGGGCCCTTAAATTCGCGCCATTTGCTGACGTCATAGTGTATGTGCGGGGTGGCTACCAGCCCGAGGAAAGTGTGACCTCCCTCCCCAGCACCCTTCCAAGCAAGCGGATATGCTGCCCCAAGCAAGCGGATATCCTGCCCCTCAAGTTCTAGGAGAGACCATAGGCCCCCATACCAACCCCTCTCACTGGCACAGAAATAATAAACGGATAACACAAACATGCAGGCTAAGTTAACGTTTCAATGTCAATCATGCTGTATATTTTTATTTCTATATCACAAATTTGACCTGAAGGTATCTGCGTGTTTTACATGAGCCCCAGCTGCACCGCATTACAGACGGGCACATTCTTTGTTAGGCACGGAGAGATTTAACTTAAGTGATTTAAAATCACTTAAATCTGACCTTGCTGACCTGCCCGGAATCACAGGATGGTGAGCCTCCCATCCAGACTCACGTGAAACCTTGAAAACTCCTTCCAGCTAAGAGAAAAGTTTATCTGGGGTCTGTCTTGCCCAGGCCAGTGGCCCTGTACCAGGTGCAGGCTGCTTTGTGAAAGCCACACGCCCAGATCCCCAGAGGCCGTGCATTGCAAGCCAAGAAGAAACATCCAGTTAGCTGCAATTTATTGGCAATTCGGAGCGGGAATATTTTGACTGCTCAGTGACAGATAAGGCAGCATTCTCTGGGGGCCTGAAGGCACGCTGGAGCTTAGAGGCCTCACGTTGCTGAAGGCCATGAATAGGCCTTTCACCGGCAGTCCAGCACAAGGCGGGTGCCGGGCTTTTAATGTTACCCTCAGAAGTGACCGAGATTGAGTTTTTGGCTTCGCTGTTTTCCACCACGTGGTCCATTGTTACAGTTACAGTGCCTTTAAAATGTCCTTTTTCTAATTGGACTTGTTTAATTCCTCTTTGTCGGGACTGAAGGGGCTAATAGCTGGATAAATGCTGCCATGCACAAAGGGCTGTCACACCGGCCGACAACCTTGATACTGCAATGTTTATCTTACCAGTGTTTCGTCTTTCGTGCTGTGCGCTCCTTTACTGTGGCTGCAGGCGCGTTCTTTCTTACTGCAACTGGTGCCTGTAGTTCACTTTAGGTCGGGACTGGAGCAGCTTGATGGTGTCTGTCCCAGCTTCATTATCCAATGAAAAAGCCGCCTAACAGTGCGAAGGTGAAAGGAGTGCAATCTTTGCCACCCACTGCACTGTGTTGCTGTTGGCGAGCCCCACCCCTTCCCCTTAACGTGAATGAGCCTCTACTAACCTCGACCTGGGCCACGTCAGAAGTGCCCCGATGGGAAGCCTATTCTCTGCTGCTTGCTGCAGCCACTCCCATCAGGATGATGCCACTCTCCTCGCTTGTGCCTCGAGGGCGAGGAATTATCCTTGCCCAGTTCAGCACATGCATAGGAGGGGACTCGTCTCGTCCGAGTGTCTGACCTCAAAATAAAAAACAAACAAAAATGTTTGTAAGGGTAAAACTGGTCTAGTGGAGCAAGCAGTGAGCATGCCATTTTAAAGCTGCTCCCATGGTGGTGTTCATTTTCTCCCTTTTGTCTCTCCGATGCTGGGAGGGCAACGCCCCCTACACCCGTTAATACCAGCTGCCACTGGCCTAAAACAGTGGTTGTAGATCGGTTTACTGAATGAGGATGAATATTTGTATTTAATAGTGGTAAGAACAAGATTTCCATGCATGTCTGTGCTTCCTAAGATCCATAGGACTTTAGTTTCCCCTCCGGAAAGACCTACTATTTCAGGAATTGGTGGTCTTACGGAGAGACTATGCGAGTTTGTAAATATTTTCCTGCAGACATTTGTAGTTAATCTCCCATCACACATCAGGAAAACTAAGCATGTTCTGAATATATACAATGATCTGATTTGGGACTCGAATATGACTTTGTGACCATGGACGTAATATTGTTATATACGAATATTTCTCACCAAGATGTCTTATCAGCACATAGATATTTTCTGTACAAGTGAATAATTGAAAGCATGAAACCTCAAGAAATGCTGATTAATATGTCACATATGATACTGAAGCATATTGCCTTTTTGTTCAATGGCGAGTGGCACCAACAAACATGTGGAACTGCAATGGGTTTCAGTTTTGCACCATCTTTTTTCTGACTCTTTATGGGTTGGTTTGAGGTGCTGCATGTCTGGGGCCCTTCAGGAGCTAAGTGGCATGACTTTATGGTATATTTTGGAACATACATTGATGACTGCCTCCTGATATGGACAGGCAGTCAGGTGGATCTACTGAATCATTTGAACATTTGAATATCAACACATATAATTTGTCCTTTACTATGACACATAGTCAGGATAGGATCGTTTTTCTGGACATTGAGCTATACATTGACCAAGGGAAGATTAATAGCAAGATGCACAGAAAGGTTACCTCCTGCAACTCCTTGTTACATGCAAAGAGCCCACACCCTAAGGTTCACATTAACTTCATTCCCTTTGGGGAGATGTTTAGACCATGCAGAAACTGTAGTAAAAACATGGAATTCATACTTAATGTTGAGGACATCGAACTCCTGGCCAGAGGTTACAACAAGGACATTACCCTAAGAGCTAAGGAAGGATCACTGAAATTGACTCATACCATTAGAGATAACAGAAAAGACAGATATACTAAAACACCTATTAGACTTGGGACAGGTCATCATCCCTGGTCACCCAAAATATATAACATACTGATGTGGAATACTCCAACCTTATGTATTGCAACATCTTAGTTTCTGAATGGCATGCATGTGATACGCCGCTGTTCAATGAGGAACACTCTCCTTTTGAGTAGCAGGTAAGGTATATTTCTGTGAGTAGTTTCACTTGTTTATAACAGCTGAACTCTTCCTGATTAGAATGCAGACTGGAGACTGGGTTTGTGGTCCTCTATTAATTTTAATTACAATGACCTGGAGGGTTTGTAGTTCAGTTGCTTGATTATGAAAATAACAGTGTTTTCTGGACTGTTTTGTGATATTGAATATGCGTGACCTCATCTGTACTATGTTTAATGGACTATTTATACTAGAGTGTTGTGTGATATTTAAATGAGTGACCTCATTTTGATTGATTTTCTTTCATATTTGTTGCTTTCTGTAAACATAATGTGTTGGTAATGTAGCACGTACTTCTTACAGATCACACACCAATAATTTGACTGTCAGTGAAAATTGTATTATAACTATAGATGTGAGATATTAATCCATATAATTTTTTAATATATTTTTTATGGTTGTCTTTATTGCCAGATCATAGCTGATGACACATCTCAATGCCTAGGTGTTGGAGAGAAGTTACAATTCTATTTGTGACATGGAAATTGTCTTTACTTTAATTAATGTGGTGAGTTGATTTATGCTTGTACTAGGGTCTAGAAGTGACTTGGAATTGCACTACCTTTCAACTTACTCACTTATAGGGCCCCTTCTGTGGACTGAATTTAGGCACAGTAATACAGATGCACAAGGGATATACTATGGATTCGACTTAGGCCCTTGTTTAAAGATGTAAAATTCTTCATTTCTCCCCTTTCCTCTAATATTTTTGCCCTTTATACCCAATTCTGTCTCTATATTACTCATGATCACGAGTACCTTCTTTCAATTTCTTTCCATAACTTTTGGATGACGGACACCATACTAACTTTGTGAGGGGTAGTTATCCAGATAGTTACAGGTTTTATTTGTCCTGTTGTAGCCCTGAGGAGGTCGGTGGGATATTAACCACAAGACCAAACACATGTTGGCTGCATTTGTTCTTTGGACTGGCTCTGACATTGTAGACCTTGTAATACAACACTAAAAATAAAATGAAGGACAGGCTGTAATATTGCTGATCTTGGAATGGAACACTGAAAATAAACAGAAGATGTCTCTATGACAACACACTGGTGAATTTAATTTTGAACTGGACATTTGCTCAGGATAAAGCTTTGGTTTGTAATGACATTTGGGGGCATTTGTCTCCAAATCTTGAAAGATTGACTTGCTATTTCCTTTTATCCTTTGTGCAATTTGGAAGTTAGTACAGTGTAACTCTGTAAAGAGTCTGCGCATAGCTTGATCCTTCCTCTTTAAATGTTATTGTTTATTTATGCAGATGATGCCATGGCTCAAACTGTTAATTTCTTAAAGCTTGTTGAAACCTTTGTGTGATTGTTGATTGATCATAACCTGAACAGTGAATTAGCGAAGACCTTTGTCATGACGACTGATCATATGCATACTAAATCCCATACATATACAATTATCAATCAAGTGTTTGCAGAATTTCTCTGCTTATTGCATCTAGAACTTTCCTTTCATACCACCATTTGTTGATCTGATTTAATATCCTTAAAGAGAAAGATTCTTATTCACTCTAGGTAGAATTTTACATTTTGCTTCTAAATTAAGGGTCAAGTCCTTAAACACATGATAGGGAACTACTTCTATTGTTAGATAGGGTGCATGGGTTTGTGGAATTGCCAACTAGAGTCATTGCCATTAATTAGGAAACAGATTTTGACCCTACCACTCAATGGTCTACATTATTCATACCTTGAAGAACTTGGCATGCCATATCTTGAAGACTGTATCAAACTGTTGTCCTTATTTTTGGGGATAGCTATGTAGCAAATCTTACTGCACATTTGAATAGAAAACATTGAAATGTTATTTGAGGTTGGACAATTGTGTGAAGATCATATTGATCCATTGTATCAAGACCTTATGCTACAATCTTAGCAGTCCTGAATTGTTTGTTAAACAACAATTGGCTGATACAAATGATTAAGGTGGAGCCAAGAATTCCTTTTCTGAAATGAGCTGCCTGAAGAGGAAACAGTTTCCATTATCTACACCATCATCAGGTCTTTTACTTTAACTAAGGCTACATTTGAAGGAGCCTTACCTATATTTTGTTACCGATAGGCAGATTTTTTTTTATTTTCTTCATTTTTAGATAAGCTTTATCCATCACTTCTCAGGTTTCTCCAAAGGATGGGGCACTGTAGATCCCCTGCTGCCTTGCCAAGGTGATCAGTTTTCTACTCAATATCTAATGCACTTTTTCTTCCTTTGTAATAATTTTAATTTATGAGATCATATGTTAATCCTCTACTCAAAAAAAAGGTTTTTCTCAATGCATACCTGTTTTTCTAGATCTTCAGATGTTACAGCTAGTTTGTTTTGCTGATGGGTATTTTCTATGTGCTGCAAAAAGTTACTATTGATGGACAGAATGCAGAACAATTCCATGCATTCACCCTATTATAGAGATCTGGGCCTAAATCCATTGTTTTTTTGTTCACCATGCCTTTTCAGTTTGGACCCAGCCATATGCAAATCAGTCTTGACCTTGGGCCCAATGGGAAATCCAGCCCGAACTGCCAGGCCAGGTCCTCCCTGGACTGGAAACAACCATCCTAGGACCGGTTTTGGGGTTTCATCCCTCTTCAGCCAGGATAACTTTATTGCAGTGGCATGGAGAGCACAGGACCCCTGTCTGAGCATACCGGTCCCACTTGGGGTGACAAATGCAAAAAGAACTAATGATGGACAGAATGCAATGTCCTACATTCACCCCAGGACAGAGATATGTGCTACCACTAAAGTCAGAGACAGGCTATTAAGCTAGAGATAGTTGTTATTATTTGCTGGTCACTCTATTCAATGAATTGTTTGTGTTGTCATGTTTATTAATTGCACATATGTATTGTCTTTTGATTTTATATTGTTTAAAGTTTTCTTCCATGATTTGAATTAACCAGTAAAAAGATTTTCTGATTGAATGCCCATGGGCAGCACTTGCAGCTCTATTAAGTACAAAAGACTGGGAAAGAGTGCAAGCACCAAGCCAAAGAAAGGATATTCTTCACAACTGCAAACTTACGTCATGCATGGCAAACACAGTTAGAAAAGTAATCAAAAGCAAACTTCATATTTACTGTGGGGTCAATTTAGAGCTTCTCTGAAAGATTACCCTCAGCTAAATGTTTTCAGAGTCCATAATCGAATACAAATGGTGACCAAAAGATGTCTAAACAATCTGAAACAGTTTTAGACAAAAACACATTTCACAAGTAAGGGGCACTGTCACTTGTTTTATCATATCTATCTAATTTACCTCTTAAGAGCGCAGGGTTAGAGGTAGGGAATGAGATTAAGGATAAAAGGTTTCTTACAGATTGTTCTAAAGAAGCTTCAGTTGCTAATGTTTATGATCTGTGGGTTTCTGAAACTGTATAAAATCAAGTAAAACATCTATCAGCAAAAATTAGGAACTCCCCGTTCATTCCCCCTTTCAGTCAATTCAATTCAAGTTTTATTTGAATTGGCATACAAGCACAGTATAAGAACAATGTAAGCTACTTTAAAACAGTTAAAGATTACCTGGTGGTGGAGGCCTAGAGAACAGAAGCTATATATTTACAAATATGTAAAAAAGTTCATAAGGTTATTGTGCAAATTAGTAACCCTGGACGAAGCACTACGCTACGCTCGCGTAGTTTGCGCTACTTCGCACTACGCAAATTGCACTTAGCACAGTGCAAACACACGTAGCGTAGTGCAGCGGTTATTTTTTGCTTTCTCGCGGTCCTCAACGTCAAGTTTGCGACCGTGAGCAAGCAAAATGGCATCCCGGCGAGACTTTTTCCTCGTTCGCAATCGGCAACATCAAGTTGCCAATCCCTAGAGTGGAAAATAAACCGCCTGCGCGATTCTCAACATGGGGAGGTCAGGTTTCTTATTGCAAATTGTCGCAATGAGAAACTACCAGTTTGCGTTGAGAAAGCTGCCGCTCGAGTAAAAATCTACTCAAGCAGCAGTACAAGACAGCTCGCACTGTGCAAGATGCCATTTTCAATGATTGCACAGTGCGGACAAGCATCCGCCACTGTACAATCATCGCGAACAGCACACCACGCATTTCGCGTAGTGCTACACATAGCTCGCGTAGTGCGAAGTGCACTTCATGTAGCTACGCGTAACGCTACTTCGCGAACTACGCCCAGGGTTACAAATGAGTACATTGGAGCATAACTCCATATGATCATAAAGTGCTTGATAGCCAGAGAGCAACTGCATTAGGGTGCACATTGCCCGGTAGAAAGGACAAATAATGTGAAAAGGTTGGGGGTAAACATACAATTAGAATAACAAGTATGGTAATGCTATCTAGCGAGCTTAAAATCAATGCATCAAAGATGGACAACATTCAGTTCATTTCAAACTCGCAAATGAATAAAAAGGAGAACAAAAACCTCAAACAGGGTCCGTTATTTGCTACTACAATTAAGGTAATAGTGTTCAGTACCGTGTTTTTCTTATTCAATTCATCTAAAATTCTCAGATAAATGTGAAAAAGAACAAAAACTAGACACAGGGTCCTTTTTGTGTTTCTGCCAGCAAAGTAGTTGTATTCAGTAGTTTGTTTTTGAGTGATGAATCCATAAAAATTCCTGAATGAATAACGTAAGACATTAACAATGATCATGTTCTGATTTGGATAGTAATATTTAAAGCAATACATACATGGCATAGTTAAAGGTTTAACTAACAACTTCAAACTTGGAAATATATGTACAGTTTGTCTTTTGACCAAAGACATTAAGTCCAAAACAGTTTTTATCTAGGCTAACACGGATAGCTTGTTTAATCTGATTCTCCCAGCTCACATTATAAATCTAGAAACAGCAAAATCAATGCACTCCTTTGCGT
Organism: Lissotriton vulgaris; assembly: GCF_964263255.1. Classification (NCBI taxonomy): domain Eukaryota; kingdom Metazoa; phylum Chordata; class Amphibia; order Caudata; family Salamandridae; genus Lissotriton; species Lissotriton vulgaris. The sequence goes on from NC_141685.1 coordinate 868,838,017, forward strand.
CATGCCTTTAAAACCTAGATGTGTCCCAATATAGGAAGTGCCCAATAGATTTCTTACCAGGATAATCCATTTTTTAAGCTGCAGGCAAAAAGGGCAAAGGACAGTTAAAGAATATTTTTGTCCCATCTGGAAATGAGAGATTTTAGCGGCAAAATGAAGATTCTGAACTTTAACCACAAATGTTTTGCTTGGGCTGGGCTTATCCTGTCCAGCGTATTGTTTAAATCTAAAGAAGTTTTTGTGGCTCAGGAATTTCTCAGTGATGCTCTCGACTTTTTGACCTTTCCAGATTTGCTCCACCATAGGGGCCTAATAAGTTTGCTTAATTTTTGTGTGGATACCTATTAACAATGAAGCAGGGGTGAGCCAGAGCTCATTCAATTTAATGAGCACACACAAGGTTTTTAATTTCCTAAGCCACTGGATGCAGGTACCCCTGTTAATGGCAATTATCTCTACCACAGCTTTCCAATAGATCTCAAGTTCTGGTGTCATCCAGGGACACATCCAATATGTCAAGAGTCTAGTCAGAGTGTTGTAAGGGATGTGTCAGCTGGAAGATTTGCCAGGATCCTAATTAATTGTTTTTTAGTCTGATTGAATAAGGACACATCCCAAAAGTTCTGCTCCATATGTTGCCCCTCAGAGAGATGTGGCCCCATATACTCCACGGGCAAGGGAAACTACTTCCCTGGAAGTGGCCTTGTATTTCCTTCCTATAGCCAAGGCCCTTTGTAGCATGATGGTTTTACTTTTCCCCAGCTGTGGTATCCAGGACATGTTGTTAGCCAATCTAGTACCCATGTAATCAAAACTTCATATTTGCTCCAGGGGCATCCCTTCAATGCTCATTCTGCCTCTAAAGGAGCAATGTGGGTTTAGTGCTATACATGTTGACTTTGAGGGTATGTCTCTAGTCCCCTGGTAGGACAAAATTATGTGAAGTCATTTAGCAGAGCCAGAAGGCCAAACGGGGTACGATATATTAAAAATGTGTCATCGGCAAGCATTCGGAGGGGGGTGTTGATACCTTCAAATTTAGGGGCAACATGATTACGTTTTGTCAGCCATTTTAATACTCCATGAATATATACGATAAAAGGCGTGGGGGTGAGCAAACATCCTTGCCTAACACCACAGATAATGGGTATTTTAGGTGTGAGGTCTCTCCTGGTTTCCTCTGTGAATGCGGTGCGCTACACCACAAACCGGGTGCAAATTAATTCAAATTCAAGGTATGGCAGTGGGGAGAAGCAGCGCTACGATACCAGGACAGCGCTACGAGGTCAGGAGGTAGGGTGGAGCGACCGCTTCAGAAGGAATCAGGCTGGTCACAGAGAATCCCCAGCCGGGCCGTTCCTGGTGTCCAGTGGGTGGGAAGGGGAGCTGGGAGGCGGGAGCGTAGGGGGAGGGACGGGCTGCAGGCACAACAAAATGGTCGTAACAAAAACAAAAGGACAACAGGATGCTATGGGTGCAATCAGGCAGCAATTTTGCTCAGGAGGCAATGCGGGCAATGCGAGCGAGCGGTGGAGCACACAGGCACAATTTAAATATAAAAACAATCAAAGCAATGCGGTGCGCTACGCCACAAACTGGGTGCAAATTAATTCAAATTCAAGGTATGGCAGTGGGGAGAAGCAGCGCTACGATACCAGGACAGCGCTATGAGGTCAGGAGGTAGGGTGGAGCGACCGCTTCAGAAGGAATTAGGCTGCGCACTACCCCTGCGGCCATCTTTGATCTGCATAATATAGAATGAATTTATAAGACAAAATATTGTCTAAAATATAGTTTGTAAAAAATATCGAATTTTTAAAATATATTAAAAGTAATATTAACTTAATAAAATCATCAATATAATTAAATAACACACTTTAAAGTAATTACAAATTATTAATAATAATAATACATAATATATGTAATCTCTAAAAAAAAAATTACATCAGTGTTGGATAGCAGGAGGGTAAAATGTACTATTCCCACTCCAGTGAGTGCAACAGTAGGGAAAGCATTGGATAGTGGGAGGGTAAACATTAATATTCCCATTCCAGGGAGTGCAATAGTAGGGAAAGCTTTGGATAGCGGGAGGGTAAAAATTACTATTCCAACTCCACTGAGTGTAACAGTAGGGAAAGCGTTGGCTAGCGTAGGGGTTAACATTACTATTCCCACTCCAGAGAGTGCAACAGTAGGGAAAGCGTTGGATAGTGGGAGGGTAAAAATTACTATTCCCACTCAAGAAAGTGCAACAGTAGGGAAAGTTTTGGATAGTGTAGGGGTAAAAATTACTATTCCCACTCCAGAGAGTGCAATAGTAAGGAAAGTGTTGGATAGCGTAGGGATAAAAAGTACTATTTCCACTCCAGACAGTGCAACAGTAAGGAAAGCGCTGGATAGCGTACGGGTAAACATTACCATTCCCCCTCCAGAGAGTGCAACAGTTGGGAAAGCATTGGATAGTGTAGGGGTTAACATTACTATTCCCACTCCAGATTGTGCAACAGTAGGGAAAGTGTTGGATAGTGAGAGGGTAAAAATTGCTATTCTCATTCCAAAGAGTGCAACTGTAGGGAAAGCATTGGATAGCGTAGGGGTAAAAATTATTATTCCCACTCCAGTAAATGCAACAGTACGGGAATCGTTGGATAGGGTAGGGGTAAAAATTACTATTACCACTCCAGTGAGTGCAATAGTAGGGAAAGCAATGATTTAATTTTTAAACAAAATTAATTATCAATAGCAATGACAAATTAATTACAATTATTTACCAATTCCAAAATACGTAATAGTTAATTAATTATAAATACCAATAAATATTATGTATTAAAATTAATTACCTATTAATAACTAATTAAAAACCAATTACTTTTCAAAACAAAAAAATTAAGTAATACAAGTTACCAATTCATAATTAATTAACATTAAATTAATTATCAACACAAAAATGATTGCAATAATTACCTAATTACAATAAAATTAGTTCCCACCCTATTCCCCTATAAACCCACAACCTGCTCCGAATAATAAATTAATGCAATCAACATATTCATCAATTAATCAATTAATACAAATTAATTACCAAATAATAAAAATTAATTACCAATTAATAATTAATAATAAAAACAATTATCAATACCAATAAATGAAAATAAATATTTACTTAATTACAATTAAATTACTTCCCACCCTATTCCCGTATAAACCCACAACCCGCTACAGAACTAAAAGACAAAATTAAATAAAGAATGAAAAAATCCTAAAGATTAATATTTAATTTACTATAAATAAATTACTTCCCACCCTATTCCCCTATAAACCCACAAACCGCTACAGAATTAAATTACGCAAAAATTAAATAACATAAAATTCATTACTTTAAAAAAATTAACATACATTCCAAAATAGTATGCACTTTTAACACATATATTAACATACAAAATACTTTTCGAAAATAGATATTAAAAATTCGATATAATAATGCCTGGGTGTAGTGCACCTAGTCCCGCTACACGAAGCTACGCAAAGATGTTCTTGCACTACGCAAGCTTTGCGTAGCTTCGCAAGCGTGCGTCGTTGCTTGTCGTGACCGTTCGCGATGCATTTTTTTTTTTCGGGAGCACGTTGTGCATGTTCGGGGCGCTGTTTGAGTGCCCAGGGGATAGCAGCTCGTGAACTTACCCATGCAGTCGCCTACGGGTGCGGCCATCTTGTTTTTTCACTTCTCCCACCTGCTCGCAATGCCTTATTTCCTGTTCCGGGTCGCGTATAGCGTGGTCGCGATGCGCATATCATGTTCGCGAAAGCTATCTACTTGTTTGCAATGACTAGTGCGTGCTCGGGAGAAATATCACGCAAACTTACCCACGTGGTTGCGATGGTTCACGGCCATCTTGTTTTTTCACTTTATGCTATGGTTCTGGGCCTAGTTTTCCATCTATCTTTAATCATTGCAGTTTTTTTCACTTTTTTTCACTATTTTTTATCTATCTCTCTCTGTCCCTAAGTTTATAAATTGCATTGATTTCTAATTTTACTGTTTTTTTTTTTACTTTTCTACTGTTTTATTTTACTTCTTTCTTTAAGCTCCTACTTCTTCCCCCTAACTTTATTTTTTCCTTTTCTTTTCCGCCTCCACCCCAGAACCATGGCCAAGGGCAGCAGTACTGGCTCCAAGGACAAGGCACCTGCGCCCAAGAGCCGGCTGCCTTGTGGCAGCATGCACCCTGCAGGGGAGCAGGCCTGTCAGATTATCGGCGAGGCGGAGGTGGCCGCCCTTGTTTTTTCATCCAGAGCCACCTCCCCTTGACCTTGGCTGCAGGCGGCAGTCCAGGCTCCAGGTACTTTACCCAGGAGCGTCAGCACTTGTGGGCGAAGGTGCTCCAGGCAGTGTTTCGCTGCTCAGGGATCCAGCGCACCCACAACCAGCTGGACCACCGGTGATCAGACATCCTGGACCGGGAGCAAAATCTGTTAAACCTGCTAGGTTTCGAGGTTGAGGGGCTTGGTGAGTATGATTGAATGATATTTATTGTTGGTTACTGAAAACCATTACATAAAACCAGAAATACAAAAGTCATCACATTACAAAAGTTAAAATCAAGGAAATTTCGAAAATAGTCTTAAATAGTAGTAGTGAGTAGCTAATATATAGTAGTATAAGTATTGTGTATCATTTTTGGATGAATAACATGATTACTGATGCACTTAGTTACATTGCAGGTCAATTACGTTTCAAAATCACACAGGTGCTGCTCAGCACTACTCTTACTTATTTGCAACTTTGCGCCAGCTTGGGCTGATTAAGGATGTAAAAGTTTTATTTAGAGAACTTAAGTTAGTTAATGCTATAAATAGAGTCTAGGCCTTCCATTGTCCTTCTGTGAAATAGTGGTGGATGGATAATAGGTTTACTTAGTATTCATATTTTTTTATGGTCTGCGTGGCGCCTCCTCTGTCACTGAATGCTGCTTACCCCAGTCCTCCATGGAACCTTTTGTAGTTTGTTTAGTGAGTGGCAGGCTCAGCATTGTCAGTCAGTACCAGAATAACAGATGACGCAACCAACCAACAATTTGGTGTATGCACAAATGGATGCATGTGTTCTCCTTCTCATCTATGCATTTTTGAAGGCAAAAATAAAATAGAAATGCAGACTTACTGAACAATTGGCCCATCTGAAATAGGTGGGGTAGGTTAGGTGGTACTTAGGCTTTGTTAGTATTCTGGAATCAGAATGATTATGGAACCTTAGATTAGTGTTCATAATAAGTAGATGGTCCATGAATCCTGCAAGCCAGTAATCGTTTTAATTAGATAGGTCAATTTTGTTTCAATTGTTGTTTCCTAAAATATATATATATTTTTTTTATTGCAAGATTATATAGCCATTTCCAACAACAGTACATATTTGTGCCTACAACCCTGAGGCCGGCGTATAAGGTGTCATACGAATGGTACACAAGTATGCATTCTGGCCTATTCAGGTCATTGTCATATTATCGGTCAGATAGGTTGTTGAATCTCTAGGAACAAGTTAGATACGTACATAATGATAACTTGCATTTTGTGTTTTATGTAAAACTAAAAAACTCAACACGTGACTCAGTTGTAACACACATAACGTATACTTTGCTGATCAATATCAACGCTACCCTGCTGGACGCCATACCTGCAAGCCACACAAGATTACACCCCACCTCCCAACCACCCCTCCCATCAGCTCCTATTGCATCAGACAAGGTCCGTACCCATTGTGCGTGCCACTTTCTGTAACCCTTGGCCTTCACTCAATTTCTTCCTCATCCTCTGAGCTATCAATATCATCTTTCAGCAATGGTTCGCAAATGTCCCCTCTGTACGTGTTCCAGGGCTGCCAAAGTCCATTGCACTTACGCGGATTGGCTCTCATTTTGTATACCGCCCTCTCTGTTAACATGAGCATATCCATATTTTTACTCCATTGTGCCAAGGTGGGGAGCTCGGCCGTCCCCCATTTTTGTGCAATGTCCCGTTTGGCTGTCATGAGGCCTATCGTGGTCCACAATCTACCATAAAATGTTAAATCAGTTGGCCCCCACACCTTCAGCAAGCACACACGTGGATCTAGTGTTAGTGAGGTGTCAAGTGTTTGTGCGATGGTGCGGAGGCTCGTGCAGCTCCAGAGTGTGTGAATAAAAGTGCCTTCCTCACCGCACCCCCTAAGACAATAAGGGTGATCCGCCCTCTGCAATTTATGTAGAGTAGTTCTTGTGTAGTATATCCTATGTAGGATTTTTAACTGTACCAGGAGGAACCCAGCTGATATGCCAGCTTCACGTGGGGAAGCAATAGCTGCGTTCCAGTCAGAGTCGTCAAAATCACCGACATCCTCCACCCATTTATCTTTTAGTTTCCCCAGTGGGTCAGGCAGGTTATTAAGCAGCTTACGGTAGGTTAAGGACGTTGCACCCTCTTGCATAAAGTCCGTGAGCAGGCGGTCTTCAAGGGGGGGGGGGTGGTATTCGATGGGATCACTGCCTGGAGGGCATGCCTAATTTGTATGTATCTAAACAGTTTAGTGTCCCCTAATTCGTATTGTTCCTGAAGGGACGCAAATGGTATCATCCCCTCTCTGGACCACATGTCTCCCACTGTTGATATCCCAATGTTGTCCCACTGGGTGAAGCCCTTAGTACGTCTCAAATGTCCCAGTGCCTTGGTGTCCCAGAGTGGTGTGAGTTTCGTGATGATCCCTTCCCAGTGTAGTTTTGTTTGCGCCTTGTACCATAGCTGCACGGTATGCTTGGTGGGTCCTATCAGTTTCGCCGCAGTACCCTTGTGATACAGAGGCGCCAGTAGGCTGTGGGTGCCTAGTTGTGCCCTGTCCGCCTGAAATGCCGGGTCGTCCTGTGGGGCATGCACCCATTGGTTGAGAACCTTGAGTTGGGCCGCCCAGTAGTACAGTTGCATATTAGGTAGTGCAATCCCGCCATCGTACCAGCTCCTGCTAAGCTTCATGTGGGCTATTCGGGCCGGACGATTCCCCCATAGTAAACTCGACATCAGTGCAGTCACCCTCTGAAAGTAGCTGGTGGGTATTAGTGTTGGAGTGTTTTCAAGTATGTACAAAAAGCGCGGCAGTGCCATCATTTTAAATAATGCTGCTCTGCCCAGCAATGTTAACGGAAGTTCCTTCCAGTGTTGTACATCATTGCGTAGCCGAATGAGAGGGGTCTGTAGATTAAGAGTAATGAAGTCTGTGGCATATCGGGTGACATGTATGCCTAGGTATTTAAAGGAATTATCAGCCACCTCCAGAGGGCAAGACTCCGGAAGGGGCGGGGTCGGTCCCTTAAGCTCATAAATTGTCGATTTCAACCAATTAATAGTGTAGCCGGACACCCGCCCATGTGAGTTGCATATTGTTAGGAGGTTCGGAAGACTACTTCCCAGGTCCGTGAGGTAAATCAACATATCGTCTGCGTATAAGGACACTCTATCTTCCCAATTATTATCCCATCTAATCACCTTCAATAGCGGCATCTTTCAAATAGTAACTGCCAGCGGCTCTAGGACCAAGGCGAAAAGGAGGGGTGAGAGCGGGCATCCCTGCCTAGTTCTCTGCGCCAAACGTATATCACGTGATATGTGGCCATTTGCTACTACTCTTGCCACTGGGTCTTTGTACAGTAATCCTAAAATATTTTTTAGGTTTAAAGTATTTTATTAAGGCATAAAAAAGAAAAAACACGGGGAGGGGATCAGGAAGTCAGGTAAACATACAGTACAAGAAGCAAAAACGTTGCAGCGAGGCAGAAGAAAAAGAGGGAGGCAGGATGCCCCAGAGGGTAACAAGGCAAAGACATAAGGCGATAAGGCGTTGTGAACGACCCCCCTGTAGGCCCCCACTCCCAAGGCAAGGCCAAGCCAGAATAGGACTCCGCGACACAGTAAAAGAGAAGCATACCGTTCCACCAGCCCCTTGACCCCAGAAAAGAAGGAGAAAGAAAAGCAAAGAAGAAGAGGAAAGAAAACAACACCCCAACATCCCCGTCCGAAAGTCAGCATTAGAAGCATATAACTCCACTTCCCACCCCCGACCCCCGGCCCCCAGTCCGCACACTCACTCCGCCGCTGGCGCCGGCGGCGTCAGCCTAAGGAGGCGCAAGTACCGTGGACACGTAAGCTCGCGAAATTCCGTGGACAGCAGTGCTAAAAAGGGATGCCAGAGCTCCTCAAACTGGTCAACATTCCCAGCCACCGTTAGCGACATCTTCTCCATGCCCAGTACCTGCCAGAGCCTATGCAACCAACCAGTGATAGAGGGGGCAGTGGGGGTGCGCCAAAGTACAAGTATGTTCTGAACGGCGGAGCCTAGCGCAATCGCAATCTGCCTGCCCCTGCGGGATTTCAGCGGGTACATCAGGTCATTGGGGAGGCCAAGCAAGACATACGCGGGGAAGCGCGGAAGCTCGATCTCAAAATGCCTATCCACCTCATCTAAGACTTCCGTCCAGTAGGCCGACAGCACCGGGCACTCCCAGAGAATGTGAGTGAGGGTGCCCTCCTGTCCGCAGCCGCGCCAGCAACCCTTATCGCCTATTTTGCGCATCTCGTAGAGCCGCTCCGGGGTGTAGTACCAATAGGTGGATACTTTAGTGAAGGTTTCCGTCAGCCCAGTGTGGTACGCAGAGTGCCTCGCCCGATATGCAATCTTGTCCCACTCCTTGTGGCTCAGGGTCCTGCCCAGTTCCCTGTGCCAGCGCTCCCTCCCTGGGTTATGGTAGTGAAACGGCGGGGTTTGGAGAAACTTATACAAATCAGTGATGAGTTTGGCGTCCGAGGCCCGGGTTACCAACCATCGCTCATAGGGCGTAATCGGACGGGCGGCGACGTCACGCACTGGGGGTTGAAGAGCCCAGTGGCGGACTTGCATGTAACGCAGTCTGTCCCCTTCCGCCAGGCCAAACTCCTGTCGGAGCTGCTGGAAGGGGAGCACGCCCTCCGGCCCGTAGATCTGGAAAAGCGCTCTGCATCCCGCACTCACCCAGTGGGAAAAGGCCCCCGGCTCCAGACCCGGAGTGAAGTCCGGGTTGCCAGCAATGGGAGTGAACGGCGATGGAAAAGTGGTGAGCTCCCGAAGCTCACACACCGCGTCCCACACTCTTAGCGGGACCCGGGTGATAAAGGAGGCGTAGAGATTAGGCGGGCGATGAATGCGCCGCAAGAACGGGACCTCCTGGAGGGTACGGCCTGCAACTGCCTGGTCTTGAAAGAGCCAGTGTTTGTCCGATTCCTACCGGCTCCACTCCACCAGGTACCGGAGCTGCGCCGCCTGAAAGTACTTCCGGAGGTCGGGGACTCCGAGACCTCCCGCCTCCGGGGCAAGCATGGAGAGGACCCGCTTCATCCGAGGCTTACGGCCCTGCCACACAAAGCGGGAGATGTCTGCCTGCGTCTGCCGTATCCAACCCACGGGGGGCTGGAGAGGTAGAGCGCGAAAAAGATACAGGATCTGGGGCAGTATCGTCATCTTCACCGCTGCGATACGGCCCAGCCACGAGAGTAGGCCCTTGTTCCATCGGCCGAGTTCCTCTCTGATCTTTTTGCCCAGAGAGGAATAGTTAGCTGCGACCATGGCAGGCAGGGAGGGAGCAAGCAAAATGCCCAGGTAAGGCACCGTGGAGGAGGACCACTGCAATGGGAAGAGACTTTGAAGGTCCCGCCTGGCGTCGGCAGAGAGCGACACATCCAGTGCAGCCGACTTAGCCATGTTCATTTTAAAGCCCGCGACGCGGGCAAAAGCGTTCAGTTCCTGGACGCAGGCAGGGAGTGACCTCCTGGGGTCATCTAGGGTCAGCAAGACATCGTCCGCGTATAAGCTGACAGTATGTGTGTATTGCCCCATCTTCACCCCAATAGCGTCCGAGTTGTCGCGAATCCTCTGCGCAAACGGCTCCATATAAAGGGCAAAGAGGAGCGGCGAGAGGGGGCAACCCTGTCTCGTGCCGCGCTCTATGGCGAAGCTGCTGGAGCTGTGTCCATTAACACGCACAGACGCCGACGGTCTCCTATAGCAGTTAAAGACCATAGTGCGGAACTTCTCGCCGATCCCCAGTTTCCCAAGAACCAGCTCGAGGTAGGGCCAATGAACCCTATCAAAGGCCTTCTCCGCGTCGACCGATAGCAGCATCTGCTCCCCCGGGACGCGTGAGGCCTTTTCCAGCACGTGCGTCACCCTCTTCGTGTTGTCGACCGTCTGCCTACCGGGTACAAAACCGGCCTGATCCGCCTCCACCAAACCTGGTAAGTGTAGACCCAGTCTGGCCGCCAAGATTCCGGTGTAAAGCTTGAGGTCCACATTTAGGAGCGAAATGGGCCGGTACGAGCCGCACAAGGTCCGGTCCTTCCCCGGCTTGGGGATAACCGACACAGTCGCCGAGAGGAGGTCCGGTGGGATGGCACCCGGTTCGGAGAAGGAATTGAACAAGCGAGCCAGGAGAGGAGCGACAGTGGGACAGAAGGTCTTGTAGAACAAGGCCGTGTAGCCATCCGGGCCCGGGGCTTTACCATGCTTCAGCCGTGCGATCGCGGAGATGACCTCCTCCACGTGAATGTCCCTCTCTAGGTGGTCCGCCTGGGAGGGGTCCAAGGCCGGGAGGGTCACGGATTCCAAATAGGCCTCAGCCTCTCCCGGTGGGGAAGGTTCCGAAGCGTACAGTGCCTCGTAAAAGGAACGAAAGGTATCTGCCACCTCCGCGTCACCGGAAACCGGGATCCCATCCCCTCCCACCAGCTCCTTCACCACATTGCGTTGCTGCGCAGCCCTGAGCCTATGGGCCAGGAGCTTACCGCACTTGTCTCCGCCGGTGTAAAAGGCATGTTTCAGGCGCAGCGCTGCGTACTCCGCCCGATCAAGATCCAACGCAGAGAGGAGTTTCCGTGCCGCCTTCAGTTGCTTCCAAACACGAGGAGCCCCCGTTCGGCGGTGGACCTGCTCAAGCTCCCTAACCTGCGCCGTCAGTTCCTCCCTCTTGCGCTGGCGTTCCTTGTTTTCCGCCGAGGAAATGGAGATAAACTCTCCTCTGATGACTGTTTTCAAAGCCGCCCACTGCGTAGCCAGGGACGTGTCAGAGTTGCTAATGTGGGCCAGGTAGTCCTGGATGACTTCCTCCACTCGCTTCACTACCGATTTCTTATGGAGAAGCGTGTCTCGAAGCCGCCACATCCCTCTGGAGGGGGGGGCCGCCGGCCAAGCAAAGACCCCGGAAACCGGCGCATGATCGGACAGGGACAGGACCCCGATGTCCGCCGCCGTGGCAGCCGAGCGAAGCGGGCCGCTCACCAAAAGATAATCCAACCGCGAATAAGTGCGGTGTGCGTGGGAAAAATATGAGTAGTCCCTATCGGTGGGATGCATGGTGCGCCAGAGGTCATGCAGGTCCATCTCCGCAATCCGGTCCTGTACCGCCTTAGAAAGCTCCCCTGTCTGCGGAAAGCGCTGGGCAGACCTATCCAGAGTGGAGTCGAAGACCATATTCAGGTCTCCCCCCAAGATAATATGGCGATCGGGCGAGGCAGTAACGTCCACCAACACCGCTTCTAGGAAACGATCCTGGTGGTCGTTGGGGCTGTAAACCGAACCAACCGTAAAGGCAACACCTCCGAAGCGCATGCGATACACCAAAAGCCTCCCCTTCTGCTCAGCATGTTTATACAACACCTCCCCCCTAAAGGAGCTGGCTAGAAGAATGGCCACCCCAGCGGTCTTAGTAGCAGCAGAGGAAAAGAGTTGCGTGGGGAACTTGGCAGAGCGCAACCTATGGCAATCTCTGGGAAGTAAATGGGTCTCCTGCAGGAGGCAGATATCCGCTTGCGACCCCTCCAGCAGGGAGAGGATCGCCCTACACTTCACGGGGTTATTCAGACCCTTAACATTAAGGGTCACTACTTTCAGGGGTGGCATCGCCTCCAGGGAAACAACGCGCTATGCAGCAGGCGGGGGATCAGCGGAGGGGGCACGCGGGGCAGGGGCGCAGGGAAGGCCAGAAGCGGCATCGTACACATTCGGACAGTTTCGGACGGGACCCCCCCCACAACAAACCAACAGTGAAACCCCCCCAAAACCCACTTATGGCAACCAGCCAAAACAAAAAGCAGAAAACAACACCCCATAGTCTCAGTCCAGCCCAAATGGGCGAGTCTGCAGAAAACAGTCAAGTGGACGTCCAGCCACACACCACCCCCCTCGCCCCCCCAGCCCCCAGCCCAGCATCGTTAAAGCTAAGAGCCTCTCCCCCCGGAGAAAAGTTAGGCCGTTAAGGCCACTCCAGTAGATTCAGGCAAGTTCCTGGCCGCAGTCCTCAGGGCCTCCGCCATTTCAGCTCTGATGGTGGGCGAGTCTGGACGACTCGCCGGCGCTGACGATGGGCGCCTTCTCGACCTCCGTCTGCCCCGCCGCTCGGGACGCCGCCATGCGGGCGTAGCCCCTTCCTCCTCCGTAGCAGTAAGGCCCAGCACTCCGCAGACATCTTGTAAGGAGCGCAGCTGATGCAGCACCCCATTCCATCGAAAGATAAGACGGAAGGGGTGACCCCAGGAATAGGCTGTCTCGTGCTCTCGCAGAAAGTCCGTAGCGATGCGGAAAGACCTGCGCTTCTGCAGTGTGATGGCGGACAGGTCCTGATAGAGCGCCACAGGTCTTTCTCGGAAGGTCAGTGGTTGCTTCCTGCGGGCCTCCGTCATGATGCGCTCCTTTAGGGGGAAATCCGGCAAGAATGCCAGGATATCAGGCGGGGGTGCCGATGACTGGCGTTGGCGGCCCACCCTGTGTGCTCTGTCAATGCGGATTGGGAAATCCGCTCCTTCCTCCAAGATGTCGCGGAACAGGTCCTGCAGATAAGCCACTAGGTCCACACCTTCATCCGCGGATGGAACACCCCGCACCCGGATGTTGTTCCGCCTGGACCTGTTCTCGAGGTCCTCCGAGTGGGCCTGGAGCTCGACACATTGCTCCCGGAGGCGGAGGACGTCCTGCTGGAGATGGGTTATCTCCTCATCGCGACGTTGAGCCGCCGTCTCCACAGTATCGACCCGCTCGCCCAGGCCCTCGACCTCCCTGCGCACCTCCCGGACCTCTCCAGCCACTTCGGTCTTCAGAGTTTGAAATTCCTCCTTGAGGGAGCTGAATAAGTCCTCCATGAAGGACCGCGTGACCGGCGGCTCGCCCACAGTTGCGTCCGTCGATGCCCGGGAGGCCCCCGGGGACGGCTGCGTCCTGTCGCGTAGTTGCTGGGTCCTGCCGAGCATTTCTGGCAAAGTGCGATCTCCTCGTGCCGCGCCACGTCTTCCAGTCATCTTGGGGCCCGGCAAAGCCCAGGGTCAGTTGCTGTAGGCGAGCGCCGCCGTTCGCGGGCACCAGATGTGAGGCCCTCGCCGAGGACAAGGGTAGTGCGTCACAGGCGACAAAATGGCGGTCTGAGCCTGGGCAAAACGGCCCCCGGGCCAGTAGGGCAGGCAGCAACGTCCGAAGTGTAGGCCTCCCGCCTCGTGCTCCCAGGGAGGGCAGCAGATGAGTTGGTGCCAGGACGAGCCGAGGCTCCCGTGTGAGAAGGGCGCGGGCCGGGGTCACTGGGCTCAGCCACACAAAGACAAGATGGCGGGAGGGTGGGACCCAAGAAGGCAGCCCGAGCCAGCAAGTCCGTGGGCGACTCTCAAATGATAACGAGTCCGGAAAGTATAAAACCGATGCTTCCCTCCACCACCAGTTGATTTGCCCGGCTCGGGCACTGCTCGAACTCCGCCATCCAGCGCCTCCAGGCGCGGAGTTCGCAAGTCGTCACCCTTCGAGACCCCGGGAGGGGGGAGACCGCCGGTGCAGGGCTAAGGTCCGTCGCTCAGCAATGGTGCCCGCCACCAGGGCACCGGCCAGGAAGCCACCTCACTCCGCGGAGTCCGCTTAGTCCGCTCCCTCGGGATCTCCGGCTTTCCGCTTTTCAGCACTCGGGCCAGCCGAGGCGCGCGGACAGCGCCGCACAACGCTCCGCCTCCAGGCTCTTCTCCTCGGGGCGACCCGGGCTCTACTCCTCGGAGCAATCTTCGAATAAACTTTTCGGGAACTTCCCCCGGGGCCACAGAAGTCAAAGTGGCACCAAAATGTGCCCCTCGAGCTCCGGCACAGTCCTCTCACCCGCGGTGCAGCCGCGGGGGGAGAGAAGCGCAGAAATCAGGGCTCAGGCTGAGCTGGGCCGGAGGAGCTACGGGAGGAAGCGTCCGCTCACCCCGCCATCTTGGCCACGCCCCCTAAAATATTTTTTGAGCGTTTTTTTAATGATTTATTTGTTTCACAGCACTCATTTATGTTTGTCTCTTTATTTATTATTTCTTTTATGATCAGCACCCAGGGGCAAGAAGACGCGGTCCGAGTCGGCGGGACAACCACCATGGGACTGCTCCTCTACCGAGGGTCCTGCTGCTGGTCCCAGTAAGTCCTTCAGTGGTAATATTAACAATTAGATTTCCCAAACTTTTAACGCACCTTCTTTTTTCCGAACTATTAATTACGGTTCCAATCCCTAATTAAATTTTTTACAAAAGCTTCTTTGATCTTGATTATCTGTTTCCAAATGTTGGTTATCCCTGCCTTTAAGTTCCTTCTAACTGCCTCTGCTACGACTCTCTTTACTACTACTATTAGACTGTCTGTAGCTAAGCTTGCCCTGTTGGCCACTCTTTATTTAAGGTTTTCTTCTAAATAAAGCTCTGATAGACCAATAGCTGTAGCCACTGGGTCCACTCCTGTCCTTTGGATTTTCCTATTTAATTTCGAGGCTTTGACAATTCCTAGATGCCCGACCAGATGTTTGACTAGTATTTTTGTTAGGATAGTAGTACATACTGCTACTGTTGTGAGGATTCTGCACAGTCACATACAGAACTATGCAAAAGAAAATAGGATGTTGGTGATGGGAGGTTGGACATTACTCACACCTCAGTCAGAACTCAGAACCCACAATTCTCTGACCGACTAGCTATAGTGTCTCAGTAGGTCCCGAACCCCCACACGAAGATACCCAATGATTACTACACAACCCAGAACGTAACAGCCTTTTGCTCACTCACTCGTGTAAGTCTACAACACCACACCAAATATCACAGAGTCTATGTGTAAGTTCAAAAGGTTTATTTATTTCAAAATAACAAGCTTTGTAAGTTGTTCCATGGAATTACTACAGCCAGCTCCAACATGCAAAATAAATAAGATTAAAACAGTAAATATTTGTTACAACTAGTGCATGCTAGATAAAATCTGTGTGAATTCTCACCGCTGAATGTAGAAATACTGGTTACAGGTATCTTTTGTGAGCTCTGCAAATCTCTGGTTGGTGGAAGGGAATCTTCTGCTTATTATTTGAAAATGGTGCATGTTAGACAGTATAATGCAATTAAACAAGCATTTTGCAGTCATGCCAAAAAGTGTAACATTATGGCAAAATAATAGGGACTAATCAAACCCCATAAAAAATGGCTTGTTTTTCAACCTCTTCACTTGTATGCAACACTCATGTGGCCTCAAAGGCGTCTTACTACACAACAAGCTGTGAGGTAACATCCGCAAAAGAGTAGACATGAATCTAAAATGGTTTCATGCCTCAGGCTAAGTTTCCAAAGAGTAGAGTAGGCGTAGAGATGACCCTAGGGACCACATAATGCTAATAATGTCTGTCTAATGACTCTACTCTACTATGCAATTTGGACTAGTGATGATGTATGTTGTATTTTAACTGTTTTTTGAATCTTCCTTCCTAGTGAAAACGAGTAAAATAGGTAGAGGTGTACAGGCATCTAAAAAGGTGTCATTTTTTTTATAGGCATACTACCAGTACCAACCACCAGTGCCGGCGGGGCCAGCGGCAATGCTTCCATTCCGGAGGGGGCAGGAGTTGCGGCACCTGCAGGTGCTCCAGGGGGGGAGCCAGCAGCAGTGGTGGGAGGTGGTAAGTTATATTCATTACTTATTGGCATTACTAGCTGGAAGGGGAAAACTTCACTCACTGTACTGTGAGACTTATTAATTAAGTATGAACTTGAAGTTGTACTGAACAATAAACAACGGTTGAAGAAGACACCCTTTACTTAGCATTTACAATGCATTAGCAATAGCATTACCAGCGTGATTTGAGTAAGCAATGGCCTCTTCTATCTGACTCCAACTCAGCTGTGAAAGTTATGGAGAAGACTAAAAGTCATATCAGATGACCTTGATGGATGTGTTGAACAAAAAGGGAAAGAAGGGTGGAAGGAGGAAGGAAGGGCAAGATGTAATATGACTAGCAGAGAAGGATAATTTGGAAGCTGCATGCAGGTGGCTGATAGGAATCAAATGCAGGGGTTGTTGGAGGATGGGTGGAAGGTGTAAGAAGATGCCTGCCTGGGCGGGCAACACAGTATGGGCGGATAGTAGATAGCAAGAATCATCAGCGGTGTTTGTGTCAAACTCAAAGCCAAGGCAAGGAAGGAGTGAACACATGGGTGGTTGTTGGTGAAACCAGCTAAGGTTTGTTAAGCGATATGTAACAAAAGAATGATAGACATTTACTTTTAACACCTTCGCTGCTATTGATATTTTCCTCCTGTGCTGGAGATCCTTGATATACATTATTTCATGACGAGCTCAGCTATATATAGTAAGGAATTCGCATTTACAAAACCCTATTTTACTCACACAAAACCATTGAAATTCCATATATAGTTAGTTGCACTAACTATATATCGCGCACCCGCAATCCACTGCTGATGATGTCACATATTACATAATTCATGACATGGTCAGTGACATCACTGATATATGGAATTTCAATGGTTTTGTGTGAGTAAAATAAGGTTTTGTAAATGCGAATTCCTAACTATATATGGTCTATAACCTATGGTTTTTTCAGTGAATTTTCAAGGTTTTGTAAATGCTAATTCCTAACTATATATGGTCTATAACCTATGGTTTTTTCAGTGAATTTTCAAGGTTTTGTAAATGCTAATTCCTAACTATATATGGTCTATAACCTATGGTTTTTTCAGTGAATATATATATATATACATACATATATAAACATATATCATCTGTATATCTATATAAATACAAACATAAATGCATGCATACATATACTTATATGCATACAGATGCATGTTATTTACATGAAAGTTGAAAAAACACTAATAAAAGCAAATCTAAAAAGCCACCTCATTACAAACAGAATGGCTTTAACTTAAACGAGGGCGAGATCTATTGCATTTTCAATGCTTGTTTACTTTGGTTCCATCAAGAAGGCATTCAGATGTGTCACACATTTGCCATAAATTCTGAATGTTAGCACTCTAGTTGCACATTAGATCACTGTAGTAAAGCTACTGCTCACCAGGGACGTCTGCTGCTGGTATTCAAAGTGCATGTTTCAGTCTGCATGTCAGAATTTTTTTAATGAAATAGAAGAGGATTTGAGAAGTCACTCAAAATGATCCCTAATTTTTCTTTCTGAAGCACTAATCATACTTTCTATGGCAAAATTAACCCCCTCATGTTGTTCCTTTTTAAATTGAGTGTTTTCAGACTTACCACTTCATTCCAATCAAGATGGCTTCTGGTGTGCCATACTTTTGTCATAAGTAAGACTGTTAGCGCTCTAGTTGTTCTTTAGAACACTCTGGGACATTCTGTCATTGGGCTATACTTGGGGTACATCTGGGTGATATTTGGGCTACATTTAGGCTCTTTTGTCTCTGGTGGCCATCTTGGGAGACTGTATGTCAGAATTTTATAATAAAATTGAAGAGGGTTTGAGAAGTCACTCAAAATGTGCCCTAATTTTTCTTTCTGCAGCACTAATCATAATTCATATGGCAAAATATACCCCCTCATTTTGTTCCTTTGTAAATTAAATGTTTTAAGAGTTACCACTTTATTCCAATCAAGATGGCTTCAGGTGTGCCATACCTTTGTAATAAGTAGGACTGTTAGCGCTCTAGTTGTTCTTTAGAACACTCTGGGACATTCTGTCATTGGGCTATACTTGGGCTACATCTGGGTGATATTTGGGCTACATTTGGGCTCTTTTGTCTCTGGTGGCCATTTTGGGAGACTGCATGTCAGAATTTTTTAATGAAATAGAAGAGGATTTGAAAAGTCACTCAAAATGTGCCCTAATTTTTCTTTCTGCAGCACTAATAATACCTTCTATTGCATAATATACCCCCTCATTTTGTTCCTTTTTAAAATAAATGTTTTAAGAGTTACCACTTTATTCCCATCACGATGGCTCCAGGTGTGCTGTACCTTTGTAATAAGTAGGACTGTTAGCGCTCTAGTTGTTCTTTAGAACACTCTGGGACATTCTGTCATTGGGCTATACTTGGGCTACATCTGGGTGATATTTGGGCTACATTTGGGCTCTTTTGTCTCTGGTGGCCATTTTGGGAGACTGCATGTCAGAATGTTTTAATGAAATAGAAAAGGATTTGAGAAGTCACTCAACATGTGCCCTAATTTTTCATTCTGCAGCACTAATCATACTTTCTATGGCAAAATATACCCCCTCATGTTGTTTCTTTTTAAATTAAATGTTTTAAGAGTTACCACTTTATTCCAATCAAGATGGCTTCAGGTGTGCCATACCTTTGTAATAAGTAGGACTGTTAGCGCTCTAGTTGTTCTTTAGAACACTCTGGGACATTCTGTCATTGGGCTATACTTGGGCTACATCTGGGTGATATTTGGGCTACATTTGGGCTCTTTTGTCTCTGGTGGCCATTTTGGGAGACTGCATGTCAGAATGTTTTAATGAAATAGAAAAGGATTTGAGAAGTCACTCAAAATGTGCCCTAATTTTTCATTCTGCAGCACTAATCATACTTTCTATGGCAAAATATACCCCCTCATGTTGTTTCTTTTTAAATTAAATGTTTTAAGAGTTACCACTTTATTCCAATCAAGATGGCTTCAGGTGTGCCATACTTTTGTAATAAGTAGGACTGTTAGCGCTCTAGTTGTTCTTTAGAACACTCTAGGAGGCTGCAGTAGAGCACAAAGGAATCAACTGACAGTCTCTGTCCGTGTTGGATGTACATGTTTTACTGAGAATGTCAGACTTCATTTTCACATGACTGAGAAAGATAATGTGAATTTACAGAAAATATGCTTTCAGTTTAGCTTATAGATCCCCTTCCAAACCACTGTGGGAAAATCATGAGATATTAGTTTTCTTTCAAACAATATTCATGATATCACAGCAGAAGGTTTTTTCACATGGTAAAATCACCTTAGAACCCACCACAATTCCTAAAACGAGTATGGTACCATCAACAAATGATTTATAATGTAACTAAAGTCCTAAAACCCTCTATTAACTACAATGCTTTTTAATGAGGTGCTATCATGTATATTGGTCCCAAGATGGCTGCCAACACTTCTTGGATGAAGTGCTGACAGCCAATCAGATCAGATGTGGGGTTAGGCTCCGCCCAGATATATATCTTTTTTTGAACCTAAATTACTCAAAATCCACTGGAGCACATTATTGAGACCTAGCAAAGGCACATCGGGCTAACAGTCCCTACAATTTTGCCAAGTTTCGTGCAAATCCATGCAGCCGTTCGAGCTAAAAGTGAGGCCAACCGCCCTATGGAAATTAACATGGGAAAAACGCGTTTTGGGACCCCCCTTTTTTCTCGGCCCCCCCTTGATGAAACCCCCCCACATTGTCAGGGGCTGCTCAGAAACAAAATGTTCCATTTTCCTGAAAATTTCAGCCAATTCCGTCCACAAAAGCCAAAGTTATTAGACATAGAATTTTCAAAAATCCCATAGAGAAAAAATCCTAACTATATATACCTACTGGCGACTGCCAGTAGGTAATATATATATATATATATATATATATATATATATATATATATATATATATATATATATATTATCAAGCACCTTCCTCTGACTACAAGGACCACTTCCTACCAATGGTAATTTATTTTCGATTGTGTCAACCATCCTGCAAAGGGTGGCCTATCTGTTTGTTACACAATCAATGAACAAAGTACCTTATGCAGTAGCGGTCAGTGGTGGGAGTGCTGGCGGATGGTGATTTGAGGAGTAGGAGGGCAGGGTGGTGGGTAGTACACTATGGATTATGAATGCAGTGCGCTCAACTAAATTTGTGTTATTTATTTATATGTTTACTTACCAGTAATTGTCCGCAATCCATAGTTTGCTCCCCCCACCCTGTCCCTCCCCTTCCTCACGTCACCGCCCGCCAGCACTCCCACCACTGACCGCTACTGGACTGATATGTCTACGTTCCATATAAGCAATGATCATTGGATCAGAAATATATTATATTAATCTGCCTTTTTGTAGTAGCCAGGGCACAGTGAAAGTGAAATTGAGCAATTGCCCTTCATGTAACAGAGAGAGCATGGCCAGTGCCACTTGTAATCGAAAAATACGAGCTTTCCCACCTGCAGAGTAGTAAAGAAACGTAACGGGAGTCTGCGTAGTGACTCGTATGTTTGTCTTGGACGCAAGCTTAGCTGACTGAGATGGCATACCGGCTACAAGGTTATGTACTTTAGCTAAACTAGAGATAAGAAATAGACTGGTGATCTGTGTACTGGAGTCCATCCATAGTACTAGGGCAAGTATAATGCCGGAAGGAAACTCCAACAAATGTTATAGGCCGAGGAAGGGAGAGGATAGATACTTATCATAAATGTTATGTACTGCGCTTGCTAGTGCTACTGTGCCACTATGTGTTGAATTAATTTTGTGTTACTGTTTTGCTAACAGTATTGGTTACAATTCTGTTTCTTTTTTTATAGATCCTCCTTCCTAAAAACCAACATGGAAGGAGTTGGCAGCCTGGGCCCGGTGTCGAAATTGGAGGTCATCTATGAAGAATACCGCTGACTGGTGGCTCAGGCAGAGGAAAATGAGGGGCAGCAGCTGCAGCCTCTTCCAATACCTCGGGCCCCAGCCAGGCCCCGCCTCCAGTAGTATGGCACCACGGTAAGGCAGCCACCCACCGACGCCATTTTTGCAAATGCAAGTGCTAGGCATTTTGCCAGAAAATTCTCCTCCGGGTGGCACAGCTCGAGGACCAATTAGAGGAGTGAGTCAAAATCTTGGTGGACAAACACCTGAAAGCCCGCCGATTGTCGATGGACCCTGTTAATTTGCCCCTTTTTAGTACTTTTTAAGCGTGGGCGCAAAATCCGTTCCGTTTGCGGAATTCGTGGATTTTTGGCAATTTTGCGGTCCGCGAATTTGCCCAAAAATCTGAAAATTCGCAAGCTGGCGGATTTTTTTGCTTGCTCCGCTTCAAAAATACAATATCGCGCGGGCGGCCTTGACTTACTGTGAATCTGAGTTCGCCGTGGTGTTTTCTTCCTGGTTTGCGTGTGCTGTGCCATTTTGGATCTTGCTGCGTGATCGCGTGAGTTTTTCGACCGCAAGTACGTCATCACGGCCAGCCATCTTGCACAGCAAGAGTTTGACAACGCGTGTAGGTCATAAGGGCCCGCGATCATGCATCGCGGGAGTAAACAATTGCTAACACGTAGATGCGGAGCGCAGCAGACTTCTGGCCGGTGATTTGAACAGCTTGCTTTCCCAAACTTGCAAAAATTGCAATTCTGCACAAGAAATCCACCGTAGGCAGCATAAACCTTCTGAAAATGATGATTTTGATCAGAATAACTCCAAAGTCAATTTTTGGGTGGGTGGGAGGAAGGAAGTGCCCTAGAGTCTCCAACTTCCTGTTCCTGTCCAGCAGGCTCCTCCCAGTGCTTCGTCCATGTCCTGGTCACTTTTCATTTGGATCTGGAGCTGGAAGGATTACTTTTTGTGGCTGCTGCTGGATATTTGTATTTGAGGACTTTTTGGACTTTGGAGTTTGGATCACTTTTGGACTTGAGATTTTACAAGTAAGTTGGTGTGGTTTGTTTGGGGCATTGCAGTTGTTGCAACTACAATTTTAAAACTTTTTCACAACTTTAAAAAATATATATTGTTGTGTAGCCACAGTATCCAGTAGGCCCAGGGTTAGTCATGGGTGCATGATACAACTTTTGCTGTGAGTTTTGTTGAGCTTAAATCTCATTTATGTCATGGAATTTTAGGTCACTGTTATATGTGTTTTTTGCTTTTTTAATTTTGGGGTTGCCTGTAATGCCTCACTAGCCAGTAGGCCCAGGTGTAGTGAGTGGTGCATGGACTGAGTCTTTCTGTGGGGTGTCTTGTATTTAAACATCATTGAGGGCATGGATGGCATGGGATTGCAGTGATTTTGGTGTGTTTTTTTGACTTTTTGGGGTGTTCTTGGGGCCTGGCCATGTGGGTGGGGGTCATTTTGAGGCCTGGTCCAGGCAGGATCTGGCCATGTGGCTTGGGGTCAAGGGCCATTTTAAAAGCCAGGCAGTGTGCTCAGGCCTGCACACAGTTTGCATTGCTTTCATCCTTAATGCCCAGAGGTACTCAGTGGTGCATGGACCAAGTCTTTCTGTGGGGTGTCTTGAATTTAAACATCATTGAGGGCATGGATGGCATTGGATTGTGGTGATTTTTGTGTGCTTTTTGACTTTTCGGGTGGTGTTCGGGCCTGGCAATGTGAGTGGGGGCCATTTTGAGGCCTGGTCCAGGCAGGGCCTGGCCATGTGGTGGGGGTCAAGGGGCCATTTTGAAGCCAGGCAGTGTGCTCAGGCCTTCACCCAGTTTCCCTTGCTTTCATCCATTATGCCCAGGGGTACTCAGTGGAGCGTAGACCAAGTCTTTCTGTGGGGTGTCTTGAATTTAAACATCATTGAGGGCATGGATGGCATTGGATTGTGGTGATTTCTGTGTGCTTTTCAACTTTTGGGCTGTTTTTGGGGCCTGGCCATGTGGGTGGGGGCCATTTTGAGGCCTGGTCCAGGCAGGGCCTGGCCATTTGGCTGGCAGTCAAGGGGCCATTTTGAAGCCAGACAGTGAGCTCAGGCCTGCACGCAGTTTGCCTTGCTTTCATCCTTAATGCCCATAGGTACTCAGTGGTGCATGGACCAAGTCTTTCTGTGGGGTGTCTTGAATTTAAACATCATTGAGGGCATAGATGGCATTGGATTGTGGTGATTTTTGTGTGTTTTTTTAAATTTCGGGTGGTGTTCGGGTCTGGCCATGTGAGTGGGGGCCATTTTGAGGCCTGGTCCAGGTAGGGCCTGGCCATGTGGTAGGGGGCAAGGGGCCATTTTGAAGCCAGGCAGTGTGCTAAGGCCTGCACCCAGTTTGCCTTGCTTGCCTTTCATCCATTATGCCCAGGGGTACTTAGTGGTGAATGGACCAACTCTCTCTGTGTGTTCTCTCTTCTATTAATTTAAACATCCATTTTGGATTTCAATTGCAATTTTTATTTTGTGTCTTTCTGTTTTTAGGTGTGTTGTTGTAATAATAATAAATGCAATGCCTAGTTGCAAATATTAATTGAAGCATGACATATGCAACATTTATTTAACTGATGTTCCCCTGGCTTCCTTTGCTTTTAGGTGCACAAGAGAATCACATCAGTCATCGTTCATCATCAGTGCCAGGAAGAAGTCCTGCAGCGGTGTGTGCAGCACAACGTCACGTGATGTCACGTGTGGCCACAGACAACTCTTCAACCCGTGCAACTGCGGCCTGCTGTTCTGACATCTGAAGAAGATGGGCCCAAAGAAATGTGGCCGTAGCGCCTCTGTGAAAAAAGTTGCCAGTGCCACTGCCAGTAAGAAGGAGCAGAAGAAGCAAGTGGCACCACCTACCAAGGAGACTGGTGTGCCCACAGGCACCTTTTTGGGGAAACTGCTGGGAAGGTTTAATTTTGATTGCAAGTGGTTTGAAGAAAATCCATGCATGGAAAAGGGGTTTTTTGAGCCTACTTTCAGAGTGCGTTTTGGCACGATTTGAACTTAGGCCTCTGCGAGTTAACAGTATTTCACGTTTTTGGGGGGGTAATGTGGGGGTGTTCTAGATTTTTGGGAGTGGTTTGAGGGGTCTGGGAGCACTGCTGGGAAGGTCTAATTTAGATTGCAATTGGTTAGAAGAAAATCCATGGTGGAAAAGGGGTGCTTTTTTAACAGTATTGCATGTTTTTCAGGGGCTGTTTGGGGGTGTTCTAGATTTTTTGGATTTGGTTTAGGGGTCTGGGAGCATTCTTGGGAAGGTCTAATTTTGATTGCAAGTGGTTTGAAGAAAATCCATTATGGAAAAGGGGGGTTTTGCCCTAGTTGCAGAGAGCGTTTTGGCACGATTTTAAGTTAGTCCTCTTTGGGTATAGCAATATTGCATGTTTTTTGGGGGCTGTTTGGGGGTGTTCTAGATTTTTGAGAGTGGGTTTAGGGGTCTGGGACTACTGCTGGGAAGGTCTAATTTTGATTGCAAGTGGTTTGCAGAAAATCCATGGTGGAAAAGGGGAGTTTGTTCCTACTTTCAGAGTGCATTTTGGCACGATTTGAACTTAGGCCTCTGCGAGGTAGCAGTATTGCACATTTTTGAAAAGGTATTGTGGGGTGTTCTAGAATTTTGGGAGTGGGGTGAGGGGTCTGGGAGCATTGCTGGGAAGGTCTAATTGTGATCGCAAGTGGTTTGAATAAAATCCATGGTGGAAAAGGGGTGTTTTTTATCAGTATTACATGTTTTTGGGGGGCTGTTTTGAGGTGTTCTAGATTTTTTGGGAGTGGGTTTAAGGGTCTGGGAGCACTGCTGGGAAGGTTTCATTTTGATTGCAAGTGGTTTGAAGAAAATTCAAGGTGGAAAAGGGGTGTTTTGGGCCTACTTCCAGAGTGCTTCTTGGCACGATTTGAACTTAGGCCTCTGCAAGGTAGCAGTATTGTACGTTTTGGGGAGGGTAATTTGGCGTGTTCTAGATTTTTGGGAGTGGGTTGAGGGGTCTGGTCTGGGAGCACTGCTGGGAAGGTCTAATTTTGATTGCAAGTGGTTTGAAGAAAATCCATGTTGGAAAAGGGGGGTTTGGGCCTACTTTCAGAGTACATTTTGGCACGATTTGAACTTAGGCCTTTGCGAGATAGCAGTATTGCACGTTTTTGGGAAGGTAATGTGTAGTATGCAGGTCCATACATACTAGTAAGGATGTAGCCGAGGCAGTAGTGGTTGAGATAAGAAGTAGGTTTATTAAGCCATAAATAAGTTTCAGGAAGTATTATGCTGGAACAAGCAGCCCCACCAGGAGCAGCCTCCTAGCTACTCAGCCCATACTCCAATTGCCAACCTCATACCAGTCACACAAGCATTCCATCCATGTCAATCACACTCACATTCTAAACTGGAACACTCACACTGGCTGAGTAGCTTGGAGCAGAGAAGTGCAGTAACATAAACACTAACCCAGAATACTACACATCCTCCCCCTCTCGAATTGAAAAAACAAAAGAGAACCAGAGAGCGAAGAAGAAAACTAACCACAAACAGAGTATACAATCGCAAAATGTATCCGTAAACCCAGGGATGAGAAGGACTTCACACCACGAGAGGGTAAACAGACAAAAGCCAAGAAAGAAGGAAGAAAGAGACAGTAGACACTAAAACTGGCACCATCCTCCTCCTTTAATACTGAAGAAAAAGAAAAATGAAATATGAGAGACGAACGCACAAACAACAAGTGAGCAAGACCTAACATGAAGAAAACGTCTTCACGAAGGTAGACTGTGGCAAACAAGGCCACTCCTCAAGAGAGGAACTAAGAAGACATGGGACTAACCCATGAACGAAGGTGTAACCAGGGACAACCCAAGAAAACACACGCAGCACGGGAAGGTGCAGCACAATGTGGCAAAACAATTCCACTCCTCAAGTGAGGAACACTGAAAATATGGGGTTACCCATAACCAAAAAGAAGAAGGTGTAACAAGGGACAGGACCCAAGCACACACGCGGGACGGACTGGTGCAGCGCAATGTGGCAAAACAATTCCACTCCTCATGTGAGGAACACTGAAAATAGGGGTTACCCATAACCAAAAAGAAGGTGGAACAAGGGACAGGACCCAAGCACACACGCGGCACGGACAGGTGCAGCACAATGTGTAACAAACACAGAAGTAAGAAGTGAAGCACAACCAGCTTACACAAGACAAAGAGAAAATGTGATGCACAGGGCGTCTTACACACTGGACACAAAAGAGAAATTCGCACAGTGCGACATGCACGCAATAAACGTACAATAAAGATGTCCAACACAAGTAGAGAAGGTAAAGTCGGAAACAAAGACTAGACCCTATAACCCAAACATGAGGGTTAACATATGGTAAAACCATGAGGGGAAATAGAATTGCGACCTAAACCCATCCCAAAAACAGGGATACAGTGATGCAAAAGAGGGTGAGGGAACCCTTAACCAAAACTTTGCGCAAACATGAGTGAGAACTCATGTACCAAACTAAGACACTTAAATGAGGGTGAGAGAACCCTAAACGAAGAGGGTGAGAAAACCCACAAATGAAAAGCAACACAAGCGTAAATGCAGTGTAGACATAAGGGTGAGAGAACCCAACATAAGTAAAATGACGCATTACTTATACATTTCATAAATGAGCATACTGTAAGTTAAAAATATGCCTTTTGTATAATGCGTAAGTTAAAAAGACATGAATGATAAAAAACCACAGTCATAGGTGTGCCTGTGACCGGTATGAAAGACAGGCGTGACTTGAAACATTTCTTGAAGAAGTGAAGGAAGGAAACCATGGAAGATAGTTGATCACAAATTCAAATGAAAAATACCAACTTTGGACACTAGATGGCAACGTAACCATTGAAGGGCATTGTAATAATGAAATTTAGATCATGTAAAAATGCCATCGGCTCCAAAAAAAACTTCACATCGTCAAAAACGAGTATTGTCAAATGGCAAATACCTTCCATAAACTCCTTCATTATGTCCAAAAGTACAATATGACAACGGATGGTAGCAAAAACCGACCCAGCAAGATAACGTGAGGAAAACACTTAACATGAGCTCCCATTCGTGACCTTCAATACTGCATCAGGAATAAGCGGAGAAACCTTAGCTGCAGAGTGAAGAGCTTGTCACCAAAATGAAAAATGAAGAGTTTCCCAAAAACACCACAGGTTGTGAACCCGCTCGTGCAAGTTCGGTATGAACAGCCTCTTCCAGTCAGTGCCGAGACGATATCAAAGTACAGACTACGTTGCCAAAGTAAAGATGGGGGCACGCTCATCACGTAGCTCCGGGTGGCTCACGGTTGAAACATGCTGTTGTGCTGACGTGAAAACATGACGCATCCCCTTCACAGAACCCTCCTGCAAGGTTCGATTGCGTCACCATTACGAGCTGTCAGAGGAGAAGAAAGGAGCTCCACAGCAATGGAAATACCGGCTCAAAGAAAACAGTTAGTAGCCTGACAGAAACAGGTACGATCTAAATACACGATATTTAAAGCGTCGCTCTTTAAAATTTATTACGCTTTACTACCGCTGAGCAAACAAATACAGCCACTGAAAGAGACAGTCATTTTCCTCAAGAAATAGCTTATTCCTTGAATAGGCAGGGGTGCTGGCACACAGTTCAAATTGCTTCGACAGTCAGCGCTAGTGGAGACAATAACTCTCACCCAAAGATGGTAACACATCCAACAACTGAGATAAACGAAAGTCTTTTGGAGTAAAAAGAAAGTCTTTTTCAAAGCACAAGTCTCTTAAATCAGAAAAAAAACGATTACCTTGGTTTCAAGGGCAAGTACTTGGCTAAAACTGCTTGCTTTAGTAAACAAAGCTTGTTGCTTACTATTCACAATGTTGGACGTGGTTTCATCTGCGTCACTTAGGTAGCTTGAGAGAAGATTTTCTACGCAGAAATCTTGTTGAAGATGACTTGAACGGACGCTTTTGCTAGGGCTGCCTGGTGTGTTAGGCACTGGTGGGGCTACTATACGTGCTTGTAGAGGTTCCTACTTTTGTGATGAAAGATGCTTGTTCCACTTCAGTTGCAGGATACTCCCAACTCTTGTAAATATGCATATTTTGCGCAGGAAAGTTTCCAGATCGTCACCATGAATAATCTAGTATGCAGGTCCATACATACTAGTAAGGATGTAGCCGAGGCAGTAGTGGTTGAGATAAGAAGTAGGTTTATTAAGCCATAAATAAGTTTCAGGAAGTATTATGCTGGAACAAGTAGCCCCACCAGGAGCAGCCTCCTAGCTACTCAGCCCATACTCCAACTGCCAACCTCATACCAGTCACACAAGCATTCCATCCATGTCAATCACACTCACATTCCAAACTGGAACACTCACACTGGCTGAGTAGCTTGGAGCAGAGAAGTGCAGTAACATAAACACTAACCCAGAATACTACATAATGTGGCGTATTCTAGATTTATGGGAGTGGGTTGAGGGGTCTAGGAGCACTGCTGGGAAGGTCTAATCTTGATTGCAAGTGGTTTGAAGAAAATCCATGGTGGAAAAGGGGTGTTTGGGGCCTACTTTCAGAGTGCGTTTTGGCAGGATTTGAACTTGGGCCTCTGCGAGGTAGCAGTATGGCACGTTTTTGGGAGGGTAACGTGGGGTGTTCTAGATTTTTGAGTGTGGGTTGAGGGGCCTGGGAGCACTGCTGGGAAGGTTTTATGTTGATTGCAAGTGGTTAGAAGAAAATCCATGCATGGAAAAGGGGTGTTTTGAGCCTACTTTCAGAGTGCGTTTTGGCAGGATTTGAACTTAGGCCTCTGCGAGGTAGCAGTATGGCACGTTTTTGGGAGGGTAATGTGTGGGTGTTCTAGATTTTTAGGAGTGGTTTGAGGGGTCTGGGAGCACTGCTGGGAAGGACTAATTTTGAATTCAAGTGGTTTGAAGAAAATCCATTGTGGAAAATGGGGGTTTGGGCCGAGTTGCAGAGAGCGTTTTGGCACGATTTTAAGTTTGTCCTCTTTGGGTATAGCAGTATTGCATGTTTTTGGGGGGCTGTTTGGTGGTGTTCTAGATTTTTGGGGATGGTTTTAGAGTTTGAGAGGCACGGTGGGAAGGTCTAATTTTGATTATAAGTGGTTTGAAGAAAATCTATGATGGAAAAGGGGTGTTTTTTAGCAGTATTGCATGATTTTGGGGGCCTGTTTGTGGGTGTTCTAGATTTTTGGGAGTGGGTTTAGGGGTCCGGGACTACTGCTGGGAAGGTCTAATTTTGATTGCAAGTGGTTTGAAGAAAATCCATGGTGGAAAAGGGTTGTTTGTTTCAACTTTCAGAGTGCGTTTTGGCACGATTTGAACGTAGGCCTCTGCGAGGTAGCAGTATAACACGTTTTACGGAGGGTAATGTGCGGTGGTATCGATTTTTGGCAGTGGGGTTAGGGGTCTGGGAGCACTGCTGTGAAGGTCTAATTTTGATTGCAAGTGGTTTGAAGAAAATCCATTGTGGAAAATGGGGGTTTGGGCCGAGTTGCAGAGAGCGTTTTGGCACGATTTTAAGTTAGTCCTCTTTGGGTTTAGCAGTATTGCATGTTTTTGGGGGGGCTGTTTGGGGTGTCCTAGATTTTTGGGAGTGGGTTTAGGGGTCTGGGAGCACTGCTGGGAAGGTTTAATTTTGATTGCAAGTGGCTTGAAGAAAATCCATGCATGGAAAAGGGGTGTTTTGAGCCTACTTTCAGAGTGCGTTTAGGCACGATTTGAACTTAGACCTCTGCGAGGTAGCAGTATGGCACGTTTTTGGGAGGGTAATGTGTGGGTGTTCTAGATTTTTAGGAGTGGTTTGAGGGGTCTGGGAGCAATGCTTGGTAGGTCTAATTTTGATTTCAAGTGGTTTGAAGAAAATCCATTATGGAAAATGGGGGTTTGGGCCTCGTTGCAGAGAGCGTTTTGGCGTGATTTTAAGTTAGGCCTCTTTGGGGATAGCAGTATTGCATGTTTTTGGGGGGCTGTTTAGGCGTGTTCTAGATTGTTGGGAGTGGGTTTAGGGGTCTGGGAGCACTGTTGGGAAGGTCTAATTTTGATTGCAAGTGGTTTGAAGAAAATCCATTGCGGAAAAGGGGGGTTTGGGCCTAGTTGCAGAGAGCGTTTTGGCACGATTTTAAGTTAGTCCTCTTTGGGTATAGCAGTATTGCATGTTTTTGGGGGGCTGTTTGGGGGTGTTCTAGAATTTTGGGGATGGGGTGAGAGTTTGAGAGGCACGGTGGGAAGATCTAATTTTGATTGCAAGTGGTTTGAAGAAAATCTATGATGGAAAAGGGGTGATTTTTAGCAGTATTGCATGTTTTTGGGGGCTGTTTGGGGGTGTTCTAGATTTTTCGGAGTGGGTTTAGGGGTCTGGGACTACTGCTGGGAAGGTCTAATTTTGATTGCAAGTGGTTTGAAGAAAATCTATGCATGCAAAAGGGGTGTTTTGGACCTACTTTCAGAGTGTGTTTTGGCACGATTTGAACTTAGGCCTCTGTGAAGTAGTAGTATTGCACGTTTTTGGGAGGGTAATGTGGGGAATTCTAGATTAATGGGAGTGGGTAGAGGGGTCTAGGATCACTGCTGGGAAGGTCTAATTTTGATTGCAAGTGGTTTGAAGAAAATCTATGCATGCAAAAGGGGTGTTTTGGACCTACTTTCAGAGTGTGTTTTGGCACGATTTGAACTTAAGCCTCTGCGAGGTAGCAGTATTGCACGTTTTTTGGAGGGTAATATGGGGTGTTCTAGATTTTTGGGAGTGGGGTGAGGGGTCTTGGAGCACTGCTGGGAAGGTCTAATTGTGATCGCAAGTGGTTTGAATAAAATCCAATGTGGAAAATGGGTGTTTTCTAGCAGTATTGCATGTTTTTGGGGGGCTGTTTGGGGGTGTTCTAGATTTTTGGGAGTGGGTTTAGGGGTCTGGGAGCACTGCTGGGAAGGTCTAATTCTGATTGCAAGTGGTTTGAAGAAAATCCAATGTCGAAAAGGGGGGGTTGGGCCTAGTTGCAGAGAGCGTTTTGGCACGATTTTAAGATAGTCCTCTTTGGGTTTAGCAGTATTGCATGTTTTTGGGGGGCAGTTTGGGGGTGTTCTAGATTTTTGGGGATGGGTTGCGAGTTTGAGAGGCATGCTGGGAAGGTCTAATTTCGATTGTAAGTGGTTTGAAGAAAATCTATGATGGAAAGGGGGTGTTCTTTAGCAGTATTGCATGTTTTTGGGGGCTGTGTGGGGGTGTTCTAGATTTTTGGGAGTGGGTTTAGGGGTCTGGGAGCACTGCTGGGAAGGTCTAATTTTGATTGCAAGTGGTTTGCAGAAAATCCATGGTGGAAAAGAGGGGTTTGGGCCTAGTTGCAGAGAGCGTTTTGGCACGATTTTAATTTAGGCCTCTTTGGGGATAGCAGTATTGCATTCTAATTTTGATTGCAAGTGTTTTGAAGAAAATCTATGATGGAAAAGGGGTGTTTTTTAGCCGTACTGCATGTTTTTGGGGGCTGTTTGGGGGTGTTCTACATTTTTAGGAGTGGGTTTAGGGGTCTAGGAGCACTGCTGAGAAGGTCTAATTTTGATTGCAAGTGGTTTGAAGAAAATCCATGGTGGAAAAGGGGTGTTTTGGGCCTACTTTCAGAGTGTGTTTTGGCACGATTTGAACTTAGGCCTCTGCAACGTAGCAGTATTGCACGTTTTTGGGAGAATAATGCGGGGCATTCTAGATTTATTGTAGTGGGTTGAGGGGTCTAGGAGCACTGCTGGGAAGGTCTAATTTTGATTGCAAGTGGTTTGAAGAAAATCCATGGTGGAAAAGGGGTGTTTTGGGCCTACTATCAGAGTGCTTCTTGCCACGATTTGAACTTAGGCCTCTGCAAGGTAGCAGTATTGCACGTTTTGGGGAGGGTAATGCGGGGCATTCTAGATTTATTGTAGTGGGTTGAGGGGTCTAGGAGCACTGCTGGGAAGGTCTAATTTTGATTATTTCAAGTGGTTTGAAGAAAACTCATTGTGGAAAAAGGGGGTTTGGCCTAGTTGCAGAGAGCGTTTTGGTGTGATTTTAAGTTAGTCCTCTTTGGGGATAGCAGTATTGCATGTTTTTGGGGCGCTGTTTGGGGGTGTTCTAGATTTTTGGGGATGGGTTGGGAGTTTTAGAGGTACGGTGGGAAGGTCTAATATTGATTGCAAGTGGTTTGAAGAAAATCTATGATGGAAAAGGGGTGTTTTTGAGCAGTATTGCGTGTTTTTGGGGGCTGTTTGGGGGTGTTCTAGATTGTTGGGAGTAGGTTGAGGGGTCTGGGAGCACTGCTGGGAAGGTATAATTTGATTGCAAGTGGTTTGCAGAAAATCCATGGTGGAAAAGGGGTGTTTTGGGCCTACTTTCAGAGTGCGTTTTGGCACGATTTGAACTTAGGCCACTGCGAAGTAGCAGTATTGTAGGTTTTGGGGAGGGTAATGTGGGGTGTTCTAGATTTTTGGGAGTGGGTTGAGGGGTCTGGGAGCACTGCTCGGAAGGTCTAGTTTTTATTGCAAGTGGTTTGAAGAAAATCTATGATGGAAAAGCGGGTATTTTTTAGCAGTATTGCATGTTTTTGGGGGCTGTTTGGGGGTGTTCTAGATTTTTGGGAGTTGGTTTAGGGGTCTGGGACAACTGCTGGGAAGGTCTAATTTTGATTGCAAGTGGTTTTAAAAAAATCCATGGTGGAAAAGGGGGGTTTGTACCTACTTTCAGAGTGCGTTTTGGCACGATTTTAAG
Source organism: Lissotriton vulgaris (assembly GCF_964263255.1). Classification (NCBI taxonomy): domain Eukaryota; kingdom Metazoa; phylum Chordata; class Amphibia; order Caudata; family Salamandridae; genus Lissotriton; species Lissotriton vulgaris. The sequence goes on from NC_141685.1 coordinate 868,870,690, forward strand.
TTAGTCCTCTTTGGGTATAGCAGAATTGCATGTTTTTGGGGGGCTGTTTGGGGGTGTTCTAGTTTTTTGGGGATGGGTTGCGAGTTTGAGAAGTACGGTGGAAAGGTCTAATTTTGATTGCAGGTGGTTTGAAGAAAATCTATGATGGAAAAGAGGTGTTCTGTAGCAGTATTGCATGTTTTGGGGGGCTGTTTGGGGGTGTTCTAGATTTTTGGGAGTGGGTTTAGGATTCTGGGACTACTGCTGGGAAGGTCTAATTTTGATTGCAAGTGGTTTGAAGAAAATCCATGGTGGAAAAGGGGGGCTTGTTCTTAACTTTAGAGTGCGTTTTGGCACGATTTGAACTTAGGCCTCTGCGAGGTAGCAGTATTGCACGTTTTTGGGAGGGTAATTTGGGGTGTTCTAGATTTTTGGGAGTGGGTTGAGGGGTCTGGTCTGGGAGCACTGCTGGGAAGGTCTAATTTTGATTGCAAGTGGTTTGAAGAAAATCCATGGTGGAAAAGGGGTGTTTTTTAGCAGTATTGCATGTTTTTCAGGGGCCGTTTGGGGGTGTTCTAGATTTTTGGGAGTGGGTTTAGGGGTCTGGGAGCACTGTTGGGACGGTCTGATTTTGATTGCAAGTGGTTTGAAGAAAACCATTGTGGAAAAGGGGGGTTTGGGCCTAGTTGCAGAGAGCATTTTGGCACGATTTTGAGTTAGTGCTCTTTGGGTGTAGCAGTATTGCATGTTTTTGGGGGGCTGTTTGGGGGTGTTCTAGATTTTTTGGGATGGGTTAAGAGTTTGAGAAGCACGGTGGGAAGGTCTAATTTCGATTGCAAGTTGTTTGAAGAAAATCTATGATAGAAAGGGGGTGTTCTTTAGCAGTATTGCATGTTTTTGGGGGCTGTTTGGGGGTGTTCTAGATTTTTGGGAGTGTGTTTAGGGGTCTGGGAGCACTGCTGGGAAGGTCTAATTTTGATTGCAAGTGGTTTGCAGAAAAACCATGGTGGAAAAGAGGGGTTTGGGCCTAGTTGCAGAGAGCGTTTTGGCACGATTTTAAGTTAGGCCTCTTTGGGGATAGCAGTATTGCATGTTTTTGCGGGTCTGTTTGGGGGTGTTCTAGATTTATGTAGATGGGTTGAGGGGTTTGGGAGCACGGTGGGAAGGTCTAATTTAATTGCAAGTGGTTTGAAGAAAATCCATTGTGGAAAAGGGGTGTTTTGTGCCTACTTTCAGAGTGCGTTTTGGCACGATTTGAACTTAGGCCTCTGCGAGGTAGCATTATTGCATGTTTTTGGGGGGCTGTTTGGGGGTGTTCTAGATTTTTGGGCATGGGTTGAGAGTATGAGAAGCACAATGGGAAGGTCTAATTTCGATTGCAAGTGGTTTGAAGAAAATCTATGATGGAAAGGGGTTGTTCTTTAGCAGTATTGCATGTTTTTGGGGGCTGTTTAGGGGTGTTCTAGATTTTTGGGAGTGGTTTAGGGGTCTGGGAGCACTGTTGGGAAGGTCTAATTTAGATTGCAAGTGGTTTGAATAAAATCCATTGTGGAAAAGGGGGGTTTGAGCCTAGTTGCAAAGAGCGTTCTAGCACGATTTAAGTTAGTCCTCTTTGGGTATAGCAGTATTGCATGTTTTTGCAGAGCTGTTTGGGGGTGTTCTAGATTCATGCGGATGGGTTGAGGGGTTTGGAAGCACGGTGGGAAGGTCTAATTTTAATTGCAAGTGGTTTGAAGAAAACCCATTGTGGAAAAGGGGGGTTTGGGCCTAGTTGCAGAGAGCGTTTTGGCACGATTTTAAGTTAGTCCTCTTTGGGTATAGCAGTATTGCATGTTTTTGGGGAGCTGTTTGAGGGTGTTCTAGATTTTTGGGGATGGGCTGCGAGTTTGAGAAGCACAGTGGGAAGGTCTAAGTTCGATTGCAAGTGGTTTGAAGAAATTCTATGATGGAAAAGGGGTGTTCTTTAGCAGTATTGCATGTTTTTGTGGGCAGTTTAGGGGCGTTCTAGATTCTTGGGAGTGGGGTGAGGGGTCTGGGAAAACTGCTGGGAAGGTCTAATTGTGATCGCAATAGGTTTGAATAAAATCCATGGTGGAAAAGGGGTGTTTTTTAGCAGTATTGCCTGTTTTTGGGGGGCTGTTTTGAGGTGTTCTAGATTTTTGGGAGTGGGTTTAGGGTTCTGAAGCACTGCTGGGAAGGTCTAATTTAGATTGCAAGTGTTTTGCAGAAAATCCAAGGTGGAAAAGGGGTGTTTTGGGCCGACTTTCAGAGTGCTTCTTGGCACGATTTGAACTTAGGCCTCTGCAAGGTAGCAGTATTGCACATTTTGGGGAAGGTAATTTGGGGTGTTCCAGATTTTTGGGAGTGGGTTGAGGGGTCTGGGAGCACTCTTGGGAATGTCTTATTTTGATTGCAAGTAGTTTGAAGAAAATCCATTTTGGAAAAAGGGGGTTTGGGCCTAGTTGCAGAGAGCGTTTTGGCACAATTTTAAGTTAGTCCTCTTTGGGTGTAGCATTATTGCATGTTTTTGAAGGGCTGTTTGGGGGTGATCTAGATTTTTAGGGATGGGTTGAGAGTTTGAGAAGCACGGTGGGAAGATTTAATTTCGATTGCAAGTGGTTTGAAGAAAATCTATGCTGGAAAAGGGGTGTTCTTTAGCAGTATTGCATGTTTTTGGGGGATGTTTGGGGGTGTTCTAGATTTTTGGGAGTGGGTTTAGGGGTCTGGGACTACTGCTGGTAAAGTCTTATTTTGATTGCAAGTGGTTTTAAGAAAATCCATGGTGGAAAAGGGGGGTTTGTTCCTACTTTCAGAGTGCTTCTTGGCACGATGTGAACGTAGGCCGCTGCGAAGTAGCAGTATTGTAGGTTTTGGGGAGGGTAATTTGGGGTGTTCCAGATTCTTGGGAGTGGGTTGAGGGGTTTGGGAGCACTGCTGGGAAGGTCTAATTTTGATTGCAAGTGGTTTGAAGAAAATCCATGGTGGAAAAGGGGTGTTTCGGGCCTACTTTCAGAGTGCGTTTTGGCACAATTTGAACTTAGGCCTCTGCAAGGTAACAGTATTTCACGTTTTTGAGAGGGTAATGTGGGGGTGTTCTAGATTTTTGGGAGTCGTTTGAAGGGTCTGGGAGCACGGCTGGAAAGGTCTAATTTAGATTGCAAGTGGTTTGAAGAAAATCCAAGGTGGAAAAGGGGGGTTTGGGCCTAGTTGTAGAGAGTTTTTTGGCGTGATTTTAAGTTAGGCCTCTTTGGGGATAGCAGTATTGCATGTTTTTGGGGCGCTGTTTGGGGTGTCCTAGATTTTTGGGAGTGGGTTGAGGGGTCTGGGAGCACTGCTGGAAAGGCATAATTTGATTGCAAATGGTTTATTGGAAATACATGTTGAAGTAGGTGTGTTTTGGGACTACTTTCATAGTGCTTCTTGGCACGATTTGAACTTAGGCCTCTGCAAGGTAGCAGTATTGCACGTTTTGGGGAGGGTAATTTGGGGTGTTCTAGATTTTCCGGAGTGGGTTGAGGGGTCTGGGAGCACTGCTGGGAAGGTCTAATTTTGATTGCAAGTGGTTTAAAGAAAATCCATGGTGGAATAGGGGTGTTTCGGGCCTACTTTTAGAGTGCGTTTTGGCACGATTTGAACTTAGGCCTCTGCGAGGTAGCAGTATTGCATGTTTTTGGGAGGGTAATGTGGGGTGTTCTAGATTTTTGGGAGTGGGGTGAGGGGTCTGGGAGCACTGCTGGGAAGGTCTAATTTTGATTGCAATTGGTTTGAAGAAAATCCATGGTGAAAAAGGGGTATTTTTTTGCAGTATTGCATGTTTTTCAGGTGCTGTTTGGGGGTGTTCTAGATTTTTGGGATTTGTTTTAGGGGTCTGGGAGCATTCTTGGGAAGGTCTAATTTTGATTGCAAGTGGTTTGAAGAAAATCCATTGTGGAAAAGGGGGGTTTGGCCCTAGTTGCAGAGAGCGTTTTGGCAAGATTTTAAGTTAGTCCTCTTTGAGTATAGCAGTATTGCATGTTTTTGGGGGGCTGTTTGGGGGTGTTCTAGATTTTTGGGGATGGGTTGAGAGTTTGAGAAGCATGGTGGGAAGGTCTAATTTCGATTGCAATTGGTTTGATGAAAATCTATGATGGAAAAGGGGAGTTTGTTCCTACTTTCAGAGTGCATTTTGGCACGATTTGAACTTAGGCCTCTGCGACGTAGCAGTATTGCACGCTTTTGGGAGGGTAATGTGGGGTGTTCTAGATTTTTGAGAGTGGGTTGAGGGGCCTGGGAGCACTGCTGGGAAGGTCTAATTGTGATCGCAAGTGGTTTGAATAAAATCCAATGTGGAAAATGGGTGTTCTTTAGCAGTATTGCATGTTTTTGGGGGCTGTTTGGGGGTGTTCTAGATTTTTGGGAGTGGGTTTAGGGGTCTGGGAGCACTGCTGGGAAGGTCTAATTTTGATTGCAAGTGGTTTGCAGAAAATCCATGGTGAAAAAGAGGGGTTTGGGCCTAGTTGCAGAGAGCGTTTTGGCACGATTTTAAGTTAGGCCTCTTTGGGGATAGCAGTATTGCATGTTTTTGCGGGTCTGTTTGGGGGTGTTCTAGATTTATGTAGATGGGTTGAGGGGTTTGGGAGCACGGTGGGAAGGTCTAATTTTAATTGCAAGTGGTTTGAAGAAAATCCATTGTGGAAAAGGGGTGTTTTGTGCCTACTTTCAGAGTGCGTTTTGGCACGATTTGAACTTAGGCCTCTGCGAGGTAGCAGTATTGCATGTTTTTGGGAGGGTAATGTGGGGTGTTCTAGATTTTTGGGAGTGGGGTGAGGGGTCTGGGAGCACTGCTGGGAAGGTCTAATTTTGATTGCAAGTGGTTTGAAGAAAATCCATGGTGGAACAGGGGTGGTTTTTAGCAGTATTGCATGTTTTTGGGGGCTGTTTGGGGGTGTTCTAGATTTTTGGGAGTGGTTTAGGGGTCTGGGAGCACTGTTGGGAAGGTCTAATTTAGATTGCAAGTGGTTTGAATAAAATCCCTTGTGGAAAAGGGGGGTTTGAGCCTAGTTCCAGAGAGCGTTTTGGCACGATTTTAAGTTAGTCCTCTTTGGGTATAGCATTATTGCATGTTTTTGAGGGGCTGTTTGGGGGTGATCTAGATTTTTAGGGATGGGTTGAGATTTTGAGAAGCACGGTGGGAAGATTTAATTTAGATTGCAAGTGGTTTGAAGAAAATCTATGCTGGAAAAGGGGTGTTCTTTAGCAGTATTGCATGTTTTTGGGGGATGTTTGGGGTGTCCTAGATTTTTGGGAGTGGGTTGAGGGGTCTGGGAGCACTGCCGGAAAGATATAATTTGATTGCAAATGGTTTATTGGAAATCCATGTTGAAGTAGGTGTGTTTTGGCACTACTTTCATAGTGCTTCTTGGCACGATTTGAACTTAGGCCTCTGCAAGGTACCAGTATTGCACGTTTTGGGGAGGGTAATTTGGGGTGTTCTAGATTTTCCTGAGTGGGTTGAGGGGTCTGGGAGCACTGCTGGGAAGGTCTAATTTTGATTGCAAGTGGTTTGAAGAAAATCCATGGTGGAATAGGGGTGTTTCGGGCCTACTTTTAGAGTGCGTTTTGGCACGATTTGAACTTAGGCCTCTGCGAGGTAGCAGTAGTGCATGTTTTTGGGAGGGTAATGTGGGGTGTTCTAGATTTTTGGGAGTGGGGTGAGGGGTCTGGGAGCACTGCTGGGAAGGTCTAATTTTGATTGCAATTGGTTTGAAGAAAATCCATGGTGAAAAAGGGGTGTTTTTTAGCAGTATTGCATGTTTTTCAGGTGCTGTTTGGGGGTGTTCTAGATTTTGGGGATTTGGTTTAGGGGTCTGGGAGCATTCTTGGGAAGGTCTAATTTTGATTGCAAGTGGTTTGAAGAAAATCCATTGTGGAAAAGGGGGGTTTGGCCCTAGTTGCAGAGAGCGTTTTGGCACGATTTTAAGTTAGTCCTCTTTGAGTATAGCAGTATTGCATGTTTTTGGGGGGCTGTTTGGGGGTGTTCTAGATTTTTGGGGATGGGTTGAGAGTTTGAGAAGCACGGTGGGAAGGTCTAATTTCGATTGCAATTGGTTTGAAGAAAATCTATGATGGAAAAGGGGAGTTTGTTCCTACTTTCAGAGTGCATTTTGGCACGATTTGAACTTAGGCCTCTGCGACGTAGCAGTATTGCACGCTTTTGGGAAGGTAATTTGGGGTGTTCTAGATTTTTGAGAGTGGGTTGAGGGGCCTAGGAGCACTGCTGGGAAGGTTTAATTTTGATTGCAAGTGGTTTGAAGAAAATCCATGCATGCAAAAGGGGTGTTTTGGACCTACTTTCAGAATGCATTTTGTCACGATTTGAACTTAGGCCTCTTCGAGGTAGCAGTATTGCACGTTTTTTGGAGGGTAATATGGGGTGTTCTAGATTTTTGGGAGTGGGGTGAGGGGTCTGGGAGCACTGCTGGGAAGGTCTAATTGTGATCGCAAGTGTTTTGAATAAAATCCAATGTGGAAAATGGGTGTTTTCTAGCAGTATTGCATGTTTTTGGGGGGCTGTTTGGGGGTGTTTTAGATTTTTGGGAGTGGGTTGAGGGGTCTGGGAGCACTGCTAGGAAGGTCTAATTTTGATTGCAAGTGGTTTGAAGAAAATCCATGTTGGAAAAGGGGGGTTTAGGCCTATTTTCAGATTGCATTTTGGCACGATTTAAACTTAGGCCTTTGCGAGGGAGCAGTATTGCACGTTTTTGGGAGGGTAATATGGGGCATTCTAGATTTATGGGAGTGGGTTGAGGGGTTTAGGAGCACTGCTGGGAAGGTCTAATTTTGATTGCAAGTGGTTTGAAGAAAATCCATGGTGGAAAAGGCGTGTTTTGGGCCTACTTTCAGAGTGTGTTTTGGCACGATTTGAACTTAGGCCTCTGCGACGTAGCAGTATTGCACATTTTTGGCAGGGCAATGTGGGAGTGTTCTAGATTTTTAGGAGTGGGTTGAGGGGTCTAGGAGCACTGCAAGGAAGGTCTAATTTTGATTGCACATGGTTTGAAGAAAATCCAAGGTGTAAAAGGCCTGTTTTGGGCCTACTTTCAGAGTGTGTTTTGGCACAATTTGAACTTAGGCCTCTGCGACGTAGCAGTAGTGCACGTTTTGGGGAGGGTAATTTGGGGTGTTCTAGATTTTTGGGAGTGGGTTAAGGGGTCTGGGAGCACTGCTGGGAAGGTCTAATTTTGATTTCAAGTGGTTTGAAGAAAACTCATTGTGGAAAATGGGGGTTTGGGCCTAGTTGCAGAGAGCGTTTTGGCGTGATTTTAAGTTAGTCCTCTTTGGGGATAGCAGTATTGCATGTTTTTGGGGCGCTGTTTGGGGGTGTTCTAGATTTTTGGGGATGGGTTGGGAGTTTTAGAGGCACGGTGGGAAGGTCTAATTTTGATTGCAAGTGGTTTGAAGAAAATCTATGATGGAAAAGGGGTGTTTTTGAGCAGTATTGCATGTTTTTGGGGGCTGTTTGGGGGTGTTCTAGATTGTTGGGAGTGGGTTGAGGGGTCTGGGAGCACTGCTGGGAAGGTATAATTTGATTGCAAGTTGTTTGCAGAAAATCCATGGTGGAAATTGGGTGTTTTGGGCCTACTTTCAGAGTGCTTCTTGGCACGATTTGAACTTAGGCCTCTGCAAGGTAGCAGTATTGCACGTTTTTGGGAGAGTAATGTGGGGTGTTCTAGATTTTTGGGAGTGGGTTGACGGGTCTGAAAGCACTGCTTGGAAGGTCTAATTTTTATTGCAAGTGGTTTGAAGAAAATCTATGATGGAAAAGCGGGGTATTTTAGCAGTATTGCATATTTTTGGGGGCCGTTTGGGGGTGTTCTAGATTTTTGGGAGTTGGTTTAGGGGTCTGGGACTACTGCTTGGAAGGTCTAATTTTGACTGCAAGTGGTTTGAAGAAAATCCATGGTGGAAAAGGGGGGTTTGTTCTTAATTTCAGAGTGCGTTTTGGCACGATTTGAACTTAGGCCTCTGCGAGGTAGCAGTATTGCACGTTTTTGGGAGGGTAATGAGGAGTGTTCTAGATTTTTGGGAGTGGGGTGAGGGGTCTGGGAGCACTGCTGGGAAGGTCTAATTTTGATTGCGAGTGGTTTGAAGAAAATCCATGGTGGAAAAGGGGTGTTTTTTAGCAGTATTGCATGTTTATCTGGGACTGTTTGGGGGTGTTCTAGATTTTTGGGAGTGGGTTTAGGGGTCTGGGAGCACTGTTGGGACGGTCTGATTTTGATTGCAAGTGGTTTGAAGAAAATCCATTTTGGAAAAGGGGGGTTTGGGCCTAGTTGCAGAGAGCGTTTTGGCACGATTTTGAGTTAGTGCTCTTTGGGTATAGCAGTATTGCATGTTTTTGGGGGGCTGTTTGGGGGTGTTCTAGATTTTTGGGGATGGGTTGAGAGTTTGAGAAGCACGGTGGGAAGGTCTAATTTCGATTGCAAGTGGTTTGAAGAAAATCTGAGGGAAAGGGGGTGTTCTTTAGCAGTATTGCATGTTTTTGGGGGCTGTTTGGGGGTGTTCTAGATTTTTGGGAGTGGTTTTAGGGGTCTGGGAGCACTGCTGGGAAGGTCTAATTTTGATTGCAATTGGTTTGCAGAAAATCCATGGTGGAAAAGAGGGGATTGGGCCTAGTTGCAGAGAGCGTTTTGGCACGATTTTAAGTTAGGCCTCTTTGGGGATAGCAGTATTGCATGTTTTTGCGGGTCTGTTTGGGGGTGTTCTAGATTTATGTAGATGGGTTGAGGGGTTTGGGAGCACGGTGGGAAGGTCTAATTTTAATTGCAAGTGGTTTGAAGAAAATCCATTGTGGAAAAGGGGTGTTTTGTGCCTACTTTCAGAGTGCGTTTTGGCACGATTTGAACTTAGGCCTCTGCGAGGTAGCAGTATTGCATGTTTTTGGGAGGGTAATGTGGGGTGTTCTAGATTTTTGGGAGTGGGGTGAGGGGTCTGGGAGCACTGCTGGGAAGGTCTAATTTTGATTGCAAGTGGTTTGAAGAAAATCCATGGTGGAACAGGGGTGGTTTTTAGCAGTATTGCATTTTTTTTGGGGCTGTTTGGGGGTGTTCTAGATTTTTGGGAGTGGTTTAGGGGTCTGGGAGCACTGTTGGGAAGGTCTAATTTAGATTGCAATTGGTTTGAATAAATTCCATTGTGGAAAAGGGGGGTTTGAGCCTAGTTCCAGAGAGCGTTTTGGCATGATTTTAAGTTAGTCCTCTTTGGGTATAGCAGTATTGCATGTTTTTGGGGAGCTGTTTGGGGGTGTTCTAGATTTTTGGGGATGGGCTGCGAGTTTGAGAAGCACAGTGGGAAGGTCTAAATTCGATTGACAGTTGTTTGAAGAAAATCTATGATGGAAAAGGGGTGTTCTTTAGTAGTATTGCATGTTTTTGTGGGCAGTTTAGGGGCGTTCTAGATTTTTGGGAGTGGGTTTAGGGGTCTCGGAGCACTGCTGGAAAGGTCTAATTTTGATTGCAAGTTGTTTGAAGAAAATCCATGGTGGAAAGGGGTGTTTTTTAGCAGTGCTGCATGTTTTTGGGCATCTGTTTGGGGGTGTTTTAGATTTTCTGGAGTGAGTTTTACGGGGTTTTTTTGGGAGTGGGTTGAGGGGTCTGGGAGCACTGCTAGGAAGGTATTATTTGATTGCAAGTGGTTTGCAGAAAATCCATGGTGGAAAAGGGGGGTTTCGGGCCTACTTTCAAAGTGCTTCTTGACACGATTTGAACTTAGGCCTCTGCGAGGTAGCAGTATTTCATGTTTTTGGGAGGGTAATGTGGGGGTGTTCTAGATTTTTGGCAGTGGTTTAAGCGGTCTGGGAGCACTGCTGGGAAGGTCTAATTTAGATTGCAAGTGGTTTGAAGAAAATCCATGGTAGAAAAGGGGGGTTTGGGCCTAGTTGCAGAAAGCGTTTTGGCGTTATTTTAAGTTAGGCCTCTTTGGGGATAGCAGTATTGCATGTTTTTGGGGGCTGTTTGTGGGTGTCCTAGATTTTTGGGGAGGGGTTTAGGGGTTTGAGAGGCATGATGGGAAGGTCTAATTTAGATTGCAAGTGGTTTGAATAAAATCCATGGTGGAAAAGGGGGGTTTGGTCCTAGATGCAGAGAGTGTTTTGGCAAGATTTTAAGTTAGGCCTCTTTGGGTATAGCAGTATTGCATGTTTTTGGGGGGCTGTTTGGGGGTGTTCTAGATTTCGGGGATGGGTTGTGGGGTTTGGGAGCACTGCTGCGAAGGTTTAATTTGATTGCAAGTGGTTTGAAGAATATCCATGGTGGAAAAGGGGTGTTTTGGGCCTACTTTCAGAGTGCTTCTTGACACGATTTGAACTTAGGCCTCTGCAAGGTAGCAGTATTGCATGTGTTGGGGAGGGTAATGTGGAGTGTTCTAGGTTTTTGGGAGTGAATTGAGGGGTCTGGGAGCACTGCTCAGAAGACCTTTTTTAGATTGCAAGTGGTTTGATTTAAATTCATGGTGGAAAAGGGAGGTTTGTGCCGTTGCAGAGAGCGTTTTGGCACGATTTTAAGTTAGGCCTCTTTTGGGATAGCAGTATTGCATGTTTTTGGGGCCTTTTTGGGGGTGTTCTAGATTTTTGGTGATGGGTTGAGGGGTTTGGGAGGCATGGTGGGAAGGTCTAATTTTTATTGCAAGTGGTTTGAAGAAAAGCCATGGTGGAAAAGGGAGGTTTGTGCCGTTGCAGAGAGCGTTTTGGAGTGATTTTAAGTTAGGCCTCTTTGGGTATAGCAGTATTGCATGTTTTTGGGGGGCTGTTTGGGGGTGATCTAGATTTCGGGGATGGGTTGTGGGGTTTGGGAGCACTGCTGCGAAGGTTTAATTTGATTGCAAGTGGTTTGAAGAATATCCATGGTGGAAAAGGGTTGTTTTGTGCCTAATTTCAGAGTGCTTCTTGGCAAAATTTGAACTTAGGCCTCTGCGAGCTAGCAGTATTGCACGTTTTGGGGATGGTAATGTGGGGTGTTCTCGATTTTTGGGAGTGGGTTGAGGGGTCTGGGAGCACTGCTGAGAAGGTCTAATTTAGATTGCAAGTGGTTTGAATAAAATCCATGGTGGAAAAGGGGGGTTTGGACCTAGATGCAGAGAGTGTTTTGGCAAGATTTTAAGTTAGGCCTCTTTCGGGATATCAGTATTGCATGTTTTTGGGGGGCTCTTTGGGGGTGTTCTAGATTTTCTGGGAAGGGTTGAGGGGTTTCGGAGGTATGGTGGGAAGGTCTAAGTTTGATTGCAATTTGTTTGAAGAAAATCCATGGTGGAAAGGGGTGTTTTTTAGCAGTATTGCATGTTTTTGGGTGTCTGTTTGGGGGTGTTCTAGATTTTCTGGAGTTGGTTATACGGGTCTGGGAGCACTGCGGGGAAGGTTTAATATTGATTGCAAGTGGTTTGAAGAAAACCCATGGTGGAAAAGGGGTGTTTTGGGCCTACTTTCAGAGTGCTTCTTGGCAAAATTTGAACTTAGGCCTCTGCGAGCTAGCAGTATTGCATGTTTTGGGGAGGGTAATGTGGGGTGTTCTAGATATTTGGGAGTGGGTTGAGTGGTCGGGAGCACTGCTGGGAAGGGCTAATTTTGATTGCAAGTGGTTTGAAGAAAATCCATTTTGGAAAGGGGGGTTTCGGCCTAGTTGCAGAGAGCGTTTTGGCAAGATTTTCAGTTAGTCCTCTTTGGGAATAGCAGTATTGCATGTTTTTGGAGGGCTGTTTGGGGGTGTTCTAGATTTTTGGGAGTGGGTTTAGGGGTCTGGGACCACGGTGGGAAGGTCTAATTTTGATTGCAAGAGGTTTGCAGAAAATCCATGGTGGAAAAGGGGTGTTTTGGTCTACTTTCAGAGTGCTTCTTGACACGATTTGAACTTAGGCCTCTGCAAAGTAGCAGTATTGCATGTGTTGGGGAGGGTAATGTGGAGTGTTATAGGTTTTTGGGAGTTAGTTGAGGGGTCTGGGAGCACTGCTCGGAAGACCTTTTTTAGATTTCAAGTGGTTTGAATTAAATTCATGGTGGAAAAGGGAGGTTTGTGCCGTTGCAGAGAGCGTTTTGGCACGATTTTAAGTTAGGCCTCTTTTGGGATAGCAGTATTGCATGTTTTAGTGGCCTGTTTGGGGGTGTTCTAGATTTTTGGTGATGGGTTGAGGGGTTTGGGAGCACGGTGGGAAGGTCTAATTTTTATTGCAAGTGGTTTGAAGAAAAGCCATGGTGGAAAAGGGGTATTTTTTTAGCAGGATTGCATGTTTTTGGGGGGCTGTTTTGGGTGTTCTAGATTTTTGGGAGTGGGTTGAGGGGTCTGGGAGCACTGCTGGGAAGGTTTAATTTGATTGCAAATGGTTTGAAGAATATCCATGGTGGAAAAGGGGTGTTTTGGGCCTACTTTCAGAGTGCTTCTTGGCACGATTTGAACTTAGGCCTCTGCGAGGTAGCAGTATAGCACATTTTTGGGAGGGTAATGTTGGGCATTCTAGATTTTTGGGAGTGGTTTGAGGGGTCTGGGAGCACTGCTGGGAAGGTCTAATTTAGATTGCAAGTGGTTTGAATAAAATCCATAGTGGAAAAGGGGGTTTGGGCCTAGTTGCAGAGAGCGTTTTGGCACGATTTTAAGTTAGGCCTCTTTGGCGATAGCAGTATTGCATGTTTTTGGGGGGCTGTTTAAGGGTGTCCTAGATTTTTGGGGATGGGTTGAGGGGTTTACGAGGACGGTGGGAAGGTCTAATTTTGATTGCAAGTGGTTTGAAGAAAATCCATTGTGGAAAAGGGGTGTTTTGGGCCTACTTTCAGAGTTAGTTTTGGCATGATTTGAACTTAGGCCTCTGCAAGCTAGCAGTATTGCACGTTTTGGGGAGGGTAATGTGGGGGTGTTCTAGATTTTTAGGAGTGGTTAGAGGGGTCTGGGAGCACTGCTGGGAAGATCTGATTTAGATTGCAATTTGTCTGGATAAAATCCATGGTGGAAAAGGGGGGATTGGGCCTAGTTGCAGGGAGCGTTTTTGCACTATTTTAAATTAGTCCTCTTTGGGTATAGCAGTATTGCATGTTTTTGGGAGGCTGTTTGGGGGTGTTCTAGAATTTTGGGAATTTGTTTAGGGGTCTGGGACTACTGCTGGGAAGGTCTAATTTTGATTGCAAGTGGTTTGAATAAAATCCCTGGTGGACAAGGGGTGTTTTTTAGCAGTATTGAATGTTTTTGGGGGCTGTTTAGGGGTGTTCTAGATTTTTGGGAGTGGGTTTAGGGGTATGGGACTACTGCTGGGAAGGCCTAATTTAGATTGCAAGTGGTTTGAATAAAATCCATGGTGAAAAAGGGGTGGGGTTGGGCCTAGTTGCAGAGAGTTTTGGCACAATTTTAAGTTAGTCCTCTTTGGGTATTTCAGTATTGCATGTTTTTGGGGCTGTTTGGGGTGTTCTAGAATTGTGGGAGTTGGTTTAGGGGTTTGGGACTAATGGGTGGAAGGTCTAGTTTTGATTGCAAGTGGGGTCTGTTTAGGGGTTTTCTAGATTTTTGGGAGTGGGTTGAGGGGTCTGGGAGCACTGCTAGGAAGGTAGTATTTGATTGCAAGTGGTTTGCAGAAAATCCATGGTGGAAAAGGGGTGTTTCGGGCCTACTTTCAGAGTGCTTCTTGAAACGATTTGAACTTAGGCCACTCCGAGGTAGCAGTATTTCACGTTTTTGGGAGGGTAATGTGGGGGTGTTCTAGATTTTTGGCAGTGGTTTGAGCAGTCTGGGAGCACTGCTGGGAAGGTCTAATTTAGATTGCAAGTGGTTTGAAGAAAATCCATGGTGGAAAAGGGGGGTTTGGGCCTAGTTGCAGCGAGCGTTTTGGCGTTATTTTAAGTTAGGCCTCTTTGGGGATAGCAGTATTGCATGTTTTGGGGGGCTGTTTGGGGGTGTCCTAGATTTTTAGGGATTGGTTGAGGGGTTTGGGAGCAGGATGGGAAGGTCTAATTTTGATTGCAAGTGGTTTAAAGAAAATCCATGATGAAAAAGGGTTGGTTTGGGACTACTTTCAGAGTGCGTTTTGGAACGATTTGAACTTAGGCATCTGCGAGGTAGCAGTATAGTTTTTGGGAGGGTAATGTGGGGTGTTCTAGATTTTTGGAAGAGGGTTGAGGGGTCTTGGAGCATTGTTGGGAAGGTATAATTTTGATTGCAAGTGGTTTGAAGAAAATCCATGGTGCAAACGGTGGTTTCGGCCTAGTTGCAGAGAGCGTTTTGGCACGATTTTAAGTTAGTCCTCTTTGGGTATAGCAGTATTGTTTTTGTAGGGGCTGTTGGGGGTGTTCTAGATTTTTGGGGAGGGGTTGAGGGGTTTGAGAGGCATGGTGGGAAGGTCTAATTTTGATTGCAAGTGGTTTCAAGAAAATCCATGATGGAAAAGGGGTGTTTATTAGCAGTTTTGCATGTTTTTGGGTGTTCTAGATTTTGGGAGTGGGTTTAGGGGTCTCGGAGCACTGCTGGAAAGGTCTAATTTTGATTGCAAGTTGTTTGAAGAAAATCCATGTTGGAAAGGGGTGTTTTTTAGCAGTATTGCATGTTTTTGGGGGTCTGTTTGGGGGTGTTTTAGATTTTCTGGAGTGGGTTTTATGGGTTTGGGAGCACTGCTCGGAAGGTTTAATATTGATTGCAAGTGGATTGAAGAAAATCCATGGTGGAAAAGGCGTGTTTTGGGCCTACTTTCAGACTGCTTCTTGACACGATTTGAACTTAGGCCTCTGCAAGGTAGCAGTATTGAACGTGTTGGGGAGGGTAATGTGGAGTGTTCTAGATTTTTGGGATTGAGTTGAGGGATCTGGGATCACTGCAGGGAAGGTCTAATTTTGATTGCAAGTGGTTTGAAGAAAATCCATGGTGGAAAAGGGGTGTTTCGGGCCTACTTTCGGAGTGCGTTCTGGCACAATTTGAACTTAGGCCTCTGCGAGGTAGCAGTATTTCACGTTTTTGGGAGGGTAATGTGGGGGTGTTCTAGATTTTTGGGAGTGGTTTGAGCGGTCTGGGACCACTGCTGGGTAAGGTCTAATTTAGATTGCAAGTGGTTTGAAGAAAATCCATGGTGGAAAAGGGGGGGTTTGGGCCTAGTTGCAGAGAGTGTTTTGGAGTGATTTTAAGTTAGGCCTCTTTGGGGATAGCAGTATTGCATGTTTTTGGGGGGCTGTTTGGGGGTGTTCTACATTTTTGGGGATGGGTTGAGAGTTTGAGAAGGTCTAATTTTGATTGCAAGTTGTTTGAAGAAAATCTATGATGGAAAGGGGTGTTTTTTAGCAGTATTGTATGTTTTTGGGGCTGTTTAGCGTTGTTCTAGAATTTTGGGAGTTGGTTTAGTGGTCTGTGACTACTGCGGGGAAGGTCTAATTTTGATTGCAAGTGAATTGAAAAAAATCCATGGTGGAAAAGGGGGGTTTGGGCCTAGTTTCAGAGATCGTATAGGCACGATTTTAAGTTAGGCCTCTTTGGGGATAGCAGTATAGCATGTTTTTGCGGGGCTCTTTGGGGGTGTTCTAGATTTATGGGGATGGGTTGAGGGGTTTGGGAGCACGGTGGAGAGGTCTAATTTTAATTGCAAGAGGTTTGAAGAAAATCCATTGTGAAAAAGGGTTGTTTTGGACCTACTTTCAGAGTGCGTTTTGGCACAATTTGAACTTAGGCCTCTGCGATGTAGCAGTATTGCACATTTTGGGCAGGGTAATTTGGGGGTGTTCTAGATTTTTGGGAGTGGTTAGAGGGGTCTGGGAGCACTGATCGGAAGGTCTAATTTAGATTGCAAGCGGTTTGAAGAAAATCCATGGTGGAAAAGTGGGTGTTTTAGCTGTATTGCATGTTTTTGGGGGTCTGTTTGGGGGATGTTCTAGATTTATGTGAGTGGGTTTAGCGGCTGGGAGCCCTGCTGAGAAGGTCTAATTTTGATTGCAAGTGGTTTGAAGAAAATCCATGGTGGAAAAGGGGTGTTTTGGGCCTACTTTCAGAGTGCGTTTTGGCACTATTTGAACTTAGGCCTCTGCGAGGTAGCAGTATTGCACGTTTTGGGGAGGGTAATGTGGGGTGTTCTAGATTTTTGGGAGTGGGTTGAGGGATCTGGGAGCACTGCTGGGAAGGTCTAATTTTGATTGCAAGTGGTTTGAAGAAAATCCATGGTGGAAAAGGGGGGTTTTGGGCCTACTTTCAGAGTGCGTTTTGGCACTATATGAACTTAGGCCTCTGCGAGGTAGCAGTATTGCACGTTTTGGGGAGGGTAATGTGGGGTGTTCTATATTTTTGGAGGGGTTGAGGGGTCTGGGAGCACTGCTGGGAAGGACTAATTTTGATTGCAAGTCGTTTGAAGAAAATCCATGATGGAAAAGGGGGGTTTGGGCCTAGTTGCATGTAGCGTTTTGACACAATTTTAAGTTAGGCCTCTTCGGGGATAGCAGTATTGCATGTTTTTGCAGGGCTGTTTGGGGGTGTTCTAGATTTATAGGGATGGGTTGAGGGGTTTTGGAGCACGGTGGGGAGGTCTAATTTTAATTGCAAGAGGTTTGAAGAAAATCCATTGTGGAAAATGGGGGTTTGGGCCTAGTTGCAGAGAGCGTTTTGGCACAATTTTAAGTTAGTCCTCTTTGGGTATAGCAGTATTGCATGTTTTTGGGGGGCTGTTTGGGGGTGTTCTAGATTTTTGAGATGGGTTGAGAGTTTGAGAAGCTCGGTGGGAAGGTCTAATTTCGATTGAAGTGGTTTGAAGAAAATCTATGATTGAAAAGGATTGTTTTTTTAGCAGTATTGCATGATTTTTGGGGCTGTTTGGGGGTGTTTTAGATTTTTGGGAGTGGGTTTAGGGGTCTGGGACTACTGCTGGGAAGGTCTAATTTTGATTGCAAGTGGTTTGAAGAAAATCCATGGTGGAAAAGGGGGGCTTGGGCCTAGTTGCAGAGATCGTTTTGGCACGATTTTAAGTTAGACCTCTTTTTTGGTAGCAGTAGTGCATGTTTTTGCGGGGCTGTTTTGGGGTGTTCTAGATTTATGGGGATGGGTTGAGGGGTTTGGGAGCACGGTGGGGAGGTCTAATTTTAATTGCAAGAGGTTTGAAGAAAATCAATTGTGGAAAAGGGGTGTTTTGGGCCTACTTTCAGAGCGCGTTTTGGCACAATTTGAACTTAGGCCTCTGCAATGTAGCAGTATTGCACATTTTGGGGAGGGTAATGTGGGGTGTTCTAGATTTTTGGGAGTGGGTTTAGGGGTCTGGGAGCACTGCTAGGAAGGTTTCATTTTGATTGCAAGTGGTTTGAAGAAAATCCATGGTTGCAGAGAGTGTTTTGTCACGATTTTAAGTTAGTCCTCTTTGGGTATAGCAGTATTGCTGGTTTTTGGAGGGCTATTTAAGGGTGTTCTAGATTTTTGGGGATGGGTTGAGAGTTTGAGAGGCAGGGTGGGAAGGTCTAATTTTGATTGCAAGTGGTTTGAAGAAAATCTATGATGGAAATGGGGTGTTTTTTAGCAGTATTGCATGTTTTTGGAGGCTGTTTTGGGGTGTTCTAGATTTTTGGGATTGGGTTGAGGGGTTTGAGAGGCACAGTGGGAAGGTCTAATTTGATTGCTAGTGGTTTGAAGAAAATCCGTAGTGGAAAAAAGGTCTTTTTTTATCAGTATTGCATATTTTTGGGGGGCTGTTTGGGGCTGTTCTAGATTTTTGGGAGTGGGTTAGGGGTCTGGGAGCACTGCTAGGAAGGTCTAATTTTTATTGCAAGTGATGTGAAGAAAATCCATGGTGGAAAAGGGGAGTTTTTGCCGACTTTTAGAGTGCGTTTTGGCACGATTTGAACTTAGGCCTCTGCGAGGTAGCAGTATTGCAAGGATTGGGGAGGGTAATGTGGGGTGTTCTACATTTTTGGGAGTGGGTTGAGGGGTCTGGGAGCACTGCTAGGAAGGTCTAATTTTTATTGCAAGTGATGTGAAGAAAATCCATGCTGGAAAAGGGGTGTCTAGGGCCTACTTTCAGAGTGCGTTTTGGCACGATTTAAACTTAGGCCTCTGCGAGGTAGCAGTATTGCACGTTTTTGGGAGGATAATGCGGGGTGTTCTAGATTTTAGGAGGTGGTTTGAGGGGTCTGGGAGCACTGCTGAGAAAGTCTAATTTAGATTGCAAGTAGTTTGAAGAAAATCCATGGTGGAAAAGGGGGGTTTGGGCCTAGTTGCAGAGAGCGTTTTGGCACGATTTTAAGTTAGGCCTCTTTAGGGATAGCAGTATTGCATGTTTTTGGGGGGCTGTTTGGGGGTGTTCTAGATTTTTGGGGCTGGGTTGATGGGTTTGGGAGTACGGTCTAATTTTGATTGCAAGTGGTTTGAAGAAAATCCATTGTGGAAAAGGGGTGTTTTGGGCCTACTTTCCGAGTGCATTTTGGCATGATTTGAACTTAGGCCTCTGCGAGGTAGCAGTATTGCACGTTTTTTGGCGGGTAATGTGGGGTGTTCTAGATTTTCGGGAGTGGGTTAACGGGTCTGGGAGCACTGCTGGGAAGGGCTAATTTTGATTGCAAGTAGTTTGAAGAAAATCCATGGTGGAAAAGGGGGGGTTGGGCCTAGTTGCAGAGAGCGTTTTAGCACGATTTTAAGTTAGTCCTCTTTGGGTATAGCAGTATTGCATGTTTTGGGGGGCTGTTTGGGGCTGTTCTAGATTTTTGGGAGTGGGTTTAGGGGTATGGGAGCACTGCTGGGAATGTCTAATTTTTATTGCACGTGGTGTGAAGAAAATCCATGGTGGAAAAGGGGGGTTTGGGCCGGCTTTCAGAGTGCGTTTTGGCACGATTTGAACTTAGGCCTCTGCGAGGTAGCAGTATTGCATGTTTTTGGGAGGGTAATGTGGGGTGTTGTAGATTTTTGGGAGTAGATTTGGGGGTCTGGGAGCTGTGCTGGGAAGGTCTAATTTTGTGAAAAAGTAGCAGTTTGGTCATAGGTTGAGGGGAAAGGGGAATTTGGCCCTGTTTCTGAGGTGCATTTTGGTGCATAGGCTAACATTGCCCTTAATGCGTTATTGCAAATGTCACTGGAGACAACTCTTCTGGCACTTTACGCAGCAGCAGTGTAGTAAAAGCACTATACATTTACCCAAGGAGGTAGCACTTACTGGATTAGGCAGTAGAAAATACTCCAGTAATTGATATGCAAATCGCAAAAAAATCCGCAAGTTTGTGGGAAAATCCACAAATTCTCCGATTTTTTTGCAATTTCATTGATTTTTTTGCGATTTTGCGCCAATTAGCGGACCGTAGTCCCGCAAAAATTTGCCCATAGTTAATAATTACTATTCTTGAATAGTAGACTTAGGGTATGCACTTTCGACATGATGCTTGTATGTAATACTTTCACCTCTGAAACTGAAAGTGTTATTGTTGCTCTACACAGCGTACCTTTAATTTTTTTCTCCAAGGTGTTTTAATATCACTTCCTGTTTTTCCATTAACAATTACAGGCCGGCTTTTACCCTGTGCCATGGAACAAACGATTAATTCAGGCTTACCATTAGCAATCCGCAATTCCGCATCAGGCAGGCAGTGGACAGTGTGTCTGGTCACCAAGATTGATCGACGGAGCGTCAGATGGAATGGAGTAGTTCCGCGAATAAGAGGAATGGCTGGGTGCATGCAGCTTTACAAATTTAACAGGACAACTACAACATACAGTTACAGTATCCTCTTTACTACTCCTTATCTTTTAAATGTTATTGTTGTGAACTTGAACTTCTACGAGTGTCACTTTGTGCGTTTGTTAGCTCTCTGCTTCAAATTCATCCCTCCAGCTATTTGATAAGTTTCTTTGCTATTTTTAAAACTAATTTAATGTAGTAATAATAAGTGTTTTTTTTCTCTCTGAAGGCAGAGAGGCAATTGAAATTGCGTAATTACTGCAGCCTATACTGTCAAATTGTTTCTTCATAGTTACTAGTAAGTTCTAGTAAGTACTACTTTTCAGTAACCTAACCATCCATTTAGCAAACAACTTCATGCATACAGTAGTGCACTTCCTTTATGTCCCTTAAAAGATTTATGGATATCTTTGAATCCAAAGATTTGTTTTTTTTCATTTGTTGTTTGTCCATGCTGTGTTTTTTTTCCTCTCTCCATAAAACTTTCCCAACCCCCCCCCCCCCCCCCCATTCCCATCAAATTTTTGAACCCTAACCCTCTTCCCCCGGGCTGTGTGGTTTTTCATTGAGGTGTGACTAAATTACAACAATAAATTCCACACACTTGCTGGGGCGGATAAGGTCAAAGCAACAGAAAAATCATTCAAATCAGAATTTCATGTGCGCCGTCGTGGATTGATCATCAACAACATCCTCCTCCTACATGTGACAAATCAAATGCTTAGTGCTTACGTTGCTGTGTCCTTTGCCTTAATACTATTTCTTATAGTAGCCATACTCCACGCAACTAGTACTTGTATTTAGAATACTTTAGCACTGCTCAGGCTACAATTTATGGCACTGTTTTCTACTGTACTATCTATCGTACTGTTTCTAATGCTACGCTCAGGCCACTCAATGTTTCATTTCCTTTTTTTTCATATACTGCTACTGCCAGTGTGTAACACTACTACTACCAGCTCAACAATGATATTTCATCCGTCCAGGATTCAAGTCAATACCCAACCTTAATCATCATTTGCCATGCAGCCAGCCCTGTGCCTAGCCCTACTCTCAAACACAAATCACAGGTAAGATAAGCATTTTCGGGAGGTAGAATAATGGGCTAGGACTCAGAGGAGAGGAGAGACTGACAGTAGTACTAGTACTAGTAGGGCAATTGAATTCACTAACTCTGTTAGTGGCACTTTTGTACATTTTTGGACGTTTAGATAATTCATGCTGGTAAGTTTGAAGAAACCAAACGTACAGTAATCCCCACCCACCACCACACAAAATAATATGAACGTGTATACTATGTTTAGGTATGTAAAATAAATGAATATATTTTACCTAGCAAAAATAAACTAACCCAACTCACCGCCCTCCCTAACTCCAACCAATTTCCAAATATCCTTCTTCAAGTCCCTTTCCCCAACGCCCAATTCCCACCACCCCAACAGTCTTTAAAAAAGGGGCAATGGACATTCACTTCCTCTGGTGGTGTCCTGTGGACAGGTGGTCCCGCAGCTGTTTGCGGAGCTCCCCGAGCTGACGCTGTTGCTTCTCTGCCAAGTGCTCTAGGTAGTCTACTCTCTTTCGGAGGAGGCGCAGACATGCCATCCAGGCTCTGGGGGGAGCTGTTGTTTTTGCTGCTGTGTGGCGGTGGCGGGAGGCTGTCGGGCCATGGCTGCTGGGCCCGGGGGCACTGGAGGAGGATGCAGTAGTTGCCGCCTCCTCCTCCTGCTGCTCCCGAACCCACAGCCGCCGATATTCGGCGCAAATGGCCTCCAGCTTACAGGCCCTGGCCTGGACAGCCATCTCCTGCCGGGTGAGCTTTTTTTGTTGCGGAGCATCTATATGAAGAAAGAAAGAAAAATACTCTAGCCAATAGTCCTTAACATTAAGTCAAAATAATTCAACAGAAAGTTGTCTCACAGTAACACTAGCAACTTGCAAGCACAGTATAACATTTTGGCATGTATTTTTTCCGCCGTCTTTGTAGGCCTGTGACATTAGTGGGAGTTTCAGGAATTCTACCAGCAGCACTATGGACTCACTACTACATAGTCAGAGAGTCAGAGACTACACCAGTCTTCTTTTTTTCCTCTCGTTTTGCAAAAGAAATTACTTGTACGTGAACTTGTGGTAGCCGGCATAATGCCAGCTCACTCAGCTTGCACACAAGAAAAACAGACACAAGCCATGATGATGCAGACTCGCATTACTTTAAGCAGTACATGCAGGTGGGGATGGGAAGCTCTAACTTTTCTATAGGGGTGGCACTGGCCGTACTCGGTTACATCAAGGGCTACTGCTCAATGTAATTTATATTTCACACTGCCCCCAGGCCTTGTCTACTACAAAAGGAAAATGAAGATTATTCATTTCTGATCATATATCCTGCTGATCACATGATCTTTGCTTATATGATAGATGACTTTAGGTGCTTTGTTTTGATAGATTGAGTGAACAACAACGATAGTCCACCCATGAAATAGCTGTTAAAAAATTAACATACGGAGTGAGTATGGTACCCATAATTGCCGGAGAAAGGGACTTGACTTGATATAATGCCAACTATACAATACATACACAATATATGCTGTGCTTGCAAAGTAAACTACTGTACTGTTAGTCAAGGGAGTATTTCTGAACAATCACAACTTCTAGTATTTGGATTTCCTCAGCTTTACTACTATGTCACGGACATGCTGTTCTAAGTAACACTATTCATCCACTGAGCGTATGCTCTACTACATACACCTCTGCTATCTATGAGGAAGAAGATACCATCCAGGCTTCCAAAGTACATGTCTATCATTCTTCTTAATGTCTCAACTGTACCAAGTTTACTTTTTCTCAACAACCAACTAACACCCTTTTCATTTTATATGGTAAACCACCGTCTTGACTTGCATTTGAGTTTGACCCAGATGATATATATTGCAATGCACACCACACATGCATTTTCTGATTCACCCACACAGGCAGTCATCTTTTCTTTCTCCTCCAACCATCCTTGCTTCAAGCAGCCATGCATCTGATTCCTTCCTATCAGCCACCTCTGCCTGCATTCAAAAACACGTATCATTCTTTACAGTCATAAATGTTACGACTCGCTCATCCTTCCTTTCACCCTTCTTTCCCTTTTCGTTCGTTAACTCCCTCAAGTTCATCTGATATGACTTGGCTTCACGATAAAAGTTTCCCAGCTGAGTTGAAGTCAAATAGAGGGGGCCATTGCTTATCCGAGAACTACAGCCACTAATGCTATTACTAAGTCAAGGTTGACTGTCTTCTCCGTGACTGGCAAAAATGTAGTTTTAAATTAGTAACTGTTCTTAACAGTAAAGTGTACTTGTACTAGTTTACTGTCTACTGTACAGTACATCATACACTCCTTTGCGAGCCTACTAAAAAATGTCAATAAGTAAGGAGTATAATAACTAACTACCGTCCGCCGCTGCTGAGCAGTCCCCCACAGCCCTTCCTGGTGGCACTTGTGGTACGACTGCATCACCCCCTGGAGTGGACCCCTCCACACTGCTGGCCCCGGCACTGGTGGTGTTAGGTGCCGCATCCGATGTTGTGACGTCTAGAAAAAACATGTCATATTTTCAGATGCCATACACCACCCCCTATTTCGTCTCATAATGGAAGAAAATGTTTATACATAACCAATTTTTAATTATTGGGAATGAAAAAAGTGACGGTTTTGGGGAGGGAGTTAACCTTTTATATAGTTAGCCATTAAATGCTACACTTTTTAGGACAACTGATGAATGCATGCTTAACGTGCACAATTTTTCTAATTACAGAAAGAAGATTCCATTGCCCTTCTGCCAACAGGACAATTCACCTCCTACTCACCAGCAGTACTTTAAGTACTTAAAAGAAGGTGGGGGCTCCCGCACAGTAATTCTAATAATTTGATGTGTTAAGTAGAAATATATTGATTCAAGGGAATGTTGTTTAAACTTTAACGTCATCTATCACCAGTGCTCGCTCGGAATACTGAGCTATTAAAAATAAAGAAATAGTTTTTTTATTTCTTATTTGAAAATAAAACTTTAAAACTAACAAACACTGTGGTTTTTGTTCACGAGTGAGTGAGCGGAAGGGTTTGAACTACTGCACTTTGCAGGCATGTTTCCATGACTCTGATAGGTTGGGACTCGGCGGTATCTTCTTCTGTTCTTCCGGGTCATAATTATTGGTTAGACACACCAGATAGTTGGTATGGGGAGTAGGGTTCAACTTCTCTTCGGACTGAGGTATGTGGAAAGTCGAACTGCACCCATCATCAACAATGTCCTATTTCTCTTGTCCATACTTCTGTATGTGCAGAATAGTCCCTGAAACACTAGCTGTATGGTATGTGGTCCTATCAAATAAAAAAAGCCAACTACTAGCTTATTCTTGGTGGACACATTGACATTTTGTTGTTGGAAATTGTCAAAGCACTTACATTAAGAAGACCAGAATAGACAGCAAGGGCAACCCAGAGGACTGCACTCGGTGCCTAGAGCTATTGCAGGATCAGAGTTCTGTTTAACACCGTTTGCCGACTGGGCAAGCTTAGCTACCTACAAAGACCGACTCATAAAAATAGTAAATAGTAGTAGCACAGAGAGTGATGGTAGAGGCAGGATAAGAATGTAGAAACAGTCTAGAAGAAGATCAAAGACTATTTTGTAAAAGTTAGGGAAGTATCAGTATTAATATAACAATAGAACAACTTACTGGGGCCAGCAGAAGAGCCTGCAGAGGACCAATGCTACTGCCCATCTTGTTCCGTCTGAGTCTCTGTTGTGGTAGTCTCCTTGCCCCTGGGAGGTGCTGATGATCATGAAATAAACACAACATGGATGATTGTTTTTTTGAAATATTTGATTTCTTAGACCACAATCTAAAATTATATCAGGGAAACAAATTACCACCAGTTGCACTACATGTATTGACCTATTTGATCTGGTCAACTAGGAGGATAGTACAGTATTGCTAGATTCGCAGACCGTCTACTAGGAAAGTTATGTAAATCACTAACTACACCAACAACAAAAAGGTTCTACTACAACTGCCATTACTCAGCAGCACGGGACGTGCAGACACAGTCCGTCATCATGATTGCAGACCACTAAAGAATGTCCTACTACTAAATAACAAGTCATAAATATCATACTCAACGTATCAATCCACCACTATCTCTTCTTAGTGGCACCAGGAGTACAAAGAAAGGACTAGACTTGAGTCTCTAGTCTCTCTAGCATTACGCAGTTCTGCTCTCAAATGAGCACAAAGTTGCAAACAAGTAAGCATAGTAGCAGCGCCACTGAGCAGGCGAGCACCAGCAATGACAGAATCTATTTAAACATTAATTTACCTGCAATGTAATCAAATCGGCAGCATTCTTGCTCTTCGGGAAAAACATATATTAGCAATATAATATAGAGCAGAAGAAAACAAAGTAGTTATTAAATAGCTACTCACAATGGCCAGGAATCTCCACACCTAGCAGGTGGAGCAGCTCCTGCTCCCGGTCAAGGAGGTCTGACCACCAGTGCGTCACTTGCTGGTACGTGCACTGGACCGCCGACTCCCTACGCATGGCCCGGCATACCTTATCCCACAGCTGGCGACGCTCCCGGAGGCCATACCCTGAAGCAAGCCTGCCCCCTGCTGCCAAGGTCTTCGAGAGGTGGCGCTGCACATAGAAGATGAGTGCGGCCACCTCCACGCAGTAAAGACTTCCCTGGCCTGTACATTCTCCGCCCTCAAGCACCCGCAAGGGAGTCAGCTACGGGGTGCGGGACACTTCCCCTTTGACTTGCCGGCTCCCTTTGCCATGGTCCTGGGCAAAAGAAGAAAAGAATAGGGGGAAAAAATATTAATACAAGAGAGAGCTAAAAAAAAGTAGTTATTAAAGTAACAAAAAGTTGAAAAAACACAAAATATAGATGTAGAAAAATAGAGAGATAGATAATGAGCAAAAAAGATCAAAAAAAGTTCAAAGAAACAAAGGATTGCAAAGATTAGGAAAGGATTGAAATAGCATGCCCAGAACCATAGCAATGAATGAAAAACATGATGGCCGTGCCCATAGAGGACAGCGTTTGTAAGTTTGCACAATATTTCCCCCGTGAGCACGCAAATATGCCTGCGGCCACGTAACCACGCCCCGCGCTCAACGCGAGCATGCAGCTAGCACCCGGGAACGGAAATACGCAACGCGGAAAAGATGACCGCGCCCATATACGACCACATGGGTAACTTTGCGGTTGGTGCACTGCAAGAGGCCCCCGAACACGCAAAGCGCCCAGCGAACACGGAAAAAAAAATACGCAAATTCGCACAAATTCGCGGATTATGAGGAACACAAATTCCCTTTTGCCTATAATTAGTACTTTTGTTGATGGATGGGAATTGGGTGTTGAGGGTTTCTTATTTTTTGGACATTGGTTGGGGTTAGGGAGAGGGGTGGGTAAGGTGTGGGATAGTTATTTTTGTTAGGTAAATAAATGTTATTTATTTATACTTACACGTACGATGTTACTGTTTTGTGAGCGGTTACTGTTTCACAAATGTATGTATGTCACAAGGTTTCCTTGCTGATGCAGTGCAGCAGCCAGTGTTGGATTTAAATAATCTGCCAAATTTGTAACAGGAAAACAGATAGATGCGGTACCCGTCACTGAGTAATCGCTCCTCCTAGTCCATTATATCTCCCAGCAAATTTATCTTACCTGTGATTGATGAGGATTAAGTTTGGCACAGCAATGGCTGCATTGTTTCCCGAGAGAATGGAGAAGATGCCATGGTTGTGGTGGTAGTAGTAGACACTGGCACTAGCATTTGCATACAAAAAAAACAGACAGTCAATAGCCTGAGAGAGACTGTGGGAGGAGTAGAAAAGTACAGTACAGAAGAAGACTGCCAAACAAGCAATATTGCAACTGCTAAAGTAAAAGAAAACATAATGGTGGAGGGTACAGCCTAGTACAAGAAGTTAAGAATTTAAACTGTAGTTGTGTCGAAGGAGTGACTTAACACAATCGTAATTGGTAAACTTTACTGCTGTGAATCCAATCAATGCCGGAAATTAATTATGAAGTATTAGGTGGGTCCTTTTTGGAAAACAAATTGGCTTGTACATAGACTGAGCATGGGTGGGCAAGCAGAAGAAGATCCGCGCCCTGCCTTGAAATTGAACTAGTGTTGCTTTCACCACATCTGCCACAGCAAGCGTGTGATCAATTGTTGGTGTACATTTATTGTAGTCACATCACACCTCAATATAAAATCACACAGCCCGGGGGAAGAGGGTTAGGGTTTGATGAATGGATGGGAAGGGGGGTTTGGGGAAAGGTTTGTCAAAGAAAAACAGTACGCATGGACACAACAAAAGTAAAACAATCTTTGAAGACAACAATGATCCACAATCCAATAAATCTATAAAGGGAGAAAAAGGAAATGTATGCTTGATGAAGATAACTTGATGGTTAATGAGTAGTACTTAACTACTAGTACACAATTAGACAGTACAGGGAAATAATATTATATGAAATTTGCCTTGCCTGTATGCCCTCAGAGAAACCCTAATTACCGTCTGTACCATGCTGAAAGCTAGCAAAGAAAATTAAAAAATAGTTGTAGGGATCAATTTGCAAACAAACAACAATACAACAACACACAGATGTAAAATACTTGAAGAGAAAAAGGAATCAAATTATTTAAAAGACAAATGATGAAGATAATACTAAAGTTACTGTATTATCCAGGTCCAATTGTGGAGTTGTATCTCGTCATTCATCTTGGTCCTCCCTTCCATGGACACTCTGCACATCATTCTTGGGTGCCGCTGGCTGATGCGGATTGGTAAGGTAAGTGTGAGTTGTTGCTCCAAGTATAATAGCACTGGGTAAAGGCCGGCCTGTAAGTGTAGATGGAAAAACAAAAGTGGTATTGAAAAATAAATGAATAAAAAAGCATTAATTACGGTGTAGTGCAAGAAGACAAGACTCTTGAGCAAGAACACTTTCAGACTGAGGCAGCTTGGATACATTGTGTCTACTCTAGTACTATTAAACAGCATTAATCTATAAGAAGCCAGCGCAGAACAGGCCCACGGCACCGGGCCGTGACATAAACTCCACTTACCTTAAATTTTGACAGAGCCAGACAAAAGGCATATACAGCAACCTAGCATTTTCCAAATCAAGTGACTAAATCAAAGCGCCACTGTCTGTTAGTCGTCATACCACTATTCGACTCCACCACTGCACGGACATATAGCCTAGGTCTGCTGTGTTTCTTGTTGAATTGTTGGGTTTACCTTTTATGCCAGTTCATGAAACACAGTTATTTCATAAATCATCTCAGATCCAACTGAGTGACTGCATGCAAAGATAGTATGGTCATCATCATGGTGTGGTATATGTACGTGTTGTCCAACACCAACTCAGTCTGTAGTGAGTGACTCTGATTAAGTAAGTCCAGACTGCACCTGCAGTAGTAGGAGTACAATGTGGTTATTAAACAACAAGGAAACATTGACTGTCACTTGAGTCACTTTTACTTTGTATATTACCTACAAGTATGGTTTAACTTCATGCACATTCGCTCAGAGTCAGGAAGCATCCAATGCAATGCATGATATCATTCATTAATCACATACCTGTCTTGTTCTCTTTGTCTGTCAGATCAGAGATGCCGAGCCTTCTGAAAGTCATGACGAGTTTACTTTACTTTTGGCTGCCTGCTCAAGTTCTGACAGTGAAGGGTTGTTGATGCCTGCAGACAGAGGCGGTAGCCTTAGGAAAGTGATAAGTTTTGGCTTTGAAACAAAACAGAAGATGGCTATAGTCACATACGTTTAACTTGTTTTGGGGGGACTGTTAGAGGCTACATTATTGTACTATTCTCCATCTCCAATGTCTAGCTTGATGGAAATGCATTTAGGCCAAGTCAGGAAGATGGAGCAGGACTCTGAGGAGTGGAGTGGACAGTTAAATGCAACGTGCAACTCCAATATGTAAATAAAATAGGAGACGGTGGTGATGAATTTTTTGTGGTGTGATTTGATCCAGAAAGACAGATACACACACAAATAAAGGAAGGAAAAAAGTAACAATTTGAATGCCTAGTTGTCAGGAAAGAGGAGCTTGTCCTCAAACTCTGGTTGTTCAGACAGAAGTTGGTCATGTAACCCACTACTCAAGTCTTCGGAGTCGCTCTCCTCTTCCTGCTGTGATTCAAGTATTTTGTAGTCCGGTGGTATGAAGGGCTAATTCATTTCATCATGGTTAACCTCTCCACGCTTTTGGGCGAGAGACTGGTCCTTTTCACAGTTACAATGGCACCAGCAGCACTGAAAACACGCTCAGAAGAGACATTTGCGACAGGGCAAGCCAGATACTTTATCACCAGCCTGTTGAGCACTGGCCATTGGCTTCTTTTCCCATACCAATACAACAATGTGTTTTGCTCCATGAAGACCTCTGTTGTGCCATCCAGATAGGCCTGGACCATCCGCTTAATGTTCTGGGGTGCTCCACTTTGCTTGGCCTCTATTGACTTTGCATCAGCAACGGACTTACCCATCCCGTTTATGTAGAAACCAATCAGTTATCATTTGGTTTGCTGTATCTGATGAATCTGATCCTGTTGGTGCTGTTGTTGATGTTATTATTGGTAGTGTTGGTGACTGCTGGGAAGCAAACACACTGCTCTCATGCTCTGAATTTGAACTTGTCTCTGGATGCCCTGTAGTACTTGCTCTGTCCTGGCGTAGCACTAGCAGGCCTCTAATTAAGAGCTGTTTGTTTTCTAAATCAGTAGCTTCCTCGGCTATTAAAGTTTTGCACTTGGCAACATCCACTTCTGAAAAAGGAATTACTGCATTACTTGTCAGAAATAATTTGTACCGTGGATCCTAAATTGTGGCAATAATGTAATGTCGATGTGACACAATCTTATTTTGAATCTTGTTTTTTCAGATAAGCGAATGGCTAAGGTGTTTGCCAAATAACATGTGTCTACTTTGTCTTTCACACCTTCGTACATTTTAGATACCTCCTTCAGCTGTTGCTCTAGCATGTACAACAATGGGATAGCTTGGCTCATAGTACAGTCCTCCCTGCTGACTGCTCGTGTGAAGACCTCAAAAGGAAGTAGCAGCTCTGTCAGGTATTTAACGAGGTCCCATTGCCCCATCTCAATGGTCATGGCTTTCACAGTAGGATCCCCTAATCTTCTTGTCATGACATAAGCATTAAGCGGTATGTACTGCTCAAACAGATGATCAAGCATGTAATAGGTTGAGTTCCAATGTTTTGGCAACTCCTGGATGAGTGCTTTGACTGGAGGACCTGATACCTGCTTTGTTTGGGCTCATCTTCTTCAGATCTCAGCAGCATTCAGTTTCACAAGTTGCAGAGATGTCTGGTCAGGTCACACCACACGCCACGTACAACAGCAGGATGTCTGTCTGGCAGTACAACGGGCGATGATGACAGACACCTTCTCCTCAGTCTTTTGTGCACCTACAAGCAAAGCAGGCAGAAGAACATCAGTCAAACGTGGAATTTGTTGTGCTTTAATTTTAATTACTACTAGTGTACACTCAGTAAGAGTAAGAATAGCAAAGAACTAAAATATAAATGTAGTGGAAGAGGAACCTGTGTGTCTTTAATTTGTGCATCATGTGGGATGGATGCAGCATCAGGGACCTGCAGCTGGCAATGGGGATGGATGCAGTAAACCAAGAGGAACAATGAAAAGACACATAGGCCTATGTGGCAAAAAACAAAACAGCACACTACTACTACCACCACAAAATGGCCCACAGCCACATGGTCACTCATCACAGGCACAAGGGTAAGACCAGGAAAACTATAATCTCAAGCAGGCCTATATTCCTATATTGCCAGACAAAGATACACATCACAGCTTTAGTGCAAAAAAGAATCTGCATGGGTATAAATGTTGGGAAGTTACACAACAACAACACATACACTTGCAACAAAGGCATTTATTAACACACATACAAAAAGTTAACTACACCTCAAAAAACACATTTTGGAATTCAATCCAATGCCATCCATGCCCTAAATGATGTTTAAATTCAACAGACAACATAGAAACTGTTGCATCAAGCACCCCCGATGAGTTCCTCTGAGAATCAGGGCCTACTGGCAGAATAGACCAAATGTTTGGAGGCCTATGGCAAAAGCACAGTGAAAGGTCCCACAAAATGGATGCCACATGGCATGGCCACCCACAACAACATGAAAAGAAAGAGAAGACAGACAATGCAGGCCTATGGCAAAAGCACAATGCTTGGATTCACAAAATTACTGCCACCCACATGGTAAGCCCACCCAAAACAAGAAGGTACATACAAAGGACAAGAACAGGAAGTTGGAGTCTCTGGGGAACTTCTAGAAAAATGACTCCATGCTCCAAAAACTACAATCAAATGACAACCCGAGGAGTTTTTTTAGCAAAATGAACAAAATCATCATTTTTTAGAAGGTTTTATGCAGCCTGAGACATATTACTCACCAGATTGCAAATTCAGCATGTTCGGCATCGCAAACTGTACAAAAAGTCGTTACCATGTGCGCGAACACGAAGATTGAGAGCGCGAAGAAGGCAAAAACTGTAAGTTCGGTTTGTAGCGTTGTGCAAAGTTATCAAAACTACGCGAGCTGAACTCCTAGGGTTACCTACTGGCAGAAAAGCCCTATTTATTTAACACACATCCAAAAACTGAGATTCCACCCCAAAAAAACATTTTGCTAATTAATTCAAAGCCACCCATGCCATACATGATGTTAAAATCCAACAGACAGCACAAAAATAGTTGTTTAACTTGCATGCACCCATGATGACTGATGATGAGTAACTTTGGGCCTACTGGCAGTGAAGGCCACAAGCTTGAAGGCCTATGGCAAAAGCACAGTGGCTGGTCCAACAAAATGGCAGCCACCACACGGCCAGGCCACCCACAGAAAGTACATACAATGAACTCAGCAGGCCTACACTAACAATATGAACTCCTAGGGTTACCTATTGGCTGAAAAGCCCCTATTTAATTAACACACACCCAACAACTGAAACTCCACTCCAAAAAACACAGTTTGCAATTCAATCCAATGCCATCCATGATGTTTAAAAACTTGAAATTCAACAGACACCACAGAATCATGGTTGGACCCATGGGTACCTCTGGGCCTACTGGCTAACATTTCAAAGAAATACAACTTGGCCCCTCATGAAAATATAGGCCTCCCACAATAATAATTTTTAAAAAGGATGAAAATCCCAGAAAACTGTAGGTAAAAAAAGCCCCAATCAAACAAACATGTACACCAATTCTCCAACTTACTTGTAAAATAAAATGTCAAATCCAAAAGTCCTCAATAAATCCAATCCAATGACATGATGCAGCAGACATACACAAAAAATGATCCTTCCAGCTCCAAATCCAAATGAAAGTGAACAGCATATGGACAAAGCACTGGGAGGAGCCTGCTGGACAGGAACAGGAAGTTGGAGACTTAGGGGCACGTCCTTCGAATTGAAAAAAAGAGTAGAAAAAAAAGAGGACTCCTTGCACAAAAGAATACAGCCAAATCACAATCTGAGGGTTTTTCTGAGCAAAATGATAATTTTTTAGAAAGTTTTATCGTGCTCTAGAGATATTCTGTGCCCGATTGTAGTATATGCGTGTTCGGGAACCCAATCTTATCGACACTGCGCTGGAAGGAAGATAGCGCTTCAGAATGACTTGTTCGCGCGTACGAATGACGTGTTCGCGTTAGCACAGTCTTGAGGGATTGTGAGGCCGGATTCCAAAAATTGTGGTGCACGTGACCGGGAGAGAAGATCGAGTCCCGTACGCAGAATCAAGGTAAGTTGTTACCGCGCACGTGAGAATGCATATTGAGCGCGCGAGGAAGAAAAACAACTTCGCTTCCCTGTAGATTGTGAAGTATTTGACAACTTCGCTCTAGGCGAAGCGAGAAGTTACCGAAACTTCGCAAACTCCGCGAGCGGAGCATAGTTCACCACCCAGGGTTAATTATGTACTTCCATATTTTGATAGTCGATATTACTTACCTGCATTTCCATATTATTAACCACTATATTATGTCCATTCGGTATTATGACCTGGTCAGCACGCAATCTTTTGAGTACACAGCAAAAACAGGTTCACAACCTATCACATAAAAGGGTGTGCACTACCTCTTTGAGAATTCCATTTGATATTATGTCCATTTTATATTTTGTATTCGATATTCTGTCCATTCTATATTTTTAATTCAATATTGTGTCTAGTTACCAAGAGAACTAGAACAGTGAGGATGAGAGTTTGAAAACTTTTACCAGAAATCAACCTAGCAATTAATACCTGTTTGGATTAGTCAAATCTCAAAATAACCCACATACTGTATGCACCATCAGTGCAAAAAACAGAGAGTTAGGAGTACATCTTTAAGACAAGATAGTCTATCAGCAATGCATTTCATTTCCCTCTTGTGTTGGTATGTGTCAGCATCAATCTAGATTTGTGTGATTTCTGCGAATCTTCCTGCTGAGGTAAAGCATTTCCCTGCATGCATTTCTGATCATGTGGCAGTTATTACAATTGTGAAATATTTTCAATTTCTTTTATATTGAACAGACATTTTGGAGATTAACCATATGTGCGCTGTGCAAATTCGCCTACTGTGTGAGCTCATTAATGAGTGGGCGGGGTTCAGACGCCCCCCCCCATCCTCTGCACACGCCCACGTCCCTACGCAGCTCGCAAAGGGTTAAGCAAAGCATTGCCTTATTCAAATCACTGTCTTTTTCACTCTCAGTATATCCCAAAAAATATTGGTATTGCATTTGCTGGGACAGGAATGTCCTCTGCATGGTCAACAGGTGAGTACCCCTGCTGTGAGTGGCCCAACTCCATGATAAGCCGGTACCAGGGCATTTTGTCGGACTAGCCGATATGGTGCTCTACTGTGCGTGCTGAGATCTTCACCTGTACATGAGGATTCTGAGGTTAAGAATTTTGATCTGTGATCTGGAGGGACACACCAAGCGCTATTTACTTAGGATAACTGCCCATGCCCTGGATTGTTAAAATTAAGTAGTGGTGGTAACAGTCTTTTTGTTTCATATTATCATACTGAATACTCCTTTTTTCTAGTTCAGGAGGAGAAAAGACTACTGGCCCCGCTTGTGTAAACTCCTGCTTTGATGTGACACCAAGACAATTGTGCTGTCATTCTCTGTCTGTGCTGAGAGTGTGCATGTAAAGTATGATTGACACCACACATTGGTGTTGTGGTGAGACCAACATGATCCATTTTGAATAGCTTCTGGTTTGATATGACACAGGTTGGAGGATAGAATACTGTTTTCCCTGAGAGTGGAAGTTATTGCTTGTATTCCTGGAGCCAAAAGCAAGAGCCCTAGGCAGGAAGAGGGCTACTGTTAAAAATTCTTGAGGACCTCTAAGCATATGGTTGCCAATTAATCCTTCCTGAGCATTCACATTTCGTTGATGGTAGGAGAGTTGGGGTGATTCAGCAGATTCTGTTGTTAGAAGTGAGTATTATCAGTGAGGACGTTTTGAGGCAATGCTATGCTACCTTAGGAAGTTGGAAGATAGGCCATTGCAAAGTTTCCAAACTTCAATTTGTCAATATTTTGGATACTCCTGCTTGAAGCCTGCATCCTCACAAGAAAATGTATTTTAAAATGCATCTACTCCCAACTGGGTCCTGGACTTCAGACAAGGGATCAACATACCCTATCTGGACAATGAGAACAGAAATCTGAACACAAATGATTCCACTTTGTTCTAGTTAAAACTTGAACAAGAAATTGAAACCTCTGCAGAGTACCTGAAGAGTTGCTGTGAAGGAAGGCTGGTGTTTGCATGACATCCAGTTTTCCAGAGCTATGGGGATATCACCCAAAGGCTGCACAACTGGTTGGAAACAATGCGGCTCAAACAAGCACCTAAAAGTCTGACTGCCTGCTCTGCGATAAAAGGAGAGTGCCTAGCCCTGCAGGAGGATAGACTGTTCAGGACAAGATTCCCAGCTTTTCCCCACAATGTTTAGCACCCTGAAGGGCAAGTTGCACTGAGTATTTCACCAGCGCCAACCCAAGCTGAGGGGTCATCCATACTCCATGCATGTTTCACGTGGCAAACTATTTGAAGCATCGATGAAGCCTGAATAACTGTGTGCCGTCCAGTAATTCCCACAGCCTCATGAGGAACCTGTTCTCTTGATGCTCTGATGGGCTGTGTGACCCACAAAGTGATGAGCACCACCATTGAGAGCCAACCCATGGCCTGGAGGCCACAACTGCTAAAGACGTGGCCACTACCAAATCCGGCAATAATGATTGTGTTCTAAGGCATACAAAAGAAGTGATGGATGTAATGCTTGGATTCATCTCAGCCACTTAAGAGAACTCTGGCAGCTTCTTAATCCATTGTTATTTTGCAAACCATGACGCCTCAGTGGACTCAGCCAAATTCAAATCAATCTTGACCCTGCTCCAGTGGGAACAGTCCTTCCTGAACTGCCAGGCCCTCATTAACCAGAACCCAAGTAACCTAAGACCTTCTTCACCCTTTTTAGTGCTTATCAGCCAGGTATAGCTTGGCTCCAGTGAAAATGTTTGCATGGTACACTCAGGGCCACAAACAAAAATATGCAAAAAAGTCATTGATCGAATGGTTGAATTAGTGTCAATCACTAGTAAATACTTTGGGCTGCATTCCAGTCCATCATAATTTTTTTGCACACCATACCACCTCAGTTTGGACCTAGCAAAATTCTAATCAGTCTTCACTTTGTTCCAATGGGAGCAATCCAGCTGAATCTGCCAGGCCATTCCCTCCCTGAAGTAGAAACCAAGCAACCCACGACCGGTTTCACCCTAGATAGGACTCATCAGTAAGGTACAGCTTCGCTCCAGTGACAAAATGTACATGGGAACCAAGTCTGGGCATATCTGTCCCACTTAGGGCAACACTCTAAAGTATACAAAAACTTGTGGCGTAGTGAGCACGGGATCCACGTCTGGGCATACCCTTCCCACAATGCAACATTCCGTCCATCAACAGTTGTTTTTGCATTTGTCACCCTGAGTGAGACGGGTATGCTCAGACGTGAGTCCCATGCTCTCCATGCCACTGGAATCAAGCTATCCTGGCTGATGAAGGCTGATAGCCAGAAACTGGTCCTAGGATGCTTAATTCCAGTCCAGGGAAGACATGGCTTGGCAGTTCGGTCTGTACTGTTTCCATGAGGCACAGGGTCAAGATTGATTTGCATATGGCCATGTCTGAACTGGGATGGCTTGGTGAGCAAAATACCGATGGATTAAACCCAGATCTGTGACTGGGGGTGAATGTTTTGCCATTGTGCAACATTCCGTCCATCATCTTGTGTGTTTTGCTCTTCACCCTATGTGGGAAGGGTATGCCCAGATGTGGGCCCCGTGCTCACTACGCCATGGAGTCAAGCTATCCTGGCTGAAGACGGCTGATAGCCAGAAACTGGTCCTAGGATGCTTGATTCCGGTCCAGGGAAGACAAGGCTTGGCAGTTTGGTCTGGACTGTTCCCATGAGGCACAGGGTCAAGACTGATTTGCATATGGCCATGTCTGAACTGGGTTGGCTTGGTGAGCAAAGTAACGATGAATTAAACCGAGATCTGTGACTGGGGGTGAATGTTTTGCGATTGTGCAGCATTCCGTCCATTATCTTGTGTGTTTTGCTGGTCACCCTATGTGGGAAGGGTATGCCCAGACATGGGTCCCGTGCTCACTACGCTACTGGAGTTAAGCTATCCTGGCTGAAGACGGCTGATAGCCAGAAACTGGTCCTAGGATGCTTGATTCCGGTCCAGGGAAGACATGGCTTGGCAGTTCGGTCTGGACTGTTGCAATGAGGCACAGGGTCAAGACTGATTTGCATATGGCCATGTCTGAATTGGGGGGGCTTGGTGAGCAAAATAACAATGGATTAAATCCAGGTCTGTGACTGGGAGTGAATGTTTTGCCATTGTGCAACATTCCGTCCACCAGCTTGTGTGTTTTGCTGTCCAAACTAAGATGACATCATGAGCAAAAGAACAATGTGTTGAGGTGCTACCCCGAGTGACTATGACTTCAAATGGCTAGACAAATTGTAAGCTTTATCTCATCACCTTTGGTGTGTTTGATGTACCGCCCTAAGTTGCAAGGGTCTGCCAAGGCGTGGGTCCAGTGCTAACTGTGTTACTAGAACCAAGCTAGATCTGGCTGATAAGTCCTTATCAGGGCGAAACCTGTTCTATGTTGTCAGCAGTCTGGTTTGGTGAAGATCCAGACTGGAACATCGCGATGGACTGTTCCAATGTGGAGCAGGGTCAAGGCTGATTTGCATATGGCTAGGTACAAACTGAGGTGGCATAAGAACAATTTAGTTGGGATGCTACCCGGAATGACCAAGTGGGTACAAACAAATTGCAAGCATTTTCCCCATAACCTTTTCTGTGTTTGATGTACTGCCCATAAGCGGCAAGGGTATGACCTGAGATGGGTCCCATACTCACTGTGCCACTGAAACCAAACCATGCCTAGGTGAGCATCAGGGCAATACTGGTTTTAGGTGGTGTAGGTTCCGGTTCAGAGCAAACCTGCCCTGCCAGTTCAGTCTGGACTGAGGAGCAGGGTCAAGGCTGGTTTGCTTGTGGCTGAGTCTAAACAGAGGTGGCCGAGCGTGCAAAAGAACAATGGATTGGGAGGCTACCCCAAGTGATTGCCATTAGTTAGAGAACTTGCTAGTGTTGAAAATTGAGCTGAGGCAAGTATTTGTGCAGCTTCAAACAGTAATAAGATGCAAACACAACATAAGAAAAATACAACACTTATTTATAAAAAGACAGTAAAATGTAACACATTTTTGGAGCTCAACATGACAAATACCCAATCAGTAGAACAGGAGCTATGCAATTTTACATATTTAAGGTAAAATAGAGCCTAGAAGCACAAAATGCCAACTTGCGCTGAACAAGACGAAGTCACAAGTTCAGGACGACAGCAACGGAGTGTGGTACAGATACCGGGACCAAGTGAGACCTGCTGAACAAAGTAGCATTAATCCTGGTTGCAGAGCTTTGCGAAATATCCTTTTTAGGATGCATCGCTGCTCACCGGTTCTGAGGAGGCTGCAGGGATGCAATGTAGAGTCCTGCATCATCATCGAGGATGCCCACTTCCAAGAGTTCAGGAAACGGGTTGCATGACTTGGGGGAAAGACTCACAGTTCATCCTGAAGTCCGCCCCAATAGCCCTTGAAATCGCTCTGGTGGTCCTGGGTTCAAATGCACATCCAGTTATTTCACCTTCCAGCACCAGGGTAGCAGTTCTTCTTGTAGACCAGCGCAAAAGTTCTCTGAGTCTTCCTTAGGTCCTGAGGTGTCCTGGAGAGTTAGGTCTGAGGGTCCAATATTTATACTTGGTGCCAACTTTGAAGTAGGAGAAGGCTCTGGATGTTTCCACCCCAGAGGTGTTTAGAATGTCCTGCCTTCCTGGCCTGGCCTTAGCTAGTCTGGTTGCACAATAGACTAGTGTGAAGCCTTTGTGAGTGCGCTTAAGGAGTGCATTAGTGATGTGCAAGTCTGTTAGGAAACCAGTAAGAGATTGCCTATCCTGTCAACACCTATTTCCCCTTTGTCTCACTGTCTGGGAGCTATACACAAAGACCAACTGCTAGCTACACCTAGTCATCTGACCAGTGCTTAATTTGTAAAATATTAAGTCCAGGTGCTTAAATGTTTGAAAGATGCCACACCCACTTCCTACTGCTCTACCCACTTCCTCCACTGGCTCCACAAACTTACTCTATTGGGTCTACTAGCATCCTCAACTGGCACTGCTGAAAGCCCGATATAGTAGCTGATCTGAATTTCAGCACCGGAGCCTTGGTCAAGTAAGATATTGATAGGAGGTTCCCACTGCCCCTGAGAATTTTTTTTTTTAATGAAATCAAAAGTGCATTTAAAATACAATTTTGGAATTATTTGGCTAAAATGATTAATGCACTGAAAAGGGGATAAGTCGTACATTTACGCCACGGAGTATGTCTTTATCTCATACAATACATGGCCACATCATCACCGTTCACACAACCACTTAAAACCTTGGTGCACAATGCTTTTATATGATAGAATGAGCATGCTTGCAAACATGAAGAATACAAATAAAATCTCTAGTGCTGCAACATCTTAGACACCAAAAACTTGTTGGATATGTGTTGCATACAGATATTAGAAACGCTTCAATACAAGACAATTTAAAAAAAAGCTGAAGTAGTTTGAAACATGTAGAAAGTGAAAAAATGCTGAGAAAGATTCTCGCTTTTCTTTATCTATGAAGTGCAAAAAAAGCATATTTTCTCTGCTTGTTAATGTAAACTATTAAAATAAAGCAGAAGAAAGAGATAGCAAATGCTCTACCCTGCTGCTCTAGATGGATTTGTTGCAGCTAAGCAACAAAATGTTCTGAGACTACCACTGGGAAATAAAGGGCCTCAGCTTTAGCCCTCTCCTTGTTTACATCAATGAATAACAAAGGGAGAGTCATTGAAAGAAAATATCAGCCTAGGATCACACAAATTGTCTAAGCAGGGAAGGTGACAGTGTTCCCAGGTTTTCAATTTCCACTGCAACTCAGACACCAACTGGACATGTTTTTCTGACATCCAAGGGTAACGTGTTGCAGTCTTGCAGCATTTGGTACAGCTAGGTTGGTCAGCTGTCCTGAATAGCGTGCAATTGACCCCCTAATGTGTGCCACTGTTTCCTTTACTAAGTACAAGTTTATCAAGACTAGAAGGCATTACGTTGCGGGACTTCTTGTTTCACTTTAATAGATTTCAAGAATGTGTGCTGATGGCAGAAAAATAAGAATACCTGAATGTGCCACTCAGGGGGGCTCCTCCTGTGTCCCCCTCCCACATACCCTACCATGGCAAGGACGATCAGTATAACCAATACCCCCATGACCACCTCACATTGCAACCAGGCCCTTGCCCCAAGTATGCCTCAGATTTGCATGTGCCTCTCTTACACTCCAGTTTGGCCTGCTACCCCTTTGCACGGCTGTCTGGCTTCTGCCCCGTCACCCTCCATTCTTGCTCATAGCACCCCCTTCCTTCTCAGTGTACTTGTACGTCCTTGTTCCTCAGTATAGTTGGTAGCCCCTTACACTCCCATCTGGCATATGCCCCCTCCTCGTCCTTATGCCCCAGACTGGCTTGTAGCCTTCAGACACCTCAGTCTAGCGGATCAATGCTCATTAAACCTTCCCTTTGTTTGCCAGCTTTCTGTTAATAGCAGGTCCCTAAACAGCCGACTGACTGAAAAACCTGCAGTCTCTGCAACCTCAGGGACCTGGGTTAAGGCGGCTTAGTTACCGTCACCTGTCCCCATGCAGAAGCAGAAGAGAGGGGTCTTGCATACTGAAAAAGGCCTCACCTCATACCAGATGGAGCACTATTCATATGTGATAGAGCCATACAACTCCCGGTCTAAACAAACCATAATCTGATTATTTCACCAGATTAGTGCAGATTCAGCAGAGCTAAAACATGTTTGATAGCTTTGCTTGTTAGAAGCTTTTCATTTCCCATTGCATTGTGGTAGCAGTAGTTCTTTGCATCACACACATTTGTGATCCCTTAAGTTATTTCTAGTGCAGTAGACATTGGGAGGTGCACTACTGCAGAGCCGACAGTCAATCATACAATTGTGATGTGTTTGAGAATGCACCGCTCAACTGGACAACACACAACACTGC
Source organism: Lissotriton vulgaris (assembly GCF_964263255.1). Classification (NCBI taxonomy): domain Eukaryota; kingdom Metazoa; phylum Chordata; class Amphibia; order Caudata; family Salamandridae; genus Lissotriton; species Lissotriton vulgaris. The sequence goes on from NC_141685.1 coordinate 868,911,143, forward strand.
TCTGTGTGAGAGCAGCGTCTTGCTGGAGCCCGGACCAGGGAAGGCAAAGCCGTACCCAATGGAGGCCCGGGACAAACACCGCACGGAGGCGGGAGGCTCCGTGCCTATTTACATAGCCCGCAAAATGGGGGGGGCAGGATTGGTCACCCCAGGGAAGGCTACGGCACCCCAATCTGGGGACGAGCTGGCTAGGGGGGATGAGAAGGGGCACAAGGCCCGAGAGTTACACAACACCCCCTCGCAGAAGATAGAAGGATGTAAGCAACATAGGCAGAGCATCAGGGGGCATGAGCGGGTGCAGCGCAATGGTCCAGCAGAAAGGAGACCAGGTCAAATCGTACACCTGGGTAGGCTGCTGGGAGTAAGCAATGTAGCGAGGCAAGAGCCATGGCCTATACAACCTCCATGGCAGGCAGGCCTAGGGAGGGACCAACATGGTTTCCAAGGGGAGTCATGGGGTCCAGGGGCTACTCACCCAGGTGCTTGTATGCACTGAAGGCAATAGACAGGGCCAGGGTCCCCCTTTCAAGGCGGCCTCCCATGGAACACAGAAGGGTATGGGGGAAGCCATGGCCAGAACAAAGAAGGAACCGGTGTCGGAGTGCGACGGGGGCAACAGGCAAGGGAAAAGAGTACCCCTTCCAGGCACAACAAAGAGAGAAATAGAGACCTGAGGTGATAATGCAGGAGGAGGCCCTAAGGCAGTAAAGGTAAACATGAAGGGCAGGGACGGTGGTTGAAAGGAAAGAACCAGGGCAGTAACAAATCAGGAAAGTCATGCTAGGAGTTTGTCAAGATTTGTAAATGGGGGGCAGCTGGCAAGTTTTAGCACGCAGGCGGGTCATTCGGGGGAAGCCACCCCGCCATAGGCTGTAAGCCGGCACAGGTAACAGGGGCCAGCAAAGATAAAGCAGGCACAATAAAGTGGGGAACAGGCCCCCTGCATAGGTACAACTGGTTAGTGGGCGGGAGACAGTTGCTACCAACCCCCATAAAGGCAAGCAGGCTGTTATATTTGTTAGGGCACTATCCCAAGGCGACAGACAAGCAAAGGTTAGCTGAATGTTTCACACAAGGTTTTCCCATCCCTTACAAAGGACCTAAGGGCACCCAGGGAGACTGGAATCTGAAATCTCTAAGAGACAACCTAGGGGTGGCACCACAGAAGGTGGGGAAGGAAGTTCAACTGGGGTAGGTGGCTGACCCATTCACTCCCCCACTGGATGACCTGGCGTTATCGCCTCTTGGTGTGGCGCCCAAGAAGGAGGCAGGCAAATTCAGGTTGATACATCACTTGTCATACCCACAGAGGTATTACGTCAATGACTAGCTGGAGCAAGGGGCTTGCTCAGTACCCTATGCATTGGGGGATGACGCTGTGGACCTGATAAGGCAGGAAGGGAGGGGGCCCTTTTGGCAAAGTCAGACACAGAATCAATATTCCGACTCTTGCCGGTATACCCAGACAGCTACCATTTGCTAGGTTTTCAGCAAGATGGGCAATACTATTATGACGAATGCTTGCCAATAGGTTGCTCAATATCCTGTGTAAACGTTGAGGCTTTTAGTGGATTCCTGTTGTGGGAGCCAGGGACACGCGCCCCAGTGAGGGGGTCGGGTCCACTACTGAGATGACTTCCTCTTTATCGGCAGGTCAGGCACAGGGCATTGCGCCAACCTCCTGCAAAGTCTCATAGAATTGGCTTGGGGATTGGAAATCTCCCTAGCTCAAGACAAGACAGAGGGCCCGACCACAAAACTTTCCATCTGCAGGATAGAGGTTGACTCGGTGGCTGGAACATGCAGGTTGCTGCCCCAAAAGGTGTTGGAGCTAAAGGAAATTATTGGTAGGTTGAGGCAACACAAGAAGGCGTGGCTAGGCGAAGTGCAGCAGCTGCTGGGTAAATAACATTTTGTCATGAGGGTAATCCCTGCAGGGGGCATTTTTGCTAGATGCCTGGCTTGGATGACCAGGGGCATGACACAGAAGCACCACAGGGTCCTCATAACACAGGTGGGGAAGGAGGACTTGGGGCAGTGGGAACACTTCCTGACAAATTTCAAGGGCACTCTCATGTGGCATGAACCTTGGGTGTAGACAAACTAGCTTGAGCTCTACAGGGACTCGGCCAGGGGGTTCGGCTTTGGGGCCATCCTAGGGAAAGCATGGGCAGCAGAGGCCTGGCCAACAACCTGGCAGGAAGTAGGGGTCACCACCAACATCTCATTGTGGTGGCATTCTACATTTGGTCCCAACGGCTGGTAAACAGACAGATAATGCTATGGTCTGACAACCAGGCGGGGGTGCAGACAATTAACAACGGGACAGAAAAATGTCCGGTGGTGGTCAACCTGCTGCGCAACCTGGTCAACTGTCAGCTGAGGTCGAACATCACGCTTAGGGCAAGGCACATCCCAGGGCTAGACAACTCAATTGCCGATGCCATTTCTAGTTTTCAGTGGGCTAAATTCAGAGAGCTCGCCCCGGAGGCGTATTGAGGGATGACCCTGGTGCCGCAGGAGGCTTGGGCAATGGTGGACCTGGGTTAATAAAGATGCCGGACAACGCACTGGGCCCAAACTCAGAGATCCGTTATAGTAAGTGTTGGGAGACATTTGTAGCCATGACAGGGCTAACAGGGGGCCAGCCATCAAGACCAGAGGAAGTCTTAAAATTCATTGAATGGGCTTTCATGTCAAGTAAGACAAAATCTTGGGCCCAGACACACTTGAGTTCAGTAGCATCTTACACAGAAATGCCAGCAGGGTAGGATTCAACTAAGGCTTTCCAATGTAGAATGGCATTGAAAGGTTTGGGCAGGTTGCAACATGCAAAGAAGCACATAAGGCAGCCCATCCACTTTGACATACTACAGCGCATGATGGGGACCCTAGGGGAAATTTGCACCTTGGAACAGGAAGTCACACTCTTTGAGGCAGCATTCACACTGGCATTCTTTGGGGCATACAGGATCAGCAAATTGGTGGCCCCAGCAGTGGAGGACCCAGGGACAGCATGCATAGGCAGGACCGACGTGGAGCTAATGGACGGGCACTTGAACATCCTGCTGCGGGGGTCAAAAATAAACCAGGTAGGCAGAGGGAGGTGGACTAGATTAAATTGCATTAGGGACAAATCTTGCTGTCCAGTGTGCTTAGTTCAGAGGTACATGGGACCCAGAGGCCACAGGCCACTGTTCAGACATGGGGACGGGTCGTTCTTCAGCTGGTTCTAATTCATAGTGGTGATGAGAAAGGCTGAGAAAGGCTCTAGTGGCAGTTGGGCTCCATGCTAGGGTGTTTGGGTCCCACTCATTCAGAATCGGGGCAGCCACCACGGAAGCAGGGTTAGGTTTGGGCACTGAGCAAATTAAGGGAATAGGACACTGGGCATCCTGCGCGTTTAAGCATTACATATGCCCTACGATGTATTGTGTCTGGTTTCTCCCTCCACCCACCTCCGTCTAGGTCCAACCAAGCAACGCAAGAAGGTATGGATTGTGAGTCACTCCTATGTGATGCGGCCGCAATGCTGGGCGGCAGTCAGATGCAAATTCAGTGGCATATGGCTGAGGGACACCGAAATAGTTTGACGGGGGCATTCAGGATTGAAATTGGACAAACTCCTCCCCGCGGTTTGGGAAGCAATGGGCAGACCTGATGTGGTGGTAGTCCACCTGGGAGGTAACGACTTGCCAGCATTGGGGAAGAGGGGTCTCTTAGAGAATATGCAGGAAGGCCTTATAGCCATGGCACCACAGATATGCCCTGCTGAAGTAATTCTTTAAAGAAATGATAGTTTGGACAGCATGGAGAGGGGCCATAGATCTGGGGGCGGTGGAGGTGGAAAAATCCAGACGAAAACTCAATATCACCATGGCAAAGATATGCAGGGCCAATGGCTGGGGTTTTGTAAGACACGGTTTCATAAATTTGAGGTCCCCGGGCTATCATTTAGAGGACGGTGCACCTGACCAGGGTGGGGATAGACATGTTCCTACTGAACATTGTAGGTGTGCTAGAACAGATGGGTTTCGCATAACAAGACAAAGGTGGTAGCAGGGCAGGGGAGTTCCCTCCAATCGTGAAACCGTAGGTAGCGTGGTGGAAAGAAACCAAGAAAGGTAGAAAGAGAGATAGGTTACTAGAGGTAGATGGAAGGCTCACACAGTGTCCTTGGGTTGGTTTACAGTAGGGGTACTGAGGGAGCCAAGGACTGCATACTGCCATAGAAAGAGTAGATGTGAGGCTCCAGCAGGGCCCTTGGGATGCCTCACAGCAGGGGTACATAGGGAGCGAGATGTAAGGACTCAGCCTCAGGCAGGAGAGAGTAGATGCTCACACAGGGTACTTGGGATGCCACACAGCAGGGACCCCTAGGAACAGGGAGGGCCCAAGAAGGGGTCCAGGGCAAGCGGAAGGGCACTTGCTGCCTGGGCAGGTCCTGATGGACACCCACCAAGTTGGTAGCAAGTTGAAGCATAAACCAGGGAATCAGAGGCCCAGACAGGTGCCCCCCTCAAGAAATTAAGGTGGCTGAGACCACATAATGACTAAGAATGTACAGAGATAATTGGAAAGACAATAAAGTGTGTTAACATGGATGTTGAAAGGACCATGAATTTGCAGAATGTATAACCATGTTATGTTAAATAAACCGCAACCTTTTAAGGCACCAAAACACATTGTCAGTGGTGTGATTTGAAGGGTAAGATTAATGCAGTTGAAGTAGGGGAGGGGAAGGACAACTCACCACTTGGGAGGGGTTTTGGTGGGGACGGGAGCTAAGAAGCATTGAAGCGGCATCCGGCAGCAGCAATGGCAGCTAAGTTATGTTACATTTCTTTAAATTATTCCCCGCCCACCCTGTGTTATTGGCAGTAGCCACTATTGGTGCCATTTGAGGCAAAATAAATCTTTCTTTAAAGTTAAAAGCCAACAGCAGTGGAGGAAGAACTGCAGCTGTGGGTGCCACATTATAAAACGTTAATTAGAATAATGACCCATTACTTACTGGGACTGCGGGATAGCATTTTTAGTTTTAAATAATCTGTGAGGGATGTCTGCTGCACAATTGCTGGTTGCTTCGGTCGTCAGATGATAATTTAATGCTGTAGCTGTAGTATGCTGGGAGAGACGTGGACGAAAACAATGCTCTTTGGTCTGTCTCTGGGCCCACACTTAACAATTCACCAAGGAGGGACCGGGCCAGGCTAATATTATATTTTGCAATCGTTCATTGGTAGTGCACTAGGCTGGTGCGTTACCAATGAACAATTGTAAAATGGAATGTGACGTGTGACGTTGACTTACGCTAAGCAGAGGGAGGAATCCATGCAGTTTCCCTTTCTGGTGGTAATTTGTAGCTGACAATAAGGGGGACGGCTGGGCTGCCAACATCCCATTTAAAATATTTTGTGCACACACAGTCACGTGTAATATTAGCTCTTCACAGGGGACACTGGGACCCTCATCTCAAATTAGTGAGCAGCACGCAGCCAATTATTACATTACTAATATCAATATTGCGTGTAGAGTAAGCTAGAGAGTGAAGACCCAGCCCTGAGAAATAAGGGCTGCTGCTAAACATTGGAAACCACCAGCACAAATTAAGCACTGCATCTGACCCAGGAAACAGACAGCATGCACCAAATGGTTAGGATAAGAAAATGGCATTTTCAGAATTGTGACTTAAAATGCAACTTTACCATTAAAGTTGGGTATAAATTACAATTCTTTAGACATCAAACTCGATATTCCTACTTGCTCAAAATTTAAAGCTACCACTTATTAAAAGTAATAAGGTGACTCAATGTTATCCTGTGGAAGTGGTACATTTTGCAGTAGTGAAAAACAAAGGGAGAGCTTTTCACTCCCAGGACATGTAAAAGTTAAATACATGTCCAACTTTTTAAATACACTGTACCCTTCCCTATGGGCTGTTTAGGGGTGGCTTAGATGTATTAAAAAGCAAGATTCAGGCCTAGCAAAAAGCTTATTTTGCCAGATCATAATGACAGTTTAAACTGTGCACACACGCTTCAATTGCAAGCCTGAGACGTATTTACAGGGGTACTAAAATGGGCAGCAGAAAAAGTACTGCAGGCCCACTAGTAACATTTAATTTACAGGCCCTTGGTACATGTAGTACCCCATTTACTAGGGACTTACTAGTAAAATAATTGTGCCAACTGGGAGTGAGCCGCTAGCACGTTAGCACTGGTCAGCAGTATTCAGAATCTTACAAGTCAACCAAAATGGGTTCAGAAAACAGAAGTGTGAATGCAAAATGTATCTGGAAGTTCAACATGATTTCCCTCCAGCTAAAAGCCATGGTAGACTAATCAGTACCTTGATGGGCTTCCCTGCCCTGCCCAGATCTCCCCATGCTGCTGCCTCATTCTTGCTCCTGTCTTCACCTTGCTTTCTCTACCATTTTTTGATTGCCTTCTTCTTGCTTTTCCCTAATTTTCTATGCTTCCTCATTGCTTTTCTCCCTGTTTCTTTAGAGCCTTCTCAATGTGTTTTATCCACTTTCACAGCTTTTTCCTCACTTCTTCCCCAATTCTAGAGTGCCTTCTCCTTGATTTTACCTTGTTTTCTTGGCTTCCGCGTTGGTTTTTCACTACGGTTCGAGAGCCTTCTTCTTGTTTTTCCATCATTTTTACTGCTTTCTCCTTGCTTTGTTCCCCTGTTTTTGAGCATATTGCCTTTGCTTTTCTCTTCTTATTCACTGCTTTCTCCTTGCTCTTTCCCTGTTTTTGCATGCATTCTCCTCCTTTTCACTCATTATCACGGCTTTTTCTTTGGTTTTTCAATAGCTTTTTTGAGAGACTCCTCCTCGCTTCTTTCTTGATTTTCACTGTCTTCTCCTTGCTCCCCCCCATTCTTTGGTTGCCTTTTGCTTGCACTTCCCTTGTAATTACTGATTTTCCCTCATGTTTCACTTCTTTGTTATAATTTTCTCCTATTTTTTGAGTGCCTTCTTCCTTTCCCTCATTTTCACTTCTTTCTACTTGTTCTTTCCTCATTGGGCCAGATGTACGACCCATTTTGCATTCGCAAACGGGTTAGCAACCCGTCTGCGCGTGCAAAAACTGCTAGGGCCATGTACAAACCCCATTTAGCAAGACACAATTTATTTGTAAATCGCTAAATAGGATTTGCGACTCGCTGTTAGGAAGGGGCGTTCTTTTCCTAATAGCGACCCCAAATTCTACCAGTACCTGCCCTTAAAATATTCAACAAAAACGTTTAATTTTTCTTTTTTAAATGCATCCAAACCATGCCTAGGTAAGCATCATGGCAATACACGCAATTTGTGAGTCGCTATTGCAATGCAATTCGTGAGTCGCAAATTCCTTGGTCGGACTTCTGGCCCCTATTCCCACCCACCCATTTTTTCCCACCTAGCCTGCCCACCGCCTCTCAGCATCCCTCCACCTCCCTGGACATACTTAACAGAGTTGCAGCATAACCCAGCCCTTGATCTACCTGTGCTACTGCATCGCTCTTGCTCCTATCCTTTCCATTCTTTCCCCCCATTTTGTGAGCACCTTCTCCTTGCTCTTCCCTCGTTATAACCTCTTTCTCCTTGCTTTTTCCCCTGTTATTTTTGTTGAATGCTTTCCCCTCACTTTCCCCCATTTTTTAAGTGCCTTCTCCCTTCTTTTTTCACTGATTGCTCCTTGCCTTTTCACACTTTTTTGAGTGCCTTCTCCTAGCTTTTCCCTCATTTTCACAGCTTTCTCCTTGCTTTTTCCCCCATTTGTTGAATGCCTTCTCCTTGTTTCTCTCTCATTTTTCAGTGCTTTCTCCTGCTTTTTCTCCATTTTTCAGAACCTTCTCCTTGCTTTTACCTTGTATTCACTGCTTTCTCCTTGACTTTTCCCCATTTTTTGAGTACCTTCTCCTTGCTTTTCCCTTTTTATTCAAGCCTTTCTCCTGATTTTTCTCCCATTTTTTTGAGAGCCTTCTCCTTGCTTTTCCCTTATATTCACTGCTTTCTCTTTGCTTTTCCCCTGTGTTTTTGAGGGTTTCTCCTTGCTTTTCCCTTGTTTTCATTGATTTCTCCTTGTTTTCCCTTATCGCTACTGAATGAACAGATCACCACGAAGTAGTTAGCAACTCCAGCTCATTGAGACCTTCACTGGAATTTGCCAAGCTTTTCAAATCTTTGATTGATTAATAGGACATTCACAAAGGACAATTAGGCAGATAAGACCATAATGGCCAACAAAGTGATGTGGCCCTGTCCGTCCCTTGGATCAGACGTCTTTCCCCATTCCAAGGAAAGGTTTGCCCATGAGCCCATCCACTGCCACGTGGAAGCTGCAAGCTGACACATTGGGTTGGCCTCTCTTCCAACCTAGGGGCTAGCAAGGAGTTTCCTATGGGTTTATGAGTTTCTCTCACCTACAACGTTTTTCTGAGTGGCGGGCAACAGACTCCGATCTTAGGCATCCAACGTCCACTCCAACCAGTACAGAGGTGAAATCCTGAGATTCTTTTTCAGCCCAGGGTCCCTACCCTAAGTCTGAACAGGGGGCAGAGGTGGGTCCTCCCTTACCTTCCGCCTCCATCTGGGCTACTGTACTCTCCTTTTAGGAGTGGCACCACCAGTATATTAAACTGTCAGTGCACCCTGGGTGGCCGCCCATTCCAGCTCACCTCACACCAGGGGCAACTCATTCACCAAAATATAGCCTATGGATATCTAGGGACTAACAATGATCCTCCCCTGGGTCACCTACCCACCCCACTCCAAGGATACCAGGGTGATGGGACAGAAAAAGTCCTGCACCTGGGCCTGAATTAATCTACATAGCTGACTGGTGTACTTCTCTGGAGATACCAGGTTTTCCACTATAATGGTCTGGCTGGCCCCGGTGTCCCTCAGAGCAGTGACAGAGACACCATTCACTTCTACCCAGTGGAAGTGATGACTTCCACCCTCAGGAATCACCAGCTCACCCTCTGAGTCTATCTCCCTGCTGAGTGGGATCATGGCATGGTCTATGAGCTGCTAATTCATTAAAATATTCAACAAATCAAAGTTCCCAATGGTTATATATGGGCCAAGCAAAATTGGATATGTAAGAAGGACATACTGTATCGTTATACCAGCAATTGTCTAAACAATGATTACACATCTAAAAACGTTGTGTACAGGCATTCATTGTGCCATCAATATTCCTGATATCTCAAAATCATTATACAGCAAATCAGTCATACCTTCAATCAAACAAACAAACAAACAACGTAAATAAGCATATGTAGGCTGTAATGACTGAACATTGATAGACTAATCATTGATGAATCAGGACTGAACTAAACACGGCCTGTTCAGTACATATTTACAAATAAGTAGTCTCAGTACATTACATAGATTCATACACTTAAAAACAGCGGTTGTGGCTTAATATGTTGATATTTCAATTCCGAAATAAAGTCTACACATGCTTGAATGTCGTGTGAGCACAGGTAACAAACCTCTTTTGCTCTTTACAATGTCACACACACAAATGGCACAAAGAAGAATAGACAGTTTGAACTATAAGCATTTTTTGCAACAGGTTGAAGCTGTTGGTCAGCACATCAAAAATAACTACACAGCATATCATGAAAACAGCCAATAGCCACTTTGGTGAACAAGAAGAATGAAATTACCATTTCTAACATAGTTTAAAATATCATTTAAACCTTACACACAAAAACCTATTTCTAAGCTCGCAGCTGGTGGTTTCCCTGACTCAGGCACCAGAGACGACTGCCTCCAACTTCACTGCATGCCTGCAAGAGCTGGCTGCATGTATGGCAAACAATTGCCTGAAGCTGAATGGCAACAAGTCGAAGGTGCTTGTGGTTGGAAGGGCCCTGACGGTGTGGTCCTGTGCGTGGTGGCCCCAGAATCTGGGTTCAACACACATGTCTTGTGCGCAGGCAAAGGATCTGGGAGTGTGGTTGGACACCAACCTTTCCTTTGACTATCAAACCAGGCGCGTGGCAGGCGCCTGTTTTGGGGTCCTGAAGGTCCTGCAGAAAACATTGGACCTACTGCCTGTGGTGGCCAGGAAGACTATGGTCCATGCCTTGGTGACATCGCGCCTGGATTATGGCAGCATTCTTTATCTGGGTGCGGCGACCAAATGCATGCTCAGACTTCAGGGAGTGCAGAACGCGGTGGCCCGCCTGATTCTTATGCGGCCTAGAAGGTCATCTGTGAGGGCAGCACGGGCTGCGTTACACTGGCTCCCAATAAAGGAAAGAGTCTTATTCAAGGCACTCTGTGTGTGTCACCGTTTCCTGCAGGGGACGGCTCTGACATAACTGTCCGATCTTCTTACCCTTTATGTTCCTACACGCTAGCTGAGTTCAGGTGGGGTGGGCCTGGTGTGTGTACCCACTGTCAAGTGAGCCAGGATGGGTGGACGGTCCTTTCACTTTCTGGCCGCTAAACACTGGAATGCTCTACCAGTGGGCCTCCGGATGGAGTTCCAGGAGAGCTGCTTTAGGAAAAACTTAAAAACTCATCTCTTCCCCCGAGATAAGTAGGGTGGCAGAGGAGGGTATCAGAATCTTGGGCAACATTACCGCAGCGCGGGGACACACTGGCTATAGTGTAACCATTGCGCTTCATAAATGTGCCTATTATTATTTTTATTATAAGCGCTGCATGAGGAGATCAAAGAAAGTAGAATTTGCAGTTTAGGCTTTTTTAGGGAGAAGCAGCACACGGTATACCTTGTTGACAATAAAGGCTGCGGTTATCAGAGAGGCGTGAAGGAAGTATTTTAAGCAAAAGGAAAACAAACAACAAAGCTGTGTCATTTCTCCTGGCCTCAGCTTTTTATCTGTATTAGGTATAAGGTAGCATCTTCTTGGTGTGCTAGTAGCAGTCAAGACTGCCTCCTGTAGTATCTTGTGCAATAATCTTGCTGTCTCTGATGCTCTCATAGTGGTTGCAGCATAGCGTTAATATGAAGATAATGCACTGGGGGCTGTTCCAGAATTACTTCCAAAATTATTTCAGTTGACCAGCTTATGCACCAAAACTCAAGACTCACTTGTGTAGGGTCCCTTTTGCGAACGGATAGCATCTATTTTTCACTGAGTTTAGAAAGCGAAGCATGTACCAAATAACATGCTAGAAACTCTCTGCAATTTTGGTCAGCTGGATACATCTACTACATGTTGTTGGTTTCCTTGTCTGAACAGGAAAAAAATGACAGTAGCACATCCAATTAGTAGTGAAGATGGTTAGAAAACCTCCAAACAGGCTGGAGAACAAAGAGAGGTAAAAGGATTATAGAAGTCCCTATAGTGTTTTACTACTAGTCACTAGACCAGATCCAATGTTTGTAAAAAAATGCACAATACCATTTGTAAAAGAGAAGTTGAATATCGTTTGAAACATATCAGCAAAATGTGTTTTATATTGCATGTGCAACAGTCGCTGCATCTCTGAAGAAGTTATAGCTGTCTGCAGATTATATAGTTCAGCCTCAGAAGTCAATGGGACTTCTTTTTGAAGTAAAACTGACAATACCTTGTTTAACCCTTTCGATGCTGATGACGAGCTCAGCTCGTCATCACCCACGGGTGGCGTGTGCTGATGACAAGCTGAGCTCGTCATGTAACGCGGCTTTTGAAAAAAAGCCGCACAGCGCAAAAATCGCCGCAGCAGCGATGCGGTTAAGTCGTCAAAAAATGCTGTTCATTTTTTTTTTTTATATAATTTTTATTCACCACTCGGAACAGAAAAATACAAAAATAGTACAAAACAGACAGGGGAGAGAAATGGCTAAATAGCAGAATGAAAAATTAAAGCAATTACAAGACCGAATTAATACAAAAAAAGCAAAAAAAGTATAAAAGTATATAGCGTTGCAGGTAATTTCTTCAAGGTAAATACCAACATTTAAAATACACATACAATCAAATGATAAAAGAAACCCAAATTTTATCACATTTCATTAGAGAACGGGTACCTCTCAGCTTAGTCAAAGCAAGTTCCATAGAATAAATATCATTAGTCAATGACCACCATTCCATATTATGTGGGGGTTTAGAAGAGATCCAGGCAAGTGGGACAACTAGTTTAGCACATTATAATATAATAGTGACGACAGGTGTGGCATGGATATCAAATAATACAGAGGGTGCTGTAAGTGGGGGGGAGCAAACCAATTTTAATTTCATAATTTTGTCCAAAGCTGACCACTGGACAGAAAAACAACATATCTTCCAGATCCGCAGCAATAAGACCACATTTTGGACATTTAGGGCCTCATTAGGTTTGCGGACGGACTTGCGTCCGTCCGCGACCCCAGAGCAGGAGGGAACCTCCGCATGGCATGCGGAGTTCCCTCCTGTGCAATTAGGGTGTGACCGCCACCCTGGCGGTCACATCCTCTATATTTAACATTGCGGCGGGTGCGGCTTCAAGCTGCACTCGCGGCAATGCTAAAAATGCAGGTGTTGCATTTGTATGCAGAAAAAGGCAGGCACCGCGTGGTGCCTGCCGCTTTGCGCATACAAATGCAGGGGGGTAAAATAGGTACCCCCCATGTGCACCCCCCACCCCCCTTCACCTAGGGGGCCCACAACAGGCCCCCGCAGTGAAGTTACACATGCTTTTCCACGGCGGAAAACCCGCCGCGGAAAAGCATCTGAAACAGGCCATCCTAATATGGCGGACGGTGCCTGACAGACACCCTCACCATATTAGAGCTTTTCCACTGCAGTTGTAAGCCAGCTGCGGCGGAAAAGCTGCGGACGGAAACCAGGACCCACCAGCCATCCTAATGTGGCGGTGGGTCTTTGGTGGGTCCGCTGCGGATTTTCTGCATCCTCCCGACCGGCGGTGGCTTCCGCCGGCCCAGAGGATGCGGAAAATCCGCCATCCTAATAACCGCTTTAGTTTGATCATTAAACGAAATGTTAGTAGCCCACTTAGATATCCTCTCAGGTGTGTTGTAGAGCATACAAGTCATTTTAAATTGCTGAAGCCTTAAGCTTGAGGATTGAACTAAGTTATTAATGTTACGAAGAGATAAGGTAATCATAGTAGGGGTAATATTGAGTCCCAGCTTAGTGCTCAATTTTTCTGCTAATTTTGTGCAATCACTGATTTTATGAGTATTGAGACACCTATAGCCGATACTAATTAAAGATTCATTCTTAAGTGAATAAAAACATTCCCAGATATGAGAATCTAATGTTTCTCGTATTTTCATTTTGCGAATAAGAAAATCATAAATTTGCATATATTTAAACCTCATTGATTCTGTTACTTTCTATAGAATTTTGAGTGTCTCAAAGCTCAGAAGACCGTGAGTGCCATATAGATCCCCCAGTGTCTTTATACCATAGGTTAGCCAAATATTTGCCATACTGTCACTAAATATCCCTGGAAGTCCCGGATTGCCCCATAATAGCAATTTGGGATGAAGAAAGGAAGTTTTGCAAAGTATATTAAACCATATCTTAACCATATCCCTGGCGGTCTTGAATTTAACCCTTTGAAATAATTGGGGTCATTAACTCTTAACAAAAACATGTTAGAATCCGAATTTAACACAAAAATATGAAAGTAAAATTGGTTGTCTGTATTTAGTAGACATCGTAAACGACCGATAAAGGTTGCCCAGAAATATAATTTGAAGTCCAGAAAGTTAAGTCCCCTGTTATCTAAGGAAACTTTAAGTAATATCATAGAGCATCGAGCTTTACGATATCCCCAGATAAAAATACAAAATATTCCATCAAGTTTTTTAAAGAAAAGGTTACTAAGAGAAAGGGGAATGGACCGAAATAAATAAAGAAATTTAGGGAGTATTTACATTTTAATGATATTTAAGGGGAGTTTATGTCATTTCTTATATTGCATTGTGGTAGCTTTAACTAAAGCGTCATTATTGATTGTGACTATCTCTCTAATTTTTGCTGATATTTTAACACCTAGATAAATGGCCGTCTTACATAACCCTGATACTACAGCAAATGGTTTATAATTAGCAATGATTTGAGTTTTATTTAAATTTAATTTACAACCGGAAACATCTCCGAATCTACTAGCCTCAGTAGTTATTCCAAGTAGAGCCTTTACAATATCAGTAGAATAAATAGCAATATCATCAGCGTATGCCACTATTTTCAATGAATGAGGGCCCAAGCTAAAAGGTATAATGCAGGATTGTAACTGCAAAGCATGGAGAAATTGTTCCATCGAAAGAGCGTACAATAAAGGTGACAAGGGACACCCCTGACGGGTGCCCCGAGATATAGAAAAGGTGGCCGAAGGAAAGCCCGCATAGCTGATTCTCACGGTAGGGTTATCATATATGGATCGAATCCATGTTACAAACTGACCATTAAAACCCATAGTTGTTAAGTCAACTTATCTGTTTGCGAGCCGCATTTAAAACAGGCAGCTCTACTCTTGCTCATGCCTTATATTGTTGCTATGCTGTCATTACATTCTTATTCTTATCTTTATGATGTAAGCGGCTGTTTGTGAGTTGCATTAAAGGATTAATGCATAATGTAGCCTCCTTGTCTTGTAATGAAATCCCACCCCACTCGGTCAAAAGCCTTCTCAGCATCCAAAAGAATCATAACAAGTTGGGTGGAATCCGTCTCTGCTATGTCAAAGGCAGTAAAGGCCATATTGATGTGAGCTGTAGTATCCCTACCTTTTACGAATCTGTGCTGCTGTGGATTGACTGTTTTGGTATAAATGGAGCCAATCGAGTGGCCAGCACTTTTGCAAATACTTTAGCATCTATATTTATAAGCAAAATGGGTCGGTTTCACCCGAATTCGTCAGTCGGCTTCTCCTTTTTCAGAAAAAAAATCAGTTTAGCAATGTTCCAGGAGTTTGGGGCTTTCCCATTCTCGCCAATAAAGCTAATAACCTGATGGAAGAGGGGCAGTAGCTCATCAATACAGATTTTGTACACCTCTAAAGGTAGAGTATCTTCTCTGGCTACTTTTCCCGATTGTAAAGAAAAAATAGCTTGCCAGATCTTTAAAAGACTAATATGTTCAGACAGTTGATCGAGCTTGAGGTAATCATATTTTTCTGAAATGTGACAATCCAAATAATCCTAAATACTAACCGAGGTAGGATAGTTTTCTGGCGTATATAGTTTCTTGTAAAACTGTTCTAGTATCTGTAGGGGTTGCTCATATATAGTATTATTAGGACCGTTTGGACTTTGAATTAGAGTATTAGCTCTCTCGTCCGCAGCTTTATAAGCTAGTTGTTTTCCAACTTTATCACCACTCTCATATTGGGAAAGTAGAGATTTATGTAATTTTACACTACTTTTTCCCAGAGTATTGTTTTTAAAGTAGCTTTTAAGTGTCCTAGTTTTAACCCTAATTCAACCACATAAGAAGAGCGTATACGTAGAGCGTCGGCCCATAAAACCTCATATGAGAGAATATTATTAGTTAGTGTTTTATTTATTTTACGGCTCTCAGAGTTTTGTCTACAGAGAAATTGCTGAGTGAACCCCCGGATACTGGATTTACAAGCATCCCACACAATAAAACATGAAGCGGAGTTGAGATTGATTTTAATAACGTCTATAAGATGTGTCTTGAGCTGGGAGATAAACACTGTGTTTGTGAATAGATGCGTGGGAAAGGAAAACATCCTAGGACCTATATGGATTTGTGGGATATCGAAAAAGAGCAAAATAGGATTATGATATGAAGTAACTCGTAGGCATAGTTCAATAGAGCTGGCTTTCATAACATTATCAGATGCCCAGGCCATATCGATACGAGAGCAGAGTTTGTGAGGGGTAGAATAATAAGTATAGCCGGCTACGTTGGGGTGAATACTGCGCCATACATCTTTAATATTATCAATCAATCAATCAAGGTATTTGTATAGCACGCTACTCACCCGGAGGGTCTCATGGCGCTTGGAGGGGGATCTGCTACTGCTTGAACAGCCAGGTCTTGAGTTGCTTCCTGAAGGAGAGGTGATCTTGGGTCAGACGGAGGTGGATGGGGAGGGAGTTCCAAGTCTTGGCTGCCAGGTAGGAGAAGGATCTTCCTCCCATGGTGGCTCTTCGGATGCATGGAACGGTGGCGAGGGCATGGCTGGACGATTGTAGCTGGCGGGTGGGAGTGTAGAAGGTCAGGCGGTTGTTGAGGTACCTGTGGCCCAGGTCATGGAGGGCCTTGTGTGCGTGGGTGAGGAGTCGAAACGTGATTCTCTTGCTGTCGGGGAGCCAGTGTAGGTCTCTCAGGTGTCCGGAAATGTGGCTGTATCGGGGGAGGTCCAGGACGAGTCGTGCGGAGGCGTTCTGGATGCGTTGGAGTCTTTTTTGTAGTTTGGCTGTGGTCCAGGTGTAGAGGGTGTTTCCGTAGTCCAGTCGGCTGGTGACAAGTGCCTGAGTGACCATCTTCCTGGTTTCGGTGGGGATCCATCAGAAGATCTTTCGGAGCATGCGTAGGATGTTGAAACATGATGATGAGATGGCGTTGACTTGTCTGGTCATCGAGAGGGAGGAGTCCAAGATGAAGCCCAGGTTGCGTGCGTGGTCCATTGGTTTGGGTGCGCTGCCCAGGGCAGGGGGCCACGAGGAGTCGTCCCAGGCAGAGGGTGATGATCCAAGGATGAGGACTTCCGTCTTGTCTGAGTTCAGTTTAACGCGGCTGTTCATCATCCACTCTGCTACGTCTTTCATCCCTTCGTGAAGGTTGGTTTTGGCGGTGGCTGGGTCTTTGGTGAGGGAGAGGATCAGCTGGGTGTCGTTGGCGTAGGAGATGATGTTGAGGTTGTGTTGGCGTGTGATGGCTGCGAGGGGGCTCATGTAGACGTTGAAGAGGGTAGGGTTGAGTGATGATCCTTGTGGTACGCCGCAGATGACTTCGGTGGCCTCGGCTCTGAACGGGGGGAGGCGGACTCTCTGGGTTCTTCCGGCGAGGAAAGATATGATCCACTCTAGTGCCTTATCTTGGATTTCAATGTTGCTGAGGCACTGTACTAGGTTGCGGTGGCAGATCGTATCGAACGCTGCGGAGAGGTACAGGAGGATGAGGGCCGCTGTTTCCCTGTTGTCGAGCAGGGCTCGGATGTCATCAGTGGCTGCGATGAGGGCGGTCTCGGTGCGGTGGTTGGCTTGGAAGCCGTACTACGCGTGGTCGAGGGATCTGTTCATCTCGAGGAAGGCGGCAAGCTGTCTGTTGATGGTCTTCTCTTTGACTTTGGCAGGAAAAGGGAGGAGCGAGATGGGGCGGTAGTTCTCGAGGTCTGTGGGGTCTGCTGATGGTTTCTTCAGGAGGGCGCTGAGTTCTGCACCTCTTTGGGAAGGTGACGGTGTTGAAGGAGCAGTTGATAATGTCTTGGAGTTGGGATGCGATGACGGAGTCGGCCTTGTTGAAGACGTGGTGGGGGCATGGGTCGGTTGGTGATCCGGAATGAATGGTGTTCATCGTGTGGATTATGTCTTCAGTGCTGACCGGGGTCCATGCGCGGAGGGTATTGGTGGGGGGCGACAGTTTGGTGGTTGGGTGCGTGGTTGGTGCGCCGAAGCTGTTGTGGATTTCGGTGATCTTGCGGTGGAAGAACAAGGCGAGTGAGTCGCAGAGGTCTTGTGAAGGAGGGATGTCGTTATTTCCGGCATTGGGGTTGGAGAGCTCTTTGACGATGCTGAAGAGTTCCTTGCTTTTGTGTGCGTTGTTGTCTAGTCGTTCCTTGAATGCTGTCTTCTTGGTGGTGTGGATCAGCTGGTGGTGTTTGCTGTAGTCGGGTCTTTGCGCCAGGCTTTCTCGAGGGTGTGGCAGTTCTTCTTGGATTTCTTGAGGTCGTCGTTGAACCAGGAGGTTTTCTTGCTGCCGGGCCTGCTGGGGTGGTTTTTCAGAGGTGCGAGGTCATCAGCGCAGTTGGTGATCCACTGTGCGATGTTGTTGGCTGCTTGGTTGGGGTCCGTTGAGCTGGCGGGGGTGTTCTGGTTCAGTGATGTGGTGAGCTGGTCGGTGGTGATCTTTTTCTAGCTCCTGCGGGGAGCCTGTTGCGGGTGGTGGTGAGTCGTGGTTCTTCTGAAGCTGAAGTGGATGCAGCTGTGGTCTGTCCAGTGGAGTCCGGTGGAGTGGCTGAAGGAGATGTGCTTGCTGGAGGAGAAGACTGGGTCAAGCGTGTGTCCGGCGTAGTGGGTGGGGGTATTCACCAGTTGCTTGAGTCCGAGGTTGGCGAGGTTGTCCAGCAGGGTGGTGGTGCTGTTGTCGCTGTTGTTCTCCAGGTGGAAGTTGAGGTCCCCTAGGAGGATGTAGTCGGAGGAGGCGAGGGCGTGCGGGCTGATGAAGTCTGTGATGTCTTCGCTGAATTGTGTGCGAGGTCCTGGAGGTCTGTAGATGAGGGTGCCTCTGAGTGTGGTCTTGGGGTCGGTGTGTATCTCGAAGTGGAGATGTTCGGCGGCTGTCAGGGTGTCGTCGGAGTTGGTCGTGATGCGGATGGTGTTCTTGTCTACGATGGCGATGCCTCCTCCTGTCTGGTTGATGCGGTCCCTCCGGGTGATCTTGTATCCATCCGGGATGGCGATGGCGATGGCGGGCGCTGAGGAGGTGTTCATCCATGTTTCCGTGAGGAAGGCGGCGTCTGGAGATGTGGTGTCGAGCAGGTTCCATAGTTCCATGGCGTGTCTGTGGACAGAGCGGGCGTTGAGCAGGATGCACTTCAGGTGGTTGCTGCTGGTGCTCGGCTTGGCGGGTGCGGTGCAGGTCCGGTTACAGGAGAATTTGCAGGATTGTCAGGTGAAGGGTCCGTGGGTGCGTCTTGGGGTGGCTTGGTAGCAACCGGGGATCCGGCCGGTGTTGAGTGCCTTGAGTGTGGTGGCGTCGTAGGTCCGGCGGGCGGGCTGGCATCTACGGGGGCCAGGGGTCCTGACCCTGGGCACGGTCCAGGCACGGACGGGGGCAGATGGGCGCAGACGGGCTTGCCTTTGGCGTGCCTTTGGTGCACAATCGGCACGCCCGCTGCGCGTGGCCGCAGCGCGTGCGTGCGGACTCCGCCATATGTAGGGCGGCGGGAGGGAGGAGCAGCTGGGAGGTGGGAGTGGGGTGGCACGGGGATGGGGATACACAAGGAAAGAGGGGGCGGGCCGCAGGAGAGCAGCAGCAGGGAGCAGAGAGGGGGCACTGGCGGGAAGCGGTCTCGGTGGGCGAGGAGCGAAAACACAAACAGGGGGCAAACCAGGGGGCACAGGGAGGAAGAACAAGCACAGGGGGTGACAGTAAAAGGTCACAGGGCAATAAAGACAAAAGGAAGACCAAAACCTATGCTACAGGGGCAGCGGCGACGGAGCGAGGCAGTCAGGGACACCGGGCGCACTCAGGGGGAGTCACGCGGCGGGTGGAGCGACCTACACAGACCAGGGTCAGGTCAGTCACGCTCACTGTCGCGCAGGCATGCCCTAAATAGCTGGCGGGAGGGAGGAGCAGTTGGGAGGCGGGAGCTGGGTGGCACGGGGATGGGGATACACAAGGAAAGAGGGGGCGGGCAGCAGGGGAGCAGCGGCAGGGAGCGGGGAGGGGGCACTGGCGGGAAGCGGTCACGGGGGGCGAGGAGCGAAAACACAATCAGGGGGCAAACCAGGGGGCACAGGGAGGAAGAACAAGCACAGGGGATGACAGTAACAGGTGACAGGGCAAGAAAGACAAAAGGAAGACCAAAACCTATGCCACAGGGGCAGCGGCGACAGAGCGAGGCAGTCAGGGACACCGGGCGCACTCAGGGGAGCCGGGCGGCGGGTGGAGCGACCTACACAGACCAGGGTCAGGTCAGGTCATTATGAATGCGTCCCATTTCTAGGATAGCAGCACGAGACCTACGCATACGTTGAAAGGAGCCATGTCTAGTGGTTTCCAGTTGATAATCCATAATACAATTAAAATCACCCATAATGAAAAGTTCTCCTTCCCACTCCAGAACTTCAATATTCAATTGGTCAAAAACAAAAGAATCATCGAAGTTAGAGCCATAAACCACACAGAATATAAATTTGCATTTTTCAATTGATAATTTCTCAATGGCCCATCGCCCACTTTTATCACACATAGTTTTATAAATTTCTACTCTGAGACGTCGATCTTTAAGAATGGCAACCCCCCCTAATTGAGGCATTGAAGGTTGAGCAAATGATAACCTTGTAGCCAATTTGTCCCAATGACTTTCTGTCCTTGTAAGCAATGTGGGTCTCAGATAAAAAAACTAAATGTGGGTCATACAGTACTAGCTCTTCTCGAGCCAGGCGTCTTTTGTTCTTATTATTAGGACCTGCAATTTTCCAAGCCAAACATTTTAACAGTAGCATTCAAAAGAATTCATGTATCTCTTATCATTCTGCAAGAATTTAACAAAAGAGCCTCTCCCAAGTTCTTCCACCAAATCTCCTTCCCAAATTGCTTTTTTCAAACAAACCCCCCCCCACCCAACCCCCCCTAGGGAACCCACCCCCTCCCCAGGCTCCCTCACCTCCCTCAGGAGGGAACAAGCCACAATGTTCTGCTGCCGCTGGATTGGCAGCTACCCTAAGGAGCAGCGTGAGGCTCGACCCACTACCTAACCCGAAAATATGGAATCAAAGAGATAAAAGAGATTTTGAAATCTAAGCTTTCGTTCTCTTTGAATTAAGCAAATGTAGATAATGCACTCTCAGCCTCCCTTTCGTCGGTGAAAAAATAAGTGCGACATCCCTTATTAACTTTTAAGCGGGCAGGTTCCTGCAGGAACACTTGCCCACCAAGATACTTAACCCCTTCAATGCTCATGACAAGCTCAGCTCGTCATGCAGTACACTACTCGTGTGCTTATGACGAGCTGAGCTCGTCATGAACAATGGGAAAGAAGGATCTGCAGCACAGAGGGGGAATTGCTGCAGCAGTGATAGTGTTGAACAGGTTGATAAGCTTACGCAGCTTCCACCGCCTGTCCATAGTGGCCTTACTGAGTTCAGACCGTACAAAAAAAGGCAGGTTTTCAATTATAACAGGAGAATTATGCCTTGCTTTAAATGAGACTGCCTGTCTCAATAAAAAAATTCCCAGAATAAATAAGAAAGGGGCGGGGAAATTTGCTTTCTTTGTTCCTCAGAACAAGAGGTAACGTATGAACTCTCTGGAGTTTATTTTTATTTATTTATTTTAGAAGTTTATAGAGCGCACAGCTACCTCCGATGGAGGTGTCCCGGCGCTGAAGACTTTTCTCTCAAGAGGAACAGAGGGATAAAGAAGGAAGGGGAAGGTTAAATGAGGGAAAACAGCCAGGTCTTAAGTTTTTTACGGAAAAGGGGTTCAGACGTCATGAATCTTAGCTCTATCGGAATTGGGAGTCGGGAGTTGGGAGTCTCAGTCCCAATCATATAGATCCGGGAACACTTTCTGAAATAAATTAACAACAAATGCCCTGGGATCAGCTCCCCCCCAGGGATATCAAAAAGTCTCAGATTTGATTGTCTTTGACGATTTTCTAAATCTTCAACTTTTAACTGTAGGGACATAATCTGGACCTCGTGTTGATTCACAACAGCTTCTGTATGGGCTGAACCTTCTTCTATATTAACCACCCATTGTTGTAAATCCTTCATTTCCTGTGATATCCCCCATCTTGAGGGTGATCTCTTGCAGGGAATTCTGCAGCTTGCTGTTATCATCTTGCAATTGCAAGATATGTTCTTGTGCTTCTTGCCGGTGATTAGTGAAAGTCTGTAGAATAATGTGAAGACGACAGTCTGTTCTACTCCTGGTATAGTTGGTCCAGGAGGAATATTTGGAGAATGCAGAACAACAGGAGTTAATATTAATTGGGCAGGAGGGATTAATAAGATTGAGCTGGTGTGGGGGTTGGTAACATTTGGAATAGCCTGGTTTAAAGATGTCACTTAGGTAGAAGATGTCAAGATAGGGCATATAGCTACTGGAGCAGTCTCAAGGGATACCGCCGAAGATATAGTGTTTGTAACAGGCAAATGTGGTATACTGCTAATAGAAGAGATGTCTGGTGAAGCAGAGGCGTCTCGCATGGAATCGTGATCTGACGGACTTGTGCCGGAAAGTCTCAGTGCCATATTCTTCACCAGCCCTTTTGCCTGTATCCATTTCCTAAGAGGACTTTTCTCCACAGGGTGAAACTTCCTAGTAAGAGGGCCGGTAATTAAAGATGGTATGTTTACTAAACCAAGAGATTTCCCTCACTTATTCTTGGTTTTTGATTTTAGTTGAGCTTTATCTCTTCTGTCGATCAGGTATTTAGCAGTATCTAGTGAAGAGCCAGTATCTGCTAGATCCTCGTATTCCTCATTAGAAGAATCTTCACCAGGCGCTTCTTCTACTATCATTTGTAGGCAATCAATAAGTGTATTAGCAAACTCGGCTGCCTTGATATTTAAATGATCAGCTGCCAAAATCAAAGTACTCTCAGCACCTGGATTTAAAAACTCCGGGAAAATAATCTCAGGTCGGGGGTTTTCCTTTGACTGTGTAATTTGATATTAGAGTTTCTCTAGGGCCCATGGTTCAGGCGGTGTTGGTTCAGTTGCCTGAAGGATTATTGGACTGCTGTCCAAGCTCGAAACCGATATCTGATCACCAGCATCTATCACGGTCTTTGCCACTGTTTCAACGGTATTATCAGTCTCAACTTCCTCCTCTCCTTTGATGCCTTTAAGAGTCCCGTTTTTAGCAATGCTAGAAGCCCCCGACACAACAAGCACGGGTGGTCGAAGCACCTGCTTACCCGATGGAGTTAAGGCAGCTCCCCCGAAGATGAGATCGGCACCTTCCCTGCAGCCGCTGGTTGTGAAGAAGCGACGGAGATTGACTTTAAAGCATTCATCATGGAAACAGCCGCCGCCGCTGTCGAAGTCGGTGCCACCACCACCACCGTGGCATTTTTATAATTTGCACGTGTGGATCTCGGCACATTTATTTGCACGTGTGGATCTCAGCACATTCTTGGGAGCCATTAATGCCCAAGGACCCCGCACTGAGCCCTCTGCAGCGGACGTCAACAGCAAGCCAGTCGAAACCAAAGACCGGACCAGCCGAGTGCCGAGCCGCTGACCAGCCGCGGGATAGTTTGCCGGGCGGTCAGCAAGGGATTTCAAAACAGCCGCTGCATCCACTAAAGCAGCCAGGAGGGTCAACTGGCGCCAATAGTTCCAGCTACAATTCCAGCGAAACCACAAAGTTTTTCCAATTCTCGATCCCCAGCACAGCTCCGCAGTGCAACTCGTAGATCCTCCAGGCCGAGAAAAGTTCAAGAGAGGAGCTTCATCAGAACCGTCAATTCGCCGTTTCACCGTTCACCATTCACCGCTCACTCCACTTCGCTCAGTAATCCGCAAGAGAGAAAGCATGTCTACAATCTGTTGGGTAAGGTAAGTGAGGAGCCTCCAACTAGCTGCTGCTCCACGGCGTCCTCAGTCTGCCATCTTGCCAGAAAACATGTTGTTCATATAAATACTATTTATTTTTCGAGGTGGGGGGGTACAAGTTTATTCCCCAAAACTGTATTGTTTTCAAAACTGTAATCGCATTTGGCTGGCTGAGTTCCAGCCTACAGCAAGTAACATTTGTTTAAAAAAATGTGTACCATTATTCAACAATTAATTAATTTACCTTGGCATCAATGTCCTTCACATTTCATGCAACAATATTGTGTGTGGGGGGGGGGGGGTTCTGCAATTAGCGGTACTGACATGTATATACAGGGTCATCTTCATTTTCATTACAACAGATTTAAGAAACATGAAACTTCCATCAATGGATAAATTGTGAATTGTGCATGTTTTCATAGCAGCCTACAGATTTAAAGTTTTGGCAGTGGTGAAAATGAAACGCAATCCCTGGAGAAATTATAACATGCATTAACCATGTCACTGGTGGTGTGTCACTAACTCAAAATTGTGCTTTTTACATTTGTTCAATAGTCAATAGTCAATAGTGTAGATGTGTTTTCTTTCTTTGCCATGCTTTTCTGTGTTATTGTCAGATTATAAGGTTAAAAAATAACTGGTTCTTTTAAAAGTTGACTAAGCACAAACCCTGGTTTTTAATGACCAATTTAATAGTATGAACCTATTATCTGAGCTTTCCCTTGATTGTAAAAATCCCAAATCCCCTTTTAATATCTTTAAAGCTGAGTACATCACGTGGTCTAATGAATACACCCTTTTAGAAATTATGTGCATTTCATTATCAATAACTTTAAAGACTGCATTTCCCTACTTAAGTCTTCAGCTTCTTCTTTCTGCATATTTGTTCAGCTCATTGTAAATGTCATATAAAAATAATAATTATAATCTTTATTTTGAGGTAATCACATCCATAAAAGATAGAATATTAAAACCGAGACAAACCTTAAAACACTTCATCGTTTGCATCCATAAAAGATACAATGATAAAACAGATACAAGCTTTAAAACAATTCATCAGCACAAGTGAGTATCAGTCTAGGTAATGTGCAAAAGAGCAAAATACAATCAACAGTTAATAAATCTAGTATTTCTATATCTAAGTGCTGTTCTTAAAAACGTCATAACTGCAAAGAGCTTATGATCTAAGGCAGCAGCTGTAGATACATTAAGGCAACACAGGCTTGTTTAAAACTCATAGCTTTTAAAAGGGGTTTAAGATATATTCTCCTAGGATAAGTAAAATATTTACAGAAAAGTACAAAATGTAGGGTATAATGTGTGGACCTATTGTCACAACCACAAGGACCTCTCATCTCATCATGCAAAACAAAATGCGCCAGCTGCGCTAAAAGATGGTGAAGCTGGTTAAATCTAAAACAAGATATTTAAAATCTATCAGAGGCAATTCTAAACCTACATAAGTAATTCTTCATGGCCTGTACTGAATTAGGAGAACATGCTTAGGTTAGCTTGGTGTTTTCACTGGCGGCAGTGGTGTGTTTAAAAAATAGCTCCTTCATTATGCTCAGGTCCAGGTGCTTCACTGAGTCAGGTTTTAGAAAAATATTTGCCATGTCCAGAGCAGCAAACGTCTCTTTAATATAGCGGAGCAAGGGAATTTTTAGTGCATGGTCTAGTGATAAACAATCTGATACAATAAGTTAATTTTGGGCCAACTCATTATAAGACCATATTTTCACCCAACAGGTCAGAGGGTTTTATTGCCACCATGTCCTCTCTGCAATTTACCCATAGTTCCCTCATGCACAGAAAACGATGGGGTGCCCTGTGGGACCTTCAATGAACATTTCAGGAACGTATTTTCTGCCATCTGAAGTTTATTGGTCGCTATATTGCTCCACACCTCACTTCCGTGCATGGCCTTGAATACACAAAATGATTGATAGAACTTTAATTTCACATCCGGGGTCCATGTGCCTAGTCTGGGGGCATAGCTAACAATGGCTCCCATTGATTTATTCTAGACCGTTAATGTATTCGGTAAGTGGAAAAAGGGCTAAGATGCACCCATGGTGAACCCCCCTGGTGCAATTATAATAAACTGTGGTTTCCGCCCCTTGTGAGTATCTGACTACAGCTGTAGTGTGAGCATGGAGGGTCCTCAGTAAATTTACAATAGAAGGCTCGATCCCCAGGGAATCAAGTACGTCCCATAATTGTTTGTGGTACACCAGGTCAAAGGCCGTGGTGAGATCCATAAAACCCAGAAAAAGGGTACCAGGTGTAGCAATCGTGTATTTAGCATTGTCAAATAAAGAGTCAAACATTGCTCTGTGCCGCTTTTTCCATTTGGAAGCCATGCTGTGTGTCAGAGAGGTGATGTTACTTGAGTTGGCCCACTCAGAAAGCCTGTTAAGTAAGACCTGCCCTAGAACTTTAACTGTAGAGTCAATAAGAGAGATATGGCGGTAACAATGGGGATTATTCTTGTGCCCCTTCTTGAAAATCAGCATGATCATGGCAGTAGACCACAACAATGGTAACCTGTTCTTTACTTTTGCGTTTAACACCCTTGTCAAAACTGGGGCCCATACATCAGTGCTATCTGTGAAAAGACCCAGGGCCTTACTCCGGCCAGTAACTCAATACCCACCCTTACTTCATCCAGGGTGAAGGTTATCAGCGTATTCGACTGAATTGACCCTGTCTGGCTGTCAAATCCCTCACAATTCCCAGAATTATAGTCCCCTTCATAATGGGCAATCCAATCTTCCGGGGTAATGTGTTGACATAGGGCAATTTCCAGTGTATCAGAAAAATAGGGTCTGTTTATTTTTTTGCCAAAAAAGAGTGCTATCCTGCTGCTCACTTGCTTGGGTTAGTTCTTCCTATGCCTGCCCCTGTAGTGTTCACCTCCATTCCTTGAACGCCGCCTTATAATTGTGAAGACACTTAATCACCCTCTCTTTATCAATGGGGGTCTCTTTCAGGACCTTCTTTAGGAGACGAAGGGGCCGTGAACACTTATCATCAAACCGTTTTGAGTGGTTGGGGATGATTTGAACTCCAGAAAGGAATAATGAACTAACAGTTTACTGCATGAAAGTAATGAAGGAATTAATACTCTCTTCTTCAGATGCTGATGGCTCTAGGCAAGTATGGATTTCCCTATGTCTACTTTAAAAGAGAATGATTGAAAGCCTTTGGGGCTACTTGCGATCATTGAAGGTGTCGCCACTGATCAGTTACAGATATTGACCCTACAAATATATAGGGGTGCTTTGATTGATAAACCTCCCTTCAAGAAATAGTGTGAAGGGATTGTGATCACTATAAGGACATTGGAGGGTCTTAAAACTGAGCGATGACCCTCCCAACAAGGCAGAAACAAAAATATATTCAATAATTGTCGAATAACCCCTTCCTTTATAGGTTGGGTGGTAACTGTACTGAACAAAATATTGTCTCTTATCTATGGTAAACACTAAATTATGAGTGTGTAGAAGGCTGTGCACTTCAGACCCTTTAGCAGAGTGCTACATATGCAATCCCTCCTTTATCAGACAGGTTTGGGCACTTTGGTGAGGTTGTAATGAGCCATGACGGGTGACAGTTAAAATCCCCAGCTATGATTAAGTTATCAAGACATAGGCCCTCTCCCTGCACTGTGCTTTTGCCCCTCTCACTTCTGATGGACTTGATGGCCCCAGCCTTCTCGCTTTGGCATTATAGAAATGTATTATGTTCAAACAGAGCGGTCTTCCTACCACTACTTCAATGACCTGGAGAACACTGGAATCCCACTTCAGATGCTTTGTCGCACTACCAAAATCAAGAGCCACAAAGATAATCAGACCACCTTTCACTCTGCTGCTCTAGAACTTGCTGCTGAGAGAAAGAAAATTATAAAGCCCTCAATTAAAAAGTTGTTCTCAATCACCCAGGTCTCTTGGAGGCAAATTATATTAAAAGATCTAATAAAAGAGATCCACCGTGCATTAGCAAAGTTTGCTGATAAACCGGCCACATTCCATAAGATAAGGCAGGTTTTTCCGTTGTTTTTAGTACGGATTGGGTGGGAGTAATAACATTTTATAATTGAGGTATAATGGCTTCAGAAGGAAGCCAACAAATAGGGTGCCCTGCGTTAGAGTTCAAGGGGGCCTCATCATCTACCAGAACCTGTAAGGGGGACTTTAAAGTGAGTTCATTTGTAAAAAAACTAATATCATCAACTGGAAGTCAATACAAATCATTATGGTCTGCTCTGGCAGAGGGGCATAGCAGTCAGACAATGCATTCAATCCACCCTGAGCACAAACCTCCCCCTTTGGTCAATGAAATGCTCCGTGCAAGTAGTATTCTGCCAAGGTCTATAAAAAAATCCCAGTGGTTATAATTTAATATTCGATTGAAGAATATTGGACTAGGCTGTACATTTCTGGAGATCACATGTTAGACCAGGATATCTACCAGTGATGATCATGCAATCTCTCTCTAATCTCTTCCTTGAGGTCCCTATCCACGAGATTCTCCTAGCCATCAAAATATGTCTGTAGTCTGTCACATTAAATCTAGCGTGTTTGCCCAGGTGTAGTGTAGTTCCTATATTCCCAACAGGTTCTGCGCATTGGAATAACATAAACGGCAGGTAAGACGTAGGACTAGGGTCGACTAGGTCTCTACTGAATATGTTAGACTTAATTAGGTATGCCAGCTAGCTCAAAGGTCACTAGAAACTTTCTCGAATGAACAGGGAGGAGTTAACTTCCCTGATTAGACAAGAAGGGATTAGTTTCTGACAAACCGCATAAACATGACAACTTTGCTCCCTCCAGAATAAGGAGTATATCTCCAGAGTTGTGTGAAAACAATAGATAGCTATTTGACTCAGTCATTCGTGCATACTTCGTTTCACCAGAGTGCAGAGAAATAGAGAGACTGGCATTTTCAATAAAAGGTGTTATTTATTGATCAGTCTTCTTTCCCATGCAAGAGAAGTGAATTGCCACAATTGCAATACTTGTCATAAAGTAAAGTGCGTACAGTAAAAGGAGTATTATGAAATAATACTGTAAAAGCATTGATATGGTTTCTGAGCCATATGATACTTAAAACGGATGAAATATATAGTTATATACAATGATAAAAGTTGACTAAACGTACTCAACTGGTGCTTCTAAAATACGCCTACCCCAGTGTACCTAACCTAAGCCTAGTACGTGGGAAGGAGTAAGAGAGTTGCAGTTTAAGGTAAGTTAGTTTTGCCAAGAATCTGAATCAAGAATTCTCTAAGGGGAGGAGGAGCTTCGCGCGCAACCAAGATTGTCGCGTGAGCACAGGGCTCCCGAGACCCTTGCCGCCTCCGGCATCTATCCTGAATTTTATCCTGACTACGACAACGGGTTATTGAAAACGCAACCCAGCTGATATAATAGCTGCTTTCAAAAATCGTTGTGGACCCCGGGAACCAAAACTACAATACTTTGAACTATTGTGGCCTCCTCCATGGAACTGCCCGGGGCTCGAGTCACTGTGGTGCCCAGGTGGTAGTTGAACGACAACGGCCTGCGGGGTCCTGCTCAAGACCTTGGAGTTAACTTTCGGTTTCCTATCTCAACACCGCTCTAGCAGACCGGGAGCCATACCCCGCAACTTCACCGTGTGCCAGCTGCCGAGTGTTCCTGGTCGTGTGACATCATGCTGAGACCCACACTTGAAGATCCCTGTGGGTGAATCGTGAGGAGTCATTTTTACCAGGTCGCAGAGGCCCCTCCGGGGCGCAACATCTAATATGGTGGGCAAACCAGATAGCGAGAAACGGAAGACCAAGACTGTCCACCGGGGGGTACTATTCAATCGAACATTATGGATCGCTATACCCATCCCAAAGGGTCCCCCAGTGGTGCGAGAAGGTCTCTGGAAGATGCAGGTGATTGCTCAGCCGCAGTGGATGAATGACCCTGTGTGATTTTATGGGCGCCATTGCCAGCATGAAGACCTCCATTGGCCAACAATATGAGGCTCTGGCTCTAAAGCTTGACACTGTGGCAATCGATGTCACCTTGATCAGAGCAAACTTATCAAAGACTAATGAAAAGGCCAAATCCCTAGATTTGAAGACCTCCAGCCTCACGACCGATGTGTCCGATCTACAGACGGAGGTTCGCAACCTACGATCCTCCAATGATCTCTTTGCTCGCGGGCTGGAGGATTTTGAAAGTCGGGCAAGACGAAATAACGTACGTATCATTGGGGTCCCTGTAAAAGCAGAAGAGTTAACCGCAGATCTCCTTGTGAAAGACCTCATCTTAAACCATCTCGCCCCCAAAGGCCTGAGCAACCTTTTCACGGTGGAACTTGCACACAGAGTGCCGGGTGGGAAGCCAAAGCCGGGTGCCCCTCCACGGCCTATAATCGCCAGAATTTTCAACTTCAGAGATAGAGACGCTATCCTGCAGGCATCACGGGTGGGTGGCCCCATGAAGTTTGAAAACACCACGGTGAGCTTCTACCCTGATTTCACCCAGTTCGTTCAGAAACAAAGGATGGGGTTACAGGGGGTGAAGCGGCGACTGAGAGACATGGGTATGAAATACGCGATGCTTTTTCCAACTCGGCTACGTGTTGAATTCAATGATCGGACGTTCTTCTTTAACCGCCCGAGACAGTGAGTGACTGGCTTGATACGTTGTCTACACAGCGTGATCGCTCAGAACATTCTGGAGGTGCTGAAGGTGGCCCGTTGGAACAAGAATGAGAAGTGGTTGCTGGTTTCCGGACAGTGTACAGAACTGGAAGCTGTGGTTTGATGACTTTTGTATTTGAAATACTTTATGGTGTTATACCCAGAGGTGGCGAGGGGGGTGGGACTCTCCCTCCTCCCGGTTTCTTTTTGTAGACTAGTTTAATGTTAGGGCGACAGGCACACTGCAAGTTGGGGTGGCTTTTGAGTCTAATGCAGGGGTGCAGGGTGGAGGGGTGTGTTTCGGGTATTTGTTGAGGGATGGGGGGTTTGGGTGTGTTTCATTTTGTTTCAAGGCAACGCATTATCTTGCATCTTGATCTGGGTGTCGTGTTTGCTGTGGGGTGAATTCTGCGCTTACATCCGGGATGGGGGTAGGGGGTTGAAGTTATTGTGTTGGAGTGTTAACGGGTTGTGGATAGGATAAAACGTGGAGTAGTGTTGCATCTATTGAGAAGCCTCTCCCCTGACGTAGTTTTATTGCAAGAGACACATCTGATCAGAAACACATGCCATGCTATGAATCGGCGAGGATATTGTCTAATTGCACACTCTGGATTTACTACTGGACATAGAGGGGTGGGTATCCTAGTTAGGAGTTCCCTCCCCCTGGAGTTGGATGACATAATTCTTGACGACTGGGGATGCTATGCTGCGCTCACTGGTAGGCGGAAGGGGAAGACTATCTCACTGCTTTCTGTGTATGTTCCACCTGGTCTGCAGACTACAACCTTCGCTGATTTGGGGAGAGTAGTGTTGGGGCTCCCTGAGGGCTTTCTGGTGATGGGTGGAGATTTCAATTCTGTTGTTTCCGGAAGGGAGGACCGCAGCCCCCAAGGGACCTCACCAGATCACAGTCTTGGTTAAGTGGCTTTTTGGAGACGCTGGGACTGGTAGATTGTTGGAGGCTGCTGCATCCGGGACTGGCGCAATACACCTTTCACTCTGGTGCACACGGTATTCTCTCTAGGCTTGACTATGTCTTGATGCCAGCAGCACAGGCCTCTTCGGTTAGGGAAGTCAGGCACCTGGCCATGGGTATTTTGGATCACTCCCCACTGTGGCTTTTGATGGACACGAAGATGGGTTTTGAGGGTCGAGTGGTTCCGATCAATCCTTGGCATCTCCGTAACCCCAAAACCCGGACAGAGTTGGTTAAGTCTTTGGATCTCTATTTTGCTGAAAATGTGGGGTCTGTGTCCTCTTCTGTTTCGCTGTGGGAGGATTTTAAGACGGTTATCCATGGTCAGGCGCTATCTTTAATCGGTGGCGCCAAGAAAAGCAAAAATGAGGCGGTGGTCCGCCTTGAGACCGAAATAGCTGAGCTGGAAGGGGATTTTGAGTTGGGTATCACTCATGATAAAGTGCATGTCCTTAGTCTCAAACAACTTTATAGGGCCCTGGTAACAGACGCTGCTAGAGCTATGAGTAGAGAGCAGCAGGGACGGCTGTATGATGTGGGAGACAAGGCTGGGAAGCTGATTGCTTGGTTGGACAGAAAGGAGAGGGCGAGTCGTGTGGTTCCTGTGGATGAGAGAGCTCATGGAGTGCGTGTTACTGACCCGGTTGAGATTGTGGAGTGTTTCGCTGAACATTTTCGAAATGTATTTTCCCAAGTCTCCGACAGACCATAAGAAGACTCGCATCTGCTGTTAAGGGACATTGCGTTGCCTCGCCTGTCGGACCCAGATGGGGATCTGATGGACGCAGCCTTTTCTGACGATGAGGTGGCACTTGCTATTCATTCCGTCCGTTCCGGAAAAGCTATGGGCACCAATGGTCTCCCCATCGAGCTTTATAAGCTGCACCCTGATAAAATGGCACTGTATCTTCGTGATATGTTCTTGGAATCGCGAGACATTGGCTCCCTTCCCCGTGATCAGCGACTTCCGACCATCGTGATGATTCACAAGAAGGGGAAACCGCGAGATCGCTGCACATCCTATAGGCCTATATCGCTCCTTAATGCAGAGCCCAAGATCCTTGCAAAATTGTTGGCAAACCAATTGATAAAGGTGATCGGTGATCTGATCCATCCGGATCAATCTGGTTTTATTCCACATCGTAATACAGCATTGAACTTGTGGCGCCTGCATGGTGTCCTGGCGAGAGCGGCGTCACTGCGTGAACCGGCCATCTTGGTTTCCTTGGTGCTACAATGGCCTTTGATACAGTGGAATGTCCATATCTCTGGGCTGCTCTTGCAAAGTTTAGTTTCGGTCCTGGTTTCATCAGCTGGGTAAAACTCCTGTATGAGGAACTACTGGCCCATATTGTGGTGGATGGTCGGGTTTCTAAGTCTTTTGTCCTGGGGAGGGGCACGCGACAGGGGTGCCCGTTGTCCCCACTTCTTTTCGCCCTCGCTTTGGAACCCTTGGCTGCCTGGCTGCGGTGGGTACCATCGCTTAAGGGTATTCAGTGGACCCCTGATTTTGAGGATCGAATATCACTCTATGCAGATGACATCCTGCTGTATCTTACGTCTCCTCGGAAGTCATTGATAGTATTATTTGATGTGCTTAGCTCGTTCGGGAGGATCTCCGGCCTTGTGATTAATTGGACTAAGTCCTGTGTTTATGTACTCACTCCCCCTTTGCCACGGGTCTGCCCCATACAGGCGACGCAGATGGGATTTAAATATTTGGGGGTCTTTATTTCATTAGACCCCGTTGTTCGTTACGAGCGTAATCTCCTTCCTCCACTCCAGCTGTTAAAATCTGACGTTGCGGCCTGGTGTGGTCTGCCATTGTCCCCCCTTGAGCGTGCAGCTCTTTTCAAAATGATGTCTTTTCCACGGTTTTTGTACGCGCTTCAGAACACGTTTGATGTCATTCCGGCGAGTTACTTCCGGGAGGTGGAGAGTCTGCAGAGGCGGCTGATATGAGGTGGACGTCCGCGTATCGCCCTCGCCAAGCTGACGCTTTCCTGGTATGACGGCGGTATCGCACTTCCGGATATCAATCGATACTACTGGGCCTCTCAGCTGGGAGCGATTAATCATGCAATGTACGGCCCCGCGTTAAACCCTGCGTTTGAGATGGATAAGTAGCAGCTGCCGGGTGGAGAGTACAATAGGGCGCTTTACTCCAAATGTGTTGGAGGGAAACTCTCGGGACCCACTAAGATAGCAGTGCAAGTGTGGCAGTGTGCGAATGCGGCAATGGAGTGGATGGACCGACTGACCCGGGCGACTCCGCTCTATGTGTCCGAGAGACTTGGCAGCTTGTGGAGGACGAATGGCTTTGAGAAGTGGGATAATATCGATATTTGTAATATTAGGGATATCTGGACCAAAGATAGGATTAAAACCTTTGAGGAGTTGAAGGTAGGATATAAACTTAGTGACAAGGAGTTCTTCCGCTATGTACAGGTCCGCCACGCGTTGAGTTCGGTTTTTCCTGCCGGTGTTGCTATCCCAGAATCATCCCCACTCGAAGATCGGGTGCTTGACGGATACGTTCCAGACAGCACTACCTCTTTGATATACAAGAAATTGATTAACAATCGTACAGACCTGCTGGTGCACCTCCGAGAGGTTTGGACCAGTGACGGTTTAGAGCTGGATGATGAGGACTGGCAATCTGCGATATCCTCACCCAAGGAGGTCGCGATTCCAGCCCGTCTCCGACTTGTGCAACTTAAGATCCTGCATCGGATTTACGTGACTGGCCCTCGCCTGATTCGTATGGGTTATTCTGTGGATGGGGTATGTAAGCGTGAATGCGGCTTGACTGGTACTTTCCTCCACATAATTTGGGAGTGCCCGAAGGTGGTGGTGTTTTGGAATCGAGTGCATGCAGTAATAGAGGAAGTGACGGGTGTTCCACTGCTGCCCAAAGCCAGGCGTTGTTTGCTGAACGTGTGGGAACCGACTGATTATGATGTGGTGCAGACTCGGTGGGTGACCCTTGGGAATATGATCACCAAGAGAGATATAGCACAGTTGTGGGGGTCCCAGAGACCACCCACTATCTCGGCATGGTAGAAGAATATGGATTGGTGTATGTTTCGGGAGAAAACGGTGTATGTAGCGCGGCAGACCGAGGAAGTGGGGTAAAATTTGGGCCAGTGGAACTCATACCAGGGTGATGTTTGCACACCTCCCCTCACCAATATTCCGGATGTGAATCTTTCCCCCTGACCCGACAAACCTAGTGCTGTCTAGTCCTAATGTGATATGATTTTGATTCCCCCCTACTCCCTCCCCTTTTTTCTGCATTGATGATTTGTATTAAATTGTAATGCGCTTTCCTTCCCCCCTTGAACACGTATCCAACTGTATTGCCTTCTATTGCCTTGTCTGTTTATGTTTTCTTTTATTGTCAATACAAAGAGTTAAAAAAAAATTCTCTAAGGGTCTAATCAGCTCCGTACCTTGGTTTTAGATTGAAGGAGGTCTTGTATCTCGTTCTCAGGACTTGATCTCCCAGTGACCCGCAAGGGTGACTGGAAACACTGGAGCTGGATTTTCTGAGCAGGTGAAAAGACAGCGTCTTTCTCAGTGCGTCAAATGGGAGAGATGGCTTCCTTCGGCACTCGCATCAGCAGGGCTTTGGGTAAGTAGATAGCCGCTCTGCTCCAAAGCACTGTGTGTTGCTTAAGGCAAATGCTGGTATATTTATACCTGGAAGGTGCTGTGTTTGACGTAAGGTTGGACATAAGACGTCAATAAGAACTGTCACTAAGAATTGGCAGTTCTTTCAGGACTTACAGGAGTTCTAGGACAAATCAAAACAAAAGCAGGGGGAATTCCCGGGTTGGTGGATGTTTGGTTTGTTTAAAGAACGCGTTGTACTTTCTAGGAGTCTAAGGAAGTAGCCTTGCCGTATTTGGACTGCATTGGCTATGACTAAATATGGATATGATTCTTATGCCCTTATAAGGATATGATTTGTTATAACCACATAAGGGCATAAATTGGGGATATTTAATTTGGGTCCTATATATGTTTACAACACCCACTCCACGTATAATGTCCATAATTACTAAATACTAAGCAATATATAAACATATAGGTATGCATGTGCTTTCCAGCCCACCCCAAAATACATCAAATGCATTTGAAATGGTATAGATACACGAAAATGAGTATTATACTGTACGCTTTCAAGCAGTGGTATCATTCAGATAAAATGTTGTTGATTTAGAATGTTGACTTAATGAATCACGAAAATTACATTCATGAAATGGCTCTTAATACAGAAAAAAGAGGTCGAGACCATTTCATCACATATTCATACTAGATTGTACATGTGTTAGAGGCTGATTTCAAAATATTGTCTCTAGAGTCTCTAAAAATAGAAGTTCTGTTCTCTAAGAATAGTTCTACTTTAAGCAGAGTATCATGTGCCAAAAAAAACCTAAATATTTTGGAAATTTGGAAAAAAATAATTTCGCTTTCATGGGAAAAATTAGTTCCAAATGTTTTCAGCAGTGTTGTTTATAAAAACTGAAGGCCGAATTCAGAGTTCAGGGAAAGCTGTGTGCTCGCTTTTTCAAATATTATTCTTGTTGTTAAGAGAGAACATTACCTCAGCTAGATCAGCAAAAAATTTGTCTACAACAGTAGTTGAAAGTTGGGCCAACGCTGAAAAATCAGAAATAGTGCATATATGCGTTGCATTGCCACCATCGGTATTCAGATCAGCAATGTTCACAGAAGGTTGTACCTGTGTGGTGCCACTTTCATCTCGTACTTCACCACCACCTAATTGTAATGGTGAAGTCTCAACGAATGCGGTCATCAGAATTGGTATCCGCTGGGGACAACACGTTGCAAGAGTCGTTACAGGACAAAGCAAAGCATCGATATCTATTGGTACTGCTGATGGTAGTGTAAGACAGACGTCCAACACGCATTCTTCTCCGCATAGCAAACATCGAAGCACAGGTAAGATGCAATTTTGCCAGATTGGTCTGAATGAAAGAAACCAGGTAGTATTCAGATCTCTTAGCCGGGCCAATCCGAGGACCTTAGTGATACGGTCTCGGTATCGTATTGCTAGGATTGTTTCTTCCATCGTAGCCTGAGTTTTGACTGTGACTTGGCTTGCCATATCGTAGCAGAAGGAACAAAAATAAAATTCCTGCTACGAGTCCCAAAATAAGAGGCAGGCCACCGAAAACAGAATGCACAAAATTCGGGAAGATGCCCAGAACTGTTTCACAGGGTGCGAACAGTCCCAAAAAAATTGTCTTAAATACATGTGCGATGCCACTGGTATCTGACATGTTTAAGATTTGGCTTAACATTTCTACAGGGCAATTTGTCGATAATAGGGTATGTATCTCTGCCGCTGTCCTTGCAACTTGCAGTTCATACGTCTATTTGGACAAGGTTAAAGGCACAGTTGTTTGTAAAAGAATAGACTTCATTCTGCTTAAAGTATCAATTCGAATAGAAGAGATATTCACAGAAGGCCATATTGCTGCCTCCATGTCTGGATTGCTGTTTGGATACAATACTTGCATACAACAAATGACCCTGGAAGTAACGCTCACGAGATAGGCTTTTCCTGGCGTCATGCCACAACAGCTGTGGTCACTTAATATAACGTAGCTAACGTTGGAAAGTTGTCTGATAAACGGCTCTATCTGTGTAGCAGGGGGCCGTGCAGATGACATGAAAGGTTGATTGATGAACCTTCGCAGGCTCCATGCAAGCTAATACCTTGGCACAGAAGTGTACCGGTTAGTGATTTTTTACAATTGTTACCACTAAGAAATACCTCTTTTTTCCCTTCACTATAACATCTATGTGTATAAGGTAAATTCCAGGTTGATTTGATGTATCCTTTACCCAACCTTTCATACAGGCCTGCTGGTATATACTTTTGGCTGTATTGAAACTGAAAAGTTGTTATCGGGATTGTAATGGTGCCACGTATTATCCATTCAATGACAGGTCTTTCTGACATTGTCAATGGTAATCTTTCTAGTTTTTCAATGCTCAGCACCGTATAGTCTGCTCCTTTTTGTGCCAACGAGATTTGTCTATCAGAATGGTTAAAGATAGAAAATAATGACGTTGTGTTGATTAGTTGCCATGGCACGTAGCCTGAGCGGAGGTTTTGTAACTTCCAGCCTAGCTGTACAATAGAACGTAATTGGGACTGGCCATGTTGTAACATTTCTTTGACATGCGTTTCCTGTATCACAGGACCCACTTATTGAATTGAAAGAGTGGACTAATAATTGAATGAAAATAAAAAGGAGTGCAAGATAGGAGTGGGTCCTGTGACACAGGAAATGCATGTCAAAGTATTGCCACACCTAACCCCGACATCTCAGCAGGGTAGCATACCTATGCACCACCGACAAATGTGAAAGTCGATTACTTGTCAGAAAATCACATCAAACAAAGAGTGTGTTACCACACCCCAAACATTTGAGACATGTTATAACATTAGCATATCCTGTTCTATTATATCAATAGCAGATGATACAATGCTGTCCAGTGAATAAATTCTGGAGGACAGAGTCGTTAACCCATTGTCCACTACAGAAAGTGATTTTTCCAAATTAATACGATCAATTTCTCGTATTTTTTCTGTAGTTTCAATTAGTGTTACTTTCCAAGCTTCATTTTAAGCTGCGTATATACCGGCGTATATGAAACGTTTTTGACGCTGTTTGCGAGGTCCCATTATGAAATCTCGCAAGTCAGCATCTTCTTTAAGTAAAGTTAAGTGTTGCTTCATTTCGGGAAGTGTGGATCTCTGTAGCCAATCGAGGCATAGTTTTCCTACACTGTATGTTGTAACTATCCCTGGATGTTGTCTCTGGGAATATCTTGGGTCTGGCCTGTTCTGTTTGAACCCCTGTATTTTGTTCAGGAATCTATCTTGACAGTTATTTGTGTCTCTGGGCCAGATCAATCATTTGTTCCAATCAGGAATTGTTTAAAAATATAGGACACGTCTAACCCCTCATCTGTAGTGGTGTTTCTATCAGGCATAGACTTTGGTATAGATGGGTTGTTTAAATCTTTTGTCTTGGCTAAACCAAGACATGTTGTTTGTTGAATCGTGTCATTCAAGAACATTATTTGTTCTGGGATCATGCAGGCTCTAAACAATGATTCTAGACCTTGTACCTGCCACTCTTTTGTACTCCAGATGGTTTTTGTCTCAATGTTATATTTCCAAAATTCAAAACCAAATGTAGACATTTTTTCATAACATTTTTCAGAATAAATCAGTTTAGTATTTGTCAACATGTTTTTTACTCCTGTCTTATTTAACATTTTGTAATAAAACGTTTCTGGATTAGTGTAATTAAACCCTGAGAAGCATGGAAATGTAAATTCATTAATCACACTAAGGTGATAGCACAGGGCTAGAAAAGATTCCCATCAGCCCACCCATCTGGTGGAGTATTGTCACGTGGGAGATGTATCATAAATCCAAATCTTGATCAAGGCACCTAATAATGATGCAGAGATGGATTTCGTAGATATAGTCTTAGACCACAGTGCTTCACTGGTGATGCCAATGGAGTGCAGTGCAAGTGAGAGGTGAAGGTGAATATAAAATTAACTCAAAGGACCAAAAATCAATTTATTAGGTATGGTGCTAGGGTCAAATTTAAAAACAATGCCTAATAGTTTTAAATAATAACTATATCAAGGCATGGTGTGTTGAGGTTGACATGTTTCAGCTAGATGGACAATTGGTCCTAGCTTTCTTCAGGACCTAGTGAATACTGCGACTTCAAATTAAAGTAAACAAATTACAAAATAGTGAACTTGTACACTCAAAATGGATAAATCCTACCAGTTACTCTGAACCCAGATGTGTACTGGTGGTAATCCAATCATGCGGTCTCTCCTAGAGCAAGAAAAAAGTGTACAATTAAATTAACGTGTATAATGGTATCAAGGACATAGCAGACAAACAACAGGCACACAAACATTACGTAAGAGAAAGTCTCTCCGTCACTCAGTAGGCATGAGGTTCTACCGGATTGTTGTATATAAATCACAAACAGTCAAAACATATAAACTCACCCAGCGTTCTGTGGGAGTATGCCTCACCTCACCCGGCACCCACTCGGGAAGAAGGAGGCCCCGCTCTGTTAGAGTGGAAATGAAATAAGGACCTCAGAAAAATATCAGAGGTACCAAGATCCATATAGTAATACATTTCCAGTGTTCTACTAACAAAAACTCGTTGTAAAAAAGGAAGTTTCAACCTCAAATGAACACATGACATAAACTATGCAGGGAAGTCAAGACAGAAGCCAAAACTAGGCAGTATATGTAGAAGGTTTTTGCTTTGTATGCATGGTAATATGATGACAAGAAAGTGCCAGAACAGTTAAAAGTTTCAAGTTTATAGTAAATAACTGGGGCAACACAGTAAGGTGCAATATGATGACAAGAAAGTACCAAACCAATTGACAAGTCATAGTAACTAGCTGGGGTAACACAATGAAGTGTCCTACCTGTCCGTCGGTACCTCTACATCAACATCCGAGAGGGAGTGGAGGTAGCTGACTCATGTATGCGCTTGCGCTTTTATATCCAAGTCAATTGCCAAATTGGCGTCAGCTGTTCAAGATCGGCTTGTTGGAGTTTTTTTTAGATCGTGCAAAAAAGACGCTTGTTGTTGAAACGCGTTCGCGCCATGTGGAAATGCTATGTTGGCCGCGCATGCGCGATAAGAATGTAATGCAAAAAAGACGCTTGTTGTTAAATCGCGCTCGCGTCATGTGGAAATGCTATATTAGCCGCGCATGCGCGATAAGAGTGTAGTGTCTAAATGCGTTACACGCAGGACCAGCGATAGAGGCAGTGTTACCAGAGCTCACCTGCGCTATTACAGATATTCCCAAGGCAGCGCACGAGTGTGCTGTCTATACGCATGCATTATGCAGTTATTAAGACCATTTACGGGGCGTGTATTGTTTAATCACGAAGAAATGCAACAAGGATTAATTGGTGCAATGTAAATTGTGCCAATTGTGTATATGCTCCCTAGAAGATATTCTGATGTCGCGTTTAGGAGTTTATACAGGTGTTGCACCAAGTCGGTAAACAGAAAGATATTGCAAAGGCGCACTAGCGCCATGTTGAGTGCAATAGCTATTATGCCAGCATAAACCAAGGAACATACAGGTTTAGTGTTTATGCATACGCTTCAAGCAGTATGCTAAGGGTACTAATAGCAGAGATGTGTTGCACTCATTTAGAGAAAGGAGATGAGTGTGAGAAATATTGCAGCTCTTTAAGCTATGGTGTGATATACTCAAATTCACCCAGTCAGATAACTAGACATCCATGGATACAGTAGTTGTTTACAGTGATGTCCAGGGTATGTCATCATTAAGACCCTGAATATGGCTTCTAAGAAGGAAAATCCACTTCTGTTCTTTCTTAAATAGAAACTTCGACACATCGCTAATGTGGGGAGGGATTTAAGGCTGCTCTAAGATCAACCACTTCATTTCTTCAGTCGAATGTCTGAGATCAAGGAAATGATTCGTAAGTTTGGTGGCCTGTTTACGACATCGGATGGTACTTTTGTGTTCCCCAATTCTCAGTTTGATTTTTCGGGTAGTGTAGCCGATGTATCTTAAGGAACAAGGGCAGGCGATCATGTAAATGGCGTTGTCGGTGTTGCAATTTGTATGTTTCTTAAGGACCCACGTCCTACCTGTCCCTATGTCGACTGTATTGGTTTTGACCGTCTGGGGGCAGACACTACATGATCCACACGGATGATGACCAGAGACAGGTGGAAGACCCCATAAGGTTACCAAACTGTCAGTGTTGAATGTCCGAGGTCTAGTATGGACCAGGGTGTCTCGCAGGCTAGATGCCCTTTTGAACGCAAAAGGGGCGAGGGAATGTTGGCATCGGTAGTATTCAAAATCCCCCAATGTGTGCGAACTGATTTTTGAATATTGTTTGAGAATGCATTAAATGTGCTAACAAACGTGAGTCGTTCCATTGGTGGTTTAGAAGGACGTCTTTCAATCAATGCCTCACGGTTATTATTTGATGCACGTTTCCATGCTCTTTTTACAAGGTGTGTTGGATTTTGACGTTCCTGAAGTTGGGTGGCTAGTACAGTACAGATTTCTTGATGAACAATTTCTCCTAACTCGGAGGAATTGGCCTACCGGGAGATTCTCCCTTAGGGAACGTGGGTGATGACTGTTGAAGAGTAAAAGTGAGTTTCTCACCATAGGTTTCGTGAAGAGCTCACTTTGAAGGCAACCATCTTCTGGAAAGATAGACAAATCCAGAAAGGAGAGTCTTTCATGACTGTACTCTAGCGTGAAGTTAAGATGTTGATTTTGTTCATTAAGCCATAGATGGAATGACTGGACTTCTGTAACGGAGCCCCGCCATACCACCAGAACATCATCTATATACCTCTTCCATAGCACCAGTTGATCAAAAAATGGGTTGCTATGGTTGAGGATACAGTTTTGTTCAAATTGGTGTACCTAGAGGTTGGCAAGACTCGGGGCAAAGACACTCCCCATGGAGGTCCCGGAGATTTGGAGGAACAGTTGTTCTTCAAATTTGAAGAAATTTCTCTTCATAGCCAGTTCTGCACAGGATAAGAGAAAGTCGACCGGGGTAATGCTATCGAGATCCTCCATCGACAACAGACTCCTGATTGCGTCTAGTGTGTCTTGTTGAGGTATACAGGTGTAGAGCGATTCTACATCAAAACTGACCAACAGGTCAGTCTCTACATTGTATTCTACAGTTGGTAAAAGTCTAAGAACATCCGCTGTATCCTCTAGATAAGTAGGCATTTTCTTGACTAAAGGTCTAAGGAAAAAGTCCACAAAAGTAGAAAGAGGTTCCAAAAGGGAACCAATCCCTGAAATTATGGGACGTCCTGGTGGTGGTCTAGTGGCTTTGTGGATCTTAGGTAGACAGTAAAAGCCCGGGGTGATGGGTTTCTCTGTCACCAGGAATCTGGCTTCCTGTGGTGTAATCCAACCTTCAGTGTTACCTTCATCTACCAGAGTTTTAATTTCAATAAGTAGTTGTGGGGTGGGATCTTCAGTCAAACGTTGATAAAATGTATCCTTATCCAATTGTCTCAGGCATTCCTGTCGGTATTGGGCCAAATCCATAATTACAGTAGCTCCCCCTTTATCCGCAGGTTTTATAATGATAGACGGATCTTGAGAGAGGTTTTTGAGGGCCTGTTGTTCTGATTTGGAAAAATTATGAAAAATTCACCGATCAGTATCCTGCAGTTGTGCAACATCATGTCTAACTGCCTGCTCAAAGGTGATAACGTGAGATGGAACTTGATGACTCAAAGGAGTGAAGGTGGATATCGGACGTAATCCTGTGTTAATAGGTATAACGTCTCCAGATTGAGAATCCTCAGTTCTATCGTTGAAGAAGAAGTGAAGACGCAAGCGGATGTTCTTAGACTTTTACCAACTGTAGAATACAATGTAGAGACTGACCTGTTGGTCAGTTTTGATGTAGAATCGCTCTACACCTGTATACCTCAACAAGACACACTAGACGCAATCAGGAGTCTGTTGATGGAGGATCTCGATAGCAATACCCCGGTCGACTTTATCTTATCCTGTGCACAACTGGCTATGAAGAGAAATTTCTTCAAATTTGAAGAACAACTGTTCCTCCAAGTCTCCGGGACCATCATCAGGACAGAATAAAGCCTAATTATTCCTAGCCATGATAGCCGCGATGGGTAAGAGACACCCAGTGGGTACCGGCTGGTACAGGATGAGGACTGCAGTTGTGACCCGTGAAGGAACAATTTGTTCTCGATCACTCGGGCAGTTGTCACTGTGGACATAAGTATTCGGGCGGCATTTCCGAAGGGGAACAATCTCCCAGTTATAGGATCGACGCGCCAACAATGGGCCTGGTTGTCAGAAGGAGCCTTCACGTAGGACTGCAGATGCTTTCCTGAATACTTATGTCCACAGTGACAACTACCCGAGTGATTGAGAACAAATTGTTCCTTCACGGGTCACAACTGCAGTCCTCATCCTGTACCGGCCGTTACCCACTGTGTGTCTCTTACCCATCGCGGCTATCATGGCTAGGAATAATTAGGCTTTATTCAGTCCTGATGATGATCCCTGTAACTGTGTAATGGGATTGAAACGCCGTCGACAATTACTACACCATATACTGTGTTGTGTATTAATCACTATAACTCAAGTAATGGTGTGAATGTGAATTCTGTTAATGCTATATGCACAGAACATAACAGCTTTTTGCCTAAAAACTCTTTTCTACTCTCTATCCTCTCTGCTAATCATGACAATGTGTAAACGTCTGTGTACAGGCTTGTGCCCGCCTCCGAAAAATTGTTGAAGGTATTTTTCTAAAAACTGTGTCAAAAATTAAACACTAGACCTCTGCCCGGCTGGGCAAGTCAATTGAGAATATAGTTTCCATTGTGCCTATATTTATCCCTTGTGTACATTCCTTCCTTGCATAGGACCACTGTTGTTTTCACTCACCTGGTCCGAATGTAGCACGCCAATTGCGTATGTGCCGATAAAGACTCGCAAATCTTTTATAACAGTTCTGGCATCAGCCGAGCGCTGGGGCCACATCTAAATGAAGATCGTCTTAATAATTATGGGATCGCATTTTTCCGCCTGGATGTATAGCCTGATGTTGTCTAATGGAGGTGTCTGGGCAGGTGCTGGTCCGGTTCACAACTGCGATCTCTGTTGCAGTCCTGACAATTCATTGCAAAGTTATAAATTTGCACGCTTATCCCCGGCCACCAGTATTTTGATTGTAATTCTATTAGAAATTTCAGGATCTCTTGGTGCCTCAGACCCAATCCCATGTGTGCTTCTTCAATTAAGAAGACTCTCCGGTTCGTGTTTGAAATTACTCTATCCCCCACTCCAGGGATTTGAGCATACGGAACGGAGTTCATATCAATCATGTATGTGTTTCTGAGTGGATAATTTAGAGGTAACGCTGCATAACTGCCTTCCATTGAGGCTTTTACTGCAAGCAGCGTTTCGCCATCTATTTGTTTTTTCGTATGCTTTTTTGTGGCTACGGAAGCCTAATGATCAGCTGCCGCTGTGGCTCTGTCAGCCAATGAATTCCCTGCAACGTGAACGCCATCACGTTGAAGACTCTGCGTATGTATCACGTGAGTCTTTCGTAGTTCTTTATGCAAAAGAACTACTTGTTCCCATTGTTTTTTTTTTTTTGCTTTATTGTGGCACCTGTCTCATCT
Organism: Lissotriton vulgaris; assembly: GCF_964263255.1. Taxonomy (NCBI): domain Eukaryota; kingdom Metazoa; phylum Chordata; class Amphibia; order Caudata; family Salamandridae; genus Lissotriton; species Lissotriton vulgaris. The sequence continues at coordinate 868,955,506 of NC_141685.1, forward strand.
TTGTAACCGTTTTTTATCCAGGTCTGCATAGAATTATTGTAAGACCGAACGCAGTAATATGAATCGCACACTATTAGTGTCGGGAATTCGCGATCAGGGTTTTCAAGCACCATCTTTAGAGATCTTATTTTCAGCTCGCTGAGCTGTACAGTTTCTGAGTGATTCCATTTTAGTGACTGTAGGAGAGTAGGGTCTGCTATGCTATGGTCACCCCAAATATTTGCTTTTTGCTTCACTGGTTTATGACTTAATGTGGCTGTGGGACTGCTAATCAGACCCACAGCCTGCTGTTCTCTCTCTAAATTATTTCCAATACACTCTAGGTGTATTACGAATTGGAACTGGTTCACCTTATAGGCCCCTGTAACAGTGTACCCCAGGTACCCGGGGCATATGTGTATTCAAGGCATACCAGGGGTGGCAGCATGAATTGTGCCACCCCTGGCCTGGCCTCCATATTTGACACAACTGGCTGATCACTCAGCTGGGGGTAAGTTGGTGTAATCACCTCTTACTTAGATATAGAATCCCTATATCTAAACCTATCTGGACACAGGTTAACCTATAAGCCACTCCTAGGAAGGCCTCGACAATCCTGGAGGCAGTGGTTTCATGTGAGATGGTGCTCTGGCACGAGCTGAGCCCATCTACAGCTGTCGGGAACAACTCCCTAAGCTGTTCCGGGATATTGCCATACCATATACTCTTAAGTGCATTATAATCCTCGCGGTTATTTGCGAACTTTGGTTTGGCTTTATCAAAACATGTTGAGTAAGGTGTCATACGAATTGGGATACTACCCCCTCGCCAATTCTGGCGACGGGGGTAGCATTCCACCCTGCTAGAGGGACACGACATGTACATAATCTGAACCCCGGTTAGAGTTAAACTCGAGCCTCAGCATCACAAAATGGATGCTGCCACCACAGACACAAGTCTGACCTCCTGCTGCTGGGAGTCCTTCCAGCGGGGGAGGCTTGGACAAAGGGTTTCCTGCCTTGGGAGGTGCGAGCACCACCCCAGACAGGATTTTGTGTATTGGGTAGGACAGGGCTGAATAGAATGAGACATGCCTGGGGCACACAAGGTGTCCCCATGCATAAGCCAGTCCAAACCGGTGCTGGGGCTTTCTAGCCCCAGTCCTGGTGCGGAGCTGGACGAAGGAAAGGGGGTGTAACCACCCCCCTTCCTGGTCCCACCCAGAGGAGGGACCTAGCAGGTGATCCGGCCCCCAGATTTGGAATAAGAGTAGGAGCTGTGTCCCAAGACTTCAGATCATCGTGAACTCGACTTGAAACTAAGAAGAAAACTGGACTTCGACATTCTGCTGCACAGAAGACTGAAGAGCATCTCCCTTGTGGCCAAGGAGTGACCACCCTGTGAATACAGGCACCATCCAGCAACTCAACGTCTGCTTTGCCTCCACCTCCTGCCGGAGCCCGAGCCCAGAGCCCGACGAAACCCAGACTCTCAGACATCGCAGAGCCCGATCCACAGTCCCTGCAAAGAAGAGACCCGTGGAGGCACCGAGAGACGTGGGACGGGAGATCTCGAAAGACCCCCAAAAAGCTGACTGCGCAGCACCCGAGGCACCCTAGATGCTGTGCTTAGGGGTTTGAGAAGCCCCATCACCAAGCAGCAATTGCACCGAAGATCAGCCCCCCAGCATCTCCACGATCTGCGTTGGATCCCTTTTGCACGTTGCCACTCGACGCGCCATCCCGGCCACCTGCCACATTGCTCGCGGCCATCTTGGCAACAAAATTTACAAACAACACCACTGGTCTGGTTGCTCCAGACTGGCCCTTGCTCCCCTGAAAAATAGCACCCGCTCTGACCTTGCTGGTCCGAGTGAGAAGCTTGCATTTATTCCTGCGTGGCTTGCATTAGCCAAGGCCTGTTTGCTCCGATCAAGAAGCCAACACCGCCAACACCTAGAGCCTTCTTGGGACAGCTTGTGACTAATGCCTGGACATCCTGGACCTCTTCGTGTCTACGTGGCTGCATAGACAATCTTGACATCTTCACCTGTTTGCACCCGACATCACCTGGTTCCATCCTGGTTCCACGGTAGTCACTGGCTAGTGACTTTTAACATTGTCCCCTCTGCTTTCAGGTCTTCACCTCTTCAGATCCACCCTTGGATCCATCGGAACTCTCCTCAACGACCCGCCTGCAGCATCTTCATCTTCAGGCACCATCGACATGCGTGACGAAACCCGACACTACTTTGCACCTGTGCACCCGCTTCCTGTGGGTGAGGTAACTCAGCAATGCCGGTGTTCCTACACTGGTACACAACTCTAGTGTCTAGGTCTTAAGTTTTGTCCTTCTAGGTCAGTTGGAAGGTTCCTTAAACAGTAACTTTATAACTTTTACGCACCATTGACATTGCATTGGTGCATGCTTGTGCTTTAAGTGCTGCACCCGAGTCCCACGGGCCTTTCCCGACTTCTTCACTGTTAGTCCCGAACAGCTCCAGCGATGCCCTAGGCCTACTTCCTTTCCAATAGGTGGTCCATATACCACTATTTTAGTATATGGTTTAGGTGGCCCCTAGGGCTCAAACATATTGTGCAACTTTTGTATATTTAAACTGTGTTTTGTTTTAACACATTTGCTTCTGTGCTCATAAAGAGTATAGGGGATATTTGTAGTAAATAAATATATATATATATATATTTTCAATATATATGTGTGGTGTCCTTTCATTTGGTATTCAAGGGGATGGTGTATGGTAAAACAGCTTGCTTCACATGCCTTTACAGAGTTTAGCCTAAGACTGCTTTCTCCACGCTACTAGGATAGCTGATCTATAAGGTTGACTTACAACCAATCATCATAAGGGTTGCTTGGCATGGTACAAGGTGATCACTAGAACTAGTGAGCATCATATACCAGGCCAACTTCTCACATTGGTGGCAGCGGTTGGGATTTGAGCTTGCTGTTGTTTTACCATTACAATCTTTGAGAGTATCATTTGAAAGATCATACAGGTACCTGCTAGGTACATATAAAACATGACTAGTATACTTAAGATCTACTGAGCTTAATTGTTGTAGAGGATAGGGAGTAGCACACCCTGACTACAACTACTAGATAGGTTTAGTAGGTAAACACCAGTGTAGGTAGATTGCAACATATCCACCCACACTAGAGCAATGTCTGGAACAGAGGGGTCCACTGGACCTGCCCTGTTGAGTGACCCTACAAGGGCACCATCCAAATTTGCAATGTTAAACTTTAAGGAAATGAGGCAGATCTGTACCTTAAGAGGTCTCAAAATGGGTCCAACCCCTAACACAGACCACCTCAGAGAGCTCTTAGACCAGTCTGAAGCTCTGAAGACCTCTAAAGCAGACCCCGCAGGGAATGCTGAAGGAGGCTCTCCCACTGAAGATGATAATACTGACATCCCTGTCTTTGTTGTCCAGATAGATGAGGAAGACCATGTGACTGGGGATACTCAGCCTGAGGAGGAGGAGGAAGAAGAGGAGACAGAAGGGGAGAGCAGTGATTCTGATGATGGTAGAAATAGTCAGGTGCCAGCCAGAGGGCTTAGCATGGCTAACTTTAGCCTATTTGGGACTGAGTCAGGGATGAACCCACTCAGGCCCCCAAGTGGACTTAACCAGGAGCGTAGGAGGAGGAGGAATCACTCAGGTGAATCCAATACCTCCCAGGCTTCTAGAGGTTCGCATGGTCACTCCAGAAGGGGGATGACTAGCCCTCAGAGAAGGGAACATGAGGCCAAAATGAGAGAGGCTGAGCTTAGGATCCAGAAGCAAGAATTAGAAGTTGCCCTGGCCCAAGAGAAACTTGCTAGAGCAAAACAGCCTAGAGAGAGTGGATTAGGATCCACTGGTAGCAGCATTATCCCTAAGGATAAAGACAGGTCTTTTGATAACAGAAACCTGAGTAAGATTGTGCCCCCCTACAAAGCTGGGGATGATATCCACGAATGGATGACTGCACTTGAGAGAGCCTGCAGAGAACAGCAGATCCCTCAGGAGTAGTGGGCAGCAATTTTGTGGCTCTCCTTTGAAGGTAGAGGCCGAGATAGACTCCTCACAGCTAGTGATGAGGATTCTAGAAACGACCTGGTCCTGAAGAGTGCTCTGATTGATGGGTTAGGCTTAACCACTGAACAGTACAGGTTAATGTTCAGAGAGACCCAGAAGACACAGACCCAGGACTGTTCTGAATTTGTTGAGTGTGCCACTAAGGCTCTGGAGGGATGGTTGCTGGGAAGTAAGGTTACAGACTATGAAGGATTGTACAATTTGCTTATGAGAGAACACATTTTAAATAATTGCCAGAACCAGCAGTTGCATCAACATTTGGTTGACTCAGATCTGACCTCTCCCCAAGAATTGGGAAAGAGGGCAGACAAATGGGTTAGAACCAGAGTTAAGCAAAAGAACCAGAACTTCCAAAAAGAGGAAGAAATAAGGTCAACGAAAACCCTGGTGTAGTACATGTAAAAACACCTCTCACTGGACCAGTGAATGTAAAAAGGGTGGAGCCCCCGACACTGCAGCCCCTAAGGCACCTGTACCCACTAGTACAGTTGGCAGTGTTGGTCCAGAAACTAAGGGGGTAGTGGGTATCACTTTGGGAACTGAGGGAGATTCTGGCCTAGTCAGAACTCCTACACAGGCTGTTCTGATTTGTGATGGGGACATAGATTTGACCCCTACTATAAGTCCCAGTAATCTGGGCAAGTACAGACAGACACCTTTGATTAATGAAAAAGTGTCTCAAGCATACAGGGACACATGTGCCAGTGTCACAATGGGGGGGGGTCCTCGCAAGGGAAATGTGTTATGTGCACCATACACGGAAAACAGAACTTATTTTTACTTTCTCAACTCTATAGACAATAATCAGAACTACTGAAAAAAGGTATTGTCATTTATTTTTCAATACCCGGTGTCAAACATTTAACAGTACATTCATAATTCATTTCGGAAAGCCCCAAAGTAGGGGGAGGAGAGGGGAGGAAAGTGAAGGAGGGGGTGTGCTCAGGGCAGTGTAAAGTTAAAGAAGAGTAAACATAATCACAGTGAACACAATCGTAGGCGATAACATATGAATCAAAGCAAATTTGATACAACAGCCTGAAAACTTAGGGCATTCAATGTAGAATTATTACACAGAAGACCTTCAACGGTCACACATGAACCATTAGGGGTATTTGAAGGACAAGTGCCGGAGGTCTACGTCAGAGAAACGAGCCGTCGACGTTTCGACCCCTGGCCGTAGGCTAAGTTAGGTCCTTTAACGGGGTCTTCATCAGGACAGAAAGGGCAAGGTAGGAAGGGGCGATAATATCTGTGAAATTAAAACAATTGATCAGATCACTGTTTGTGAACCATCATCCAGTTAGACAGAGTAAATAACAGCAATTTACCATGGGCTTAGGGCCAACTAGGCCTCCAAGTGTTGCGGATATTAGAGTGAGAACAACCAAAAGTCTTGTTTAAACTCAAGTGATATACATTCACTAATACACAGAGGGAAAGCTAACAAATTGTCACATACGAGTGAGACCTCAAGGAATTGAAATTGTTAAGAACCAAGATAACACTCACATAGATTATCTACCAATCAGCCGATTGGTGAGGTTACCTGTTGTCAACCCACACGGGGGATTGGGATACCAAGCAGTTTCCACGAACTGCAAATGGAATGCTGAAATTAATGGTTTGTGTATAAGATTGACCTAGGTAAGTGCTCATAAGGACATGCAAACTTACTTAAAAAGGGGGGGAGGGGGTCGACATTAGTCGTCACTGTAGATCTGTTTCTTTGGAGCTTGCTTCTTCATCAAGCTTTTTAAGAGGGAATCATTGCTAAGGAAGAGAAATGAATGCAAAAATGCAAAGAGCTGCATCACTGTAATAAATGGTGTGGATACACGTAGGCGGGCATTCGTAACCACTTACGTACCACTAGTGATGGTCTAAAAGACAATTTGCCTGTGGGGCAATTCCTGAGGATCAGGAGAAATTGCTCCACTAGAGCAAATTATATAAAGGAATCAGAAATCCTTAATGATCGTCTCATTGCACGTGGATACCCCACACGAATGGTTAGACGTGCCAGAAAGAGGGCTTGGTACAATCCACGCGAAAGCTTATTGAATCCCGCACCCTCCACCCAAACTGAATGTGAACGCATCATTTGTGTTACAACTTTCTCCACACGGAGTAATGAGGTTAAACAGGTCATCAATAAGAATTGGCATCTGGTGGCAGATGAAATAAAACAAACAAATCTTCCGCTCCATTCGTTCAAAAGGGCCAAAAACATACGTGACATGGTGGTTCATTCCTACCTTGAACCAGAGAGTCACCCAACAATAACAACATTATGGAATATACCTCCCTTGGTGGGTCATTTTCGATGCCGAAATTGTACTGCTTGCGATACTACTGTTCAGACCAAGTCATTCACTCATGGCAGACGTACTTACACATTGAGACATTATACGAACATTAATTCATGCAGTGTGATCTACATTATAAAATGCCCATGTGATCACATATACGTGGGGCAAACCCAACAGAAGATCAAAGCCCGTATCTCGTCCCACAGTAGTAGGCTTCGTTGTAAGGTATTAGGTGCCCCTTTAGTAGATCATTGGCAGAAGGCAGGTCATATGGTGCCTGACCTAAAATGGTGGGTGGTTGAAAAAGTATCTCTAGGCACCAGAGGAGGTAACCTACAGGTAGCTCTCAATACACGAGAATCCAAATGGATGTCCCTTCTTGATTCCATAGAAAATGGTCTGAATGAACAGGATAGGAGTTTGGCACAGTTGGCAGCACTTGGTTAAACCATTGATGGATATATATACTCTCATGGCTGATAAGTGTTGTAGTTAGTCTCAAAACTTTTTTGCAATATATTGTGTGATATAGTTGGGTTCAAGTATCTAATGAGGAAGGTTTAACATCCAAATATGTAGAAACAAACTCATCTACACTCTCATGGTTGAGAAGTGCATGAGTTATTCTTATAATGCTTTACCTTGCATTACCTTACCATCTGAATGATGAAGCTACAATGTGTGCATATGTACGAAATAACCTGTCCACACCCTCTTGTCATAGAACTGTTTGAGATAGTATTACAATGTTGTGATAAATATCAAGTGTGTTTCCGCTCGCCTACACCCTCGTGTTGGAGAGGTGCGCGAGTGTTTTGAAAATATCATTATGTGTACATAGGAATCGTACGCCAAGCAAGATTGTTTCACCCTTGAGTCGTTTGTAAACTACATCTTCCCGATTGCGCTGTCTTCCGAGTAACTCTTCTATGTTCTATGAGCCAGTTACTAGTAGACTCCGCCCCCAACTCCGCATAGCTGACTTGCGGAGTTACCCTGGACGAGTACAGACGGCTGCGGCAATCCCTAGCACTTGCAGGTATTAAACGTCTTCCCCTAACAAGCGTTTGTCTTAAACCAAACAAGTAGCATTATGACATGTTTACTTTCGATCCTAAAACCTGATTCCTTTGATTCCCGTAGGATCGGTTTTCCCGCGAAATTTGTCAATCACCGCTCCAGCCTCAACTCCGCCAAATTAACTAGCGAGTTAGGTGGTGATGCTTTACGGATGTTAATAGCCCATTACTACGGCGTGTAAGTTTGGTTTTGAATTCATTTTCGCTATTAACGGAAAAAAAACATCAGTCTGTTATTTAAATGGTTACTTCCGAATTTCTCCGTATAGGCGGCCACATTGCTGAAACTGTTTAGAAGGTTGAGTTATTCCGACCCTTGAGGCCATTCTGATGCGACTTCACAACACTGTGTAAGTTTTGTTTGAACGTAACCTCTAGAATACATGTAGGAAGAAATCGGTTTGGTAATTGTATGCTGACCCCTCGCCTTTTAATCTTTACGTAAAGGTGGCCACTGTTTAGAAACTGAGTAATTGGTTGAGTAATCCCGACCCTTGATGCCACTTGGATGTGACTCACAGACAGACCATCACTAGTGGTACGTAAGTGGTTATGAATGCCCGCTTATGTGTATCCACACCATTTATTACAGTGATGCAGCTCTTTGCATTTTTGCATTCATTTCTCTTCCTTAGCAACGATTCCCTCTTAAAAAGCTTGATGAAGAAGCAAGCTCCAAAGAAACAGATATACAGTGACGACTAAGGTCGCCCCCCTCCCCCTTTTTAAGTAAGTTTGCATGTCCTTATGAGCACTTACCTAGGTCAATCTTATACACAAACCATTAATTTCATCATTCCATTTGCAGTTCGTGGAAACTGCTTGGTATCCCAATCCCCCGTGTGGGTTGACAACAGGGAAACTCACCAATCGGCTGATTGGTAGATAATCTATGTGAGTGTTATCTTGGTTCTTAACAATTTAAATTCCTTGAGGTCTCACTCGTATGTGACAATTTGTTAGCTTTCCCTCTGTGTATTAGTGAATTTATATCACTTGAGTTTGAACAAGACTTTTGGTTGTTCTCACTCTAATATCCGCAACACTTGGAGGCCTAGTTGGCCCTAAGCCCATGGTAAATTGCTGTTATTTACTCTGTCTAACTGGATGATGGTTCACAAACAGTGATCTGATCAATTGTTTTAATTTCACAGATATTATCGCCCCTTCCTACCTTGCCCTTTCTGTCCTGATGAAGACCCCGTTAAAGGACCTAACTTATCCTACGGCCAGGGGTCGAAACGTCGACGGCTCGTTTCTCTGACGCAGACCTCCGGCACTTGTCCTTCAAATACCCCTAATGGTTCATGTGTGACCGTTGAAGGTCTTCTGTGTAATAATTCTACATTGAATGCCCTAAGTTTTCAGGCTGTTGTATCAAATTTGCTTTGATTCATATGTTATCGCCTACGATTGTGTTCACTGTGATTATGTTTACTCTTCTTTAACTTTACACTGCCCTGAGCACACCCCCTCCTTCACTTTCCTCCCCTCTCCTCCCCCTACTTTGGGGCTTTCCGAAATGAATTATGAATGTACTGTTAAATGTTTGACACCGGGTATTGAAAAATAAATGACAATACCTTTTTTCAGTAGTTCTGATTATTGTCTATAGAGTTGAGAAAGTAAAAATAAGTTCTGTTTTCCGTGTATGGTGCACATAACACATTTCCCTTGCGGGGACCCCCCTTCTCTACACATACCATATAGCGCCCAGGTCCCCGCGACTGCATGGGTTCAACCCCCCTTTGTGTAACGAGTGTCACTATGGAGACACCTAGCTTTGTGGACCCTGGACAATACATACCAGGTGACAATTACCTGGTGACCAATGCCAGCAATGTCACTACTGCACATAGTGTGGCAATTGTTAATTTCTCCTGGGGAGGGGTAACTGGCCTAAAAAGAGTTGTGGTTAGTGCTGATCTCCCAGTTGAATGTTTGTTGGGCAATGACCTGGAGAGCTCTCTATGGTCAGAGGTTGAGTACAGGACTCATGCAGAGATGTTAGGGATATCATCACATGTCCTTGCTGTGACCAGGTCACAGGCCAAAAAGTGCCTCTGAACCTCAGGTCTTGGATCCTGGAACAATGGACCAAGCATCTTCCAAGAAGAAGAACAGGAGGGTCAAGGCTGTGCCTTCCCAACTGCCTATAAATGAGGATCAGCCTTCACAGGGAGATGATCTTGAGACCCCTGAAGGAACTGTCCCTGAAGAACTTGAACCTGATCAGGTTGAGTTTCTGGGGACAGGGGGACCTTTTAGGGCAGACTTGGGGCAGGCTCAGTTAACCTGTCCTTCTCTTGAACCCCTCAGACGGCAGGCTGCTGCTGAGGCTGCTGGGAATGTTCAAGGTACCCATAAAGTGTATTGGGATGATGGGTTCCTTTATTCAGAGGGTAGAGACCCCAAGCCTGGTGCAACCAGGAGGTTGGTTATACCTCTGCAATTTAGGGGCTTCCTTCTTACCTTGGCCCATGATATTCCCTTAGCAGGACACCTAGGTCAGAATAAGACTTGGGACAATGCTTGTCCCTCACTTTCACTGGCCTCACATGTCTGAAGACACCAAGGAGTTTTGTCGCTCCTGTGTAACCTGCCAAGCCAGTGGTAAAGCAGGTGACACTACAAAGGCCCCCCTGATACCACTACCTGTGGTGGGGGTTCCCTTTGAAAGGGTGGGGATTGATATTGTAGGTCCAATGGATCCCCCTACAGCATCTGGGCACAGATTCATACTGGTGGTGGTGGACCATGCCACCAGGTACCCAGAGGCAATTCCACTTAGGACCACAAAAGCTCCTGTTATGGCCAGGGCCTTACTTGGAGTTTTCTCCAGAGTGGGGTTTCCTAAGGAGGTAGTATCTGATAGGGATGCCAACTTCATGTCAGGATACTTAACAGCTATGTGGAAGGAATATGGTGTCAACTACAAGTTCACCACTCCTTATCATCCACAGTGTAATGGGCTTGTTGAAAGATTCAACAAGACCCTAAAGAATATGATCAAAGGATTACCAGAAAAGCTCAGGCGGAGATGGGACATCCTTCTACCCTGCCTTCTGTTTGCTTACAGAGAGGTCCCTCAAAAGGGTGTTGGCTTCAGCCCCTTTGCATTGTTGTTTGGGCACCCTGTAAGAGGACCCCTATGTCTGGTGAAGGAAGGATGAGAGTTACCTCTCAAAAAGCCTAAACAAGACATAGTGGACAATGTACTTGGTCTCCGCTCCAGGATGGCTGAGTATATGGAGAAGGCATCCAAAAACCTTGAGGTTAGCCAAGAATTACAGAAAGCTTGGCATGACCAAAAGGCTGTCTTGACTGAGTATCAGCCTGGACAGAAAGTATGGGTGTTGGAGCCCGTGGCCCCAGCAGCACTCCAAGACAAGTGGTCTGGACCCCATACAATTGTTGAGAAAAAGGGAGAGGTTACCTACTTGGTGGACCTAGGAACTCCCAGGAGCCCCCACAGGGTGCTCCATGTCAGCAGACTGAAGCGATATGTTGACAGGGCAGACATGGGCTTGCTCATGGCTACAGATGAGGGGCAGAAGGAAGAGAGTGACCCTCTCCCAGACCTGTTAACTCAGAACCCTGAAGATGGCTCAGTTGATGGTGTGGCCTTAGATGGCAGCCTCACTGAACATCAGCAACATGACTGTAGACAAGTTTTGCAGTCATACAGACATATGTTCTCATTGACACCCAGTCAGACTAACTGGTGTACCCATGTGGTGGACACTGGTGACAGTCTTCCTGTGAAAAGCAAGATTTACAGGCAATCTGACCATGTCAGGGACTGTATAAAGACTGAGGTGCAAAGGATGCTGGAATTAGGTGTTATTGAGCCTTCAGTGAGCCCCTGGGCTAGCCCAGTGGTTCTGGTCCCCAAACCTCACACCAAAGATGGCAAGAGAGAGATGAGGCTCTGTGTGGATTACAGAGGACTCAAAGTCAAAGTCAAAAGATGCTTTATTCGGTATGTAAAAATACAACCATATAGCAACAGACATAGTAACAAAACAACATACATATATATCAGGTTTTTAAGAGTACGTTTCTGCTAAAATATGTACAAAATGTTATCAAAAGTAAAGCACAAATAATTATAGAATTATTTCTACGTACACTACAATATAGTGGCATTCATCTGATATTGATATATGTGCAAAGTAGCTTGATAAAGTGCAAGTGTTAATTCCGTCGTTCCTAAAGTGCAATGTGCATTTAGCAGCACAAAACCAAATGCTTAAAAGGTATAAGCTACGTCATAATAAAGTGCAAGTGCTATGGCCTTCTTTCAGTTCTCAAAAGAAACAATAGCAGCAATTATACAATATTCATATATGTGCAAATTAGCATGATAAAGTGCAAGGTGTCAATAACATCCTACCAAAAATACACTATGTTTAACAGCACAGATTTCAAGTACTTAAAAATGATAACGCTTTATTGAAGAAATTTATATAATAATTGACTTTCTTACAGAAATACATTTTAAAATATTAGTGGCCACATGGAAACATACAGCTGGGGTCTCTAGATTGAACATCAGTTGCATTGCTTTTTGTATACCACGCGTATTATATTTTAAAAAGATGGGTTTCAGATAACATTTTCTATAAAAAGTGTAAAAGTTACAGGATACCATAAAGTGACAAGTGTTCTGTTTGGATTTACCGTCACAAGGACACAGACAGGTGGCGGGTTTCTTATCCACGGGAAAGGCCACAAGGTGGTGCACAATTCCCAAACGGAGACGGGTCAATACAAAACGGTGAGAGTTAGTACTAACAATACTAAGATAAGTTTGGAAGCCTTCATTAATATTATATTCCAAATAGAGATTGAACGTACTTTGTTATGCATATTTTTCCGCTCTAATCCTGGCTGTATGTTTAAGGAATAAGATTTTAAGCTCTCGCTTCGATGGTACAAAATTAGTTACAGGGTCTTTGAAGATGCTTAGGCCATAAAGTGACTTGTACCAATGTTGAATATGACTTAACCAGGGAATAGTTGATCGGCGATCAAGTTTAATACAGTCATTAATTACATCCTGGGTGAACTTTGTCTCCTCCTTTGCCCAAATTGAGCGCCAAAGGGACAAAGGACGTAAAACAATTAAATCATTAACATGATTCATATTAAGTTCCCTAAATGTTTTAAAAACACATTTTCCTCACGTTGAATCAGTTTGGCACTCTGGGCATCATATCCCCATTCTCCGGCTCCGTATACGGCTGAAGATATGCATTGTGCGTTAAATATAGATAACATTTCATGAATTCTACGACCCCCTAATTTTGCAGCAAATCTAAAAATACAACTTGTATTCTTAACCATTTTAAAAAGGACACTTTTTTGTTCATTAACCCATCTCCCATCTCCTGAAAAGGTGATACCCAAATAACAGAAACTGCTGACAGATTCTTATCTCTCCCCTTCCAAAAAGAAGGGCTTACATTTTCTCAGTTTCTTACCACATACCATTGTAACCGTCTTCCCTTTATTAAATTTCAACTTCCTATTTTCAATAAAAAGATGGAATTGATTAACTAGATGTTGCAGTCCATTATGTGTCCTAGAAAGGAGGACCGCGTCATCCGCATATAAAAGGATTGGGATTGGGTTACCATTAATGGTGGGTGCATCTGCATTAGTCTGTCTTAAAATTTGATCGACCTGATTAATAAAAAGCGAAAACAGTAGAGGGGCAAGTACGCATCCTTGCCGAATACCTCTCCTGATCTTAAAAAACGGGGTACATTCACCATCTCTTCCGTATCTCACTTTGCTGGACAGATTGTTATACAGCCAGGCAAGCAGATGGATAATTTCAGTGGGGGCGCCCATCTCCAGCAAAGTAGGCCAGAGCAGTGCATGTTCCACCAAGTCAAATGCTGAACTCAAGTCGGCAAAGCACAGGTAAATGTTACCAGCTTTGGCTTTAGTGTACTTGCCGACTATGAGTTCCAGGTGCACGCACTGCTCCATTGTACCCATCCCCCTACAAAACCCATACTGGACTGGGGGTAGGATGTTTTTTTCCTCAGCCAAGGCTTCCAATCTTACTAATAGGACTCGACTAAGGATTTTAACTGTTGAGTCCAAGAGTGAGATGGGTCGATAGTTTCGGGCCTCGGACCTAGATCCTTTTTTATGGAGGGGAACAATAATTGACTGACCCCATGTCAGTGGCAAAGTATCTTCCACTGCAGCATTAAAATAACGTGTTAAAATTGGGGCCGATAGGATTATTTCCTGTTTGTAAAAATCCATGGGTACCCCATCAGGCCCAGGTGCTTTACCACCCTTGCTATTTTTAATTGCCTCTGTGACTTCATCCAAAGTTAAAAATAGATGCATTTTCTGCCATTTAGGGCATAATAATGCATCTGCATTAAAAGCGAACCCATCTGAATTAAGATCAGAGTTAAAGATCTCTGAGAAATGAACAATCCAGGCGTGGCAGCTAACATGAGAACTAACTTCGGGAATATTATCATTCTTTAAAAAGGGACCATTAATAATTTCCCAAAATAGTTTGTGATCTTTGATTTCAGCAGCCCTATCTAGTTTATACCAAGCATCATTTTGCAACTCTTTTTTCCTAGATACCAAAGCAGATTTATAATTAATTCGTCCTTCTCTAACTCTTTCTTTGTCTCTTGGTTTATCATCCAGCGCTATTTTTAGATTTTTTAAAGCCTGGGCACACTGTTTATCAAACCACATAGTTTTAATTATTTTAGGCTTTCTATTTCTTACAGCCAAAGAGTTCTCAACGGTACTTGTTATTTTTAAAAAGTTAGAGAGTAAGGTGGGCGCGGTCACAATTGGTGCTAAGCAATATTCAATTTCTGTATTACATATGCAAATGATATCCTTCGTCAGTTTGTTGGGGTCTATCTTGGTCCATTTGATCCTCATGCCGTTTGGTCTCTCGGCCGTGATCCCTTGGACGGGCCTGCCATATACTGTTGTTTTCAGGCCCCAGCCCATTAATTCCACTGAGATACTATTATGGTCACTCATGGGCTGCTCTATTACCCAGACGTTGGAGTAAACAGAGCCATTAGTCACCAGAATATGATCAATATTAGAGTGGGCGTCCCTCCCTCTAAACGTGGGGCACTTTTCGTTTTTTTTATTCTTTGTACATTCTAGAAGCTCCAGATTTAATTTAGCTACCAGATTGTTCAGTACACTACCATAGTTACTGTGTGGGAAGTGGTTAAAGAAGATATTATCACCACCCGTATACTCCTCACGATGTCCACAGATCCCCTTTCGGGCTTGACTACATGCTTTGATGTTAAAATCTCCTGCCCATAGTATCACAGTTCTGTTATTTGAGCGTGCAATTGCTGCTTCTATTGCACACTCAACATCAGGGATGATCTTATCCCGGTTAGGACCCACAATATTGTTATAAAAGTTCACAATAATTAAATCCCTGCCTTTGCTGTGTATGAGGCGTGCTCACCCACCACCACATACCCTCCATCATTGAATTCCGTTAGTTTTGTAGAAATCAAAGTCAGTAGACCCCCCTTTGCTCTGCCAGCCTTAGAGGCTACTGCTGTCACGCTGTAAGAGGTGTAACCATCAACTTGTATTTGTTCTCTGTGCCACGTCTCTTGTAAACAGATTATATCGTAACCTTGTTTAATAAAGTTGTCCCAGAACGGTGTATTTAGTTTAGCAGCAATTCCTGCTATATTCCAGGTGGTAATTACAAGGGAATTCACATGATTGTCTCTTGTGTCCTCAGAGTGATTAGATAATAATGATGTTTCTATACTTGGTATCATATTGGTGATTTGTAAAGCATTGACGGTTGTCGTAGTTACATCATTATCTTTGCTTAATTCATTGTTGGTCACGTTTAAATGTTGCTCAGTTTCAACTCTTACACAGCATTGACCCCCCAACTCTTTTGTCAAAGTTACTGAATCACCAAATACAATGATCTCAGGTTGTGCGACCATAGATAATACATTCAGTCAATAATTCTCCTCTAATGAGTTGAACACCTGGAATCTATTGTAAGTTGGGACCTCAAAATTATTGTATATATTGAACAGTGAGGCCGGAATGGGGGGAACATTTGGATGGTTAATATGTACAGCTCTTGAATGCTGAAATGGGTGCGGGGTAATTTGCCTTCCTGACTGATTCCTATAAAAATAATCAAGTGGGAACAAGGTGGTGTTATATTCCTGATTAGATGGCATGGGTGCGTGTAATATCGAATCTCTCGCCCATTCAGTGGTCCTGTAGTTTATAACTATGCAATCCCCATCTATCTCCTTTTTATTTGGTCCCACCCATCCTACCCTCTGTGTAGAAATGATCTCACTGGCCCCACGTATTGGGAAGCCACCGTTTTTCACCAACCAGTGCAGGGTTTTATTTTTTAAGGTTTCCTGATTTTCAAATTGGGTAGGCTGTAATTTGGGTACATTAGCGAAGATCGCCACGTATGGTCTACATTCCGGTGGTAAATTAATTGTGGCCGGAATGATATTATTATTGTGACGCCTGGGTACTGGCAGGTTCTTATTATTATAAACATGATCGCCTGTGTTCTTCTGACCACCTGCGACTTTCAGCCCATTTGTTGTGTTAGGAAAAATGGTCGCTGGCCTCTTGCTGCCACTTGTAGTAGCTGCAGAGTTCACCGCCGGGGCAGTCACAGTAGGGGTTCTGTTTACTATACTTGGAGTATTTTTGTTCAATTTTCCGGGTGGTACATTAGTTGTGGGGGGCCTAAACTGTGTACCCAGTTGTTCTAAGACATCCAGGTTAGCTATGCCCAATTTTTCTAAGTTCTCTACTTTTTTATTAATGATTTCTAGGGTTTCTGTCACTGGTGAAATGTGGGTTTTCTCCAAATATTGCATCAGTCCCTCAACACTAGTTGGAGTTAGTGCTTCCTCTGGGTACATGTTTCCACTGTTTTGATGTTTCTCACCCTCCCTCTCACGGTCTACATGAGTTTGTGCCGCTCTCTTCTTTTTGCGTCTAGATGCTTTACCCTGCTTTCTGATTATCAGCCTTTTCCTACCAAAAGTAGATTTCCTCTTAGGCTGAACAGACCCACAATCAGTTTCGCTGCTTACCAAACTGATATCACTTGTTCCTACAGTGGGGGTGGTACCGTTGATATCACAGCCATCTAGATCACCCAGGTTATTAGACGCGTCATTCTGGATTGTAGGCTGCAGTATGACACTTACTGTCAAGTTGGGTGTTAATGACAGTCTGCTATCCCTGACACATGTAATAGTTGGTTTCAAATGTTGAGGTACAACAGATTGATTTTGATCATTTCTAGGTACACCGGCAAAAGATTGTAACAAAAGGGAATCATGAGATAATGATGTTTCATTTGTAATATCAATTAATGTGCTAACCACTTTTGGCGATTGAGTTATTAAACACATGCTAGCTGGCAGTGAGAGTCTTCTCTCCGTGTTCTCAATGGCATTAACCACAACCCCAAAAGTTTGCTGTAGCATTCTATCGATAGCAGTTAAGGTAGGTAAAGGGGGTGGTACCAATGTTTGTTTTCTTGTAGCCGAACGTGTATGCATTAGGTTTTTCTTTACCACCGCTCTACTTTTACTTTTGCCCTCCATCGGGCTGCTACTCTTTACAGTCAAACACACAAGAAAGTTACCTTAATATTCAAAGGGACAAAGTCAAGAGGGGTGGCCCAGCCCAGTCTCTTGAGGTCTCTGAGGACCTCAGAGGGCCCGCCCTTTGCCCGGGCTTAGCCCGGCGGGTCCCGCGCGCGTCCTCGCAGGACGAGGAAGTAGTTGTTGCTTTATGCGCCTCCTGGCGCTGCGTGCTGACGATGTGGGAGGTGACCTGGCCACAGGGCTGCTGGGGGCTGTAGTCTCGGGAGCTCCCGACCGGCGGAGCCAAGCCCGGCCAGCCAGAAGTGCAGGGTGGAACGCTGCAGCGGCGGAGCAAAGCCCTGCCACCCCTCGGTCCTGGGAGACAAGCAGCACGCCTCAGGGGAGCCTCGACAAGCTGGAGGTAGGCTCTACCGGCGTAACACACACAGGGACTGCCACTCGGTCCTTGGCAGTAGTTGTTGCTTTATGCGCCTCCTGGTGCTGCGTGCTGACGATGTGGGAGTTGACCTGGCCACAGTGCTGCGTGCTGACGATGTGGGAGGTGACCTGGCCACAGGGCTGCTGGGGGCTGTATTCTCGGGAGCTACCGACCGGCAGAGCCAAGCCCGGCCAGCCGGAAGTGCAGGGTGGAATGCTGCAGCGGCGGAGCAAAGCCCGGCCGCCCCTCGGTCCTGGGAGACAAGCAGCACGCCTCAGGGGAGCCACGACAAGCTGGAGGTAGGCTCTACCGGCGTAACATACACAGGGACTGCCACTCGGTCCTCGGCAGTAGTTGTTGCTTTATGCGCCTCCTGGTGCTGCGTGCTGACGATGTGGGAGGTGACCTGGCCACAGTGCTGCGTGCTGACGATGTGGGAGGTGACCTGGCCACAGGGCTGCTGGGGGCTGTAGTCTCGGGAGCTACCGACTGGCGGAGCCAAGCCCGGCCAGCAGGAAGTGCAGGGTGGAATGCTGCAGCGGCGGAGCAAAGCCTGGCCGCCCCTCGGTCCTGGGAGACAAGCAGCACGCCTCAGGGGAGCCTCGACAAGCTGGAGGTAGGCTCTACCGGCGTAACACACACAGGGACTGCCACTCGGTCCTCGGCAGTAGTTGTTGCTTTATGCGCCTCCTGGCGCTGCGTGCTGACGATGTGGGAGGTGACCTGGCCACAGGGCTGCTGGGGGCTGTAGTCTCGGGAGCTCCCGACCGGCGGAGCCAAGCCCGGCCAGCCGGAAGTGCAGGGTGGAACGCTGCAGCAGCGGAGCAAAGCCCGGCCGCCCCTCTGTCCTGGGAGACAAGCAGCACGCCTCAGGGGAGCCTCGACAAGCTGGAGGTAGGCTCTACCGGCGACACACACACGGGGCCTGCCACTCGGTCCTCGGCAGTAGTTGTTGCTTTATGCGCCTCCTGGCGCTGCGTGCTGACGATGTGGGATGTGACCTGGCCACAGGGCTGCTGGGGGCTGTAGTCTCAGGAGCTCCTGACCGGCGGAGTCAAGCCCGGCCAGCCGGAAGTGCAGGGTGGAACGCTGCAGCGGCGGAGCAAAGCCCGGCCACCCCTCGGTCCTAGGAGTCAAGCAGCACGCCTCAGGGGAGCCTCGACAAGCTGGAGGTAGGCTCTACCGGCGTAACACACACAGGGACTGACTCAATGCTGTCACCAGGACAGATGCACACCCTATTCCAAGGGCAGATGAGCTCATTGACAAGTTGGCTTCTGCCAAATATTTGAGCACATTTGATCTGACAGCTGGCTATTGGCAATCAGGTTAGCTGAGGAATCCAAAGCCAAAACTGCATTTTCTACCCCAGGAGGTCATTACCAATTTGTGGTGATGCCCTTTGATTTGAGAAATGCACCTGCCACCTGTTGTAAATAAAACAGCGATAGTATTAAGCATTCACTGAAGACATGCTATTGTGTCTTTGTTCTAGTTTTCCCGCCCGTACTTAAAATACGGCCAGACTCCATTTTGTTTTCTGGTGTCCATCTTGTGTGTCATACATTACCATGTGCTCGCCATGAGGCGAGTCCTACCTCACTGATTGTCACCCCTGGAGTTTGCCAAGCAACAGGCTATAAATAGTCCTTTGTGCGTCTAGCGCATGCTCAGTAGGAGTCACATCTGTCCCTGATTAGCGTAGATTTGAATGTGCTTTCGGCGGGTCTCAAGAACCGTTAACTTCACCCATGTATCGATCATGTTCAAGAAATGTCACTATAGGGTTGTAAATCATGGTTTGAGCTGTAACCGCCTACTTATGAGCCCCTTCTTTTTGTATACAAGGGGACCGCATGTCTCAGTTCTTTGTGCTACCTTGTACAATGCTGTAGAGTGTTGTGTGGGCTGTAGTACCACTTTTAAAGGTTTATTAAACTATGTCTTTGTATTTCTAGTTTCCGTGCCAATTTCTTTGTGTAGTCTGAGGACTCGGTGCACAGAAGGGCGAACCCTTTGCATTCGCAGGCCTTGCTGAGGCCTGTACTCATCAATTGGCGCCCGTCACGTGGGGCTCATCGATGACTCGGATGCTCGAAGGATTGGTAGGGACGAAGGATTGGAACCTTGCCGGGGACGTGATCACTGCCAGCGGCGCCTTTAGCCCTGGCATCCCGAGGTATTCTTCCTTCCCTTCCGATATGACCATCTGGGTGGCACCGGTCCTCGACTGAGACCTTTTCTGTTGGTTTGCCGCATAGTGGCCGTTTGGGCGAATTTGGAACTTGGCAGTTGGAATCTGGACGCTGTGGCTTGGTAAGAATTGTTGTACGGTACTTGCCGTGAGCCTTTGTTAGTCTTAATTGGCAAGGCAGTTTTAGGATACTCTTGCCGCGACTAATTTGTTTGTTTGTTTGAGGTGATTAGTCATATTGTTTGGTTTGAATTTGTGCATATATGCGTTGCAACATATATAGGCTGGCAATGTGGAGATATTTCTCCTAAACTTTGGATTTGAGCGGCACAACGTTTTAAGCACCATTTTTAATTATAATATTGCATATTCTGCACTATTTTTGACATGCCTGTTTTTAGCACACTCCGTAAGTGGTGCTGCTGGTTTGGAAATGACCGGTTAGTACTTGAAGAATCACAGCCGGCTCCCCCGGAAGCGACGCCGAATAGGGACATGTATGTGAAGTTTGGTATTTCCCCCATAATGTACAGCACGTTATGGAGGAAATATACCAAAAAGGATCCTGAGTTGCGATGGCCTCTGTATGGATCGTTTGATTTGCGGAAAATTGAGTATGTAGAGCAGTGTATGTGTAAGCGGCGAGTGAGGCAAGACATGTTTGAGTGTATACGTATGTGGGTGAAATAATTGCGAGAGCGTGAGAAGCGTGAACAGGCACTGATTGAGAAAGAGCAACGAAAGAGTGAGCGTGAGAGAGCGCAAGAGTCGAAAAAGCGCGAAGCAAAGGAATTAGAAGAGAAACAGGAGAAAGAACGTCGGTTGCAAGAATCTGGCCAGTATCCTGTTCGACAGCCTCTTTATCCTGTCCTTAATACACATGATGATGATTTTTCGTTATTAGATCACTCTCCGCCCCTGTACGCTGGCCCGTCTGCTCCGAGAGGAGGGGCTCAGGACCACCCGCACAGAAGGTGGATACGCGGTCCATGTTATCGGCCGACCGTATGTCTGAACTCCGAAAGATTGCTTAGCGGGTTAATAAAGATACTGTTTCCCTTCCACAGTTATTGAAGGATCTTGAAGTGTGGCAGGATAGGGAGAAATTATACTTTACTGAGTTTCTTTCTAATGAAGTAGTGACAGCATTTCGGAAATATTCCGATGTTTTGAACCTGATGATGTGGTAGCTGATTCCAAAGATCTGCGTAAAGGTTTTCTTCTTCCTTCTCAGGTGCCTCATGCGGTTCGACGGCTGTTTGCGTTGCGGGATAAGATGTTTCGGCTGTGGGATGAAGCGCGGAAAAGGAAGGCGGACGAGGAGAAAACAAATCCGAGTGGCTAGGGGAAGCAGTCATCCATCTTTCATTCAGATAAGATCGATGCAGTGCATGTTAAACCGATGCGGGAGGCAGCACCTTTGTATGTTCCTCCTAAAGGAGCGGGTATTAGTCCGGATACGGCGTCTGCCGATGCTAGAGGGTATTTTATCTATATTTGGGTTTATACTCCTTGGAATAGAGCAGACGTTATGGCATTAAAAGCTGCGTTACCTGATCCACGAAAGAATCCCACCGCCTTTTATGAGGAAGTTGAGGAGGCCCTAAATTCTTGTACCATGACCCTGGCTGATATTGATCTATTTTTCGGGCTTATATTACCCCCAGATATGTGGAGGTCTGTGCGAAAGGTGGACGATCTTGTAACGTTTAAGGCTAGATGGGTGGATTGTGAGGATGAGGATAGAGATAGGAAGCCTGCACAGAAACCACCCCAGTCGATTCTAGATCTTCCTGCTGCCATTTTGACTAAATTAAACATGATTATTCCTCCTAAAAAGATTGATTGGACTATGTTAGCGTCATGTAAACAGAAAGCAGATGAATCAGTCTCAGATTTCTTCACACGATTTGAGGAAACATTTCATGATTTCAGCGGCCAGTCGCTTACGGGTGACACGGGTTGACATCTTTTCGTTGATAAATATGTTTCGATGTATTGCCGGGAGTAGCAGCTCGATTGAAAGCGAGTGAAAGCTTTTGGAAGACTTCGTCACCGGCATCCCTCCTGACAATGGCTCAGTATTATGAGCGTCAGGAATTAGAAGCGGAGGGTAAAGATGAAAAGAAATCTAAAGATTTAAAAACGAAGGTTATGTTAGCACAAGTGTATGGACCGCCTCGTAGAGGTAATGAAAGGGGCGGTAGAAATTTTCCTGGTTCTTCCTCGGGCCGCACTGATCTGGCCCGGGACCAATGTGTGTACTGTAGGCAGAGAGGCCATTGGGCGAATGAGTGTCCATTGTTGCGCGCACAGCGGCAAGAGCGTGGGCAGGGACCATTGAGGGGTAGAGAGCTTCTTCAGGCCCTAGGGGCAACACGAATGATCGTGCTAGGTATGCAACCGCAAGATGGGTCTAATGTCTTTGATCGGCGGAATCAATATCAAATGTCTGAGTATGTACCTCCTGAACAGCATAATTCACAGTATGCATAGGATTGCATAGGATGGGGTGAGGAATCAGTCGAAGTGCCAGTAGATCAGAGGGGTCCTTATGTCACAGCACATGTTTTGGGTTCTACTGATCGGTTCCTGGTTGATACAGGAGCCACTCATAGTGCTTTGTGTAAAGAATTGGCTCCGAGGGCTCCCCTGTCTGGCTTAACAATCACTTCTATAGGGTTCGATGGAACGCCTTCTCTTAGCCCACTATCACAACCTCTTGCACTTCATGTAGATAAGTTTGTTGCACCATGTCCATGTTTGCTCTCCCCGAACACGCCTGATAACATTGTAGGCCTGGATACGCTCAAGCCTTTCCGAGCTACGATACGATGCTCCCCTGAAGGAGTATGTGTTATCTTGAATGACAACTATCCGACAATGGAGAGGGTGTGTACGATTAAAGAAGATACTGCATTGGCCTCTTTACCTCATACTCTGTGGGCTACTTCAGATACTGATGTGGGACAGATGATCATCCCCCTGGTACACATTAGTGTAAAGGAGGGAGCTGTGCTGCCACGCCTGCCTCAGTATCGAATCTCACAGGAGGGGGAGGAGGCGCTTATACAGATAGTGCAGGATCTGATTAAAGTAGGAGTTGTTGAGGAACTTCCATACAATGTGTGTAACAGTCCTATATTACCGATTTTGAAGAAAGACACTGACACTAGGATTTGTCGATTTATTATCGATTTGAGGGAGGTCAATAAGATAGTGATACCTTAATACCCAGTGGTTTCTGACATTACGACGCTTCTTACTCTGGTCCCGCCAACTTCAACAACGTTCTCGGTTATAGACTTGAAGAACGCTTTCTTTTCGATCCCTATTCATCCTGACAGCCGATATCTTTTTGGATTCACTTTGAATAATAGATAGTACAGGTTTTGTAGAGTTCCTCAAGGCTATACTGAGAGTCCTAGCATTTATAGTCAAGCATTAAAACGACAATTGGATTCTTTCATTCTACCTGAAGGTGTGGCGCTTATACAATATGTCGATGATATCTTGTTGGCAGCCGACACCCCCAAACAATGTGAGGAGTGTACATTGTCTTTGCTTACTTTCTTGGCATCGCACAATCGCAAAGTATCGAAAAAGAAATTGCAATATTGTAGACCAAAGGTAACCTACTTAGGTCACCTTTTGTCTAAGGAGGGGCGTGCACTTACACCAGATCGCATTCAAGTAATTTTGGATACACCAGCACCCTCCACGCAGAAAGATGTTCGAGCTTTTCTGGGTCTCAATTCCTTTTGTAGACAGTGGATATTAGGGTTTTCATACATAGTTAAACCACTGTTAGCACTTTTGACAAAGGATACTCCAATTCCCCTTCCCTGGACAAATGAGTGTGAGGATGCTTTCCAACAATTACGACAGGTTCTTTGCTCAGCACCAATGTTAGGTACCCCTGATTACACGAAGCCTTTGACATTGAATGTACATGAGAGAGACGGATGCGCACTATCAGAGTTAGTGCAAATGCACGGCGACAAATAGCTCCCTTGTGCATACTTCTCGGCAATGCTTGATCCTGTTGCTCGAGCACTGCCTGGTTGTCTTCGCTCAGTTGCAGCAACAGCTGTGTCAATACGCCAGAGTGAAGGGATTGTGTTATCTAATAAGCTGTTGGTGTTGGCCCCCCATGCTGTTGATGCCCTTTTGAATCAAACGAAGACGCAGCATCTAACTAGTGCTCGTCTAACAGGATATGAACTAACACTGTTGGCTCCTCATATTACATTGAAGAGATGTGCAACATTGAATCCAGCCACGTTGTTGCCCTTTCCGGTGACTCGGCCTGAGGCGCCAGAGACACATGACTGTGTCTTTGTGACTGAGGAACAGACAAAGGGTCGTATTGACTTGCAAGATACGCCCTTTACAGCTGTGGATGGAGAGCTGTGGGTGGATGGGTCTTGTTTGAAGTTACCAGATGGAACTACTTCAGTAGCATATGCAATTACTACGCTACACACAATAGTGGAGACAGCACGCATACCGCAGAAATCGGCACAAGCAGCAGAACTGATAGCGTTGACACGAGCGTGTGAGCTTAGTGCATGGTTATGCGTGAATGTCTATACGGATAGCCCCTATGCTTTTGGATTAGCGCACAATTTCGGCCTGCTCTGGAAGGAAAGGGGCTTTCTGACATCACATGGAGCACAGATAATGTATGGAGAATTAGTACATAATCTCTTGACTGCATTGACCTATCCAAAGAAGATAGCTATAGTGAAATGTAGCGCACACAAGAAAGTGACAGATAAGGTGGGACAAGGAAATGCTTTTGTAGATCGAGTAGCACGTGAAACTGCGATGCAGCCTGGATCCACTCCAATGTATGTTGGGAAGTCACAAGTTGAGCGGTGGCACGATGCTAGGGAAGAAGTGTTGGAGATACAAAAGACCGCTTCTGACAAAGAACGAGAGCAATGGTCCAAGGATGGAGAATTGGACGATGAAGGTTGTTGGAGGAATAAGCAGATGGATAGGTGGAAGTTACACACAGCCTTTCTTTACAACCTATAGTTCAGATGGCACATGGGCTAGCACATGTTGGAGCTTTGGCAATTGTGAAATTGCTTACGCAAGTTTGGGAGCATCCAGAGATTTCTAGCACAGCTAAGAGAGTAGTACAAACCTCCATGATTTGTCTTAAATACAATCCAGGAAAAGGGACACGAACGCCAGCAGGAGGATTTGCAACACCCACTGCACCTTTTGAACTATTGCAAATGGATTATATTCAGCTGGAACAAAGCAATATTCTGAATTATGTTCTGGTTGTGGTTTGTGCATTCAGCAAATGGATTGAAGCATACCCTACGAAGGACAATACGGCAATGACTACTGCTAAGGTGCTGTTGAAGGAATTTTTTCCTCGCTATGGTGTTTGTAGATTGTTGAGGAGTGACAACGGGCCCCATTTTGTGGCGGACGTTGTTAAGTATGTCCTGAAAGAATTAGGAATTACGCAAAAGTTTCATGCAGTGTTCCACCCACAATCAGCAGGATTGGTGGCAAAGTATAATGGCACGCTGAAGCTCAAAATAGCGAAAATACAGGCTTCTACCTCTCTGACTTTGCCAGATGCTTTCCCTTTGGCATTATTGTCTGTCAGATCCGTACCGCATTCTCGGATGGGCCTAACGCCCTATGAGATTGTTTTCGGGCGCCCCATGAAAATATGGGGGGTGCCCAAACCAAGCTCAGTGTTCGATGTACCTTGTGTTTTAATGAATGACTATTTGGCACAATTAACTGATAGTTTGGTTTCCATTCATCAACAGGTTCGATAAGCACTCCCGGACCGGTCCACAGGAGAAGGCTATAATCTCCGGCCTGGTGACTTCGTCCTTGTGAAGTCCTTTGAGAGGTCGAGCAGTCTGGAGCCGAGGTGGTGTGGTCCCGAGCAGGTTCTTCTCGCCACAAGAACAGCTGTCTGAGTCACCAACCGGAGGAACTAGATTCATTCCATCCATTGCCGGAAGGTGCAACCTGACCTGGTGGAGCCTGCTGTATTGACCGACCATCGAGATATCTTGACTGCGGAACGAGGCCGTGCTGTGGTACCTGACGAATCTGAGAAGTTCTTCCCGGACCCGACAATCCCTGGATCAAGAAGATATATTCTGCGACCAAGAAAAGAACCTGCAAATTTGTGAGAAGTTGTCAGAACGGTACCTAGGTCAGTGAAATGGAGAGCCGATGAGGCAAGGGGGGGATCAGCCCTGCATTAGAGTAGTGACACCCGTCTTGGCCCGCTGGCGAAGAAAACAACGGCTACCTAGGGGTAAGAGTTCTGACAACACTTTAGTTTCAGGAAGATACTGTGTGTACATTTGTTCGAATGGATAAGAAGAAGATTTTTGGTTCTGTAGGTTTCATTGTCATTGTAGCAGTTGTTGCTACAGTCACGTGGTTTGTAGAGGATAAAGCTCCTGCCCGTGAACTATATGTTGTTTCTATTCCAGTCCCAGATGAGCATTTCTTCTATACACTTCCATATCAAGAGTTGAAACATCGACAGTCGTATTTGAATAACAATTTCATTCAAATGTTGCATCATACCCACGTTGCTACGAATGCCACGAACTGTTGGATATGTGGGATGATGCCGGCTCATCAAAAGAAAAGGGGATCACCGTTCATACCTCTCCCTTTCTCTCATAATGGCTCTTGCAGAGCATGGTACACTTTGCTTTTTGCTACAAGAAAACCCACAGTGGGTAGACTGCTTTTCAGACTGAATAAAGAATGATATCAAGATAAGGAAGGCTATCCACAGGCCAACAGAACTATATGGGAGTTGGAAGAATATCGACCAGACAATGAATCGACGCCTTATATTTTTACGAACACTAGAGACACTGTTGGAAAAGAGAAGTTTGTGATTTCTGTGGCCCAAGCACAAGCATATTTATGTGTAGGCCATATTCCTGTGGGTGTTAGTGATTGTATTGTTGTATTGAATATTGATGGTCTGAATAACAGCACATTCCTAGCCTCTCATAATACTTACTTGGTATGTGGAAATAAAGGCTATTATCGATTACCAGCTAGATGGTCCGGAGTATGTTATGTATCATTTTTATTGCCACCTGTATTCTTGGCACCTGCATCAAATCTGAAATTACTGAACAATGTGACTGTAAACAGATACAAGCGAACTTTGTCTGTCGATGACCTTGATCAAACTGATACCAGTCTGCAGCAGTATATTGACTTTAACTTAGGATTGTTTTTCTTTGTGGGAGCTGCTCTGAACAGTAGAAAAATACGACGATTAACGAGAGTAGTGGAAGCTGTTACTAATCAAACTGCTGCAGCCCTTGGAAATCTTACTGAAGAGCTGCAAATTACTAGGATTGTTGCATTACAGAACCGAATGGTTTTGGATGTAATGTTAGCGGATAGAGGCGGGGCTTGTAGAATTATTGGAAGTAGTTGTTGTGTCTTCATCGCTGACCATACTTCTTCTGGGTACAAAGCTATTAACAAATTACACAAAATTGCAGCTGATATACATGTTGAAAATGGATCTTGGACTTTCTCAACTTGGTTTTGAACCGTGATCTCTACATGGGGTTGGAAAGTCCTCACTGTACTTTGTATAGTTGTTGCCATATTATTTACGTGTTATGTATGTATTCAATGTAGTCCAATGATATGTTCTTTATGTGTTTCATTCTGTGTGCCTAATAAACAGTCCGTTGCAGAGGCTGCCCATCAGAAAACTATAACTAGAGAGATAGCCGAAATGATGAGCATCGATATAAATGATGAGTATTTAGATTATCCAAGAAATGTCTTCAGCAAATGCTGAAAGGGTCGTCTGTTGTAAATAAAACAGCAATAGTATTAAGCATTCACTGAAGACATGCTATTGTGTCTTTGTTCTAGTTTTCCCACCCGTACTTAAAATACGGCCAGACTCCATTTTGTTTTCTGGCGTCCATCTTGTGTGCCATACATTGCCATGTGCTCACCACGAGGCGAGTCCTACCTCACTGATTGTCACCCCTGGAGTTTGCCCAGCAACAGGCTATAAATAGTCCTTTGTGCGTCTAGCGCATGCTCAGTAGGAGTCACATCTGTCCCTGATTAGCGTAGATTGGAATGCGCTTTCGGCGGGTCTCAAGAACCGTTAACTCCACCCATGTATCGATCATGTTCAAGAAATGTCCATATATGGTCGTAAATCATGTTTTGAGCTGTAACCGCCTACTTATGAGCCCCTTCTTTGTGTATAAAAGGGACCGCATGTCTGAGTTCTTTGTGCTACCTTGTACAATGCTGAAGAGTGTTGTGTGGGCTGTAGTACCACCTTTAAAGGTTTATTAAACTATGTCTTTGTATTTCCAGTTTCCGTGCCAATTTCTTTGTGTAGTCTGAGGACTCCGTGCACAGAAGGGCGAACCCTTTGCATTCGCAGGCCTTGCTGAGGCTTGTACTCATCACTCCTCCCAAAGGTTGGTGAATCAAGTCCTTACTGGGTTGGATGACTTTTGCGCAGCATATCTGGATGATATTGCTGTCTTCAGCTCCACCTGGGAGGATCACCTGGTCCACCTGAAGGAAGTGCTAGAGGCTCTGCAAAAGGCATGCCTCACTATCAAGGCAACAAAGTGCCAGATAGGGCAGAGTAAGGTTGTGTACTTGAGCCACCTTGCAGGTGGAGGCCAAGTTCAGCCACTGGAGAGTAAGATCCAGACCATAATGGACTGGTCCCCTCCAACTACCCAGACTCAGG
Organism: Lissotriton vulgaris; assembly: GCF_964263255.1. Lineage (NCBI taxonomy): Eukaryota > Metazoa > Chordata > Amphibia > Caudata > Salamandridae > Lissotriton > Lissotriton vulgaris. The sequence continues at coordinate 868,984,011 of NC_141685.1, forward strand.
TCAGAGCATTCTTGGGCCTGACTTGGTACTATAGGAAGTTTAAGAACTATGGGTCCATTGTGACTCCTCTTAATGATCTGACATCCAAGAAGATGCCCAAAAAGGTTCAGTGGACAGCAAACTGTCAAAAGGTATTTGATGACCTGAAGAAGGCCATGTGCTCTGCACCTATCCCGAAGAGTCCTTACTACTCAAGAGAGTTCATTGTCCAAACAGATGCTTCTGAGTTGGGAGTGGGAGCTCTGCTTTCACAACTTAATGAAGATGTCAAGACCAGCCCATTGTTTTTATTAGCAGAAGGCTGACCCCCAGGGAAAAACGTTGGTCAGCTATTGAGAGGGAGGCCTTTGCTGTGGTGTGGGCCCTGAAGAAGTTGAGACCATACTTGTTTGGCACTCACTTCAAGATTCAGACCGACCATAAGCCCCTCTTATGGCTTAATCAGATGAAGGGTGAAAACCTCAATCTACTAAGGTGGTCCATTTCCCTACAGGGGATGGACTTTACAGTGGAGCACCGCCCAGGGACTGACCATGGTAATGCAAATTGTCTCTCCAGGTACTTCCACTTAGTACATGAAGACACAACTTTTCAAGGTTAGTCTAATGTCCCTGCGTTTGGGGGGGTTGTGTAGGAGAGTAGGGTCTGCTATCCTATGGTCACCCCAAATTTTTGCTTTTTGCTTCACTGGTTTATGACTAAATGTGGCTGTGGGCCTGCTAAAAAGACCCCCAGCATGCTGTTCTCTCTCTAAATTAATGCCAATGCTCTAGGTGCATTACGAATTGGAACTGGTTCACCTTGTAGGCCCCTGTAACAGTGTACCCCAGGTACCCAGGGCATAGGTGTATCCAAGGCCTACCAGGGGCTGCAGCATGTATTGTGCCACCCCTGGCCTGGCCTCCATATTTGACACAACTGGCTGATCACTCAGCTGGGGGTAAGTTGGTGTAATCACCTCTTACTTAGATATAGGATCCCTATATCTAAACCTATCTGGACACATGTAAATGTAAATGTACATGTATTTATATAGCGCAAATTACCCACATCGCAGGCATCTAAGCGCTTGCTTAGGGAACCCGTCCTGGTATTCCCCTGTGAGATAACCCCAGCAGGGTATCCACAAGGTGAAAGCCAGGCATCCCGCAGCGAGGGGCCGTTGTGGAGATTAAGCAAGCTATTGCCCAGAGTCGCAGAGTGTGAACCCGTGAGTCGAGAAGGCACCGGAGCGAGAATTATTGAGTCCGTGGAATTTTTTAGCCCAAGACCCACCGAGGCGGGGAATTGAACCCTGGTCCAGGGCCAATCTCAGCTTCCGGGTCTGCCGCCTCTAACCCCTAAACCACACTTCTCCACATGTGAACCTATAAGCCAATCCTATTGAAGGCCTCGACAATCCTGGAGGCAGAGTGCGTGTGTCATGTGAGAAGGTGCTCTGGCACGAGCTGAGCCTGTCTACAGCTGTCGGGAACAACTCCCTAAGCTGTTCCGGGATATTGCCATACCATATACTCTTAAGTGCATTATAATCCTCGCGGTTATTTGCAAACTTTGGTTTGGCTTTATCAAAACATGTCGAGTAAGGTGTCATACGAATTGGGATACTACCCCCTCGCCAATTCTGGCGACAGGGGTAGCATTCCACCCTTCTAGAGGGACAAGACATGTACATAACCTGAACCTCCGTTAAAGTTAAACTCGAGCCTCAGCATCACAAAATGGACGCTGCCACCACAGACACAAGTCTGACCTCCTGCTGCTGGGAGTCCTTCCAGCGAGGGAGGCTGGGACAAAGGGTTTCCTGCCTTGGGAGGTGCGAGCACCACCCCAGACAGGATTTTGTGTATTGGGTAGGACAGGGCTGAATAGAATGAGACATGCCTGGGGCACACAAGGTGTCCCCGTGTATAAGCCAGTCCAATCCGGTGCTGGGGCTTTCCAGCCCCAGTCCTGGCGCAGAGCTGGGCAAAGGAAAGGGGGTGTAACCGTCCCCCTTCCTGGTCCCACCCAGAGGAGGAACCTAGCAGGTGATCCGGCCCCCAGATTTGGAATAAGAGTAGGAGCTGTGTCCCAAGACTTCAGATCATCCTGAACTCGACTTGAAACTAAGAAGAATACTGGACTTCGACATTCTGCTGCACAGAAGACTGAAGAGTATCTCCCTTGTGGCCAAGGAGTGACCACCCTGTAAATACAGACACCATCCAGCAACTCAATGTCTGCTTTGCTGCCGCCTCCTGCCGGAGCCCGAGCCCAGAGCCCAACGAGACCCAGACTCCCAGACATCTCAGCGCCTGATCCACAGTCCCTGCAAAGAAGAGACCCATGGAGGCACCGAGAGATGTATGACCAGACATCTCGAAAGACCCCCGAGAAGCGGACTGCGCAGCACCCGAGGCACCCTTGATGCTGTTCTTAGGGGTTTGAGAAGCCCCACTACCGTGCAGCAATTGCACCGAAGATCAGCCCCCCAGAATCTCCACGATCTGCGTGGGGCCCTTTTGCACTTTGCCACTCGACGCGCCATCCCGGCCTTTTGCCACGTGCCTAGCGGCCATCTTGGCCTACAAACAACAACACTGGTCTGGTTTCTCCAGACTGGCCCTCGCTCCCCTGAAAAGGAGCACCCGCTCTGACCTTGCCAGTCCTAATGAGAAGCTTGCATCGATTCCTGCGTGGCTTGCATTAGCCAAGGCCTGTTTGCTCCAATCAAGAAGCCAATGCCGCCAACAGCTAGAACCTTTGTGGGACAGCTCGTGACCAACGCCTGGACGTCCTTGACCTCTTCGTGTCCATGTGGCTGCAGAGACAATCTTCACCTCTTCGCCTGTATGCACCCGACATCGCCTGGTTTCATCCTGGTTCCACAGTAGTCACTGGCTAGTGACTTTGAACATTGTCCCCTCTGCTTTCAGGTCTTCACCTCTTCAGATCCACCCTTGGATCCACCGGAACTCTCCTCGACGACCCGCCTGCAGCATCTTCATCTTCAGGCACCGTCGACCTGCGTGACGAAACCCGACACTAATTTGCACCTGTGCACCCGCTTCCTGTGGGTGAGGTAACTCAGCAACGCCGGTGTTCCTACACTGGTACACACCTCTAGTGTCTAGGTCTTAAGTTTTGTCCTTCTAGGTCAGTCGGAAGGTTCCTTAAACAGTAACTTTATAACTTTTAAGCACCATTGACATTGCATTGGTGCATGCGTGTGCTTTAAGCGCTGCACCCAAGTCCTGCGGGCCTTTCCCGACTTCTTCACTGTTAGTCCCGAACAGCTCCAGCGATTCCCCAGGCCCTAGGCCTACTTCCTTTCCGATAGGTGGTCCTTATACCACTATTTTAGTATGTGGTTTAGGTGGCCCCTAGGGTTCATCCATATTGTGCAACTTTTGTATATTTAAACTGTGTTTTGTTTTAACGCATTTGCTTCTGTGCTCATAAAGAGTATAGGGGATATTTGTAGTAAATCAATATATGTATATTTTCAATATATATCTGTGTGGTGTCCTTTCATTTGGTATTCAAGGGGATTGTGTATGGTAAAACAGCTTGCTTCACATGCCTTTACAGAGTTTACCCTAAGACTGCTTTCTCCACGCTACTAGGATAGCTGGTCTATAAGGTTGACTTACAACCAATCATCATAAGGGTTGCTTCGCATGGTACAAGGTGATCACTAGAACTAGTGAGCATCATATACCAGGCCAACTTCTCACAGTGACCATCGGTCTGAATTTACCTAAGCGCCAGCGACCTTTAACAATCGCGCACGCAGCATTGTAAATTTGTTTTTCCACAACGTAGTGTTGTGCAAATCTGTCCATGTAGATTACACTGGTGTATTGTTCGAGAGGTAGAATTTATGATTGACAGAGGGCATTTATGTTCGTATTCCAGATTTTCTAGTTTTTTCATTTTCGGATCAAAAGCGTGTTTCACGTCTCTTCTGTAGCAAGAGAATTTTCCCATTGTATCCATTTTGGATCTAGAGCTATAGCATTTGGAATTCCTGGTCTTGGTACTGCCTCAAGGGCTGATACTGCTGTTAAAACAGATATCCTTTTCCCTTGGGATAGGGCTCTTTCTTTTGCTACAGCAGTTTGAACCACAGTTAGAATTTTCGCAGTAGAACTGAATTTCATTTCAGCTTGTGTGTACAAGTGTGATTTGTAGGCTATTGGTACCGTTTCTCCCTCATTAGAGGTCAGGTATGTGAATCCGCATCTTCCTGGGATGACTCGGATTACAACGTTGAGTTCGTTTGCGCGTGTTTGCAGTTCTGTTTTAGTTAACATGTCTGTCTGTAATGATCTTAAAATGTCTGTGTGTTTTTGAGTCCAATTAATTGGTTTAAAATCAGGTTTTATTAGTTCGTAGAGAGGTTTAACTCTCTCTGCATATTTTAGAATGTATGTTCTTCCTAAATTCAGGAAACCTAGTATTGATTGTAAATTATTCAGCGTTTTTGGAGCTTGGAGTACTGCTCACTTCTCTAAGAAGTTATGTGCTAGGCTTTTGCCTACACTTGATAATTCATATCCTAAAAATAAGACAGTTAGATGGGCAATTCGTGATTTTTTAAAGTTGAATTTGTACCCTTCAGATGTGAACCCAAGTATTATGGTGTTCACTCTTTTCAAGTGAGTCTCCAAGTCATCGTCTGTAAGATAGATGTCATCGACATAGGATAATATCTCATCATCATAAATTTGTAGTGGCTCTTTTACCCTGGCTGAAAATAATCCTGGGCTGTTCTTGAATCCCTGTGGGAGACGACAAAATTGTTTCTGGGGCCCCATGCTGGAGAAGGCGGTCAAATATCTCCTTTCAGGTGTTATGTTTTGACAGAAGAAACCATTTGAAATATCTAATGTTGTTTTATATTTCTTGTGCACGATGTTATTCATTAGTGCTGCACTGTGTGAGTTTTTTACTGCAAATGTTTTACAGCAGGAGTTTAGGTGTCTGTAGTCCAAAACTAGACGATATGAATCATCTAGCTTGGAGACAGGATCTAAAATATCTCTTACTTGTTTTTTAGCTTCTTGCTTAACAGGATACTGCCTCTGTGAAGTGGGCTGTTTTTTTTTACTGGATTTTATGGTGAGGAGAATCCTCATCCCACCCTACATGATTTTTATATAATGCAAGGGCTTGGGCCACTGCCCATTTTCTAGCAAGTGTGTATTTTTTATGAATTGGAATGTGATTTGAGAAGGCAGGCATAATCATTCTAGCACTGTCACCCTCTGTTTCACCACTGCCACCCTCTGGTTCACGACTGCCACCCTCTGGTTCATCACAGCACCTCTGGTTCACCACTGCCACCCTCTGGTTAACCACTGTCACCCTCTGGTTCACCACTGCCACCCTCTGGTTCACCACTGCCACCCTCTGGTTCACCACTGCCACCCTCTGGTTCATCCCTGCCACCCTCTGGTTCACCACTGCCACCCTTTCGTTCACCCCTGCCACCCTCTGGTACAGCACTGTCACCCTCTGGTTCACCAGTTCAACCCTCTGGTTCATGACTGCCACCCTCTGGTTCATCACAGCACCTCTGGTTCACCCTGCCACCCTCTGGTACAGCACTGTCACCCTCTGGTTCACCACTGCCACCCTCTGATTCATGACTGCCACCCTCTGGTTCATCACAGCACCTCTGGTTCACCACTGCCACCCTCTGGTTAACCACTGTCACCCTCTGGTTCAGCACTGCCACCGTCTGGTTCACCACCACCACCCTCTGGTTCACCCCAGCCACCCTCTGGTTCACCACTGCCACCCGCTGGTTCATCACAGCACCCTCTAGGTCACCCCTGCCACCCTCTGGTACAGCACTGCCACCCTCTGGTTCACCACTGCCACCCTCTGGTTCACGACTGCCACCATCTGGTTCATCACAGCACCTCTGGTTCACCACTGCCACCCTCTGGTTAACCACTGTCTGTCACTCTCTGGTTCAGCACTGCCACCCTCTGGTTCGCCAGTGCGACTCTCTGGTTCACCACTACCACCCTCTGGTTCACCCCTGCCACCATCTGGTTTATCACTGCTACCCTCTGTTTCAGCACTGTCACCTTCTGGTTCACCCCGGCCACCCTCTGGTTCATCACTGCCACCCTCTGGTTCACCACTCCCACCCTCTACCGAGACCTTTTGTGACGCAGCGGCAGCACAAAAGATGCGCCATGGTGCCTGGGTATTAACAATGTGATGCATCTGAGAGATGCGTCACATTGTAAAGCCCTGCGCCATCAGGAGGCGTTCCGGCGCAGGGGAGGGCGTTCCTGCGCAGGAACGCCTCCTAAAAGTGGCTGAGTGAAATCTACAAGAATTCACTCAGTCACTTTTAGGCCAATGCTGCGTCAAAACCCACGCCTGCTTGAAGCAGGCGCAAGGCTTGATATAGCATTGGGGAGATAGGGCCCCCAGAGCATTGCTGGAGCTGCGTCACAAGCTCGACGCAGCTCCAGTAATGGGCTGCTTTTACGGCACAGATGCGTGACGCATCTGTGCCGTTTTTGCCACATGGTGCACCGCATTGTAAATGCGGCGCACCATGGGTGGCGGACCTGCGGCGCACAATAACTGGCGCATCCCTGAGGATGCGCCAGTTATTGTTAATCTGCCCCTATACATTTAGCCAACGAGGGAGCACTTACTGATTAGACAGTAGAAAGTACTCCAGTTGAGTAGAGGTATTGCACAAAAAGGTGGGATCTTCGTGGACAAACACGCAGAGCGGGATTCATTCTGCTCCCTGTTAGACTCTTTTTTAGTGCCCTTCTGCCCTCTGTTAGACTCGTTTTTCCCTTGTTTTTGTGCCCTTCTGCCCTCTGTTAGACTCACTTTTTACTTGTTTTACTGCGGTTCTGCCCCCTGTTAGACTCGTTTTTTGTGCCCTTCTGCCCTCTGTTAGACTCATTTTTCCCTTGTTTTTCTGCCCTTCTGCCCACTGTTAGACTCATTTTTTGCGCCCTCTGCCGTGTTATTCCCTTGTTTTTGTACCCTTCTGCCCTCTGTTAGACTCGTTTTTTGTGCCCTTCTGCCCTCTGTTAGACTCGTTTTTGTGCCTTTCTGCCCCGTTAGACTAGTTTTATGTGCCCTTCTCCCCTCTGTTAGACTCGTTTTTCCCTTGTTTTTCTGCCCTTCTGTGCTTTGTTAGACTGCTTTTTGTGCCTTTGTGCCCTCTGCATCACCACATCATCACTCAGGAATACCCCAGCATCACTCAGCACCACCACATTATCACTCAGCAGCACCACTCAGCGCCACTGCAGCATCACATAGCGCCACCGCAGCATCACATAGCGCCACCGCAGCATCACATAGCGCCACCACAGCATCACTCAGTGCAACCACATTATCACTCAGCAGCACCACTCAGCACCACAACAGCATCACTCAGCACCACCACAGCATCACTCAGCACCACCACAGCACCAATCAGCACCACCACATCACCAATCAGCGCCCCACAGCATCACTCAGCACCACCACATTATCACTCATTACCACCACAGCACCACTCAGCACCACCACAGCATCACTCAGCAGCACCACTCAGCCCCACCCTTGCATCACTCAGCACCATCCCAGTATCACTCAGCACCACCACAGCACCATTCAGCATCACCACAGCACCACAGCACCACTCAGCGCCACCCCAGCATCAATCTGCGCAACCATTCAACAACAACTGGTTCAAATAAGTTCTCTCAATGTTTCAAACTTTATTACAAATGTCACAAAAAGATGTTAATATTTCACTTCTGTTCTTGGATTTTCGTCACAATAAAATACACTGAACATAATCTTCACAAAAGTTATTTACAAAAGTTTAAGCTATTGCCATTATAAATTAAAATCACTTTTATTTAAGTATTAATTATTTAAAAAAATTAAAAGCAATTGTAATTTGTAATATCAATACAGCTAAGTCACGTAAATGCAAAACATGTTGCATTACAAATGCTATAGGTGTCACATTTGTGAAAGTTATAACTATTGGTATTGTAAATGACAAAGCTATTAATTTAGCTATTTTCAAAACCAACACATAAATAAACAAATTGACATTTACAAGACCAATAGCTCAAACTTTCCTAATGCGAGACATATTGCGTTGCAAATGCTTGTTTTTATATCTGTTGAGGTTTAATTCTCGTGACAGGCGCCTCATTGCCTACTTGTAACGATTCTCTGACCCTGCTTCAAGGGTCAGGGCAGTGTCAGAGAATCGTTGCAAGTAGGCAACGAGGCACCAGGAAGCACTTACAGGCTTACAGCAGCAGATGCCCAAGTTGAAGTTAATTTCTTTGTAACCCTTTTGGAAAAGGTTACAAAAAATTAGCTTCAACTTTTGCAGCTGCTGCTGTAACCCTGTAAGTGCTTGGCTGAAAATTCTTCCCCGCAAATTCGCGGATTTTACTGCGTTTTCACGAGATTCGCGGATCGTGAAATCGCTGAAAATCCGCAAATTCCGCGAGCGGAACGAATTTTCAGCCCGAATTTTCAGAGTGAAAACAATAGATAGCTATTTCACTCAGTCATTCGTGCATACTTAGTTTCACCAGAGTGCAGAGAAATAGAGAGACGGGCGTTTTCATTAAAAGGACGTTATTTATTGAGCAGACTTCTTTCACATGCAGAGAAGTGAATAGCCACAATTGCAATACTTGTCATAAAGTAAAGTGCGTACAGTAAAAGGAGTATTATGAAATAATACTGTAAAAGCATTGATATGGTTTCTGAGCCATATGATACTTAAAACGGATGAAATATATACAGTTATATACAATGATAAAAGTTGACTAAACGTACTCAACTGGTGCTTCTGAAATAGCCTACCCCAGTGTACCTAACCTAAGCCTAGTAGGTTGGAAGGAGTAAGGGAGTTGCAGTTTAAGTTAAGTTAGTTTTGCCAAGAATCTGAATCAAGAATTCTGTAAGGGTCTAATCAGCTCTGTACCTTGGCTTTAGAATGAAGGAGGTCTTGTATCTCGTTCTCAGGACTCTATCTCCCAGTGACCGGCAAGGGTGACTGGAAACACTGGAGCCGGATTTTCTTGGCAGGAGAAAAGACAGCGTCTTTCTCAGTGCGTCAAATTGGAGGGACGGCTTTCTTCAGCACTCGCATCAGCTGGGCTTTGAGTAAGTAGATAGCTGCTCTGCTCCAAACCACTGTGTGTTGCTTAAGGCAAATGCTGGTATATTTATACCTGGAAGGTGCCGTGTTTGACGTACGATTGGACATAAGACGTCAATAAGAACTGTCACTAAGAACTGGCAGTTCTTTCAGGACTCGCAGGAGTTTTAGGACAAATCAAAACAAAAGCAGGGGGAATTCCTGGGTTGCTGGAGGTTTGGTTTGTTTAAAGAACATGTTGTACTTTCTAGGAGTCTAAGGAAGTAGCCTTGCCGTATTTAGTATGCATTGGCTTTGAGTAAATATGGATATGATTCTCATGCCTTTATAAGGATATGATTTGTTATAACCACATAAGGGTATTATTCGGGGATATTTAATTAGGGTTCTAGTCTAGATGCGTTTACAACACAGCCAAAGAGACACTTTATTTTTTAATTGGCCCGTGTATTCCTGACTCGTCAAGTTGAGCCATGGGACCTCTACAAAAACCTCGGTATTGGGGCAACAGTCTGGGGAAGTTAATCATGGTAAGGAAGGGGGTTTTAAATGGCATTTTGCTCCCTCCCCGCTACCAGGCTACATTGCAGGGGCTTGGGCAATAAGAACTTGCAACTTAATGGTCTCAGAGAAGGTATGTCCACTGGGAATATCCTGGTTAGCAAGGTTCATAGACCAGTCAATGTTGTTGTAAGTCCAGCCTCTTCTTGGCTGCACTGTGGGAGGCTGTTTAGGGTGACCGGATAGGGCCTAAGGAGTTGAGAGTGAAGGGGTTTTACTGATGGTAGACAAGACAATCTCAGCTTTGTCAAAAATGGCTCTATAATCTTACACAAGTCTCGGATTTTTATCACAAATTGGAGTCATTAACTTTATCAATGTCTATGTCATTTTCTGAATTTAAAGATCCCCAAACTCATCCATGTCCTTCAAGGTGTGGCTTGTATTATCAGTCCCGTCCTTTTTGCATAATTAACATTTCTTAACTTTTTTTATTTTTCCGTTTCCGCTTAGAGGGCGGGGACGTTACTAAATCTTTTCCCAAGGTGGACGCGATGAAGGTAGGGTGATTGTGTCACTCTTAGTGCCATGTGGGGGTTTTTGAGGCTAGGGACAGCTAGAATTGTCAGTATCACCCCTGTGTCAAGCTCCTGCATGATCTCTGGAAGATCTATCAGATGTAGAACTTCCCTAGGCAATGTTGAAGATCAATCCCCCAGTCAATGTCCCCATGGAGATCTTCCTTGATGCGAGATTGATCTCTTCCAAGATGGCATCCTTTGCCTTAATTAAAAATGAGTCCATGGTTGACCTCTTTGTCCCAGTAGGTGACATAAGTGCCACAGCTTTCTTTTTCCCATTTTAGATAGAGCACTGATCGCCCAAGGGGAGGGGGGAGTAAGAGGGTGCATTAATTAGCCCTGAGACAACTGAGGCCTGCCAAGCTGCATCAAACTGTTTAATTACTTGGTAGTTACTTACTGTGAGAGCTTTGGCTATATCCTGTGGCCAAGATGGCTCCTTTATCTCCTACCATCCCCTCCTGTATAGTGAAGCGGCAAGTTGCTTCCTCAAGTCGAAGAGAATGGGCTCAGCCTGGCCTCTTCCAGCCTCTGACAGGCATGACCTTGGCGCGGTCTTCGCCCGGGCACACACCCGCGCACATGCTTCCCACCCGTGGCTGCTGCTGCAATCCCTTCCAGGGATTGTGGTCTTGCCCCAAAAGTCAAACAAGCCATATCCAAATGGCGAGCCTACAGTACTGCTATTACTCCATAAACAGTTCCAATTGTGAAATTAAATCAGGGTGCAGACCACCCAGAGGACAGAAAAAAGAAAGAACATTTGGGATAAATGGTAGAATGCGCACTAACTTCTAAAATTGTGCCTTGAGCATTGCAAGACTTTTGCAGATTGGTGTGCAGGTTCCCACTTATCACCAAGAGACTGAGAGGCACAGGCCGGCTGTCGGCAGCTGATAAATACAATTCTAGAAATCAAGGACTGCACCAAGTGGGCCTTGTGAAGGTCACCAAAGGGTCACCAAAGCAATGACTCGTTCTTTCCCGGGCCCAGCTTGCAGGCCATCATGATGCAAAGCTTCAGCAGAGAAATCAAGCACTGCTCACTCTGATTTTATGCCACACACGTGTTCAAGGCAGAAAACAAAAGGCCAGGGCCACAAGCATGGTGGCAGGGGTTGCACCAGGTACTTTGCGATATCAAACACACAAATGGCAGGTGAACCTGTTTCTCAGCACATCTAAAATAACCACTCACAATATCATAAGAACAGCAAATAGGCACCTTGTGAACAATGACAATAACATTAACATTTATAACTTAGTTAAAATATCATTTAAAGGCTGGAAAGAAGTTTTCTCTGCAAAAGGACAACAAACGACACAGCAGTGCCCTTTCTCCTGGCCTGACCTTGTTATCTGCATCAGGTGCATTGTAAAATCTTCTTGGTGCACTAGCAGCAGTCAAGCCCATCTCCCGCAGCATTCTGGGCGAAGACCCTCTCCTGACAAGTGGTGAAGTAGCAGCTCTTTCATACTATTTCCTATCAACCATCGGAAGTTCTGACATACGATCAGGAATTTCTGACATAGATTATTTACATCAAGGTGTGTGTGATAGACATATCCTGAAAATCATATAAGCTCAATGGGTATCAATTCAGACTACACTGTTTTGACTATTCGTCTGCATTTGCCCTTATTTGACTTTGACTTAGTGCTAATAATACATTTTGTCTCAGAATAAAGTTTTATCAGATGTTTTATCCTTGTCATTGTCTGTATGACTTGGCACTTTCACAGTTCTTCTAAAGATAAGGTCAGGTGACATCATCAACAAAGGCAGACAGGACAAAGATTCTACAAAAAGACAGAAGATGAAGAATAGGTTTTCCTAAAATGGAGTCAGGACCTACCTATGATGGAGTTGGGCCTTATGAACTTTACGTCAGAGGATGGCTTGCATTGGAATGTGGTCCCTTACCTGCAATGTAAGCAAGGTAGCAAGGTATTCCTCTCAACTGTAGGCATATGTTTCCTGAGTGATACACCCAAAGCTCTTCTGGGACCCTGCACATCTTAAGGTCCACCTCATGGGCAGGCTACCACTTGTCTATTAGCTGGGCACCAGATGTTTGGGAATGTGGACCTTTCTTTTACCCTTCAGACACTGCCGGAATGCTGCCACCATAGTGGCTGGAATCTGCTTGCCTTGAGTTGTAGCCCCTTGACGGTCCTCTGATGCACCTGTTGCTCTGGAGCCAGTTTCTCTACCATTTTTAGCTTGGCCATCTGCAGCTGAAACTCCTTCTCTGCCTTCCCATCCTCCAGCTCCTTTTTGGACAGGCCTTGTGAAGACACACTTGCACTCTGACAAGGAGTTCCAGTTCAGGAGACAAGACATCCTTTTCCCTTTTGTGCTGCATTTTAGGACCTGCATCCAGGCCCTGGTCCTGCTCCTCCTTACTCAACTTTCTCTTTCCCATCCTCTGTTGCAGTCAGCAACTGGTGATCTTCACTCAAGCCCTCATCGCTTTCTGAAGCTCCAACTTCATGGAACCTCTATTGGTTGAAAGTCCCATTTCCCTACAGAACTGTTTGAGTTCAAGCACAGTGTAGCTCTCCAGGTTGATGATCTTGAATGCCATCACTGTAAGTATGGTCACAGACAGTGAGGTAAAATAAGAGTGAATTCGGAAAAACAAACACACTAATCGAGGTGAATTTAAAAACTCTAAATGGTATCAATATGATGTTTCATAAAATCACTGTATATCACTGGAAAAACACAAGTCCTAATCCCACAGCTGAACACCAAAGTAGGAAATTAGGTTAGTGATTGAGGGGTTGAAACCCTGCTAAAGCAGTAAGCACAATTATTAATTGTGTGAAAAATATGAAAACCCCAAAACTTGCAACAAAAGCAATCAGACTTAAATTAGAGCCAATGTGCAAAGTATTTATGAAGCACTTCAAACAGTAATAATGTGAAAACACAAAACAGGAAAAATCACACACCAATTTAGAAAAATAGAGTTGAAGTTAACACATTATTTGAGATAAAATTGACAAAAAAAGAATCATTAGAACGGGAGGGCTGCAATTTTATAGTTTTAAGTGAAAATAGTGTCTAATAGCACAAAGGACCAACTGTGATTATATGGTTGTGGTTGTCTAGGACAAAGTCATACACTCAGGCCAAAGGTAATGTGACGTGGGACGGATACAGTGACCAAGTTAGGCTCACTGAATGAAATATCATAAATCCTAGTTGTAGAGTGTTGCATAATCAGGCATTTAGAATGTGCCCCACAGCAGCAGTTCTGAGGAAAGCTGCTGGGCTGCGATGCAGAGTTCTGTGTCTTCATTGAGGAGGCTGTCCACAAGGGGTTGGCAATCTCTAGTCCTGTGTTTAGGATGCATCATGCAGCCGAGTTTCAGAGAAGTTGCTGGGTTGCAATAGGAAGTCCTGCATTAAGGATGTGTTGCACAACAGTGTTTTTGGGCAAACTGTGGGCTGTGATGCAAGATTCTTCATCAGGGATGGGCCGTACAGGGACAATATCAATGTGGTTGCAACGAGATGCATCTTTTTGCATTAGTGTTGCTTACAGTACCACAGCTGGGCTGACCGAGTATCTTCATGCCCACTTCCTAGGGTCCAGACTGGGGATTCACCACTTGGGGCAAGACTCAAAGCAGGTAGTCAAGGTTCTAGATTCAAGGTGGTTGGAGCCATTTATTTCCCCGAGGCTCTGATCAGGAGGCCAGCCTAATAGAACTTTGAGTCATGCTGGTGGGTCGGGGTTAAAGATGCAGGTCCACTCCTTCTCACTTGAGAAGCAAGGCAACGGAGTAGCAGTCCTTCTTTCAGAGCAGCACAGCAGTCCTTCTGAATCTTCCAGAGGTCCTGAGGTTTACTGAAGAGTTGCATCCGCAGTCCAAATATTATACATAGTGCCAGCTTTGAAGTAGTAGAAGGTTCCTGGAAGTTTTCACCCAAAGAGATGATTGGAATTTCCTGTCTCTGCCAAGGCCCCAGCTTATATGGGGGCACAAAAGACTAGGGTTAAACCCTTTTTGAGTGTACTCATTCAGAGCCTTTGTGGTGTGCAAATGTGGTAGGTGATAGCTCTTCTCCCTCATCAAGTCAGAGATGGATCATCATGCCAACATCGATTCCCCCATTGTCTCATGATCTGGAAGCAATTCAAAAAGACCAACTGCCAGCTACACCTAGTCATGTGACCCGGGAAACAGGCTGTAGCATCAAATGATTAGGACAAGAAAATGCTGACTTTCTAAAAGTGATTTTTGGGCAACCCAGTATATACTTGTGGGTTTAAGTAATACAATTCTGTTAAGGTAGAGGTGCCTACAGGGGTTTTGTTTTAACATGTAAAATTGTATCAACATATCACTTATAAGTACCCTGATAGTGGCCTCAAACACTTACATTTTCAAAATCCATTTGAATAATCAAAAGTTAGCAAATCAAAACAAGGACAGATATATGAACTTCTCACCCTTCTCTTACATCCCCATTTCAAATGCCTATTTACAAACAAATTTGCCTAAAAATGAGGCACAGTTTTGATATGCAAACGGTCGTCCTTCACAAATGAAAAAGGAAAACCCTTTCCTTTCCGCTGATGTCTCTTTTGGATAAATCCCACCCTCCCCAGCCCCAAAATGTACCTGTTTGTTCCCCAACGCACTGGAAGCAAATGGCTTCCTGCGCGTCGGGGTACAAAGGGAAACCTCCAGTGACGTCGGCGCCTTAAAATACCCGGATCAGCCTCCCACGGGGGAAGCGCTGGACTCGTCATGAGCACACACCCACTGTGTGCCATGACAAGTCCAGCTCTTCATGAGCACCAAAGGGGTTAAATGGGCTGGTCCTGCTGAGTACAGAAAGGTTTTTATTTTGAGAGGTAGAGTGCTGGTACTTCTCAGAAATAAGCGGGTTCTCTGGTATGTTACTGAGCATCAGCAACATAAAGTGGACGCACATGGCAGAGAGGAATGAAGAGAGTGGCCAGCTGCACTGCACCTACAGTCCGCCCCTCTCATGATGACTATTAAATTGTTACCACCCAGTACCTCATCCTCCTTATTAACCTACCCCACACCCTGCCATTGAAAGGAATGGAGTTCTGTGAACTTCTCCCAGGACTATTTTGTAAGCACCTGCACAGCCACCTTATCCATGTAATGTTACCTCTTCACACCCTCTGCCATAATGTCACTGTGTAGCATGTGCCTGCAGGTCGAAGAAGACTTCGCGCAGATGGCACATGCGCAGTAGGATATCTGCAAAGTACATTATAGCGGGCCCATTATAAATATAGGAGCAGCAAGTAGTCATTTCTTTTGAGCAGCTTGCCGTTTTTTTGGTCAAGACAGATTGGTTTCTGAATATCTTTTTTTGTCTATTGTTGGTAAAAAAAACATCAATTTCACATGCTGGGCAGCTATCCATTTGCACACCTAGGAGCAAGTGCATGCTTGCTTTTCACTCCTATCCCGATTTCTGTTTCAAACGTGACAACAATGTGGAATCATGTTTGCAAAACGTACCTAGGTCTTATCTTTGCAGTATGCAATTCAACTCCTAGCCTTTAATCCTTTGAAATATTGTGGGTAGTGGCAAAGCAAGTATTCATAAAAGTGCATCGTGATTTACATATATGATTGATCGAACCTTTTGCCTCAATTTTTTCTGGACCCTCTGTTTTTGTCTATGATTGAGTAGGGAAAGAAAAGCAGCATCAAATTACATGATTCATTAGAGTGAAACAGAGCTGAAACATTGTATTGTTTCATTCTGATGGTGTTGGTGCACTCTGCATTGTGTGTAGGATGGAAAGAAATAAATGAGTTTTAAAACAATCGTAATCTGCAGCTGAAAATACATTTTACTAGTGATGATACATCATACACCGCTGGTCATCAAGGTTGTGACCTTCGAAAGAAGCCAAAAGGAGGAGTTGTGGCAAAGCGCATTTTTCCATACTGAGCAACCCATTTTACTTTTCTTTTTAATACCTCTTTGTTAAGCATGTGCAAAACTTGCATAAAGAAGCATAGAAAGTCGGTTGCTATTCTCATCACCCCCACTTTTTAGTGACAGTGATTTTAAGCAACATTTCAGAACAATGATTTCAACCAAAAGGTAAAATCTAGCCAAAAAATAAAATCTAGTTAAATCCAACATTGTGGATATTGTTGAACATTTTGGAGAATGTGTTATTGGCTGTCAAGACCCATTGTGATTTTTTTGGGACTCCTCATTGCGAATAGTTGATATGCTTCTTGAGTAGTCTTGCTTGATGGAGTCTAATCTCAAAGTATTTCAAAACTGTTTTGAAAAAAAAATAGGAAATGGTCTACAATGTAATTCATAACATTAAACAAATTCCGGTCAAACCTATTCACAGCAGACATTGATTATTGGCGATTGCCTTTATTGTTTTTGTATTCATTGCTTTAGTGAAATAAGAGGTCACACATAAGTCATAGCAACACACCTTGAAATCTCTTCATATGGCATTCTAGAACATTTTGGCAAAACAAAGGTTGGAAACAAAAAGGTAGTGGAATCAGTAGAACTTTTAGTCAGCTATAGTGAAAAGTTGTAAGAGACTGCTATTGAGGGTATATGTTTTCATGATTGTGTTATCGGCTTTGAGAAGGAGAGGAAGGATTGGAGGCCCACAACTCCTTGACTGACGCAGAGGTGGTTGCGTTTACAAGGGGATTTACCATGATAGAGCTGGGATGTGGAGCCTGAGAGTTTCAAAAGCACATGATTGAACCAGTCATGTGTGAGGTGTAAATGTGCTTGGTGCTTTGTTCATTCAGGTGTTACTAAGGAGATAATTGTACCCTGCACAGTACTTAGTCTCCTCAACATATGGCAGAACAGAACAGGATCATCATGTGGCTCTTTCTTATCTTCTGAAAAGAAACCAGGTTATACTTTAGAAAACACCATCTCTCTGAGGTGCATCCAAATGTCTGCCCTATCTTTGGTGGCTAGATGCTCCATCAGAATTGCCACCTCCCCGATGACTGGTAACACACCGAAATCAACCTCCTGCTGAAGAAACCATCTGCCAATCCAACAGACTGCATGAACTTCCAACCCATCTCCCTCCTTCCCTTCTCAACTAAGAACATTCTGAAGGCTATCAATGCCCAACTCTCGGAGTTCATTGAAGAGAACGACGTCCTAGACAGCTCTCAATCAGGTTTCCAAAGCAACCACAGCACCGAGGCCACACTTCTCGCAGACACAGACAACATCTGCCTTCTCCTTGACTTGGGCAAAACCACTGCCCTCATCCTACTGGACCTTCTGACAGCCTTCGACACCGTCTCCTACAGAACCCTAATCACGAGACTCCATGACGTTGGCATACATGACAAGGCACTGGACTGGACCTACTCCTTCCTGACTGGCCGAAAACAGCGAGTCAGACTATCCCCATTCCTCTCAGAACCTATAGAGATCAGCTCTGGAGTGCCCGAGGGCTCCTCCCTGAACCCAAACCTTTTCAACACCCACTAGCAGCCATCATCAGGAGCCAAGGACACAACATCGCCTCCTACGCAAATGGCACCCAGCTGATCATCTCCCTCATCAACGGACCAGCAGCCGCCAAAATCAACTTTCACAATGGAATTAATTCCGTCGCTACCTGGATGAAAGATAGCTGCCTCAATATCAACTTGGACAATACTGAAGTACTCATTCTGGGATCCACCCTCTCAGACTGGGATGCCTCCTAGTGGCCTGCCACTATTGGAAACCTTTCCACCCCTATGGACAACACACGCAACCTTGCCATCATACTGGACCCAAGGCTCACATTGAACCACCTAATCAACACAGTAGCCTTATCCTGCTTCCATATGCTCCATCTGTTTTGAAAGAGATTCAGATGGATCCCCACGGAATCCAGAAAGATGGTCACCCATGCACTCATCCCCAGAAGACTTGACTACAGCAATGCACTCTATTCCGGCATCACCCAGAAACAGCCCAGATAATAGAATGTACAACGCTGCAGCCACATGACACAAAACCTCCCACAACTCCACTTACCCCAATCAACAAGAGAATCACCTTACAATCTCCTCACACATGCCTACAAGGCTCTCCACGTTGAGGAACCAGAATATCTGAACCACTGACTCACTTTCCACACACCTGCCAGACAACTCTGCTCCATCCAACTCAACCTGGCCTCCGTCCTACAGATTCACAAGAGCAGACCTGGAGGAAGATCTTTCTACTACCTTACTCCTAAGACCTGGAACACACTGCCCCTCCACCTTAGGCACTCTGCCTCCTTGACCCAATTCAGGAAGGATCTCAAGACCTGGCTCTGCGACTGAAACTCCATACCTAAACGGATCAGCAGCACTTTGAGATCCTCACGGGTGAGTAGCCGTTTTATAGAAAAACGTTGATTGATTGATTGAAGTGCATATTTGTTCTACTGCTCACCCTCAATTTAAAATATGTTGTAAATGGTGGTAACTCCAAAAATATTAACATTCTAAGATGTCATCAACAGCCAAATAGAATTTGTATTGGGTACTGCTGTGAAATAGAATGTTTTAGTTACTTTCCCTCGTTGTCAGATGAGGCTTTCTGATGTATACAGTAGAGTGTTTAAACTTTACACTGTTCAAGCAGGCACCTAATTGTGCATTCATATGCCCACACTGTTTATCGATTAAACGCTTTATCTTTGCTCTATGTGGGAACAGATTGAATTACCTTTTTAGGATTATGAGCAACTGGTGGCAAGGCTGATTTTGTATGTCTGAGAAAAACTGCACATGATCATGACTTATAAGAACCCAAGCTGTTTGTTTGAAATTACACCCTCCGTAACATTGGCGTTCACCCAACCTGGCTTATATTACCATTAGTAATTGTCTGTGACTGTACATGATTTGTCAGTCCTCAGGGTGTACTGACTGTAGCATCACATGTTTAACAGTGTAGCCGGATTCTACAACTAACCACATCATGCTTGGGTTCATCTTAGCACAGGATGCAATAATGTCATATTCTCTAGAATGCTCTGGTTTCATTGATGTCTCAAAATGCTTATCTTGTACTTTCATTTTGTCCAAGACGGTGAAGATATTGTTAAAGTTCAGTGGTGGGATGGTACGCAGCAGTGAAATTTAAAGTCCTAATGGATCTAGCAAGACACCAAAGACCCTTCAGTTCCTGGATGGGTTGCAATAACATAATAAATACAAATGTGTTCCTGCAGTACCTTTGTCTGTTCCAGTTATGTCAACTCCTTTTCCAATTAATTAACTTAGGGCCCTATAACAAGGCATATTGAGATTCATGTGAACGTTTTGATAGACATGGGGAGATTATGCGATTTGCCGAGAATCACAGGATATATTTCTCTCACTTTACTCTAACACACTGTTATCTCTCCAACTTTAGCAACCTACCTCTGATCACTCTATCTCGCTCTTTCTCTCTGTCTCTCTCTGTCTCTCTCTCTCTGTCTCTCTCTAACTCTACATTTCACTAACTCTTTCAGTCACTATCTCATTCTCACTCTCTTCACTCTACCTCTCACTTATATGTGCCAATAACTCTAACTGTTTCTATATAGCATGTCTCTCTCGCTTTCTATCCCTTTTGCATATGGACACTCTCTAACACATATATAAAAAACATTTCCATTACAACACCAATAGCTCTAGCTCTCCCCTTAGGGTTGAAGGGTGATGCCCTTTCTTCCCATTAACACCAGCCACCCCTTGAATGTCCTGTGAATATAAATTTAATATAGCATAGCGTATGTAAGTTCATAGAGAACATGTGTTTCACTTTAAAAATAACATATTTATATTGACTCTGTACTACAAAGATGTTGAAATACACTTTGGAAAAAAAACTGCTGTAATTATTCTTCTAGAAAAGGCATTCACCCTAGTGAGTTGGAGGTTCTTTGTTTTTTGTTTTTTCAATGTATAGTCTTCCTCCACAGCTCACCTAAATTCGTCAAGATACTAACAGTACAGAAATGGCCAACACATCAAAGTCAATAGGAATGCATCAAAGGTGGCCAATCTCACAACAATTATCTGTAGATTTGTATGTGTCCATGCTGGAACTAATTTGCAAATCCGGTAAAAATATAGCTCCAATTTCCAGTATGAATCCATTAAAATTTGATGCAACAATATTGCACTCCATCTAAAAGCAGTAACACAAACAATTAAAGCAGTATATGGTATCAATGAACACTTTACAAAATTTGGGAGGTATAAGTTAAATTGTAAGAAGTTCCAATTGCACTGTTTAGTCATACAACTGCAGTTATTCTCTCTGGTTTGGAATTAAATTATAGCCCATATCATAAAATACCATTTGAAAGCAACTTTCCTTTTTTTAGAAAATTAAGAAGAAGTATATAACTTAAATTATACTCCTTTGACACATAAGATTAAAGAGATGCTCAATAACTGGACAAATGCCCTTATTAAAGTTTCCATATTACAGATTTTTGTGTTTTTCTAGCTCTGGACCTCGCTATTCGCCTTCTAGTGTTCATTGAAAGAAAAAAAAAGTATATTAATCAATTCAATGCAGACAAATTGACTTCCCACTTTCCATCTCCAGAACTTTGAAAGAACAACTCTAGAGGAAGATATTGGATTTCCTGATATTCGATTAAAATATTTCACATCTCTCTTGTTGCATATTGCATACTCATGATTCTAGGAAGGTCTAACTTCTTTGATAAAAGATTCATATATGGAATTTTGACATGGTTTTAAATATGAAATCTTCCCTTTTATATTTGTGCCCATTGATTTTCGAAGACTATGATTTAAGTGTTTGATAAATGTAACTAAACAATGTATGACACTTCTCCACTACTGGAATATATTGAATGTTCATGTCTTGTCACCCTCTGCATAATGTACAAATACAAACAAATAGCTAGGGGTGGGCGGCCAGCTACGCTCTGTGCACGGAGTGTGCGTAGTGCCGCCTACTCCGCATTTTGCGGAGCGGGCGTAGCCAGGCGGCACTACGCACGCTCCGCAGACAGAGCGTAGCTGGCCGCCACCCGCCTCCCTCCCGCCCTCCCTAAATACTTTCAATTAAACGAGTAAAATAATTAAAACGCACTTACCTTGCCCGCCGCTGCCCGCCGCGTCCCCGGGGCTCGCTATCTGCAGTCTTCCGTCTTGTTTACTAATGCGCATGCGCGGGCGGCCGCGCATGCGCATTTTCTCGTGAGAAATGCGCATGCGCGGCCGCCCGCGCATGCGCATTAGTAAACAAGACGGAAGACTGCAGATAGCGAGCCCCGGGGACGCGGCGGGCAGCGGCGGGCAAGGTAAGTGCGTTTTAATTATTTTACTCGTTTAATTGAAAGTATTTGGGGAGGGCGGGAGGGAGGCGGGTGGCGGGGCTGGCGGCCAGTGGTGTTTGCGTAGTGGGGCTACGCGGAGTGCGGAGGTGGGCGTAGTTTCTCGCCCACTTCGCGTAGCTCCGCGAATCCCCACTACGCCCACTACGCCCAGGACTACAAATAGCATGCATCCTAACATTTTCATTACTTACCAAACTCAATATCATAGAGAAGAGGATGATCACAATGAATCAATGAACTAAACAATTTAACAAAAATAAATTCAGCATGGCACCTATAAGCTGCAGTAATAATGAACAACTAACTCAACAGAATGATGTGGGGTGACTGACCGGCACGGCAGCAGATAGGATTGGTTGCGAGTTGAATGATGATGAGATACTGGTTGTTTACAACTCGCTTGAGTACAAACTACAGAGAAAGACTTCAGCGGAAAGAACTACCCCCTCTTCTTCCTTATCCATACGCTCTCCACTATACAGCATCGAGTTCAGCCGGGTTTTGTTGCATTTGTTGACTGAACTAAAAAGTTTCAATGCGTATTATGTTGACTTCTTGAGGTAACTAATTGTCAGACGAAGTTATCAAATCATTCTAAATAATATGTATCATTTTTTAATGCTTTATTTTAGTTAAAAAAAACATATTTTTGCCATTTTGTCACCCCCTCAGTGATGACACCTGGGGTGGCCCGCACCCACCACACCCCCCTTAATACGCCACTGTACATGACAACAGATTTCTTGGCTTATTGAATTAAAATTTTCCACTGTACCACTGGATTACCTTGCTTTTGGTTAAAGTGAGGGAGTTCTTCTACTAGGACAGTTTTCAAGTAAGTGCATCAATTTCCAATTGGAGATCAGTCAAAAAAGCTTTTCTTTTCTTTTCTTTTTCCAAGTCAAGAGCACTATTCGAGCCTTATCAGGGATGATTTTATTGGTGCAGTTGATATTATAATGGATTTATATGTTGAGGAAACATGCAAATTAGGGTGTGTTAATTTATGTACGAAATTGCAGGATCATAATGTGGAGTAAGAGTCTCAAACTTTCCAAGAGTGGAAGTGTGAGTGTATGGTTGAAATATCTGAATGGAACAAACATTGCTCTCTTAATCAATTGACAATATGTTTAAGTGATCTGAGAAGAATGAAATATTTTAGTATGTGCCTTATATATTACACACCAGATTAATTAGAGAGGACAAATAAAAACATTTCTAATGCTTATTCCAGATGTTCAGATGATTTCCCAGGCACTTGTCTTCATATGTTTTGGTCTTGCAGATAGCTCTCCAGATCGTCAGACAATATCTTCAACTTCCTTCATCATTTCCGGAAAAGGTTATTCTTTCAGAGAAATTAGTTTCGAGGAGTGATAATAACCCCCTCATCAGACAAAGGAGTTGAAGATCAGGAGACATACGTTTGTGTCTATAGCAGTGCTCTTGGCACACTCCATTTTGAAAAACAGTATTTAGAGGCTGGCATAATATACTTTCTGTGATTAGGCAACTTGAGGTTTGTTATCATATTTATAACTTAACTTCGAAAAATGTAACTAAATTTGCAAAATGTTTAATAACATTTATTTAACATGGAAATCAGTTTGTAGCACTGAGATTAGAAATTACATATTTTGAACTTAAAATGCTCCATCTAATGATATTTTACAGAATCCTTTCAGATTGCCAAATTATATCTTAATTTAACTGGGAACAAAATATTTGTTTTCAAATTGTGATTTGTTTGGGATTGTGACAAATTCAAGTTTTTGTATTTTGCATCCTAATTAAATTGATTAAAAAACAGGAGGGCCTACAAGCAGGGATGGTGGTAGGTTTAGCAAAGTGTATAGTAAGGAGAAGAAATAGAGGAGCGGATGTTAAAAACAGAGGGAGAGTATTCTGTTACATGTTGCAGTTGATTGTCAAGGATCTGTAGCTGGTTAATGTCAGGTAAAGATGGTTCAGTGGCATTTTATGCTATATGGTTATACAGTTAGTAGACAATAGCATAGGGTATGTTGCCCAGGTTACTGGAGGCAAATACAAGGATGAAAGGAGCAGGTAGGTTGAACAGATTAGTAACTGTGGATATTTTAAGAATTGCTGAGTGGGATATAAGTAATAGCAGATAAGATTGGGAGGAAGCTGTGTTCAGCTTACAGGCAGTATCTTTTAGGATATCAATGGGTAGGGATGTGGGAATGGAAATTGTGTGGATGGGTGATGTGATTATAATGGGGAACAAGACTGATCAAGTGAGAAATAATACAATATGTTGTGTTACAAGAGGCTGTGGTTAGAGGGTTATGCCTTTGTTGCTTATTAAGTAATTTCTTGATACAGAGGGGCGAGATTGATTTAGGAACTGCAAAGGGCAACAGGTCATGAATTCATGAGAATGACATTGTAGGACTTAAGTTTGAGGCTGGAAGAGTTTTAAAAACATGTATTTAGGATAGGGGTTGAGACAGAAGAAAGTAGGTTGGGTTTCACATAGTTTAGGGGAATAGAGAGAAGGTGACTGAAATGCTCACAGAGGCATGTATAGCTGTTGTGCATGGTGTTGATCAAATGTTTTCAATATGTATTAGCACTCTGAATTCTTTTTTCTTTGCTTTCTTATACAGAAGGGATGCAGGGGTCAGAGAATGAAAAATAGAATGTGCATATGTGCCATTACTTTATCGACTCAGTGGTGCTTTGGGAATAACAGATACCTTGCAAATAGGTATGGGATGTTGTGACCTACTATTGGCGCATCTATTAGAGGGTGGTTTATTCCAGTTGATACGGGAGTGTTATAAATAGAAATTAGGGATTTTACAAAGATAAAGATGATTTTCACTGGTAAATGTGTGGTATGGACCAACTTGACCCACAGAAGGATATGGTGTGGGATGATAAAGCCTCCAGCCATTGATAAGGTGAGAATTGGTTGAGTTGTTAACATGTGGGGACATGAGGTTGGTCAATTACGAGCTTTTCAGAAATAATTAAATGCATTTATCCTTAGCTAAAAACAAGTTACATTTGCTATTTTTAAAGAAGAAAGTGGTAGAATGTCAGGGGAAAATGTGGAGTTCAGGGAAAGGGCAGTTTTGAGTTGGGGAGATACAAGTGGGGCAGGAAACAAATCCTGGTAAATGTTTTCCTGGGAGATGATTTTAGAGACAAGTTGAGGATTGACGAAAGAGCTGGCTATATTCCTAACAAACAAGGCAGCCCTGGAGGTAGACAGATTTGGGCTGCATTGAAAATGAGTCACAAGGCTTTGAAGGTGTGAGAAAAAGAATAGCTGGAATTAAAGGGACAAGAACAGGTAGAGACAGACAGAACTGTTAAGAGTTTGAAAGACTTTCTGAATGTTAATTTTCAAGGGTGTAGGAAGTTTGAATTGTCAATGCATGAGGGAGGAGAGAGGACTGTACGCACTATTTCACCCGATTCCCCCCTTTAGGGGAAAATTGTTGTCTATGTAAGACTTGTAAAAAACATATAGTTATTTGTTTGGCCTGTTACCCCCATATTCAACATACAATTTCTGTGTTGTTCATCCGGAGGTCTTGATCCTACTAAAAAGCAAATAATGTGGAAAACATTAAACCAAAGTTAACACTCTCAGGACTTTATTCCTACACACATATCCAGTCTAAGCACCACCTGAAATGCCCGTGAAGATAACAGTGAAATAATTTTTTTTGTCATATGAATGGGGTCTTCTGGAATCCAAAACTCAGTAAAGAGACTCCAGGTGCCCCCAGAGAACGAAGGCAAAATACAAAGCAAATATTACATAACAGCCTTTTGGGGTATGGTGTTATTCGCATAATTGATCCCACTGTACCACTTGACAGCACGTGAATACTTACAAAGCAATCTCTTGGTAAAGTTGTCAAAGATTTTTCTACATTGGTCGTATAGACCTTTGTTAGTTAATGTGAAGCACTGTAAGGGAGAGGACATCAAAAATACAATTCTAGCATGTGAAGCCAATGGGACTCCACAGTAAGGATCAAGAATCACCAAAAATGAATAAAAGGATTTCATTTTTATTTTGGATCACTAATCAATCCAGTATATAAGCAAACAAAAAATTAGTTTAAGGATACAGCAAATAAACTGAAATATCTCCATAGGTTAAGTCACAATAAAATTAGATACAGAATAGCGACAGCCACAACTATAAAGGAACAAATGAAAACAACAGGTTTTCCTTGAATAAAATTCCTTTCTCTCTTCTAAACATGAATTATAACCATGGGCGAATTTTGCGGATTCGCGGTCCGCAAATTTGCGTGAAATCGGCAAAACAATCCGCGAGTTCACACGAAAATCCGCAAACTCGCGGATTTGTGACCACGTGTGTCTGTAACTTTACCACCGAGCCCATAGGCGCCGAGGACCCTCAAGTGAGCTATCCATCATATGAGGAAAGGGCAGGAAGAGTTGCATGTGTGTGTGGGACAGGCCAAAGGGGCGGGGCTTCCATGCGAGCTCACATGCCTTGTTTATAAAGGGTCAGAGACTGATCAGAGCAGCAGATGAGAAGAAACAGCCTCCTGGTCACAGGAAGTACACGGGGATTGCCCTTGAGAAACTCGTGGATGCAAATACCTCCATCAAGGATTACATCTAATAGTAGGCGGTAGATATGGGGCGGAAGCACACCTGCCTAGTCTCGACCGTGTTTACTAGTTGTTGGGGCTGAATATAATACGTTACTGAATTTGAGATTCAACTCGAGTACCTTTATAATCTGTAAGTGCTTCCTTTCGAGGTTTAATTTTTGTGACAGGAGCATTGTGCCAGAATGAATCCTGCCTGCATATTTATCCGCAAAGATGCCACCGGTTGTGCCATACCTCTACTCAACTGGAGTACTTTCTGCTGGCTAATCAGTAAGTGCTACCTCGTTGGGTAAATGTATAGTACTTTTGCTACACTACGGCTGCGTAAAGGGCCAGAAGAGTTGTCTCCAGTGACCACGTGTGTCTGTAACTTTGCCACCATGCCCATAGTCGCCGAGGTCCCTCGAGTGAGCTGTCCATCATAGTGAGGAAAGGGCAGGAAGATGTTGCATACCCTAGTGTGTGTGGGGAGGGCCAAACGGGCGGGGCTTACATGCGACTTCACATGCCTTGTTTTTAAAGGGTCAGAGACCGATCAGAGCAGCAGATAAGAAGGAACAGCCTCGAGAAACTCGTGGATGCAAATACCTCCATCAAGGATCACATCTAATTGTAGGCGGTAGATATGGGGAGGAAGCACACCTGCCTAGTCTCGACACTGTGCTCACTAGTTGTTTGGGCTGATTATAATGCGTTACTGAATTTGAGCTTCAACTCGGGCACCTTTATAATCTGTAAGTGCTTCCTGTTGAGGTTTAAATTTTGTGACAGGAGCATCGTGCCAGACTGAATCCTGCCTGTATATTTATCCACGAAGATGCCACCGTGTTGATATTTACTGCAAAAAAAAAATCCTCCTGCAAGTGGATTTGCGGATTTTTTGGCAATTTCGCGAGATTCGCGGTTCGCGAAATTGCCAAAAATCCACAAATTCCTTGAGCGGAGTGGATTTTGTGCCCATACTTAATGAATTAGGTACTAGAATATCTACCTGGGTTTTCTATTTTGGGAGCAAAGAAGGTATCAGCATGATCAGACTTCAGTAGAAGTCTTGTGAAAAAGGAAATTAGTGTTTAGCATAAAGCTTCAGTCTTGCAATAAAAAGTCAACCAGAGAGGTATGTACTTCTCAAATTCTAAAGGGAAAATGGCATTCTAACTGTGAGACCACAAATTAAAAGTAACAAGAGATTCAGAAACATCCTTTTCTCCTCCACACCACCAGAAACCAACCTAATTGTTACTTGAGGGAGCATCTGAAACATCCCTTCAGTTTCCCATTGCATCGAGACTTGGGTTGTAGTTCTCTTTAACAGCCCTCCTTTTTGCTACATGATGAATAGAAGTCCTCTTTCAACAAGAAATCTCCACATTCACTGCCAAGTTCCTTCCTCCAGGCCTCACTATCAGCAGTCTAATACAAACAATAAGCCTTCCTCTAACTAATGAGAATCATGGTAATACACCTGCAAAGAAAGAAATAATGTGCTGGCAAGGCAAAATGCCTTTCAAATGGGGCCAGCAGTCTGGCTAAGTCAGTTGAGCATTTAATATGAACTTTAATACATGATCATGAATCCACATGTATAGTGTCAAGAATAAATGTAAAACGTGAGCAAAAAAGCACATGTGTACTTGTTTAATCAAACATTGGGGTACAAGTATTTATTCTTTAAGCCCTACAATGATTAACTTTAATTAATACATTTAAATTCTTCACACACAATAATGAATTTAAGGCACACAATGAATATAATGGCAGATATGAGTAAACAATTGCATAAGAATGACATGTAAGGGTGGAGCCTAAATTGGGCTGCTCCACACTCAACAAACAAATATTCAAATTGATTCTCCGCACACTTTTACTCACTCTGTGTCATACCACCCCCAATGTCCAGCCGTGCCTATGATGTGGTAGGAGCTCTCTCAAGCTACATGATGTTGAGTAGCTCCATGTGGTTCTTGTTAGGGGGTCATGGTGTGGCCAAGTCAGTTGCAGTAATCCTTGGTGCAGCAGGTGGTGTGTAATATTCTTTGCTTAAGTTCATCGCAGTACTTGACATCTGTGCAACTTCCTTTTACCAGAACTAGGAGGAGAGAAAGATTGAAAATAAAAAGTGCCACATTCTCGCTAATCCAATCCAAAGCCAATCAGATATTACAAACTCTGAGTGATTCCCCAGTAACCAATTAGAAGAGAGATGTTCAGAACTAATCTCTGGCAGTCAGTCAGGTAACAGAAACTCTACCACACTCTTCACCAGCCAATTATATCACAGACACCAAACCACTTTTGAGTGGCTAGTTAGAAGTTAAAAACCCTGAACCATTTTTCCATAAACAGTGAGATCCCAAAGGCTTTAACCCCTCTTCGGCAGCGAATCAGATTTTACTACTTTGAGTGTTTTTGGATACTGATTCTAAAGTTTCCTTGCTGAACAAGTGCTTGGCAATCAAAACCAAATCGCAGTCAGGGTTTCTTACTGGTATAATTATTGCAAACACTTGGTTAGGTCATACAGCTGTGTGGGAAGAGCTCACATCATTTCACAACATGTACATATATATATGTATATATGTATATGTGTATTACCTACTGGCGGTCGCCAGTAGGTATATATAGTTAGGATTTTTTCTCTATGGGATTTTTGAAAATTCTATGTCTAATAACTTTGGCGTTTGTAAACGGAATTGGCTGAAATTTTCAGGAAAATGGAACATTTTGTTTCTGAGCAGCCCCTGACAATTTGGGGGGGTTTCATCAAGGGGGGGCCGAGAAAAAAGGGGGGTCCCAAAACGCGTTTTTCCCATGTTAATTTCCATAGGGCGGTTGGCCTCACTTTTAGCTCGAACGGCTGAATGGATTTGCACGAAACTTGGCAAAATTGTAGGGACTGTTAGCCCGATGTACCTTTGCTAGGTCTCAATATATGTGCTCCAGTGGATTTTGAGTAATTTAGGTTCAAAAAAAGATATATATCTGGGCGGAGCCTAACCACACATCTGATCTGATTGGCTGTCAGCACTTCATCCAAGAAGTGTTGGCCGCCATCTTGGGACCAATATACATGATAGCACCTCATTAAAAAGCATTGTAGTTAATAGAGGGTTTTAGGACTTTAGTTACATTATAAATCATTTGTTGATGGTACCATACTCGTTTTAGGAATTGTGGTGGGTTCTAAGGTGATTTTACCATGTGAAAAAACCTTCTGCTGTGATATCATGAATATTGTTTGAAAGAAAACTAATATCTCATGATTTTCCCACAGTGGTTTGGAAGGGGATCTATAAGCTAAACTGAAAGCATATTTTCTGTAAATTCACATTATCTTTCTCAGTCATGTGAAAATGAAGTCTGACATTCTCAGTAAATCATGTACATCCAACAAGGACAGAGACTGTCAGTTGATTCCTTTGTGTTCTACTGCAGCCTCCTAGAGTGTTCTAAAGAACAACTAGAGCGCTAACAGTCCTACTTATTACAAAGGTATGGCACACCTGAAGCCATCTTGATTGGAATAAAGTGGTAACTCTTAAAACATTTAATTTAAAAAGAAACAACATGAGGGGGTATATTTTGCCATAGAAAGTATGATTAGTGCTGCAGAATGAAAAATTAGGGCACATTTTGAGTGACTTCTCAAATCCTTTTCTATTTCATTAAAACATTCTGACATGCAGTCTCCCAAAATGGCCACCAGAGACAAAAGAGCCCAAATGTAGCCCAAATATCACCCAGATGTAGCCCAAGTATAGCCCAATGACAGAATGTCCCAGAGTGTTCTAAAGAACAACTAGAGCGCTAACAGTCCTACTTATTAAAAAAGTATGGCACACCTGAAGCCATCTTGATTGGAATAAAGTGATAACTCTTAAAACATTTAATTTAAAAAGGAACAAAATGAGGGGGTATATTTTGCCATATGAATTATGATTAGTGCTGCAGAAAGAAAAATTAGGGCACATTTTGAGTGACTTCTCAAACCCTCTTCAATTTCATTAAAAAAATCTGACATACAGTCTCCCAAGATGGCCACCAGAGACAAAAGAGCCTAAATGTAGCCCAAATATCACCCAGATGTACCCCGAGTATAGCCCAATGACAGAATGTCCCAGAGTGTTCTAAAGAACAACTAGAGCGCTAACAGTCTTACTTATGACAAAAGTATGGCACACCAGAAGCCATCTTGATTGGAATGAAGTGGTAAGTCTGAAAACACTCAATTTAAAAAGGAACAACATGAGGGGGTTAATTTTGCCATAGAAAGTATGATTAGTGCTTCAGAAAGAAAAATTAGGGATCATTTTGAGTGACTTCTCAAATCCTCTTCTATTTCATTAAAAAAATTCTGACATGCAGACTGAAACATGCACTTTGAATACCAGCAGCAGACGTCCCTGGTGAGCAGTAGCTTTACTACAGTGATCTAATGTGCAACTAGAGTGCTAACATTCAGAATTTATGGCAAATGTGTGACACATCTGAATGCCTTCTTGATGGAACCAAAGTAAACAAGCATTGAAAATGCAATAGATCTCGCCCTCGTTTAAGTTAAAGCCATTCTGTTTGTAATGAGGTGGCTTTTTAGCTTTGCTTTTAATAGTGTTTTTTCAACTTTCATGTAAATAACATGCATCTGTATGCATATAAGTATATGTATGCATGCATTTATGTTTGTATTTATATAGATATACAGATCATATATGTTTATATATGTATGTATATATATATATTCACTGAAAAAACCATAGGCTATAGACCATATATAGTTAGGAATTAGCATTTACAAAACCTTGAAAATTCACTGAAAAAACCATAGGTTATAGACCATATATAGTTAGGAATTAGCATTTACAAAACCTTGAAAATTCACTGAAAAAACCATAGGTTATAGACCATATATAGTTAGGAATTCGCATTTACAAAACCTTATTTTACTCACACAAAACCATTGAAATTCCATATATAGTTAGTTGCACTAACTATATATCGCGCACCCGCAATCCACTGCTGATGATGTCACATATTACATCATTCATGACATGGTCAGTGACATCACTGATGACATCACTGATGACATCTCAAATGACATCACTGATGACATCACTGATGACAACATCCAGTGACTGTATGTTTCTGTAAAGTTAAAATATGTCTTACATATTGAAGAATGAGTGGATGTATAAGTGTCTGGATGAAGGATTTAGTAGGTGCATGACTGACTGTATGAGTGAGTGATTAAATGTGTCTCACTGAGTGCATGGGTTAGTGACTAAACTGTCTTAATTTGTGCATCATTATGTCTGTTGTTCTGTAAACTGTTGCATGTGTTGATAAGTAGCTATAAGAGTAACTATATGGGTTATTGATTGGTTGCCCAAGTATTTGTATGGGAGACTGAGTGTGTGTGTGGGTGGCTGGGAGGTGTATGACTCTGTGCATAGATGTGTGAGCAGTTGATTCACTAGATGTATGGTTTCAAAAGTGCATGTGGAAACAGCTGTATGGGCGGTTGACTGTGTGCATGAGTGTATTGGTGAGTGAATGGATATCTCACTGCTACATGTCAAAGTAAGTACATATGTAAAACACAGTACATGTGAGAGTTGACATATATAAATAACTGTGCATAAGAGCCAGAGAATGTGTGAGTGGCTGTATGGATCATTGTGAACTTGTATCAGGGATTGTATAAGAGAGTAAATATGTGTTAGTATATGTTTGAATAAGTAAAGTTTGTATAACTGTATAGTTGAGGAAATGGAGGTGTGATTGATTCTTTGCATGACTGACTAGGTGTGTGAGTAACTCCATGGATGAGTGACAGTCTGTGAGTGTCTGTTTACACTGATTGTATCTAAGGTTACATTAGAGTCTGAAGAGGTTCATCGTATTATCACATGAATGATATCATCAGTGATGTGATCAGTAATGTCAAATGAGATGTCATCAGTGATGTCATCAGTGATGTCATTTGAGATGTCATCAGTGATGTCATTTGAGATGTCATCAGTGATGTCACTGACCATGTCATGAATGATGTAATATGTGACATCATCAGCAGTGGATTGCGGGTGTGCGATATATAGTTAGTGCAACTAACTATATATGGAATTTCAATGGTTTTGTGTGAGTAAAATAAGGTTTTGTAAATGCGAATTCCTAACTATATATGGTCTATAACCTATGGTTTTTTCAGTGAATTTTCAAGGTTTTGTAAATGCTAATTCCTAACTATATATGGTCTATAACCTATGGTTTTTTCAGTGAATATATATATATATATATATATAGCAGCTCCGTCTCTCTCCGTTTTTCCAGAAAGAAATTACGGCACTCGCAGGGAAAGTGTTAGATTTGTTTTAATCAACACACTCAGCAGACAAACGCGTTTCGGTTTTCCTTCGTCAGTGTCTACCATTGACACGGAAGGAAGCAAGTTTAAAACCTCTACAGCGCCTTATTGCATGTACATAGAAAGAGGACTGACATTTACCCCCGTGATAGACAATTTCCCTTAGTATATTACTTTTTACTTTTACATTCAGAAAAAACACATTCACGAAAGGCACTGTGAAATACATTTCAACCAATAATTTCGAGTGTTTAACATTTCCTATTTACGAAATAAATCACATTTTGTGTAAATTATATTCGCCTATCGTGTGTGGTGTAAGTTATTCAGCCGTGGATCGGCATAGCTCACGGGGTGTAATGAATTCGTTACAGAGTTTATGCTTTTCCTAAATGGGAGGCTAATTCTTCGTTCTTGTTTAATCCCAGAGGGGCCTTTGTTTGGAGGTCTATTATGTAGCGGGATTCAAGTCTTCTTAATTTCCGCAACCTGTCTCCACCCCTGGGGTCCACTGGTATATGATCTAGCGCAAAAAATTGCAGCAGTTCCCTGTTGCTGTTGTGTCTTAGGGCAAAATGTTTTGCTACGGGATAGTTGAAGTCCTTATTCATGATAGCACGTTGGTGCTCTAATACACGTAACTTGACATTTTTCACTGTGCTGCCTATGTATTTCAAACCACATGGGCACATTAGGCAGTAGACAACATGGGTGGTATTGCAAGTGAGAAACTTGGATATTCTCTTGCTGTGTCCTGACCCTGGTATTTCATATGTAGTTCTTTTCTTACTCCTCTCGCAGGCTTTGCATTTGCCGCAGGGATAGAATCCTGGCATGTCCCTAATTCTGCCTGTCGTTGTGATTCTGTCTGGCAGATGGCTATGTACAATTTTATCCCTGATGGACCTCCCTTTTCTAAAGGTGATTAAAGGAAAAGCCGGAATCTCTTTTCCAATAACCTGATCCGTCTTCAGGATATGCCAACTCCTCTTTAGGATATTTCTCAGATGATTGGAGTCCTCTGAGAAAGTAGTTATCAGTCTGAATTTCCCTTCATTCAGATTCGATTTTGTGTTCTTCGTTTGTTCTTTTAGAAGTTGCTCTCTAGGGATTCTTTCTACTCTTTTTAGGGTGTTTTCCAGAAGTAGTTTATTATATCCTCTGGCTTGAAATCTATCCATGCTTTCTCTTGCGGCTTTTGCGAAGTCTGCCTCTCTGGAGCAATTTCTCTTTATTCTAAGAAGTTCTCCATAAGGGATACTTCTGATTAGGGTCGGGGGATGACTACTTCCGGCATGTAAAACTGAATTGCCGGCTGTTGTCTTTCTAAACAGTTCTGTCTCAATTTTTCCACCAGTCAAGTTCACTTTCAGGTCCAGATAATTCACTGTTGATACGCTGATATCTGCGGTGAATTTCAGATTTAATTCATTCAGATTTAGATGTGCCACAAACTCTTCTGCTGAAGTTACAGACCCCTCCCATACTAGAAAGAGGTCATCAATGTACCTATACCAGACTTTAAGATTTCCTGTCCATTTCTGGAAATCCAGGCTTTGGGTAACCTGCTCCTCCCACCAGCCCACGAATAAATTCGCGTAGCTGGGGGCGAAGCAGGTTCCCATCGCCGTCCCAGTAACCTGCCTGTACATTTGTCCTTGAAACAAGAAAATGTTGTTAAACAAACAAAATTCAATGAATTCAAGCAGCATTTGGCTATGTTTAGCGAATTTCATTGGTCTCTTATCAAGGTAATATTTCATTGCCAGTAGCCCCTGATTGTGATCAATGCTTGTATACAAGCTGGTAATGTCCATAGTTATCAATATACACGAGGTATTGCACTTCACCGTTTCAATCTTATTTACAAAGTCTTTAGTGTCCCTGATATAGGATTTTAATTGTGAGACACTCTGAAAAAGAAAGTAGTCAATGTAAATAGACATGTTCTCCGAGACACTTCCTATCGAGGAGACTATTGGTCTGCCAGGTGGGTTACTGCTGTCTTTATGTATTTTAGGCAACTGGTAGAAGGTGGGCACAGTTGGGTTGTTATTTTTCAAAAAGAAATACTCATCAGTGTCCAGCATATCATTGTTGTGCCATTTATTCACAAGTGCTTGAAATTTTATGACACTTTCATCATACATCTTTTTGGTTGTTTTTTCATATGACATTGGATCCTCCAGTTGTCTCAGTGCTTCTTGGCAGTATTGTGCTCTTGACATTACAACGATATTACCGCCCTTATCTGATGGCTTACAGATAATATCCGGATCGTTGTCTAAGGTGGGCACAGTTGGGTTGTTATTTTTCAAAAAGAAATACTCATCAGTGTCCAGCATATCATTGTTGTGCCATTTATTCACAAGTGCTTGAAATTTTATGACACTTTCATCATACATCTTTTTGGTTGTTTTTTCATATGACATTGGATCCTCCAGTTGTCTCAGTGCTTCTTGGCAGTATTGTGCTCTTGACATTACAACGATATTACCGCCCTTATCTGATGGCTATATAATTTTGCCATAGAAAGTATGATTAGTGCTTCAGAAAGAAAAATAAGGGATCATTTTGAGTGACTTCTCAAATCCTCTTCTATTTCATGAAAAAAATTCTGACATGCAGACTGAAACATGCACTTTGAATACCAGCAGCAGACTTCCCTGGTGAGCAGTAGCTTTACTACAGTGATCTAATGAGCAACTAGAGTGCTAACATTTAGAATTTATGGCAAATGTGTGACACATCTGAATGCCTTCTTGATGGAACCAAATTAAACAAGCATTGAAAATGCAATAGATCTCGCCCTCGTTTAAGTTAAAGCCATTCTGATTGTAATGAGGTGGCTTTTTAGCTTTGCTTTTATTAGTGTTTTTTAAACTTTCATGTAAATAACATGCATCTGTATGCATATATGTATATGTATGCATGCATTTATATTTGTATTTATATAGATATGCAGATTATATATGTTCATATACGTATGTATATATATATATATATATACATACACATACATATATATAAATGCATATGCATATATATATGCATATATATATGTGTATATTTGTGCGTGTAGAGAGAGGTAGAGGTAGAGAGGTAGAGAGGTAGCGGTAGAGAGGTAGAGACTAGTAGAGAGAGAAGTAGAGAGAGGTAGAGAGTAGAGAGTGAGTAATAGAGAGTAGAGAGTGAGTAGTAGAGAGTAGTAGAGAGCATTAGAGAGAGTAGCAGAGACTGAGTAGTAAAGAGTAGTAGAGTGAATAGTAGAGTGAGTAGTAGAGAGTAGTAGGGAGTGAGTAGTAGAGTGAGTAGTAGAGAGTAGTAGAGAGTAAGTAGTAGAGTGAGTAGTAGAGAGTAGTAAAGAGTGAGTAGTAGAGAGTAGTAGTGAGTAGCAGAGAGTGAGTAGCAGAGAGAGAATAGTAGAGAGTGAGTAGTAGAGAGTGAGTAGTAGAGACTAGTAGAGAGAGAGTAGTAGGTAGGGAGTGAGTAGTAGAGAGTAGTAGACAGTGAGTAGTAGAGTGAGTAGTAGAGAGAGAGTAGTAGAGAGTAGTAGAGAGTGAGAAGTAGAGAGTGAGTAGTAGAGAGTAGTAGAGAGTGAGTAGTAAAGAGTGAATAGTAGAGAGAGAGTAGTAGAGAGTGAGTAGTAGAGAGTAGTAGATAGTGAGTAGTAGGGAGTGAGTAGTAGAGAGAGAGAGTAGTAGAGAGTAGTAGAGTAGTAGAGAGTGAGTATTTGAGAGCAGTGGAGTAGGAGAGAGTAAGTAGTAGAGAGTAGTGGAGAATATTCCAAAGTTTGGCACAGCACCATTTGCACAATAAGTCCAATCAAATCATATCACTTAGAGTCCTTATTGAAGCGCTGAATCTTGGTGTATAATCAAATGCTTTTATTTTCCTTAAGTTTATGTACCACAGCCAGCCGAAACGTTTCGTTCTGTACAACAGAAATGCTTCAGGGCTTTCTTATTTCCTTCAAGTTATGTCGGTATCCTGTTGTCATATAACTAGATATTTCTTCCAAATGTTAGACGAGACGTAAGTACATTCTTATTCAAAGTGACTAGGTATCAATTTTATCCACACAATTCGAGCAGACATGAGTAATTTATAGCATCCCCAAAGTCAGTCTTTCAAAAATTCCAAAGTATAGGACATGATAATCTAAATCCAAATGTTTCTCAAGAAAAGTCATTTTCAATCGTTTAAAATATCAGTGTTTGGGCAGATATGACCCAGGGACCCCCAGTATGCAAGGGGAATTAGTCCCCCCTCTGTAAACGCGCCAGTGGCCTGCGTTGCAGAGAGGTGTAAAAAGGGGCAGAGACTCATTACACCTCTGTGCAATGCTGCCCCCTGGCGCATACTGGAGGTTCCAGGTGGGCTAGTTGGCCCCCAGGGACCCCTAGTATGCAAGGGGAATTAGTTTCCCCTCTTCAAACATGCACGGGGGCTGCGTTGCAGAGAGGTGTAAAAAAGGGTGTGCCCTCATTACACCTCTGTGCAATTCAGCCCCCTGGCGCATATTGGAGGCTCCTGGTGGGCTAGTTAGCCCCCAGGGACCCCCAGTATGCAAGGGGAATTAGTTCCCCCTCTGAAAACGCGGCAGGGGGGCGCGTTGCAGAGAGGTGTAACAAGGGGCATAGCCTCATTACACCTATGCAATGCAGCCCCCTGGCGCATACTGGAGGTTCCAGGTGGGCTAGTTAGCCCCCAGGGGCCCCCAGTAAGCAAGAGGAATTAGTTCCCTCTCTTCAAACGTGCACAGGAGCTGCGTTGCAGAGAGGTGTAAAAAGGGGCGTGGCTTCATTACACCACTCTGCAATGCAGTCCCCTGGCGCATACTGGAGATTTCTGGTGGGCTTTCCGGTCTTATATAGTTAGGAATTAGCATTAAAAAACCTTTGAAATTCACTGAAAAAAACATAGGTTTCAGGCCTTATATAGTTAGGAATTAGCATTTAAAAAACCTTGCAAATTTACTGAAAAAAACATAGGTTTCAAGCCTTATATAGTTAGGAATTAGCATTTAAAAACCTTGGAAATTCACTTAAAAAATCATAGGTTTCAGGACTTACATCGTTAGGAATTAGCATTTAAAAAACCTTGCAAAATCTCCCATTCAAATACTTTGGCAACCAATCAATAACCCATATAGCCAATCATATAGCTACTGATCAACACATGCAGCAGCTTACACAACAACAGACATACTGATGCACACATCCAGATAGTTTAGTCACTAACCCATGAATTTATTAAGACACATTTATTCACTCACTCATACAGTCAGTCACGCACCTACTAAATCCTTCATCCAGACACTTATACATCCACTCATTCTTCAATATATAAAACCTATTTAAATTTTACGGAAACACACAGTCACTGGATGATGTCATCAGTGATGTCATCAGTGATGGCAAAAGAGATGTCATCAGTGATGTCATCAGTGATGTCATTTGAGATGTCATCAGTGATGTCATCAGTGATGTCACTGACCATGTCATGAATGATGTAATATGTGACATCATCAGCAGTGGATTGCGGGTGCGCCAAATGTAGATAGTACAACTAACTATATAGGAGCAATTTCAATGTTTTTTAAATGCTAATTCCTAACTGTATAAGGCCTGAAACCTATGGTTTTTTAAGTGAATTTGCAATGTTTTTAAAATGCCAATTCCTAACTATATAAGGCCTGAAACCTATAGTTTTTTAAGTGAATATATATATATTTATATTTGGACAGAAAAAGTTCCCGCTAGGTGGGGATGCACTTACAGGTAGGAATTGATGCCAACGCAAGGGCGCGAGCTGCAAACAGAGTCCTTTTCCTGCCAGACGCGTTTCGGGCCCTCTTCAGTGGCAGCACATGTGACATGACGGCAAGCTGCAGGTACCAGTAAATACCCTCAGTAATTATGCACGGGTGTAAAACCTGAAGCAATGCTCTCTGGGACTGGTGGTTCCGTAAAACCCAAGTGGGTCGCCGCCGCCATTTGCATGCAAAAAAAGTATTAAAGGGATTGCCAATGTCCCCGCAAGCACCCCGCAAGTAAAGGCACCTCCTGTACCACAGAAAGCTGCCCAAGTAAGGCTGCTGTGGACCCGCAGTTGAAAGCGGTAGTGCAACCCCGCGACCCGGCAGGCCGCCAACAATGGAAAGAAAAAGTTGCAGCTAGGTGGGGATGCACTTACAGGTAGGAATTGATGCCAACGCAAGGGCGCGAGCTGCAAACAGAGTCCCTTTCCTGCCAGATGCGTTTCGGGCCAACGCCCTCTTCAGTGGCAGCACATGTGACATGACGGCAAGCTGCAGGCACCAGTAAATACCCTCAGTAATTATGCACAGGTGTAAAACCTGAAGCAATGCTCTCTGGGACTGGTGGTTCCGTAAAACCCGAGTGGGTCGCTGCCGCCATTCGCATGCAAAAAATGTATTATAGGGATTGCCAATGTCCCCGCAAGCACCCCGCAAGTAAAGGCACCTCCTGTACCACAGAAAGCTGCCCAAGTAAGGCAGCTGTGGACCCGCAGTTGTAAGCGGTAGTGCAACCCCGCGACCAGGCAGGCCGCCAACAATAGAAAGAAAAAGTTGCCGGTAGGTGGGGATGCACTTACAGGTAGGAATTGATGCCAACGCAAGGGGGCGAGCTGCAAACAGAGTCTCTCTCCTGCCAGACGCGTTTCAGGCCAACGGCCTCTTCAGTGGCAGCACATGTGACATGACGGCAAGCTGCAGGCACCAGTAAATACCCTCAGTAATTATGCACAGGTGTAAAACCTGAAGCAATGCTCTCTGGGACTGGTGGTTCCATAAAACCCAAGTGGGTCGCCACCGCCTGTCGCATGCAAAAAAAGTATTAAAGGGATTGCCAATGTCCCCGCAAGTACCCCGCAAGTAAAGGCACCTCCTGTACCACAGAAAGCTGCCCGAGTAAGGCAGCTGTGGACCCGCAGTTGTAAGCGGTAGTGCAACCCCGCGACCGGGCAGGCCGCCAACAATGGAAAAAAAAGGTTGACGCTAGGTGGGGATGCACTTACAGGTAGGAATTGATGCCAATGCAAGGGCGTGAGCTGCAAACAGAGTCCCTTTCCTGCCAGATGCGTTTCGGGCCAACGCCCTCTTCAGTGGCAGCACATGTGACATGACGGCAAGCTGCAGGCACCAGTAAATACCCTCAGTTATTATGCACAGGTGTAAAACCAGAAGCAATGCTCTCTGGGACTGGTGGTTCCGTAAAACCCAAGTGGGTCGCCACCGCCATTCGCATGCAATAAATGTAGGTAGTTATAGTTAGGATTTTTTTCAATGCAAAATCTCAAAATTCTATTTGGAATAACTTTGGCGCCGGTTGACGAATCTGCATGAAAATTTCCTCAAATTTGCCTCGCGGAGCTCCGGTCATTCCCTGAAAGTTTGAGGGGGATCCGTCAAGCGGGGCCGAGATAAAAGGGGGATCCCAAACCGTGTTTTCCTCATGTTAATTTCCATAGGGCGGTCAAACTCACTTTTAGCCCGAACGCCTGAATGGATTTCCACCAAACTTGGCAAAATTGTAGGGACTGGTAGCCCGATGTGCCTTTGCTATGTCTCAAGATATGTGCTCCAGTGGATTTTGAGTAATTTAGGTTAAAACAAATATATATATCTATAGGCGCGCCCCGGTACGCGCACCGGGGAGCACACCGGGCGCGCTATGCGACTTGCGCACGGAAAGCTGATTGGCTCTCGGGTGTCTGTAAACATTCCAAACAGTCCGGAGTGGCCGCCATCTTGTGTCTCGGTAGGATCGAGACACAAGAGGTGGCAAAAACGAAGGGGGAATTCACCATAAGGGGGCAGAGTAGACCCCCCCTGACCCCCTAGGTTTGATGTGGGGGCCATAAAAGGGCGGCAAACATTTTTATTTTTTTTCGATTTTCGCGGGGGGAGCGCCCGGTACGCGCACCGGTGAGTGCACCGGTGAGCGTACCATGGGGAAAAAGAATGACAGTTATTAAAAAAAGTAGCTGTTTAAAAAAAAATGTTCTTTTTGTTGTTTTTTTAAATTTTATTTAAGTACCTACATGTAGGTACCAATGCAGAGTC
The DNA here is from genome assembly GCF_964263255.1 of Lissotriton vulgaris. Taxonomy (NCBI): domain Eukaryota; kingdom Metazoa; phylum Chordata; class Amphibia; order Caudata; family Salamandridae; genus Lissotriton; species Lissotriton vulgaris. Next base: position 869,024,712 of record NC_141685.1, read on the forward strand.
TTAAATTTGATGTACACCGTCTCCTCTGTAGATATCTTGCATGTTGGTATAGAAGTTATTGTGGTATATGAAATTCATACCATAGTGTGTCAGGAAAGCAGAAACAGATATTTTAAGCAATCCCTGAGAAGTCCTAGGGGATCATGGGTAATCTGTCCTGTTCCCTTATGATGAAAAAGAGATGTCAAATACACATTGGAGATAATATAGTGGGAGAAAGGAAGTAACTACGAGCAAACTTATTATGCAACACAAAAAAATTGCACAGTATACTATATGTCTCACTTTATATTATAATCATTTTGGTACTATTTCATGAATTACATATAATAATGAATAATGTCTGTAACAATTTTTAATTATTAAATATAAATTTATCGTTGTGATTTTTCAAAATTTAAAAGAACTTCTAACATTAGATCATCTGGAATGTCCTCATTTTGATTCAATGATTCTATTGTTTCAACACCGTCAAGTAATTGTTGGTCCAGAGACTGATCCATAAAGTCCAAGTCATCCATATCTTCCTCAGGATTGTTTTCAACAACAACTTCGAAAGAAATATTAATTTTGTCTTGTTTTCCTTCCATTTTCTTGCTGTAAATTGCATAAAAAATAACTATATCAGTAGAGTTAGGGCACTGTTGGGTTTAAGTTCAGACAGGTACTTTTGAGTTTTTAACAGTGAAGTTATCTTTGGGCAGTGTATGGTTTCAGGCAGGAAGTAGAATTACTAAAAAGTGCATGTGATGAAGCCTAAGTAAATTCATAATTATACCAGAGAAGCCTAACTCAATCCATAACTATAACAGAGAAGCCTACCTCAATCTATAACTATTACAGAGGGACAGTATATAACTATCAGAAAACGTTTTCCCAAATTAACTTAAAGTGCACAACATAGTTCCCCTTCCAAATTAACAACTTACCTTTGTGAAAGCAGTTGAAGTTTTCACTGAAAATCCTTTTCAAATGTACCTCAGGTAGTAATAGTCAAAATGGCTGTGTTTCCCTCTCATTTTTCATATATATTCATGTACTTAACCAATCAAATGTTAGCACATAAAAGTACAAAATGTAAGTAACATTTTAATTGGTTGAAAATTCTAACAGTTTCATATGTGTTTTTGTCATGTAATTTACCTCAGGATATTTAGACAGGGCTACAGCTCAAATGGCTCAATGGAATTCCACCAAATGTGGGCAAATGGTAGGGACTGCTATGTAGTAGGGCCTATTCTATATTTGGTGTAAGAGTCTCCAGTGGTTTTTAGGAAAATTACTTTCCCGCATTTTTTTAGGGAGCACTTACCGGTGCACGCCCCGGTACGCATACCGGGAGCGCTACGGGAGTCCGCCATTTTGTGTTTCGGTCGAATTGAGACACAAGATGGAGGACAAACAACGTTCGGAATGGGTAAAAAGGGGCACAGTAGACACCCCCTTACCCTCTAGGTTTTCGGAGGGGAGTTTAGGAGGGGCATATATGCCCAAAAAAAATTGTAACATTTCGCGGGGGAGCGCCCGGTACGCGCACCGGGGAGCGTACTCTGGTGAAAAATAGTGAAAAAAGTTAGAGAAAGATAATCATTTTGAGTGATCAGAGGTAGGGTAGCTCTGAAAAGAGCTTTTGGGTTCTGTGGCTGATTTAGGTATCTACAAGTAGGTTCCAATGCACAGTCTTAAATTCAGGAGGAATATTCTATTCCCCTCATCTGAGAAGTGCACACCATCTCCTCTGTAGATATCTTGCATGTTGAAACGCAAGTTATTGTTGTATATTGAACCCATTCCATAGTCTCTCATGTAAGCAGAAACAGATTTATTCACATGTTTACGTGCTTTCTCAAATTGTGGACAAAATTGGTTGGACCAGTTCCATTTCTGTCTTTGGCATATATTGGAATATACCAAGGCAGTTTGTGGAAAAAGTGTCATCAATTTATCAAAGGTGTCCTTTAAAAGCATTTCCAGACCAACCCCAGTCAAAGTGCCCAAGTCGTTTCCACCACAGTGCAATATTAAGAGGTCAGGGTTTGGCAGATGCAAAAAGGTTTTCACCAATGGTATCAATTGGTGACATCTCAATCTTCTCTGGCCAATCCACTTGATTTCCACATTTGATAAATCAAGGTTGTGAAAATTTCTGCTAGTTGCATACCTTTGAGCCCAGTGGATGTAGCTATGTCCAATAATGCACACAGAATACATGATGAGAGAAGGTTCTGGTGCAGTCAGAAGTGTGGGAATGAAATGGCAGTTGGAATAGTAGGAGTTTACAAAAAAATAATTGTGGAGTTTCACTGCTCTTGAATCACAAGCAATGATTGGTGGATTCAGATAGTTGAAAAGTAAAAGTTAGGGTGCATGGTTGTGTTTTCTGAAAGAAGCAATTTGAATGGTTAAGAAAAAGTTAATTAAAGAAACATTTCATCGGATAAGCTGGTGTATTGAGAGGTCAAACATCCTTGCTTAGTTCATTTGCAACATTGTAGAATAAACCTTTGAACCTGAGAGTTCAGTAAGGAGGGAGTTGCTATGGTAACAGATAGAAAGTGCTGAGGGGGGAAGGGTGTTGGTTTGAAAATAGTGAGGGAAGAGTTTTGATTTGTTGAAATGAGGCATATCTGGGTAGAATTAGAGATTTTCTGTGCCATTCATGGTTGCAATGTCTGGAGTGCATACCTTTTGCTCTGCTAAAGAAACATTGGTGTGTGTGTGTCTGACACTGTTCTCTATCTCCCAAAGCATTTGTAAAGGTAAGAAATGATTCATTTAATTTAGATAGAGACTTGTATGCTCTATGGAGAAGATTTTGAAGCAGACTGTTTTTTTTAATGTTGTTCTGGATCATATTTTTTGATAATGCTTGGTTAAAACATTTTAATGGATAGAGGAATTGTATTTTGGGAAATAGTGAATTTTCAGTAGTGAAATAGAATGCTTGTACATAGGACCTGTGCTGTGTTTCTAAAATGTTTTTTAAAAAACAATTTAGGGGTAAATGCATGCATTTTATATTTTTGAGAATGACTTATTAGTGCTTGCCTCAATAAATAAATATATTTGAACCTTTTACAATGATGTCATCTGCACTACCTCAGATTAGGATGAAGATTGAGTTTCTTTTTGGTTGGTTTGTGTCATGTTTTTGGATAATGCTTGGTAAATAGGTTTTGCAGCATAGGGGAATTGCATTATGTAAAATTGAGAAGTTTCTCTAGTGACATGGAATGCTTGTACATAGGACCTGTGCTGTGTTTCTAAAATGTTATTTTAAAAACGATATTGGTGTAATTGAATGCCTTTTATATTTTTGAGAAGGAATTATTAGTGTTTGCCTCATTAAATAAATATATTTCAACCTTTTACAATGATGTCACCTGCACTACCTCAGATTAGGATGCAGATTGAGTTTCTTTCTGGTTGGTTTGTGTCATGTTTTTGGATTATGCTTGGTAAATAGGTTTTGCAGCATAGGGGAATTGCATTATGTTAAATTGAGAAGTTTCTCTAGTGAAATGAAATGCTTGTACATAGGACCTGCGCTGTGTTTCTAAAATGTTATTCAAAAAACGATTTTGGGGGCAAATCAATGGTATTTACATTTGGGCCTTATTTATGATTGCTTTGTGCCGCCGGTGCCTCACTTTTAACATGGGAAAAAAGTGACGCACCGGTGGCGCAAGGCCTTCATAAATAAGGCCCTGAGTTTCTTTGCTGTTGGTTTGTGTCTTGCTTTTTGATAATGCTTGCTAACAACATGTGCAAGATAGAGGATTTGTATTTTGTGAAACAGTGAGGTTTCAGTAGTGAAATTGAATGCTTGTACATAGGACCTGCGCTGTGTTTCTAAAATGCTATTCAAAAAACGATTTTGGGGGCAAATCAATGGTATTTACATTTGGGCCTTATTTATGATTGCTTTGTGCCGCCGGTGCGTCATTTTTAACATGGGAAAAAAGCGACGCACCGGTGGCGGAAGGCCTTCATAAATAAGGCCCTGAGTTTCTTTGCTGTTGGTTTGTGTCTTGCTTTTTGATAATGCTTGCTATCAACATTTGCATGATAGAGGATTTTTCAAACACAGCACAAGTCGTAAGTACAAGCATTCCAGGTCACTAGTGAAACTTCTCAATTTTACATAATACAATTCCTCTATGCAGCAAAATCATTTTACCAAGCATTATCAAAAAACATGACACAAACCAACAGGAAAGAAGCTCAATCTGTTTCCTAATCTGAGGTAATGCAGATTACATCATTGTAAAAGGTTCAAATATACTTATTTAATGAGGAAGACACTATTAATTCCTTATGAAAAATATAAAAGCCATTCAATTACCCCAAAGTCGTTTTTAAAATTACATTTTAGAAACACAGCACAGGTCCTATGTACAAGCATTTAATTTCACTACTGAAAATTCACTATTTCACAAAAGACAATTTCTCTATGCAACAAAATGTTTAAACCAAGCATTATCCAAAAATATGAGTAATCTGAGGAAACATAGATGACATGATTGTGAAATGTGCTAATATATTTTTTGAATCATGCAGATACTATCTAATCAACCTTTTTCTATGTAATATTCTAGCCTTGAGTTACTCCCTATTACACCTTTTGTCTGTTTTATACCGTCTCTCTTTCACTTTCTGACTTTTTTTTCTCTCTTCCTGTCTGACCTACTTCTTGTAACATCCTGTCTCTGATTTACTTCCTCTTACACCCTCTCTCAAACTTACTCTCTGTCTCTTCCTTTAGAGGTTTTCTTTGTTTTAGTCTCTTTTACAACCTTTTCTCTTCTAACACCCTCTCTCTTTGTTACTTCCTGTTACACCCTCTCTCTGTTTTACACCCTGTTACATCCTTTTTCTGACTTACTCCCTTTTTTGACTTACTCCCTCCCCCTATTACATCCTTTTTCTGTCTTTCAACATATTATACACTCTCTTTGTCTTAGTCCTTTCGTATGTTTTACTCCCTCTACCTGTTTCTTTGTCTGAGTCTCTCTGTGTTTTTGTGTTACTCCCTCTAGCTGTTTTTCTTTGTCTTACTCCTAGTTATATAGTTGCTGTGGTATAAACTTAGATATGTTGCAAATTAGTGTTTATATTGTTTGCTTATTGTCATTGCTTTGTTGTTTGCTAATAGTGGTCTATAATGTGTTTTTTTTTTCTTTACCACAGATTGAAATCAACATTTGAAAAGTAAGCGAAAATGCCGTCAAGGCAAAGGAGAAGAAAAAAATACCATATGGAATACAACAAAATCAGCAACGTAATTAAAGCAATCCTCTACAACAAGTACTTCAAAAAACACCAAAAAAGCTCCTGGTAAGACAACTAAGTCTTTTTTTCGCAACATATGTAGAACAAAAACAAATGTTAACGGTAATGTGAAGATCCAGAAGGAGAGAGCAAATTTGAAAAGGAAGGAGAGGCCCTCAAAAAATGTCTCTACTGGAGCAGGAGAGAAGAGTATGGATAGCAATAGAAGGCAAAATGTATTTAGGGACATTCGTAGACGAATGTTTCGCAATAGGGTAGTTTTAAATTTGCTAAAAAATGAAAAGAAAGGTAAACAGAGAGCTGCTTTTTACAAGAAAAAGAAAAGTGTAGAGAAGATTGTTGATCAGGCTTTTGAAGTTAAGAAAACATTATTTATTTTAGTAATTAATAGAATTAGGATACTTTTTTTTTTTTTTTTTTGGCAGACCTTTATTGCACATTATTCATATACACAGCGGAGTGCCTACAACCCACTGTTGGGGCCGGCCGCAATCGGTGCACCACAATTATCATATAAGCTTAACATCAGACGTCATAGGCACAATTGCAGGAGTCCAAAAGTCTTAGCTCACGTAGGCACTCACAGTTAATCCAGATGTAATATTTACAGCACACCCGTAGAGTGCGGTCGTACGCCCCCATGTGATCTCGGTCTATTATCCAGTTTTTAATAAAGAAAGGTAACCTCAACAAATCCCAACCCCACCCCCCCGTCCCATCCTGGTTTCAGTGAGTAGTCCAAGTCTAGTAGGCATGATGTGGTCGGGCCGCTAATACAACATATGTTTAACAGCACTTCTCAGGTAGGGAACGTTCACCCTTCTCCCAGAGCCTTCCAGAGGCCATAGCGAGGACCAGTGACTACGGGTACCATGCCAGCCCTCACAGCTCACTACGTTCTCACTGCCGTGACCACCGCCCAGGTATACATACCATATACAGTGCCAATCAAACGCCTCCGCCCCACAAGTTTCTCAAGCCGCTTCTTCCTCGCAGTCTGATAACGCAGCAGTCACACCCTCGTCGCTATCGGTGTCTGTTAAAGAGAGCATGTAGAGCGTAAACGGAGCCCAGACATCCCTCGGGCGAGATGTCTCAGGTAACTCATCATAGTAACAGGTCAATTGATCCCTGGAATAGGCCATATCCTTCAGCCACATCTGCACCTCAGGCGCTCTCCTTCCTCCCCAGACCATAGCAACCCTCCTTCTGGCTAGTTGAAGCGCCAGTATTACAAGCCGCCGTGACGGCGCAGCCACCCCAGAGGCAATGCCCAACAGACACAGGCGCACATCCAGTTTCACCTCAGTCGCGGCCATGACAGTTAGCCTTTCAGTCACTTCCTTCCAATAGTCGTATACGCGTGAGCAACCCCAGGCCAGGTGTATAAAGTCAGCGTCCTCAGCTCCGCAGCGGACACATTGGGCAGTGGACCTGAGCCCATATCGTACCAGTTGGGCCGGAGTATAGTACCACTGTTGTAGAAACTTATAATGCAGAAGGCGGAAGTTGCCATTGATCACATACCCCCCGGTCATAGCACAGCATTCATTCCAGTCTTCATCACTCAGCGGTTCCGGGAGACTCCTATCCCACCTTGCTCTGGCCAGGGTCGCCCCCCCGCCCTCATCTTCCTGCGCAGCCTTATATAATTTAGATAGTAATTTAGTCCTGTCCTTGACCGTATAGAGCAACTGCAACGCACCCAGGGCCAATGGTTCCTCCGGATATGTTGGGTATAAGTCACGCACAGCAGCACGCAGTCTGACATACACAAAGGTGGACATAGTAGCGTTCGTCGAGCGGGCGGTCATCTCCTGAGAGGAGAGGAACGAGGCCCCTGGAAACAGGTCCCCCATAGTCTGCAGTCCAGCCTCCCGCAGAGTCTGGAGCCCACCTGGCTCACCCGAGACAGAGATATCCGAGTGATAAAGTAGCGGCATGGCCGGAGCGTAGAGCGGCAACCTGCCAGCCCGTTTACCCAGGGTAGTCCAAGCAGTCGCCGTGAGGCGCACCGTATCAATCTCCCCTTTCTCAAATACCGAGTGCTTATTTACTATCATAGCCCTTAGTGGATACGGCAGAACTGCGCTTGCCTCCAATGCTACGTGCGGAGTGTATGGCGGAGAGTTTATCCAGTAGCTCGCAAAGTGTGCCTGTGCGCAAAGATAATAAAGTCTCATATCCGGCAAGGCAAACCCACCCAAATTGTATGGCTTGGTCAGTACCTCCCAAGTCACTCGCGGCCTCTTACCGGCCCAGGTGAGAGCTATCAGCAGGGACCGCAGCCTCGCAAAGAAGTGTGATCGTAGTGGGACCGGAATGTTGACGAATAGGTAAAGAAATTTCGGCAGCACTACCATTTTAATCAAAGACACGCGATCCGCCAGAGTCAGTGGGAGTCGAGTCCATCTCGCCACCTGGTCTTCCAGGTTGGAGATGGCAACGCCATAATTTGCCCGTATGACTTCTTGGTAATCCCTGTGCACCCAAACACCCAGGTATCTAATTGATTCTGCCGCCCACTCCAGCGGGAATTCCAGTGGAACTTGGCGAGTGACGTCCGTGAGGGGCATCACTACTGACTTGTCCCAATTTATGGTCAGCCCTGAGTGCCGGCCGAATTTAATGAATTCTCGAAGTATGCGCTCCAGGTGTTGCGCCGGGTCTCTGACGTATAGGACCATGTCGTCAGCGTACATTGACACTGCCAACGATCTGAGAGGGAACTTGAGCGCTGCCTCCGCATACCTCTGACGCAAGACACAGGCCAGTGGTTCCATCATTATGGCAAACAGCAGGGGCGATAGAGGGCATCCCTGCCTTGTCCCCCGTTGTATTCGAAAGGAGGCAGAGACGTGACCATTAACCCTGACTCTCGCCGTGGGTGCATTATACAACAGGGCGATTAGTGACGTGAAGAAGAGAGGTACTCCCATCCGATGCAGAACGGCCAGCATATACTTCCACGCCACCGAATCAAAAGCCTTGGCGGCATCAAGCATAACTGCCACCGCGGCCAGGTCTGGCTTAAGGAGATGTAGTACTGCGAACAAGGTTCTCAGGTTGTGAGTGGTGGATCGGAGGGGGATAAACCCCGACTGATCGGGTAATACCATAACCGGCAGAAGGAGGCGCAGTCTCGTGGCTAGCACTTTGGCTATTATTTTAACATCAGTGTTTATTAGTGATAGAGGACGGTATGATTCGCACCTATTTAGAGGCTTTCCGGGCTTAGGAAGCGCCACCAAGAGTGCCTCTCTCATAGTACCCGGAAGTTGTCCGCATTCAAAAGCTTCTTCTAGGACCATGGCTAGTCGCGGAATAAGCAAATCAGCATATGTTTTATAAAATTCGGCGGGCAGGCCATCTGTGCCAGCCGCCTTCCCATTCGGCAGGGCCGCTATCGCGTCTCTGAATTCCGCCTCGGTGACATGATGCATTAGGAATTCCTGTTGACCCCTGGAGAGCCACACCAGCGCTACATCCTCCAAATACCGCGAAATTTCTGCCTCGTCCGCTGTTTCTCTATGTTCATAGAGTTGCGCATAATGTCTCGAGAAGCAGTCAAGTATGCCATCCGACGTAGTCACCACATTACCCTGATCCTCAATTTCCAACACAGTGCAGTGCCTAGCCCAAGGGTCCCGAATTCTATCAGCTAGTCCCCTGCCCGGCCTACCCCCCTCTCCATAATATCTGGCTGTAGCGCGTTTGGATAGAAATTTCACCTCTTGGTCGGCCAATTCATTATAGTCTGTGACCTTTGTCCTAACATCCACTAGCAACGTGCTGTCGTCCCCTTCCTCCAGCCGGCGTTCTAAAGCCAACAACTCCCTCTCCAGTCTGGACATAGAGTCTCTGATGGACGTGAGGACCCCGGACCGCAACCCGATACATGCACCCCTCACCGAGACCTTAAAGGCCTCCCACACCGTGATCATACTATCTACAGAGCCCACATTGGCCTCAAAGAATTCCTCAATTATCTGCCGCAGACGCTCACACAACACTTGATCCGTTAACACTCCAGGGGAGAGTCGCCAGGTAAATGGGGCAGGAGCATGAGTAGGTATCCGCAGCTTCAGAGCAACAGGGGCATGGTCCGAAAGTGTTCGGGGCAGGTGTTCCACATTCAGCACCCATCCACTCACATCTCGGGTCAACAACCAATAGTCCAATCTCGACCACGTATTGTGTGCAGATGTGTAGCAAGTCCCCTCCCGCCTGCCAGGATTTTGCAAGCGCCAAACATCCAACAATTGCAGCCCATTCATACCCTCGCGCACCGCATCCGCCCCTCTCTTACATTCACAAGGCCGGTCGTGTCTCCTATCCAACTCAGAATCCAATGTGATGTTCCAGTCTCCCCCACAGAGGAAAGCTGACGGTGGTAGATTGTACAGTTTGTTCCAAAGTGCAATGAAAAAATCAGGGTCATCTATATTAGGACCATAGACATTGAGAAGCGTGATCAAAGTGCCGCACAGTTTACCCTGCACAACAATATATCTTCCATCCTGATCGACCTCCTCATGTAACACCTCAAATGGAACATTCTTTTTTATCAGAATCATTACCCCACGGGCATAGGATGAATAGGACGTGGCCCACCTCGCACCCGCCCACTGTTTGCCCACCATTTCGGCCGCCCCCCCCTTGAGATGCGTCTCTTGTAGAAATACCACTTGTACCCCATGTCTATTTAAGAAGGCAAGCATTTGTCTAGTTTTTAGAATTAGGATACTTAACAAGGCAATTGATGTTTTCAAATCGAACAGTAGATGGAAAAGAATAATTAATCAGACTAATTTTTGTGAAGTATTTTCTGGAGAATGGATGCATAGTTCAAGTTCAGAGCCATTTATTAATGAGGAGAGTAACTTTCAGGAAAATGATTTGGTGCATGCAGTTGACACCAGTGGTTGAGCATATGAGGTGAAAGATGGTTGTCCGATGGAAAAAGAGAAACTTGTGTCTAGAGATGCAGAAGAGGTGTTAGCAGATGACGTTTTAGGGAGACGTACTAAGGGTCCAGTGTATACATGGAAGTGCAGTAGTATTTGTAGTGTGCGACAGGATTCAATCGATTTGCTTCGACATTTCTGACGTACATATAGTAAGAAAAGTGTAAAACAGAAAGTGAAGATCTTGCAAGAGTTAGATCCTTGCAGACTGAGAGAAAACACAGGTTTGCATGGGCATTCACTGGCTTGTCTTTCTAGAAAAGTATGTCAGAGTGTTTTTCACCATTTTAGGATGTTAGCCGTGCATCATAATAAGGTGAGGAAATTAGTGAGAAGGATGTATTATGCAAAAAGTCCAGCACTTAAGCTTAAACAGTTAAACAGTGCTCTTTTCCATGGATCTGAAGTAGATGTGAAGACTATTTGTGAAGAAATTGAGTTTTTTTATTTTGGGAACAAAGAGGACAGTGTAGAAATGGAAATAGTAATGGATGGTAATGTGGAAGACAATGTACAGATTTCAAGTATAGAAAAGTTTGACGAGGAAATTACCAAGTTTAAGGTGAAATCAAGTGAAAGGCCTAATTTAACTTGTGTGTGTTGTCGACGGACTCATTATAAGATTCAGACTAGGTTAGTTGATTTATATGCAAAAGGTGAATTGGAAAATAATAGTGAATGGAAGGATTTTGTAAGTTATTTGTTGGTGGAGAATTCTTTCGATTTGAGTTTTGATGAACGTATTTGTACTTATTGTTTGAAAAAATTAAATGAAAATAGAATGCCTGCTAGAGCTGTTCATAATAATCTTCAGTTGATAGATATTCCTACTGAATTGATGGATTTAAATACTTATGAATCAATTTTGATTCAATGTGTCCATCCTTTTCAAGCTATTGTTCGCATGGAGCCTAAGATAGGGAAATTACCTCCTACAGATTTACAAAGAGGATTAAAGGCAAGAGTTGTTTATTTGCCTCTAGATGTCAAGAAAAATATTGATACAATTGGTGTAGAAAGAGTAGAAGAGGATCCTCTGGTTATTCTAGTTAATGGGGTTCCGACAAAGAGTAAGAAAATCTGGCAAGATTTAGTGGATGTTAGGAAAGTCAAAAAGGCAACGTTGTATTTGGTCAAAAACAATGAGTACTATAAAGATGTACGTTTTGGAGCAGAGGAAACAGCTACAGAAGAAGACAGTGATTGTTCAGTTGGCCAAATTTAAAAAGTTGATGTGTCTAGAAGTGAAGAAATATATGAACATTATACTGTTCATCCTTTGCATTCCAAAGAAGTAATGGGGAATGCAATTGATTTGTTTCAAATGAAAGCAGCAAAAGGAAGTCCTATTAGTGTATGGGAAGAAAGTTTGGAAGCTCGTTGTTTTTCACAGTTATTTCCAACAGGTCGAGGTGGACGATATGACGATCGACCAGTTCAAATTCCTGCAGCTGAATACCGGACTTTAAGATTATATGCTGAAGATCCAAGGTTTCGTCAATGCATTCTGTATTTGTTTCAACTACTGTATGAAAGTGATTTGTCTGGGCTTTCTTATGCAGTTAATCATATACTGAAAAGTAGAGCTCATCTGCAAAATGTTTCGGCGAGGGACTTTATGGAGAAAGTCAATCTGCAAGACAGTATTTTGGAATCTCAGCTAATCAATCTCATGGCATGTCAGCGTGGAACAAACGAGTATTAGTTCCGTCGTCATGGGGAATTGAAATGTATGCTAAGAAACTTAGGAACTCCTACATGGTTCCTCACTCTTAGCTGTGGTGAGTATGCATGGGATGACTGACTTCAATTTCTACAAGAGGCAAATGGAAACATACAAAATATAGAATTGAAAACACCTGGAGAAATGTGTTCTTTGGATCCAGTGAATGTTTGCAGATATTTTAATCATAGATTTGAAGCTATGATGTCTTTTGTTACCAACAAAAAAAATCCTCCTCTTGGAGAGGTTTTGCATTTCTTTTGAAGGAAGGAATATCAAGCGAGAGGAGCTCCTCACATACATATGTTGTTATGGATTAAAGATGCACCCAAATTTGGAACTGATTCGGATGACACAGTGATGAGTTTCATTGAAGAATATTCAACATGTGCTGTTCCAAAAACTACTGAAGAAAACAGTTTAAGGCAACAAGTTTTACGTTTTCAATCTCATCATTGTGGAAAGTACTGTCGTAGAAAATTTAAAAACAAGAAGAAATTCTACACGAAATGTCGTTTTGCGTTTCCACGACCAATGATTTCTAAAGGAAGAGTAAATAATTTGATGTCTTCTCTGCGACATACTGTGACAAGGAAATCACTAAAAAATACATACAATTTAAAAAGAAACAAAGAGTCCAAGTACATCAACGACTACAACCCAGTGATTTTATCCTTGTGGAATGCTAACATGGATATTCCGTTCGTTGCTGACAACTCTATTGCTGTGGCTCGATATGTGACGTCTTACATCACAAATAAAGAAAAGACTGAACTGAAGGAAATGTGGGAAGACATTTCACATGAAAAGAGTATAAGTAAAAAATTATACAGTTTCAGTCTAAAGATGTTGTCGCATCGAGAAATTGGAGCATATGAATGTTCTGATCGGTTATCATCAGCAAGTCTCTATGCCAAATCAAGAACAATCATTTGGGTGAGTCTAGGTCTTGCTGCAACACGAAACCGAGTTTTGAAATCTGTACAAGAAATTGAATATTTGGCGGAAAAAGAACCAAACAGTACAGATATTTTGAAGACAAACATGTTGGATACATACTATCCAAATAGAAATACTCACCTTGAGAACACTTGTTTGTATGAAGTTCTGCAAAACTACAGTTATAAGAGGAACATCACAGAAGATATCAATAATGGAAAATATGCGGTCATTGGGTATGAAGGATGTCTCATGAAGCAGAGAAAAGGCCATTTGATTAATCATCGAAAATTGAGTTGCGAATCTCCAGACAAAAGAGAATTTTACTATTTAGCTCTTTTGCAACTCTTTAAGCCATGGCGTACAGAAGAGGAACTACTTGGAGATTTTCTCTGTTATGAAGACTCTTTTAATGCAACCAAGGATACCATAGAATGTCCTGTTTTTCCAAATTATCTGCAAATGTTGAACGAAGAAATAGAGCAAGAAACCACAATTGCTGAAGAGATTGCTAAAGACAGTTCTCAAGACAGTCAGAGTTCTACTTCATTGAGTCAGGATCCACTAGGAGGACCAATTATTAAAAATGAAGCTGCAACTGCCATGGATGAGGTGGAAAGAGCTATGGAACAAGCTCAAGAGGATGTAGTTAACTTAGAAGATTTGGTAAAGCAACTAAACGTTGAGCAGAAAATGATATATGACGAAGTCACAGAACAGATAGAACAGGGATTCAGGAAACAAAAGAGGTCGCTGTACTGTTCCTATGGGAAATGGGAGGAGTGTCTAGCTGGCATGACCACAGATGTTAGAGTAACATCCTGGGGCATCCATTTTGTTGGATATAATGGCCTCACACACCCCGAAGGATGTCATGCTTCATCATCGGCAGTTGCTCCTCGTCGGGGAGGCGGTGCAATCCCCGACGGGCTCACCTCAAAGAGGGGCTCTTTGGCGGAGATCTTTTTCCAACTGCCTTATGGTGAGGTGGGGGTGTGTGGACCGGGCTAGGTGTGGTGATGTGTGGGGTATTAAAATGTAGCAAGGGGTACCGGAATTCAATTTATTCAGGGGGTCCCCTGGCTGCAGTTAAAAAGAGGGGTTAGGCTCACTATGAGTCAACAAGTTAGGTCAGGTGACCCTAGATGAGGCTAAAGGTGATGAAGGTCGACATGTTTCACGCTATGGGTATAGTCACCCGCGATTCATCAGGACCGTGTAAATGTGCAGTGTCAAAACATGCTAGTGTCATGTATGTCTTATGTTTACCTCTGTGGGTACTCCTATGCCTGGACATAAGGGAGAGAAAACAGGGAAAAACATTAGATGCTGCTATGCATGTCAGTAATTCCAGTCAGTGCCAGCGTATTTCTATAGTGTAAGGCATGCCTTAAGAGTTTGAGAAAACATGCCTTGCAGCAAAGTCTGTGTGCAAAGTGCCCAGTGAAACGCGTCTCCGCCTTCTTAGTAAGGTCACATGGTTCAGGGAAGTACTATGGCGGCATGTATTGACTAGTGATGTCGCCAAAAAACATACTTGCTTGTGTTTCACAAAACAGGAGTAGCCAAATCCTCAAAAACTGCGGTTATTGATTAAAATCTTTTTAAGTTCCTTCTAAACTGGTTTTAATTGTTTGCTTTTAGTCCACATTCCATCACCAACCTCCTCACAAGCTCAACAGTTGTGTGTGCTTTTTCACTGGGCACTTTGCACACAGACTTTGCTGCAAGGCATGTTTTCTCAAACTCTTAAGGCATGCCTTACACTATAGAAATACGCTGGCACTGACTGGAATTACTGACATGCATAGCAGCATCTAATGTTTTTCCCTGTTTTCTCTCCCTTATGTCCAGGCATAGGAGTACCCACAGAGGTAAACATAAGACATACATGACACTAGCATGTTTTGACACTGCACATTTACACGGTCCTGATGAATCGCGGGTGACTATACCCATAGCGTGAAACATGTCGACCTTCATCACCTTTAGCCTCATCTAGGGTCACCTGACCTAACTTGTTGACTCATAGTGAGCCTAACCCCTCTTTTTAACTGCAGCCAGGGGACCCCCTGAATAAATTGAATTCCGGTACCCCTTGCTACATTTTAATACCCCACACATCACCACACCTAGCCCGGTCCACACACCCCCACCTCACCATAAGGCAGTTGGAAAAAGATCTCCGCCAAAGAGCCCCTCTTTGAGGTGAGCCCGTCGGGGATTGCACCGCCTCCCCGACGAGGAGCAACTGCCGATGATGAAGCATGACATCCTTCGGGGTGTGTGAGGCCATTATATCCAACAAAATGGATGCCCCAGGATGTTACTCTAACATCTGTGGTCATGCCAGCTAGACACTCCTCCCATTTCCCATAGGAACAGTACAGCGACCTCTTTTGTTTCCTTAGTGCAAAACACGGACACAAGCTGCAACTGGACCTTCCACCCACCTCGTGGGTGGTTAACCGTGTCCGTCGATCGATTGATCTCCTTCTCTAATCTCCCTCCTTTTGATACAGAACAGGGATTCAGACATGAGAAAAAAGAGTGCTCATGTACATCATTTAAGCCTATCCGACTGTACGTAGGTGGAGAAGCGGGGACAGGAAAAAGTTTTCTAATTAAAGCAATTTCAACTTATCTGCAGAAAAGGACTGATTCACCGCTGTCTTGTGTTGTAACTGCTCCAACTGGACTGGCAGCACATAACATTAAAGGGATTACTCTACATCGTTTACTGATGCTGCCAGTTGAGCATGGTAATAAATTGCATTACAACAAGCTATCTGGAGATGCGTGTTCTGAAGATTCCAGTGTCCTGAAGAAAATGAAACTTCTTATCATTGATGAAGTAAGCATGGTCTCAAATCTAATGCTTGCTTTTGTGCATTTGAGAATGCAAGAAATTCTTAGAACAGAGTATGATGTGTTATTTGGAGGAAAACACATTATTGTTTTTGGAGATCTACTGCAGTTGACTCCAGTAAAAGGACAACCAGTGTTTAAAATGCTCACGCATGAAGATACCAGGAAGTCGCTTGGAAGCATTGCAAATGTTAATATATGGTTACATTTTAAATATGCAGAACTGCTTCAAAATATGCTACAGGCAAAGGATGAAGATTATAAAAATATTCTACAAGATGTAAGAATCGTAAAAGTAAGCGAGCTTGGGAAAGAAGCTTTACATGCTCGATTAATTTAAAAATTTGTATCCAAATGAAAACATTCGTCCAGAGAATATTTTTTAAAAAATTACTGAGAAGAAACCTGGGATATATTTGATGCCAACTCTGCAGGAATGTTCCATCTTAAACCACAAAATGTTAAAGTTAGAAAATGAAGAGATTGTGAAACTGGAAGCAATAGATAAAATAGAGCATATGGGTGCAACAATTGTTTTGTCAGAAAATTTGAAAACAAAATTGGATTCATTAGAGAAGAGTATATCTAAAACAGCTGGTTTTGAAAAGACTCTCAATGTGTGTTTAAATTGTCGTATCATTTTGAGAAGGAATTTAAATGTTGAAAGAGGTCTGGTAAATGGAGCAATGGGTCATGTTGTTGATTTTGTGAATTATAGAAATAGATATGGAATTTAATTTTTAAAAATAAAATTTGATGGCATTGAGCAAGTACAACAAATCAGTCGTTATTCTGCTAGATTTTTGCTTGCAAAAGACTTATATGTTCGCCGAAAACAGTTTCCTGTTTGTTTGGCATATGCGGTGACAATTCATAAATCTCAAGGTTTAAGTGTAGATAGTGCTTTGGTGAACATTGGAAGTTCTGTGTTTAAAGAGGGTATGGCATATGTGGCATTATCACGAGTCAGAACTTTATCAGGATTGTACTTGATTGAGTGTGATGAGACAAAGATTTGTGCAGATCTAGATTGTGTTAAAGAATACAATAGGTTAAGAAGAGAGTATGCTCCACATTTGCTTCAATATCCTCTGTTTGAAAAACGTGTGGTAGGCCGAAAAACAAGAAATGAAAATAATTGCAGTGAGGTAGTAGCAAAAAGACAAAAAGTAGATGAAACTGTAATTGTAAGCAGAAAGAAAAAGCATTCTGTTCAAGATGTTGTTGGATTTCAATTTGAAAACAGTTCTGGTGTCAACTGCTATGCTAATGTAGTGGTTAATGTTGTTTTTTTCCTTAAAACTTTACAAGAACAGATTGTTGAAAATCGGGATCAACAATTCTGTGGTTTATTGAATTCTATGTTTCAGACATGTAGTAGTGATAGAGCAAAAATAGAAAGTGTAACAGAAATTCGAAATATTTTAGATATGTGTTCTGGTCAAGATACATTTTCACAGAACATTCAGCAGGATTGTCAGGAATTGTGAATGTATATGTTTGGTGTTTTGGAAGATGAAGGAGTAGATGTAGAAATTCTTTTTAGCCTTTCTTATCAATGGCAGCATGATTGCCACATGTGTAGTTTATCAAGTACTACAAGAATAGACACTGAACGATTTATATATTTGACTTTACCAGACTGCAAATCAGTGTCATTTAATAATCTAGTTAAAGCAGCTGATCATAATATGGTGTGTACCCAATGTAAGTGTCCAATGCTGTCCACATTATTTATACAAACTTATGGTCAGTATGTCATTTTAGTTTTCCAACGATGTAGACCTGATGGAACTAAATTGGAAAGGGGCAACCACTCGGTCCCCCCGAACGTATGGTTGGGTGCCCCGATCCTCCCGGGAAACCATTTTGGGCGGGAGGCGTGTCTCGGCTGGTATGCCCGAAGCGGCGTAGCCGGGGCGCGCCTTTTCCCGCCCAAGAGGGGTTGTCCTAGACACCTACACCGATGGCCACGCCCAGTAGGCGTACCGGGGGAGGGTAACCGCCCTCCCGAAGAAGGATAAATAGAGCGGGAATCCGAAGAAGCGTCCTCTTGTTCCTGTGCTTGGAAGGCTGCACCCACTCGTTGCTCGTGAGCCCTCGACGGAACAAGGAGCAATTTTGAGAACTTGTAATTCTTGTGTTTCTCTTTCAGTGACTTTACAGCGAAGGGTCCAGGACCGTGTTGATCGACCCGGAGTGGATAATCGAAACCATTTCTGGCAAGAAGGCAGGAAAGGGTTCTGAGCCAGACCAGATGCTTCGCATGTTGGTGAACAGAATGGCGAGAATGGAACGAAGCATCGGACAAGTCCCAGCGCTTGGTCGGGATATGGCGGGCATCAAGGAACAACTGGCCGCAATGAACAAGCCTGGTAACCCGAAGAAGGTAATAGGCCCGAGGGTAGAGGGAAACGGGTCAAGAGGAGAGCGGTTGCAGGGGAGGTTCCGGTCCCGGAGGTGCCCCCAGTCATCCCTGCCATACCATCTGATGACCCAGTACCAACCCCAGACGCGGGTCAACCGATTCCGGTTGTGATTACGCCCGCTAACGATGAGGATATGCCTCCTGAATTGGCCACCCAGTTGGCCGCATGGCTCAATAAGAATGCAGGGGGTGCTACGGTGCCCAGAGACATGGCCGAAGAGGCCAAATTACTAATCCAGCAGTTGCGGCAGTCGCAAGATGCCGCGAAGGCAAATCTCCCTCTTGTTTCCCCACAGGTGACACCGGAAGGACCGGCAGCTGGTCTCGAGAAAACGGCGGGAACAACGACCGAACCGGGTAAGCTCGCTTTGCCAGTGGCGGGGGAGGGCTCATTACCCTCAAGGCGGGAGAGGGTGGTTCAACATATCCCGATGGCCACGAAAGAATTGATATGGGCAGACAAGTATGTCAATATGTTTTCGTTGTTGACTGACCATTGCGAGATGGAATATGCTAAAACACAGAAAGATTTGTGGCACCAAGCGTCTGGCGCGCCAAGATGGCAGAGTTCAGGGTGGAGGAGACGATAACGAATTGGGCGAAGGCCTTTGCAATGTTTACTGCGATTATTGGTGAACGTAAGCCCGAGGTATTGACCGAACTGTCTTGTTATCAGGCTCGTATAATGGGTTTTTATGAAATGTATGAGGGGGACGAATGGAAAGGTTACGACATGAAATTCCGTAAAGCGAAAGAGTATGATTCCTCTCTGACATGGGATTGCCTCGACTCAATTTCTTGGCATAAGCAGCTCCTGCCTGGGACGGCAGGGACACCCTCGCCAGGTGGGAATGGGTCGGGTGTTTCCCGCCAAAAGCCCGCGGTGCCCTTGTGGTAAATATTTGATTTACCGTCCTAATTTCTATGCAGGTAAGTACTTAACAAAAATAACTCAATCGGAAAGAAAGAGGCAGAGTCCGTGGTGTTAGAGTTCTTAGGGGTTTTATTCCTTAAAAAGGAATGGTCATGGTACCAGATCGGATATCTTGTTCCTGCCACCACTGGGGTGCAGGAAGGGATAGAGCATACTTTATTGACAAGACATAACTTTTATACTTAAATCATACAAGGAATACCAATGCAGTAGGCGTAACAGCTGAGAGAAACAAGATAAGAGCATACACGTGTTAGCAATACGTAATCAGAAGGCGTAAACTAGGCGTGAACATAGAGGCGTGTGCTAGAAAACGTCATATGTAAGTGTCACAAGTAGGTGGATACATAGCAGAATCTTGCAATGTCAGCAGAAATCGGAGGTCTGGATGCGCGCGCAGCTGCATGACGTGTGATTGACGTGAAGCTGGAGGGTGCAGGGGACTTGACATTTACACTAACGGAAAGAGACAGAAGTCTGGCATGTCAGATCAACTTGTTCCTATATCATATCTAATATCTGATGTTTGGGAACCATATTATCTAGAGGGAAAGGTCTCTTGGGCAGAGGCTATTCTATATTGACTGTGAGTGCGTGTATAAGCGTCTAAGTGTCTGCATGAGATGCGAGGGGGCATGGGCCTACCATGGTAACAGAGGCTATGAATTACTTGCACGGAGACAGTGAGGCCGGGCCCTTTGCTCTGCAGCTGGAAGATGTTTACTTGAACTAGTAGGCAGGAATGTATGTTTGAGGAGCGGAACAGATAATTCGAAGGTTGAATACAGTCTTGGCAGGCAGCAGGCTGAGCTAAGCGCCGTTAGCCGCACAGGGAGTAAGGCAGAGGTCACGGGTACAGAGGCAGCCCAGGCTGAGGCGTTCAGAATCAGAAGGCAGGAAAAGGCTCGATGGCAGAATTCAGGGCCTACTTCGCCAGAGCTGAAAAACGTGTAAAGTACACCACAAAAAGACGTTGGCATGGCATACTTAGGAACGGAAAATTCAACCCATTCAGGGTGGATCTGAAAGAGGACATGTTAACGGTGGACGCAAATGTATTTGCGTCTTCATAGCTGGCACAGGAGGGAAGTTACATGCACTTTAAGCTGGCACATGGAGACGGTGGGGTACACGTTAGGGAACATTTCTCGACCATAAAATTTATATTTCCTCATTCCCTCCTTGTTCCCTACGGACCCTTCATGATATATCGATTCTCATAAACCGATCAGTCTGTTCTTGTAACATTATTTGCTCTTCTTTCTTCTTTTCGCGTTTTAAGTGAAAACTGGAATGTGCAATACATGAAGTGGCGCACAGACCACAAATCGCTGGCCCACACTGTAGGCACAGGCAGCAACTGAATACTATGACAAGGGCAATGCCTAGGAAGGATAAGATCTTCCATCCCCAAGTGGTCAACGTTGTCCAGAACCAACCGGACCAAGTCCAGGTGCCTGGATTCTGATGTATCAAACTTGCAATCTTATGAAGACGTGTAATAGCCTTGTATACTGTAGGCGCGTTTTCTGGAATGAAAACACAGCAACTTGACCCGATGACCTTACAAGCTCCGCCTCTATCTGCTAGGATGACGTCAATAACAAGACGATTCTGGAGAACAACAACCCGCATGGCAGATTGCTCCTCTGTTAAGTTGCCTAGAGCGGAGGCAGTTTCATTCACTACTGCTTCGAGTGTTCTAGTTAATCTGCGTATTAGTTTACTATTTTGGACGGGGCCTGTGAAGAAAAAGAATCCTTTATTGAAATCTGTGTATTGCTCCCATGCCGTTTCAGTATAGTCGACAATCGGGAGATCTCTTCGGAGTCTATTGTTTACTAGATTAGTATTTCTGTGATAATCAGGAGGGGCTAGGAAAACAGGTGGCAGAAGGAATGCAATGTAACAGGTACCATCCCAATCTAGAGGTAAGCGTATGTATGCGGTATGGCCACAAACAAAATAGGAATGACGAGTAGCTCTAAAGGAAGATTTGCCTTGATCACTGAATTCGACCACAGTAGTACATTTGCTATGACCTAAGTGTACTGAACCCTTCTTTCTGACACATAAATCACCTTTTACTGGTAATACTGACATAGCAGGGAGAACTGGTGCAGCTTCGGATTCGACAGTAAGAATCATAAAGTTAATTGTATAATTACCTAATCCATATACTTCATTTTCTAGATCAGTTCCTATTCTAGTGGGAAGTCCCTTTTTGTCAGGGTAACAGGCGTTAAGCAGAACTAAGTTCAAGTTTCCCCAAACCCAGTTTCCTTCGAAAACAGCAATATCAAGATCTAAGGAATTAATTATTCTAAACCATGCTCCACAAGAGCCATTGTGTGTGAACGGGTACGGAAAGAGGGGCAGAACTCCCTTGTATTTCTGATAGGGAGGGAGTCGGCCACATATCCAACAGTTTGTAGCATTGTTAGTCTGATGGGAGTGATGTAACATACTAATGAATGTATTGTTGCGCAGCGCAAGTCTGTAAGATAGTTCATGAGGGGGTAACTCGCTAAAAGAATGTTCAGCAGTGACATTGTAAGCAGAGTGTTCATGCCTGAAGATAGGGTAGTATATGGGAAGCAATATACTAGCAACGATAATCAGAAGACTTAGAAAAAACATAATCAATAATGTCACTATACAGTGACTACGGAGTGATTTACAATATGCATGTTTCTTGAGTTGTCTCTCTCTCTCTCTATCTCGATCTAGGGGATACATGTCAGAAACTATTTAACCGATTCACCTAGGGGAGGACTTAAACAATTAAACTGTCTGACTTGCTAGATCGAAGTTTAGTTCGATACTCCTCTTGGGGAGTTTTCTCTCGTTTTGGAACTTTGAAGTCTTTAGTATTGAGGCAGTCCTTGGAGGGGGTGGACGAGTCAGTTTCTGGCAACAGTTCATTACATTTTTTAATATGACTCGTGTGGATCCACCCCTTTCGGCCCTCCACTTTGATTGCGGTCCTCGTGGTAAGAAGGACGATCTTCGGCTCCTTCCAGCGGGGCTCCAGCGGGCTTTTCCTATCGAAGTTACGAATTAGGACTGTATCCCCGGGACGGACATCGTGTGGCTTCACATCAGTGTTGTCGGGGAAGGCTGCAGCAACCTGTGAACGACATGATTGGAGTGCAGACATCAAGGAGGCAAGGTAATCTGTCAGCATGTTACAATCAACATCGGTTATTTTCTTAGGCATGGGCGTTCCCCACATATTCGGTGGTCTGCCAAAGACCACTTCATACGGTGATAGTCCTGATCTCGAATGGGGGACCATTCTCATATAGAACAGTGCAACTGGCAGGGCGACTATCCAGTCGACCCCTTTTTCTTTACATATTTTTGCAAGGCGTGTTTTCAGTGTCTGGTTATGCCTCTCTACAAGGCCAGCGGCTTTGGGATGTCGGACGCAGTGGAATTTCCACTGATATCCCAGCAGAAGGGAAACCTGTTTCATGAGCTCGGATTTGAATGGCTGTCCGTTATCTGAGTACACGACACGAGGCAAGCCGTATCGTGGGAAGAATTCTCGAACCAGCTGCCTGGCAGTGGTCGGGGCAGTGTAATCTGGGACTGGATATGCTTCGGTCCAACGGGAGAGTGCACAAACAACTACGAGGACGTACTTAAATCCTCGACAACGGTCCATCTGGATATAATCCATCTGGAGGACTTCAAAAGGGTGATCAGGAGGGTGGAATCCACCTTGCTCTACAGGGACGCTTTTACCTGGGTTGAACTGACAACAGATCATGCAAGTACGCACTTTCTGTTTTGCTGCTGCTCGTAAGTGTTTGTTGTACCAGAGATTCTGTAAACTGTCTAACATAGCTTTTTCTCCTAGATGTGCTGGACTATGTGCGGTATTTATTATGACTTGAACCATAGAGTCGGGGAGAAACCATGTAGATTTTCCCTTCGTCATCCAACCTTGATCTGTCCGGATCCCTCCTAGTTCAGTCCATTTCTTCATTTCATCTGGAGTAGCGTGTGTCTGAATATCGATTACATCTAGTGTGGGATCCCTAACTGTCATACAATGTGTCGGTACTATTGTCTTTGTCATATCAGTTGTCTGGGTGTGAGTCAATGCTGTATGTTTTGCTGTTTGGTCTGCCAGGTCGTTACCCTGGGAAATGGAATCTGTAACTTTAGTATGTGCTTTGCACTTCATGATGGATATGCCTGAAGGCAGATGTATTGCTTCTAACAGTGCTTGAATGAGGGGACCGTGTTGGATCTTGGCACCGTGAGAGGTCAGGAAACCTCGTTCTTGCCATAACACTCCGAAGTCGTGTACAACTCCGAAAGCATAACGGGAATCTGTGTATATGTTAACATTTCTGTTCTTGGCTAGTATACAGGCTCGGGTCAGAGCGATGAGCTCTGCTGCTTGAGCGGACAGGGTATCAATACGATATGTTTCTTTAACTTCAGTTTCAGTGGTCACTGCATAGGCGGCCACTAATTCTCCTGTCTTTGTTCTCATACATGAACCATCCACGTAAAGTGTCAGGTCTGGATTTGTCAGTGGAACATCTGTTAAGTCTCGTCGGGGCTTTGTTACTGCATTAATGATCTCTATACAATCATGCGGGGCTGAATTAGTCATAATCGAAGGTAACAATGTTGCGGGATTCAGGATGTTACAGCGTCTGATTTCTATGTGTGGCTGGAATAGTGTCAGTTCATAACCTGTCAGTCGTGCTATAGTCAAGTGTTGAGTCTGAGTTCGGTTTAGAAGAACCTCTACAGAATGTGGAACTTGTACTGTTAATTGATGTCCTTAAACAATTGAATCGCTCTGTCTGATTGCTAGGGCTGTCGCTGCAACTGACTTTAAGCACGCATGGAGTGCCTGGGCTACTGAATCCAATGTACTTGAAAAATAAGCACAAGGCTTATGTGAACCTGCTTGATCTTGAGTGAGGACAGACAACGCTGTACCATCACGTTCTGTAACAAAAAGTGTAAAAGGTTTGCTGTAACATGGTGTCGCTAAAACTGGTGCTTGACATAAAGCTTTCTTTAATTCCTCAAAGGCCTGTGTATGTTCCTGAGTCCAAGGAAGGGCAGTCGAGGTCGCTGCCTCCTGTGTTGTCAACTGAATGAGTGGTTTAGCTAGAAAAGCATACTGAGGAATCCATTGTCTGCAGTACGAGGTGAGGCCTATAAAGGCCCGCACTTCCTTTTGTGTCTGGGGTTGTGGCATATTCATAATTAACTGGATGCGATCAGGAGTGAGCTGTCTCCCCACTTTGGACAGCAAGTGACCCAAGTACACAACTTGCTGAACACAGAATTGTAGCTTCGAAGGAGACACCTTGTGTCCCTTGTCGGCCAGAAAATGCAAAACTGTCAGTGATGCTTGTTCACATTCGGGTTCACTTCGTGCGGTGATCAGCAGATCATCGACGTATTGCAATAAAGCGGTGTTAACTGGCATTTGAATACAATCGAGTTGTCTTTTCAGTGCTTGACTATAGATGCTGGGGCTTTCTGTGAATCCTTGAGGTGCGCGTGAAAATTTGAAACTTCGTCCATTTAAACTGAATCCGAAGAGGTATTGGCTCTCTGGATCAATGGGCACACTGAAGAAGGCGTTCTTGAGATCAATTACAGTAAAGAACGTTGCTTCTGAGTCAATAGCAGTCAATAGGGAAGAGATGTCGGGGACCACAGGGTACTGTGGAACAATGCATTTATTCAGTTCTCGTAAATCAATCACCAACCGATATACTGGCGGTGCATTGGGATCAGTACGTTTAAGAATCGGAATGATAGGGGAATTACAGATATTGGAGTCGGTTTCTACGACCACTCCTTGGGCAATGAGCTCTTCAATGATTTCCAGTAAAGCCACTACAGCATCGGGTGGTAACTTGTATTGTCTGATTCTCGGTAAAACAACTCCTTGTTTGAGTGTAACACGGTATGGTGTGATGTGCATGCAACCTACATCGGTCGGGCCTTGTGCCCACAGGTGTTTCGGTACATTCTTTAATCTGACATCAAACTCTCGTAATACATAGTGACCCTTGAAGTCACGCAAAAAGAGTCTAACTCCTTCCGGAGAACAACATATCACAGCTCCTAGAGCCTTCAATGTTTTGATACCTAACAGATTTTCGGGACATGATTTCGTAAGTAACAAGTCTGTAACACGTGATAATGGACCCACAGCCAGGGGGACTGGTTTCGATACCTCATTTACAATAGGCTGTCCTGAAAAACCAAGGGAAACATTCTGTGAGCCTGAGAGGGGTGCCCCTGGGACTTCATTATGGCTGATTGTTGTGCGGCTTGCTCCCGTGTCAATTAAAAACTTTCTATCTTTTCCCAATACATGACTGTGTACGTAAGGACCCTCTTGATCTACAGGAATCTCAATAAGAGGCAAGCCAACCTCCCTCTCTAGGCTGTTTCATGTGTATCGCTGATAATCGGGATAATCAGATTGGGCATACTGGCACATCTGCCGTGAAACTTGCTGCGTTGCGGCTATGGGCTGTGGCTGTGATACCGCTGCTGTCTGTGCTGTATGTGGTGGAGCATGCATAGGTTGTGAATTCTGTGAAGTCTGTTGCTGACCCTGATCTTGTCTAGGCGGATGCGGTCTTTCTTTAGTTTTACCTGTTGCTATATTGTGTTTCAGGACTGGGCATTCATGTACGTAGTGACCTGGCTGCTTGCAATAATTGCATGTCCCTTTAACGGGAGCTGCGGCATTACCTGTCTGGGTCGTACCCTTTCTCTGGCCGTCGGCTGGAACCGACTGGGCCACTAACATTTTCATTTTCGTGTCTTTCATGCGTCTCTGTTCGTGATCCTGTTCTTCTCTAATTCTGTTCTGATGGTATTGTAACATTTGTAACATCTGGGATGGCGTATTTGCTTGCCATGTACTTTCAACTTTATATACACGGTTTTTGACTGCTGTCAAGGAATTCTCGACTAACTTTGATACAAAAAGATGTGGGTACGACTCGCTACCTGGTTTTAGGCCACTATTAATAATGAAACATTTCTCGAATCTTGAATAGAAGTCACTAGTATCTTCATCGTGTTTCTGTTTACAGGCTGAGATTGCGTCCCAGTCTTCCTTTTTGGTGGTCAGTAATCTTGGCAGAACCTGTACTATCAAACCTGGTAATGCTTTAGCTTTCTCCCCAAGGCCTAGCCCTGGGGTACGAGTTTTCTCCTCGTCTTCTATTTCTGTCCATATAATCTTTTTGTCTCCCACCTCCCATTCTCTTTCCTTGAGTTTCTCGTAGATGCCGGTGGGCAGCAGTACTTTTAACATTTTCATGATATCTGCATATGTGTAGTCTCCCATCAGTAACATGTCTTTAAGTTCTCTGTGAAAACCTGCAGGGTCTTTATCGTGACAGGGTACTAGTTTCTTCATCTCCAATAGTTCTAACTTGGTCAGAGGTGTGTGTACATACACACGTTTCAAGGTATTATCGGTACCCATAACTGGATGTACTTCTCGTAAAGGGTTCTGCCTTTCCAAACGTTCCATATGATACATTTTTCTTTCTGGAGGCGGAGCGGGAACATATTGTGGGCCTAAGAAAGTGTTATATCTGTGCCGTTGTTCTAGAATTATTTGGATTAACTTGGTACTTAGGCCTCTCCATCTATCCATGAGTAGTGCTTCTAATGTATCGTGTAAGGGACCTGGATCAGAATGTTTGTTTCTGTATAACGTGAGGAGGTGCTGAATCATATATATACCTGCTAATTTCTGCTCGTCTGGGGATAGGTTCAGAAATGTCTGCGCTACTGTATCATCATTGTATATATTAGGATTGTCAGCCAATAGTACTGCTGACCGGGCTAGTTCTTGTTCATCCATAGAATTGAGTACATGGTACCCCATTCGTTCTCGAAGCATTTTATCAGTGTCTTGAAACAGATATTCAGGAGAATTCGGTTTTGATATGCCAGAGAGAAAAACTTTCTTGCTTTCTGGACGAATGCCTTTCCTAAGGTAAGTTCCCTTACCTACATACGCTATCGTATTGGTAGTTATTTCTGGTTCTTCAGGTCCTTCCTCCTCTTCGGAGGAAGCATTTTCTTTTTCTTTTTCGTGTATTTCTATTACTGCCTTTCTTATTTTCTTGTACATGCTTGATATACAATTCACCTTATCATGTTTTCCTTCGGCTATATTTTGACCCCACTTGTTTAGTGCTTCCATTTCATCCTGGTCTACCCCAGGCCTGTCTCGGTCTCTTATTAAGCAATTTATGAAAAAACGTAATACATATGCTTGAGTGTCAACTTTTTGATGTGCCAGGGCCTCCTTGATACTTTCGGGATTTTCCCCGGTCTGGACAAAATGATATATCCTGTCTAGGTGATCAGTCATCCCTGGAAATAACATTAAGTAATCTGTAGCTTGTCGTAAGCGTAGTGACGCTATCAACATTCTATCGTCTTTGCCGGGTACTGGGTCGTATCTGCAAACTGGAAGTTGTTCTTTGAGTATGTCGAGACGGGGTGACTGGAGTGTAGGGTGCTTCTGCATGTCTCTAAGGAGTAATCTGTGTGTTGCTGGCGGGGTCTGGTAACCCCCGGTTGCACCTCCTGAGGCGGAGGCTTGGACATTATCCCTCTGTGGAGTCTGTATATGTACTTGAACCTGTCTCCTAATAGGATCAGGCAAAAACGGATTTGGTATCTTAACCTTAGATGTGGGAAGTGGTGGAGGTGGAGGAGCAGGCGGAACAGACTGTTGAACGGGTGAACTTTGTTGCGGTAATGGCTGGACATTGTCTTGGAGTAGGTCGCCACTTCCGTCACCGTCAGTAGGCGGTACGTGGGCACGTGCGTTGGTGTAAACGGGTGCTACATCGTCTAGATAGGAAGCAAGAAATATATCTTTGGAGGTCCTGTGATTTACTTTAGTCGGAACCAATGGTGGTGGCAGATTTTTCGGTGTTTTTGAAGTTGTTTCAGGCGAACCCTCGGCCACAAGATACATACCATTTACAAGATTGTTTCGTGCGCGGTCTACTTGTTCTGCTTTTACTCGGATTCCTTCATTAACTAATTCGTTCTCTCGGGCTCTATCTGACTCTTCTCTATGTCTGTCTTCTCTACGGAGCTCTTTCTCGGCTCGTTTATGTGATTCTTTACGCCACAATTCTATGGCATCTTTCTGTGACTGTCTGGCTTTCTTTCTCCATAGTGCTTCTTCTACTTTCAGGATGCACTCAGCATCCCACGTTCCTATAACGGGCCACTTGTGTTTTTCTTCTAGGTGCTTAGTATAATCGGCCCATAAATCTAGGTACAATATGGCATCTATGCCATGCTTATGGTACATAAAGTTTCCAGGCGTGTCCCTAGGGGGAATAGGAATTTCTTCCTCTAGTATCCCTTTCCTAGTTCCTATCTGTCTTAGTTTATTGAAGAACGGCATCTTGTTACTTAGTACTGGATACTTGTTCTGAACACGGCTAATTACACAAGAACACAATAATGCACATTAAACAATCACTCATACCACGACATTAATCACATGAAAAACATTTTGAACATATATCTCTACCCTAGATACTGGATGTACTGCTAAACAGCACAGATACACTGTCGAAGACAGTGCAAGAACTTGAATAACGGATGTACTGCTAAACAGTACAGATACACTGTCTAAAACAGTGCAGACCGCGTTTGTGTACCCAAACCCGTCTTTACCGGATACATAATAATGCACCCGTCTTGATACGTCCCAGCAATGGTACTCACCGGGAAGCACGGAATCGGAAGGCCTCGGAAAACTCGACTGGACTGGACCGGACTGGACTCGACTCGACTTGACACGTGGATACTTCGGAAACTGGTGGGCCTCTTAACACCTCGGACCTTGCTTCTTTCGGCTAGGCTCTGGTCGGGATCCTCCGCACTCCTCACCGCCTCGTCTGGGTGCTGATCGCAGTCTCCGTCACCTCCGTGGGCCAGAGGGAGAAACAGGAAATCCTGCGGGTACGCGTAGTTCCGTCTTGACTGATGGCAGGGGGCAAAGCTTGCAACGCACCATCCGGCGCGTGGGGTGGGGGAGGGGTCCCTGTTCGGGCGCCAAAATAATGTGGTAAATATTTGATTTACCGTCCTAATTTCTATGCAGGTAAGTACTTAACAAAAATAACTCAATCGGAAAGAAAGAGGCAGAGTCCGTGGTGTTAGAGTTCTTAGGGGTTTTATTCCTTAAAAAGGAATGGTCATGGTACCAGATCGGATATCTTGTTCCTGCCACCACTGGGGTGCAGGAAGGGATAGAGCATACTTTATTGACAAGACATAACTTTTATACTTAAATCATACAAGGAATACCAATGCAGTAGGCGTAACAGCTGAGAGAAACAAGATAAGAGCATACACGTGTTAGCAATACGTAATCAGAAGGCGTAAACTAGGCGTGAACATAGAGGCGTGTGCTAGAAAACGTCATATGTAAGTGTCACAAGTAGGTGGATACATAGCAGAATCTTGCAATGTCAGCAGAAATCGGAGGTCTGGATGCGCGCGCAGCTGCATGACGTGTGATTGACGTGAAGCTGGAGGGTGCAGGGGACTTGACATTTACACTAACGGAAAGAGACAGAAGTCTGGCATGTCAGATCAACTTGTTCCTATATCATATCTAATATCTGATGTTTGGGAACCATATTATCTAGAGGGAAAGGTCTCTTGGGCAGAGGCTATTCTATACTGACTGTGAGTGCGTGTATAAGCGTCTAAGTGTCTGCATGAGATGCGAGGGGGCATGGGCCTACCATGGTAACAGAGGCTATGAATTACTTGCACGGAGACAGTGAGGCCGGGCCCTTTGCTCTGCAGCTGGAAGATGTTTACTTGAACTAGTAGGCAGGAATGTATGTTTGAGGAGCGGAACAGATAATTCGAAGGTTGAATACAGTCTTGGCAGGCAGCAGGCTGAGCTAAGCGCCGTTAGCCGCACAGGGAGTAAGGCAGAGGTCACGGGTACAGAGGCAGCCCAGGCTGAGGCGTTCAGAATCAGAAGGCAGGAAAAGGCTCGATGGCAGAATTCAGGGCCTACTTCGCCAGAGCTGAAAAACGTGTAAAGTACACCACAAAAAGACGTTGGCATGGCATACTTAGGAACGGAATATTCAACCCATTCAGGGTGGATCTGAAAGAGGACATGTTAACGGTGGACGCAAATGTATTTGCGTCTTCATAGCTGGCACAGGAGGGAAGTTACATGCACTTTAAGCTGGCACATGGAGACGGTGGGGTACACGTTAGGGAACATTTCTCGACCATAAAATTTATATTTCCTCACCCTTTCGAGCAGGCACCGGTGGTGATCACCAGCCGAGAACCGGCGGGAATGGTGGAAAGCGGGGGGTCTGTTGGGGCTTCAATAGAGGCAACTGTAACAGACCGCAAGGTACATGTAGGTTCAAGCATGTGTGTGTGGGTTGTGGGAATTCCTCACACCCGGAGAGTTCATGCAGATCGAAAAATAGCGGGTGGGAGGTAAAGGAGGGTCCAAGCAAGACTGAGGTGGATTGTTGTGTACAATTGCCTACTCCCGTTGATCTCATGGCTATGACTCCTTGGTTAAACAAATACCCTGATTATGTCTCTGCTGGGGTGTTGAGGAAGGGATTCTTATATGGCTTCCACATCCCGGCGGGGGATTTTCATGGGGAACCTTTTTGTAAAAAACAGCTTTCGGCACAGCATAATCCAGGTGTGGTGGAGAGAAAAATTGCTAAAGAAGTGAGCCTAGGCCGAGTGGCTGGGCCTTTTCAGCGCCCGCCAGTGGCGGATTTCATCTGTTCCCCATTAGGGGTGGTCCCCAAGAAGGACCTGGGGGAGTTTAGGCTGATCCATAATCTGTCTGCACCAAGGGGTTTATCGGTAAACGATGCTATTAACCCAGAAGTTTGTTCGGTGCGGTACGCATCATTCGATGATGCCGTCACCAGGTTAAATCGCCTGGGCCCCGGGGCGCTGATGGCGAAATCTGATATCGAATCAGCGTTCCGGTTGCTCCCGGTACACCCACAGGATCAGCGTTTGCTAGGTTTTGCGTTCCAAGGGCGTTATTACATGGATAAATGCATGCCGATGGGTTGCTCCATTTCTTGTGCCTATTTTGAAAAATTCAGATGTTTTTTAGAGTGGGCATTCACCGAGGCCACAGGGCATAGGCATGTTATGCATTACCTAGATGACTTTCTGTTCTTGGGAGCAGCCGGCGACACAAGATGTGCGCAGGCGCTACAGGACTTTTGCATCCTCATGAGTGAGTTTGGAGTGCCATTGGCACCAGGTAAGACGGTTGGACCATCTACTTCACTGGAGTTTCTGGGAATTGAGCTCGATTTTGTGGAGGGATGTTTCCGTTTGCTAGTGGGAAAGGTAGCTAAATTTAGGGCTTCCATGGAACTTTGCCTTAGTAAGGGGAAAGTGACCCTGCACCAGTTACAGCAAGCAGTGGGTCAGCTTAACTTTGCCTTGAGTGATACCAATGGCCCGCCCCTTTTAACGCTCTATTGCACAAGCTATGGTTGGTCTCAAGGAAGGACACCACTGCACGAGACTGTCTGCAGAGGTTCGCCAGGATATGCGCATTTGGTTGGCATTTCTGGCGGACTTCAACGGTCGAGTAGTGTGGAACAATCCGCCAGCGTCTTCGGACGAGCTGGGTTTGTGGACTGACTCGGCGGGGAGCGTGGGATTTGGCGCCATCTTTGGTAATCGATGGTCGGCGCAAACATGGCTGACGTGGTGCCACACCAGCGGTCTCACAGGTAACATAGGGTTCCTTGAGCTATTCCCTATCTTTGTTGCTCTGATGGCATGGCCGGACAAGTTCAGAGACCGCTCTGTGGTATTTTGGTCTGATAATATGACTGTTGTCGAATGCATTAACAATCAGGCAGCACACTGCAAATGGTTCTTGAGATTGTTGAAGGAGGTTGTGCTGCTTTGCATGAGACTGAATGTACAGTTCAGGGCGAAACATGTGCCGGGTGTACTGAATCATGCGGCTGATGCACTCTCTCGTTCACATATGCAGGCGTTCAGGGGTTATCTACCTACAGCGGACTTAGCGGCGGCACCATTCCCCGAAGCACTCTGGCTAATCGGTGCCCCAGATTACAAGACCTCGTGGCAGCAAGCTTAGCCCCCAGGACGAGGAAGGCATACGAAGGAAGGTTTCGTTCCTATTGTGCATTTTTGGGTCCGACAGGGAATCACAACTGGGGTCAGGAGGATTCCTTCCTAGGGTTCCTGGTAGCACTGCACAGGGAAGGCTGATCAGCGGCAACGGCCAATAGACACAGGGCGGCCATCTCATGCATGGCGCAGGTGCATGGCATCAAAGACCCAACAGGTTCCTTTTTGGCGAAAAAAGCCCTTCGCGGCTGGCAGCGCCTCGAGGGTCGCAAGCAAGACGAGAGGCACCCGATTGGCTTAGAAAGGTTGTCCCTACTCATGGCGAAACTAGTCACGACATGCTCCTCCCAATTCGAAGCAGTTCTGTTCCGGGCAGCTTTCGCATTAGCGTTCCATGGGGCTATGCGGGTGAGCGAACTGGTCGCAAGGAATAAGAAAGATGTGGAGGGAGGCTTGTGCAGGGATCACATCCTAATTAGGGGTGATTCAATGGTAGTCACGATAGCTAGGTCCAAGACTGACCAGGGAGCTATGAAAAACAGTGTTGTTGTCCAGCGCATGCGAGGGTCCCCCACGTGCCCGATAATGTGTATAGAGGAATACTTGGCACTGAGGGCGGATACATGGGGGGGAGTTTGCTGAGGCACATCAATGGCACCCCACTGACGAGGTTTCAGTTCCAGAGGGTGCTAGCACTGACAATCGCTGCAGCAGGCATGGACCCGTGCGATTTTGGGACCCACTCCTTTAGGATAGGGGCTGCTACTGAGGCTACAGCCAGGGGTCAGAGTGCAGAAGAAGTGAAACAGTTGGGACGATGGTCCTCAAATTGTTTCAAAAGGTACGTGCGATTGCACATGTTGTGAAGTCAAGTGACATGCACTCACGCTTCTTGTCTTCTGTTTGATTTACAGTTTCGCGAGCATGTCATGCGGGGCGGAATTTGCAGTCGACCCAGTACCAGGGGACCAGCGGTCATGGATCACCGTCTGAGGAGAGAGTGGTTTGGGTCGTGGGCCACTCATACGTGAGGCGGGCCGGGGACGTATTCAAAGCAGGTGACGCGACTCGCGCAGCTGGGGAATACGGGTACAGAGTTGCCTTCCACGGAAGGGGCGGGCTCTGTATTGACCAATTCGAATCTTTCGTTGAGGGTCTCTTAGGGCGGCAGAGGTCACCGCCATCTGTAGTCATAGTACACCTGGGGGGCAATGACTTGGTGACACTGGGTAGACGAGTATTACTCGAGCAAGTTTTGTCTGCCATTAGCTGGTTGGCAAAAAGAATCCCGGGGTGCACGATTGCCTGGTCCCACATGATTCCCAGAAAGGTATGGCGGGGGTGCCTTTCAGTGTCCGCGCTGAACCATTCGGTGAAGAAGGTTAACAACAAAATTGGTAGATTGTTTCGCTCTGCGCAGTTGCATAGCATTCCTCATGGGTGTATTCGGGGTGATCACATGTATCTGAATGATGGGGTTCACCTGTCCCGGGAGGGGAATGTTTTACTCATTGGAGACTTCATAGCATGGCTAAGGGGTTTGAGGAAGCATGACCTTTAGGAGGAGTTTGGGGGGGGCGGATAGCCGGTCAACTATCCGGCCTGCGGCGGTAAGGTCATGATCGGTGAGCAGTAATTTCAAGGTCCCTAGAGGGGGGCGCCACCCTCTATGGATGGGAGCGCCCGGGGGGAGGCAGCCATTGGCCCCTCCCACTGGGAGGCAGCACCCACTAAGGATGGGTCGCCTACGGGGAGACGGCTATAGGCCCCTTCCATGGGAGGAGGCGGCTATATGCCCCTCCTACGAATTTCCCGGGGCCCGGATATCCGTCACGGCGGATGTGATAGAGAGTGTGGGGGTGGGGGGGGAGTCCACGCTGTCCTTCCTACAGATACCTCACACGGGTGCTCGGACGACCTTTAAGATGGCTTCGAGCGGAAAGGGGGGCCCCCGACAAGACAAGGGAAATTAGAGTTGGCAAGGAGGGTACAGTCCTCTGCGCGGCCGCCACTCACACCGTGGGGCGAGAGTTTTGGTAGTAGGGATCTGACACCGGTTAAGACCTTGCCGTTGGCCCTTAATGCTAGGATGTACAATTTTAATTTAGAATGTATGCATTTGCAGGATGTTAGACTCGGCTAGGAAACCTTTGTATTAGAGATTTGTTAAGGTTAGCCAAAGAACATGTCTTCATCGAAATGTAATAAATGAAAATTGTACATGATTATGAAACTTTTATTTAATGTTTTAAATTTTGTTTCATATTTTAATAAATACGGCCGGGAGGGTGACTCCCTCCCGCCTTCCAAAAGTTCAGAACTGCGTCCGACTTCACATCCTTGGGGATTGTGTTGGGAGGGGGTGACGGGCATCCCGGCCATATGGAAAGGGGCGACCACTCGGTCCCCCCGAACGTATGGTTGGGTGCCCCGATCCTCCCGGGAAACCATTTTGGGCGGGAGGCGTGTCTCGGCTGGTATGCCCGAAGCGGCGTAGCCGGGGTGCGCCTTTTCCCGCCCAAGAGGGGTTGTCCTAGACACCTACACCGATGGCCACGCCCAGTAGGCGTACCGGGGGAGGGTACACGCCCTCCCGAAGAAGAATAAATAGAGCGGGAATCCGAAGAAGCGTCCTCTTGTTCCTGTGCTTGGAAGGCTGCACCCACTCGTTGCTCGTGAGCCCTTGACGGAACAAGGAGCAATTTTGACCCACCCACAAGCCCCTTATGGCAATGTTTGGTTTTGCAATAAAGTTTTTGCTCTGATAACCCCTTTTTTCCCTCCGTATAGAAGAAAAATGAATGTCTAGATTGAGGATGTGACTTCTGTCTGTAGGATACTGTTTTTTCTTTTAGGAGTAGACAGCTGGATACAATTGGACAGGCTGATATTTTCTTCCTTAGTAGGTGAACAAATGTCGTATTTATTTTTTGGTCGGGCGGTAAGGTCATGATCGTTGAGCAGTAATTTCAAGGTCCCTAGAGGGGGGCGCCACCCACTATGGATGGGAGCGCCCGGGGGGAGGCGGCCATTGGCCCCTCCCACTGGGAGGCGGCACCCACTAAGGATGGGTTGCCTAAGGGGAGACGGCCATAGGCCCCTTCCAGGGGAGGAGGCAGCTATATGCCCCTCCTACGAATTTCCCGGGGCCCGGATATCTGCGACGGCGGATGTGATAGAGAGTGTGGGGGTGGGGGGGGAGTCCACGCTGTCCTTCCTACAGATACCTCACACGGGTGCTCAGACGACCTTCAAGATGGCGTCGAGCGGAAAGGGGGGCCCCCGACAAGACAAGGGAAATTAGAGTTGGCAAGGAGGGTACAGTCCTCTGCGCGGCCGCCACTCACACCGTGGGGCGAGAGTTTTTGGTAGTAGGGATCTGACACCGGTTAAGACCTTGCCGTTGGCCCTTAATGCTAGGATGTACAATTTTAATTTAGAATGTATGCATTTGCAGGATGTTAGACTCGGCTAGGAAACCTTTGTATTAGAGATTTGTTAAGGTTAGCCAAAGAACATGTCTTCATCGAAATGTAATAAATGAAAATTGTACATGATTATGAAACTTTTATTTAATGTTTTAAATTTTGTTTCATATTTTAATAAATACGGCCGGGAGGGTGACTCCCTCCCGCCTTCCAAAAGTTCAGAACTGCGTCCGACTTCACATCCTTGGGGATTGTGTTGGGAGGGGGTGACGGGCA
Source organism: Lissotriton vulgaris (assembly GCF_964263255.1). Lineage (NCBI taxonomy): Eukaryota > Metazoa > Chordata > Amphibia > Caudata > Salamandridae > Lissotriton > Lissotriton vulgaris. The sequence continues at coordinate 869,060,755 of NC_141685.1, forward strand.
TCCCGGCCATATGACAACTTGTATCAAAAATGTTGTGGCTTCTCAGTTATCAATTTCAGGAAGAACATTTAGAACTGTAGCTATTATTTATCATGTCGGTCCTTGAACAACATCAGGAGATTATACATGCTACTTAAAATGTCAAAAAGGTTGGAGTTACTGCAATGATTCTCATTTGACTTATAAACAACTTTTGCCTTTTGACTTAAAAAATTCTTACCTAGAGTTTTTAGAACCAAGGTTTTAGTAAAGGTAATTGGCCTTTGATGACTGGAGCAGTTAATAAAAGGTAATTAGTTAATTAGTCTAATGTTTAAAATTATTTATCTCATATAGGTACTGTAAGTGGATCTCATAGTAAGTGATATCAGTTTTATAGGAAATGTTGAACATGAGTGATCAAAAAAGAGAATATGAATTTTTAAACATCGTGAAAATGTCATATGAGCTTTTCTTTGAAAACTTCGGGTAAACGGTAATTTCAGAGTTTAATTAGAGAAAATTCAAAATATACTCATATATCTGACACTATTTGGCCATAAGGAAAGTTCAAGGTATGAGTAATAAGTCATAACTTAACACAAGGAGGAAAATGAAAACGTTGAGAATTATTTCAGATGATCTTAGATCTTTTTTCATAGAAAGTCGATGAAATGGAAGTTTTAGAGAACAGCAGAGTATTTTCCTATGAAAAGGACCTTCACTATCTACTATTTGGCCTCAAGGAAAAGTAAGTGAATCAAAGATTAGTGTACATATATGATTTGTAAGTTCATATGGTTTTTTTTAAACAACCTTTTAGATTGTGTTTTTTCTTCCCGCTGTTATATGATGAAGAGTTTGAACTCACTGTTTTAAGTGAAATTCAATATATTCTGAGAACAGCAAAAATAAACAATGTAACATATTATATAAGTCATTCTATAGTTTGCATTGTGTAATTTATATTGTATTACCATTGTCTCACACTCATTTTCCTTTTTCCGCCCTTATTCAGCTCTCTTTACTCACTTACACTGTCTTTCTTTCACTTTGTTTCATCGCTGTTCCTTTACTCCACTTCTTTCACAACTCCTCAATCCAATTTCAACTGTCTGCATTTCCTCTCTCCCTTGCACCACTTTTCAGCTTTCTCACATTCTCTCAGTACCACTGCTTTAATTCTCTTCCCCTCTCTTTCCTTCTTGTGCTCCTTTACTCTTTTTCCTTTCTTCACTCATTGTACTGCACTTTACTCAGTCCTTCTCTTTGTCTTTCTGTGTACTTACTTCCTCACTCATTTTTCCTCTATCGTTCTATATTAACCTCATTCCTTTCACCCCTTCACTCTGTGACTCCCCTTCACTCACTCTCAGTCATCTTCAATTCCTCTTTCTTGTAAATAGATCCTCATTTAGACTCCTTTCCCTTTCACTCATTTTCCTTTTACCTACTTCTCTTTCCTGATTTCGTTTTGGTATGTCACATTCTTTTAGTATCTTACTTAACTTCATTAATTTGCTCTCCTTCTATTTCTTTTTCCCTCTTTTTTGTCTTTCTACATTACTTTATTTACGTTTCTGTATCCTTCACTCTTGCTTTATTTCTTAGTACACTTTTTTTGATTTTTTACCTCTTGACCTGTTTCTTCTATTTTACTAATTATAATTGTTTTTTCTTTTGTCTTTCACAGATATAAAGTGTAGTTTAAACATGCAAGTAGGTTTTCATTAATTATATGGTAAGTGTGACTACAAAATGTAGTTTGTCTTTACCCTTTGCTTTAACCTCACTACTTTTCTCACACCCTACCTCACCTCTGTTTCCTTAATCTGCTTCCCTCACTTATTCTTATCCTCCATGTTTATTTCCCTTTTCCTTACTTTCCTAACACATTCATCTTCTTTCAGTCTTCCTGCTCACCAACACTCCCTCACTTTCCTTTCTTTTCTGGTTCACTCAGTCACTTTCTATCCTTCCTTACTTTACTCTCTCTGTTCTTTCTCTCTGTCATTCCCCATATCTTAACCTTATTTACTTTTATCCACTCTCTTTCACTTCTCTTTACTTACACTCACTGCTCTTTTCTTTCCCTCCATTACCGCTGTTCCTTTTATCTGGTTCCGTCACTACCCGTCATTCCCCATCCTTTACTTTCCTTCCTTTTACTTTCATCACCCATTCACATTCTCCCAGAACCTCTGCTTTAATCTTCTTCTTTCTTCTCTTCTTTTGCTCACTTATTCATTTTCCTTTTCTCAGTTACTTCCACTTATACCTTTTCTCTGTTTTACTATCTATTACACAGTCCCTCTGTGTTCTTCCTTCTAGCTCTCTTTCTCTTTACACCACTATCTCTGTCCCCTTTGCTCATGCTCACTCCTTCATTACTTTTTTTTCTTTTTTTTTATACGCTCCCTGGACGCGCCCCGGTACACGCACCGGGCCGCGCACCGGGAGCGCTTCAGGATGAAACATAAAAAAAAATGAATATACTTTAAAAAAAAGGTATTATATTAATATACATATATATTCACAAAAAAAACATAGGTTTCACACTAGTTATAGTTAGGGATTAGCATTTAAAAAACTGTTGAAATTCACTGAAAAAAACATAGGTTTTACACCAGTTATAGTTAGGAATTAGCATTTAAAAAACCTATTAAATTCACTGAAAAAAACATAGGTTTCACACCAGTTATAGTTAGCTGGAAATGTTACTGACATAAAACCATTGAAATTCCCCGTTATAGTTAGTTGGACTCACTATAACGTGCGCGTGTAATGCACTGCAGGACGCAAGAAAGGACGGAAGTGTGCAAATTACCCACTACTATTAATGGGTAGTAGTTACAAAGAAGGCTGAATAAAGGGCCTGCACTTTGAATTTGAATCAAAGAAGAATAATTGATAAGCCCAGCCAAGAAATGCAGTAAGTATGTGTGTGTATTTGTGGATGATGTGTTGATTGAGCGGAAGATGAATAAGGTGAAAAATAAGAGAGGCTGCGGAGATGCAAACTTTACATTTATTTGTAAGGGAAATGGGTGTTTAGTTTTACAGTGCATATATATATATATATATATATATATATATATATATATATATATACATATATATATATACATATGCATATGTAGACGTCCCAATTCAGCTGGATAGCCAAAACAGACGAAGCCAGACCCGAAATTTGGTGCAAATTATTTATTCAGAAGCCCAACACTAAACTGCCATGACGCATTTCGGCTTAACAAAGCCTTGATCACATGACATCGTCATGGGGGCTGGCATACACTTTTAAAGTGCAAGTGAGCCGTTACAGTATAGACATAGTAAAGTTACTATACAAAATTGACACATAATGTGCAAACACGCTTTATACAGAGAAGGAATGTACTAATTCACTTGATGTATATAAATATATAAATATAACAATCCCTGAATATTATTGCACAAAATTCTGGTTAAAAGACATTGGCAATTCAGAACATAATTATAAAACATATAAATATATAACATGTTTTAAAATATAAATATCCCCATTGCATTGGCATGACTTAACCAGAACATCCAAGTAATAAATTGTAACTAATATTCAACCGTATGCTGTTTGCAACAGGAACATGTATACATAATTAGTAACTCCATTAACTAGAAATATTTGCTATCATGTATAGAGGAAATGGTTGAAAATAATGCCCAAGTGGGCTAAGGATGTTTCTTGTGCAAATTTTAGCATGTGCAAATTACAGAAAAAGTGCATATTCTTAACGGTTCAAAAAATTCATAGTGCTACCAGTGAAGAATCCATAAAAACAATGTACTAATGACAATTTGTCATGTTAATAAATTCATGTGGAGGGCAGAGAGGTTCGTTCATGGATGTTAAAAACTCATAGCTTCAAGGTTATAATGATCACATAGTGTGGGACATAAATAAACTTGCAATTTACAGATAGGTGTGACAGTCCTCGCTAGTATTCAATCCATTAGGGATTTTGGTATCAAGTAATATGATATGTCTGGTCTCTAGATTCCTTAGAAGGGATTCTCTATCTCCGCCCCTCTGTGGCTGGATGGTATCAATCACGAAGTACCGTAGCCCAGAGGCATCTTTGCCATGTACTTTCTCAAAATGCCTGGCTACTGGATATGATGGGTCTGCATTCGTGATAGCCATAAGATGCTGCAATATCCATGTATATACCTGTGGTCTGGTGCTCCCTACATATCTGAGACCACAGGGCCATTCTAGGACACATACAGCATATTCAGACCTGCAGTTGAGTTTGCCTCTAATTTTGGTGGGATTGGGAGAAAGAGGAGTCAAATACGCAGATCTACGCACACCGTTTTTGCATGCTTTGCAGGTCGAGCATCTCAAAAAGCCATCACTAGCATCCAGCCACGAGCCCGTGACTACTTCAGGGCTGCTCGAGACCAGGCTGTCCTGCATAGACCGTGCTTTTCTGTGGGTAATGCAGGGAGACTTAGAGAACATATTTCCTACGACTGTATCACTAGTGACGGCCAGTTATTCTTTATGATTTTGCGTATAGCCTGATGTTGGTTGCTATAACCTATAATCAGACGTGTCTCACCGTCAACTGTTTTTTTGGAAACACAAGTACTGTCATTGGGGGGGCCCAATAGATGCGATCTCTCAAATTTATAAGCTTTAGTGATCGCGTTATTGATGGTTTCTATTGAATAACCTCTATTTAGGAATCTGATTTTACATTCCCTTTGAGCATCCAGGCATTCTGCGTTGTTGCTGCAAATTCTCCTGATCCGAAGCATCTCCCCATAGGGGATACTTCTTATCAGGTGAGCCGGATGGTGGCTGGCAGCATGCAGCACAGTAGAGCCTTGTTTCTAATTGCCAATTTTCCACATAGATTTCCACATCCAAGAAGACAATGGAATTCACATTAATGCTGCTAGTAAACTTCAGCTTTAAGTTGTTGTTATTCAGTTGACAAATGAAATCTGCAGCTTCCAGTTCAGACCCATCCCAAACAAGGAAGAGGTCATCAATATACCTCAACCAAGTTTTTACTTTGGTATTCATGATGGTGTGGAAGTTGGGTAAGAGGACCTGCTCCTCCCAGTAGCCCATATGTAGACAGGCATAACTGGGGGAGAAGCAGGCCGCCATAGCCACTCCTCTGGTCTGCAAAAATAACTGATTCCAGAATAGAAACACATTGTTCTCTAAGCACATCTCAATCATTGAAACAATTATTTTGGAATGTTCTTGCAGGTATCTGGGTCTCTTATTCAAAAAGTGTTGAACTGCTCTAATCCCGTCCATATGAAAAATACTTGTATATAAGGACGTGACATCGAGCGACACCAATAAGTAGCCTGGTTCCCATTTGAAATCAGAAATTTTCTTAAGCAGGTCACCAGTGTCTAAAACAAAAGAGGGCAACGATCTGACATGCTCCTGTAAGAAATAATCAATGCACCTTCTTACATTTTCCAAAATACTGTTACGGGCGGAAATGATTGGTCGACCAGGGGGTTGTTGGCAGTTTTTATGGACTTTAGGGATGAAGTAAATAACAGGGATCATTGGACAATCAATTTTCAAATAAGCCTTTGCTCCTCCATGCCAAGTGTTTGTAGTTGATATATATATATATATATATATATATATATATTTATATATATATATAGATGTGTATATATATATATATATATATATATATATATATATATGTATTTGAGCTTATATAGCGCACAGCTACCCACAAAGGGTTTCCCGGCGCTTGCTTAGGGAACCCGTCCTGGTATTCCCCTGTGAGATGACCCCGGCAGGGTAGCCACAAGGTGAAAGCCAGGCATCCCGCCGCGAGGGGCCATTGTGGAGATTAAGCAAGCTATTGCCCAGAGTCGCAGAGTGTGAACCCGTGAGTCGAGAAGGCACCGGAGCGAGAATTATCGAGTCCATGAAATTTTTGAGCCCAAGACCCGCCGAGGCGGGGAATTGAACCCTGGTCCAGGGCCGATCTCAGCTTCCGGGTCTGCCGCCTCTAACCCCTGAGCCACACTTCTCCTATATATAATATATATATATATATATATATATATATATAAATATATATCTATATATATATATATTCACTGAAAAAAACATGGGTTATAGACCATATATAGTTAGGAATTAGCATTTACAAAACCTTATTTTACTCACACAAAACCATTGAAATGTCATATATAGTTAGTTGCACTAACTATATATCGCGCACCCGCAATACACTGCTGATGATGTCACATATTACATCATTCATGACATGGTCAGTGACATCACTGATGACATCACTGATGATATCTCAAATGACATCACTGATGACATCTCTGATGACAACTTCCAGTGACTGTCTGTTTCTGTAAAGTTAAAATATGTCTTACATATTGAAGAATGAGTGGATGTATAAGTGTCTGGATGAAGGATTTAGTAGACGCATGACTGACTGTATGAGTGAGTGAGTGATTAAATGTGTCTCAATGAGTGCATGGGTTAGTGACTAAACTGTCTTAATCTGTGCATCATTATGTCTGTTGTTCTGTAAACTGCTACATGTGTTGATCAGTAGCTATATGAGTAACTATATGGGTTATTGATTGATTGTCCAAGTATTTGTATGGGAGACTGAGTGTGTGTGTGGCTGGCTGGGGAATGTGTGACTCTGTGCAGATCAATGTGTTCTTGTATCAATGATTGTATGAGAGAGTAAGTATGTGTTAGTATATGTTTGAAAATGTAAGGTACTCTATGTTTAATTGTATTGATTAGAAAATGGAAGTGTGATTGATTCTTTACAGGACTGACTAGGTGTGTGAGTAACTCCATGGATGAGTAGCAGAGTGTGAGTGTCTGTATAGGTGTATGAGTGCATATGATAGTGTTGTAAAGATGAGTGATTGTATGAATGAATGATTGTATGGGTGAATGAGTGAATGTGTGTGTAGACATATGAATCAGTGAGTGCGTATGTAGTAACTAGTATTGGTGTGTCAATGGTTTAAAAAATTATATTCTGTATTTTACACTGGATGTAACAGAGGTTATATTAAAGTGTGAGAAGAAGTATTGTATTGTCACATGAATGATATCAGTGATGTGGCCATTGATATCAAATGAGATGTCATCAGTGATGTCATTTGTTATCTCATCAGTGATGTCATTTGAGATGTCATCACTGATGTCATTTGAGATGTCATCAGTGATGTCATTTGAGATGTCATCAGTGATGTCATTTGAGATGTCATCAGTGATGTCATCAGTTATGTCATTTGAGATGTCATCAGTGATGTCACTGACCATGTTTTGAATTATGTACTATGTGACATCATCAGCAGTGGATTGCGGGTGCGCGATATATAGTTAGTGCAACTAACTATATATGAAATTTCAATGGTTTTGTGTGAGTAAAATAAGGTTTTGTAAATGCTAATTCCTAACTATATATGGTCTATAACCCATGGTTTTTTCAGTGAATTTTCAAGGTTTTGTAAAAGCTAATTCCTAACTATATATGGTCTATAACCTATGTTTTTTTCATTGAATTTCAATGGTTTTTTAATAGCAAATATCAAAAGCTTTAAAATGTGAAGTACGTGGTAGGTAAAAACATTTTCGTGTTTATGCACGCTGATGTGCTTTGAACGCTCCCCCCCCCCCTCTTTTCTTTTAGGAGTATTCTCTCTTTGCAGATAGTTAAGGGTAGGGAACGCAGGCCTTTGCCCCCGTTGTAAAGCGTCGTGCCTGCTTCCCTCTCCATTTAATTGATTGTTATCCAAGCATTTACTGTTTTAGAATTGGTTCTCTTTGGTTCATTCTCTATTTACAAACAAGCACAGAGTCGCAATACTCTGTTTAGTCTTTGCAGAGAGTGAAAAATCGTTAAAAAAACAAAAGGAATCAAGCAAAATCAGTAGGCCACTAATGGGATCTCTTTTTGACCTCGCTAAAATAGAAACATTAGGAACAACCCCTCATGAGAAATACGAAACTAGTGAGAGGAACTCAGCTCGACACCATGATGGCTGCAAGACAGCTCTGCTCCGCCGCCCACCCTGCCCAAAATAACGACAAACCCTATGCAAATATTATAAATATATACAACACACCAGCAAAGTAACAGGGTAAAATGTTTTATTAAATAACTATTTACATGGCAGCCTGCTGCAACATCGATCCAAATGCATGCCGCCATTCCCGGGATTTCTCCCCGACTACTCTGTGGCCTACGAGATGGATCAGTATGGGCAAATATACACTTGGGGATTCACAAGCAACAACAATCCTTTGTATTTGGGGCTCAAAATCAACAACAGTGACAGAGAACAGAAGCGAACTAAGCACTCAGGGGCTATGTTTAAACGTAACATCATCTCCCCAGAGGTTCATCACCTTACACAGACATGCACTCTGATCTCCTTGGCCTCAGTCAAACATCAATAGTAAGATTTTCATAGGTGAGTGTAGGTTCATGGTTTTCCAGCCACAGACTAAAAGCCTGGAGTGGGACTGAAAGAACCATAACTAGGTAAGAAGGAAGGCAGAGGCTGTAGGAAGGACTCTGGATATGGTATGTTGCTTGGACCCTGAGATGCTTTGATGTCACTGCCTTGCACAAATGGCATAAGTCCTGGATGTTGGGTGCCATAGTTGAATGTTCCGAGCAGCGCTTGCAACACTGTCTGAAGCTCATTTGCACCTGCTGCAGCTTCACTATTCTCAAAGTAAGTGGGGGCTGTTTGATGACCTGACTGCATTGGAAAGCAATGTGATGCGTTGCCTCCCTGAACCGCTTGACGGAGGCCCCCGAGGGGCGGTGTGGTGGTGCGGACTCGGAGGGGGCGCTTGGCTCCTGCCCCCTCCCCAAGTCTTGTTGCCCTGGTGTGGCCTGAGATTGCCCCCGACATAGGCGGCCGGCTCCCGGGGTCAGGCGGAACTTTTTGCCTTTTGGTGACTCTTCCATTCTGGACCTTGTCCCACAATCTGTTTGACCTGAAGACACGTCCTGCGGTGCCCTAGTCCGACCATCGCACATACCTGCGCCAGGAGACGGCGTGGGGTGCACTCGAAGGGAGAGGCGGCGCAAACGAGCCTCCCCCACCTCCCCAGGTGGAGGTTTCTCAGCTACACCCCAGCGCTTTACTCGGCCAGCTGAGTTGCGCCCGCTCTTGCGGTACAGTGCCTCGCTTGGCCAGCTGAATTGCGCCTGCTCCACACCTTGTCCCACAATCCGTTTGACCTGAAGACACGTCCTGCGGTGCCCTGATCCAACTATCACATATACCTGCGCCAGGAGACGGCGTGGGGTGAACTAGAAGGGAGAGGCGGCGCGAACGAGCCTCGCCCACCTCCCCAGGTGGAGGTTTCTCCGCTACACCCCAGCGCTTCACTCGACCAGCTGACTTGCGCCCGCTCTTGCGACACAGTGCCTCGCTCGGCCAGCTGAATTGCGCCTGCTCTTGCTATTACAGCTTTTCACTCGCCATCCAACGGAATTGCACCCAATCTTGCGGTACAGCGACAGGCGGCTGCCACGGAGCTCACAAAATGGCGGTCGGCTCCACAGACTAGGGCCACGACTTCAGACTGAAGCTGGCGTCAGCATGAGAACACCACCATTTCTCGTGGCTCCGTCGTGGCCATTCCGCAAGCAATCATGACAGCCGCTCCCCACCGGAAGCCTGCGGGAGTCGGGGGCCCCGGTGACTTTTGTAGAATCTTCACGGCTGAGGGGACGCTTTCGGGAATGGGGCCCATGCCCTAGCAGGCAAGCGTCCGAGTTCCAAGGTGTCCCAGGGCCATTTTAGTGGACCAGGCCCAAATCCAAAGAGCCGGCCGCCATTTTGAGAGTCCTGTTGCAGCCGCCTATCACTGCACCGCAAGAGTGGGCGCAATTCAGCTGGATGGAGGGCAAGACGCTGTGCCGCAAGAGCGGGCGCAACTCAGCTGGATGGAGGGTGAGGCACTGTCCCGCAAGAGCGGGCGGAACTCAGCTGGATGGCGGGTGAGGCACTGTGCCGCAAGAGCGGGCGGAACTCAGCTGGATGGCGGGTGAGGCACTGTACCGCAAGAGCGGGCGGAACTCAGCTGGATGGCGGGTGAGGCACTGTGCCGCAAGAGCGGGCGAAACTCAGCTGGATGGCGGGTGAAGCACTGTGCCGCAAGAGCGAGCGCAACACAGCTAGATAGCGAGTGAAACGCCAAGGGGCGCCCCACTGCAGCTGAGGAGCCTCCACCTGGGGAGGCGGGAGAGGCCCGTTCGCGCCGCCTCACCCCCCCGGGGCGCCCCACGCCGTCTTTCGGCGCAGCATTGTAGGATGGCCACACCAGTGCGGCAACTTGCTGGACACCACCTCGGTGCCATCCGGATCTCGGCGCGTTGTGCAGACTTCGGCCTATTCGCACATCGGTCCACTTACTGACGCCGCCTCACAGGCCAACGGATTTTGTAGGCTTTTTATAGCCCAAAGCCGCATAACAGGTCATGTGACTTGTTTATAAAACTTTTCATTGGTTCATTTTACTTTTGGTTTCCTAATGATGGAAGGCTTGGTCATATGACCTAAAAATAACACTTTTCATTGGTTTAGAACATTTTTTTTTCCCAAATGATGAAAGCCTCACCTTTTTTTTTCTCACTCTGACTTGTAAAGCAAAGGACTCAGATACATTTACAGTTTATGACTAACAATGTTCCAGGCTAATGTATTTTCCCGGGAAATTTACAACTGTGCTGCAAGTAAAATATTCCTATTTCGAGAAAAAGGGCGTTTCTTCGTCCCATGAGGGAGCCGTTAAGCAAAAGAGGCTCGGCCTGCTGTCTTAGTCGCTGATAGGCCTGAATATCGGATTCTTATCGATCACTTTATGTTGCAGGAGTGGAAAACACAACAGCCCTTGACCATTTATCTTTACAGCATTCCTGCGTATTATACCTTTTAACCGTCATGTAATCGGGCTGCTTTATATCACTTGCCTTTTACTGATTCGAAAACAGTGACTATTATTCAAAACTTTACCAATCTAGGTACTACTACCATGTTTTGTTTTAAAAACCTTTATTGTGAAAATGTCAGTATACAAATACGGGCCTATAACCACGTGGGCCGGCCACGGAGCAAACTGGAATCATATATGATTAGGGGACATTTACACTGTAGAAGAACGTAACGGGCGGGCCTTTATGTTGGAAGAACTAAGGTGTCTAACAGTTGCGGAATCGGTGGACGTAAATTTTATAATTAAAGTACGACAGGGCCAGTTACAATAAAATTATCTAGATATACATTTGCGGGCAAGTACCATGGGTGACGTTAATTCGAACTTTCAATAGTACAGTAATCAATAACACATCAGAACTTAATATCAATAGGGATGTCCAAATGTTCATTCAGTACCCGTCCCCGCCTGCCATGTGCTTCAAAACTGCAAACGTATCTCGTGATATCAAGGCTGGGCAACCAGTACACAACCAGGAGTTGCGAGTCCCATTTATACCGGCGCCATTTTGGGCGAGGCCGGGCAGGTCCAGGATATAGTCAAAATGTCTCCACCAACCAGCGGTCGGACCAGAACCCCTTTCGGCAGTCAAAAAAGGTTCCGTTAAATGACAACAGAAGAGATAGGCAACAAGAACAATCAGTCAAAAGAGGGGAGGGCAAGTTCTTCCCTACCGGGTCACGTTCGGGCCCCACCGGAACTGATTGAATTGGTAGTCTACAGTGTTTCTGGATGTTTCAGACTGAAGCTGGCGTCAGCATGAGAGCACCACCATTTCGTGGCTCCGTCGTGACCATTCCGCAAGCAATCATGGCAGCCGCTCCCCACCGGAAGCCTGCGGGAGTCGGGGGCCCCGGTGACTTTTGAAGAATCTTCAAGGCTGAGGGGACGCTTTCGGGAATGGGGCCCATGCCCTAGCAGGCAAACGTCCGAGTTCCAAGGTGTCCCAGGGCCATTTTAGTGGACCAGGCCCAAATCCGAAGAGCCGGCCGCCATTTTGAGAGTCCTGTGGCAGCCGCCTATCGCTGCACCGCAAGAGTGGGCGCAATTCAACTGGATGGCGTTTGAGGCACTGTGCCGCAAGAGCGGGTGCAACTCAGCTGGATGGCGGATAAGGCACTGTGCCGCAAGAGCGGGCGCAACTCAGTTGGATGCCAAGGGGCGCCCCACTGCAGCTGAGAAGCCTCCACCTGGGGAGGTGGGGGAGACCCGTTCGCGCCGCCTCCATCCCTGGGGCGCCCCACACCGTCTTTCGGCGCAGCATTGTAGGATGGCCAGACCAGTGCGGCAACTTGCTGGACACCACCTCGGTGCCGTCCGGATCTCGGCACGTTGTGCTTCCTTCGGCCTATTCGCACAACGGTCCGCTACTGATGCCGCCTCACAGGCCGACGGATTTTGTAGGCTTTTTATAACCCAAAGCCGACTAAAAGACAGGCCAAAGCAGCCCATTGTTGCTACTCCGAGGAGGGAGGAGCAAGGACAGTGTCAAACGGACGGTGAATGCTTTGAGATGGATGTTGCAGCAGGCTGCCATGTAAATAGTTGTTTAAAATGTTTTTTTTTAACGTGTTTACTTTGTTGGAGCGTTGTATATATTTATAAGTTATTAAAGTGTTATAATCCTACTACTTTGTTGGAGTGCTATATATTTGTAATGTGACACATTCTTGTGAAGACTTTGATGTACAGAAAGGCATCCCTGGAATCTTCCGCTTCAGGCTCGGTCCCACACACCCTTACAGTGAGAATCCCCTCCCCAATCACAATACAGGATCATTATCAGATAGTAGGAACAGCAGGACATTCCTCCGATTCCCGGAATGCGTGAGGTGTGACGGATCTCATGGGGTGGGGGCCTTGATCTACTGTAACTCCTTTGAAGAGAGGTGAATCTTTACAGATGGGGCCATAAACTACTTCCGCAGGGCTACGTAATAGCCTGGGACCGGCCTGGACAATCGGACACAGAGGAAGAGGAGTGTCAGAGGGTGCGGTAGTGAATAGGGTGAAAGGGAGGTGTCAGGCGGGCACGGGTGTGATTCTCAGGGAAGAGCAGCGCAGATGGAGGGAGGTTTATGGCCCATGCATGAGAGAGAGAGCGGGGGTGACCAGTGCGTGGGGGACATGCTTGCGAGGGTAGGGAGCCGTGCTGAGGATCGGCGGCGTGCAGAGAGTGGGTCTGGTCAAGGCATCTAAAATGGCTGCCGTGCACGACAAAAGTGTGGCATTGGAAAAAAAGCAAGATGGCGCAGACAATGTTTATCAATACGGATTAATTTTCCACAGAGAGAACGGGGGAGGTCAGAGAGGGGGGGGTGTTCGTAGCGCCAGGGAGACGCGCTGGGGACCGGCGAGGGGCAGAGGGGCCATAACGCTTTCAAAATGGCTGCTGCTTGCTAGAGCGTACGTGCCTGAGTGGGGACAAGGTGGCGCCGATTATGTTGACATTGCAAACCAGATTTTAACACTTAGACATGAAAGTGAAAACTGCACCATTGCTCCCCACCCCGACTGACACCCTCCTTTGCCTCAGCTTGGATCATCATTTGCTAAAGTGTTCAAAGACCCCACCGTGAGTATAAGCACAACCGGGGCCTTACTGCATACCCTGAGAAAAACTACGCAGCAAAACAATCTCTACCTTCTCCCTTTTCCATGTTCCAACGCTTTGAAATGAACAATATATTTACTCGCAGTGACAAAATGGCGGTCAACACTTCCTGATTTCCTTCGAATCAAACGTTAACAGACGTCAAGCAGCAAAAAAAATATTCCGCTCACGCGCAGCCGCTGGAAGACATGTATCAACATATATGAGCTTCCTCAGCCACCCTCAGAAAACATATGGGGTCAGGATACGTCTCCCGTGCCCCCTTATACCCATTTCCCACATTGTTTTCCCTCCATCTTGTGATTTAATTAAAACGAAACACAAAATGGCGAATTCCCGTTACGCTACAGGTTTGCGACCCGGTTCGCGTACCCGGAAGCGCTTCTACCGCGAAAAATCAAATTTTTTTATTTGCCCCACGGGACCCTTTAATAACCCCAACATCATTCCTAGGGGGTCAAGAGGGGTTTACCTTGCCCCCTTTCATTAAATTCCCCCTTCGTTTTTCTCCTCCTCTTGTCTCTCGATCCTACCGAGAGACAAGATGGCGACCGTTCCGGACTGTTTAGAATGTTGACAGACACCGGAGAGCCAATCAGCTTCGCTTCGCAAAGTTCCGTTACGCGAAAAGTTCGCGAACCCGGGACGCTGTCACAGATATATCTGTTTTTTAAAACGTTCATTTCTCAAAATCCACTGGAGCACATATATTGAGACCTAGCAAAGGCACATCGGGCTAACAGTCCCTACAATTTTGCCAAGTTTCGTGCAAATCCATTCAGCCGTTCGAGCTAAAAGTGAGGCCAACCGCTCTATGGAAAACTCAATGTTAAAAACGCGTTTTGGGACCCCCCTTTTTTCTCAACGCCCCCTTTACAAACCCCCCCCAAATTTTCAGGGGCTGCTCAGAAAGAGAATGTGCCATTTTCCTGAAAATTTCAGCCAATTCCGTCCACAAACGCCAAAGTTATGAGACATAGAATTTTCAAAAGTCCCATAGGAAAAAAATCCTAACTATATATACCTACTGGCGACCGCCAGTAGGTAATATATATATATATATATATATATATATATATATATATATATATATATATATATATATATATATATATCCAGCCACAGGGAGCAGGCACCACTTTCAGGGCGGTCAGGGCGCAGGGGGCGGACAACCTCCTTATATCTCCAACCAAAACTCCCATTCTGACGAAAAGAAGTACGCCTGACCAGACTTCAGGTAAAGACTCGCACTTTTATTTAAAACAGCTGAAATGCAATCCTGACGCATTTCGGGGCTTTGCATAGCCCCTTCCTCATAGGATACGAAATGCACTGTAATGCTTGTCATGGCGCCAACTGAATGCTCTTAATTTAAATGTTCCCAGTGGACATCTTGAGTGAGCAAAAAATGTCAAGCATGCTGGTACCTGTAGTTCAGCGGTGAACTACAGGTACCAGCATGCTTGACATTTTTTGCCATGACAAGCATTACAGTGCATTTCGTCAAGGGGGGGCCGAGAAAAAAGGGGGGTCATTTGAGATGTTATCAGTGATGTCATCAGTGATGTCACTGACCATGTCATGAATGATGTAATATGTGACATCATCAGCAGTGGATTGCGGGTGCGCGATATATAGTTATTGCAACTAACTATATATGCGAATTTCTTTGGTTTTGTGCGAGTAAATTAAGGTTTTGTAAATGCTAATCCCTAACTATATATGGTCTATAACCAATGGTTTTTTCAGTGAATATATATATATATATATATATATATATATATATATATAAACAAATCTTCAATCAGCACACTTCTGCCAAAAATGAAGACACAGACCCAGAAGGCTGCAGTAAGGGAGATTTATTTCAACCTCTCAGGTGACGCGTTTCGAGCAACTAGTGCTCTTGTTCACACACCGCACACCTGGTCAGCAAACATTTTTATACACTTTTTTTGCTATGTGATGCTCCACCTTCTCAGTGAGTCACATGGTGTATAGACATAAAAAACAAACTATCGTTGTTTTGAATAAGTGCACACCAACCTTAAATAAACAATGTAAGGCACTGAAACAATATAGCTGCATGAATGCATAAACACTAACTTTGACATCTTATACTCCAGATGTATAAAGTCATGACAAAATTAAATTTGTTGGGGCAATACTCCAACCGAAATGCAAAAGAAAGTATTAACACATAGAAAAATATATATATATATATACTCATTTCCTATGTACAATAATTTACATATAATCCATCTATTTACATTACTATTTACAACTTTCAAAAATCATGACTCGATAGCCCAGTACCACAATACTTAGTACCTCAAGTTATCACAACATTCATATAAGGGAATTATACTTGTGACTGGAGTATATAAGTGTATGCTACCAGTGCCTCTTCTCATACAACCAACCCTAAGTGATTTTTACATATAAGTGATAATGTGAAATAGTGAAAGCAAAAAAACCTTTTGTTGATACCAATAACTGACTCATCAACAATATATACATGAAGTTTGCATGAGAGACAGATAATTACAGAGACAAATATATTAATATCCAGATCATATGAGATAAAATATCTTAACATGTTTCAAACAGGGTGCAACTCAGCGCAGTTAGAATTTTCTGTATATGTACATTTTCTTTAGTTCTGCGGGACCTTGAAAGGAATAAACATAAAAGACCACATAAATATTCACTCTATATCTTATTAGAGAAATATTGTCAGATAAACAAACAAATAATAACGATCATGTGCAAAATCACAACAAATGATGCAAATCTTCCGTTGTATTTAACCCGTTGGGATATTTGCTGTCCAGCTCCATTATGTACTCTGTTTCCTTTTTCCTCAACAATCTTTCTCTGTCTCCTCCTCGATTGAGGGGAGCTACCACATCTATGACAAAGTACGTTAACTTAGACAAGTCATTGTTGTGGGTAGACCTGAAGTGGCGTGCTACCGGGTATGTATTGTCATTATTCACTATCGCACATAGGTGCTGCAAAATCCTGACATGCACCTGTAGTTTGGTACTGCCCACATAACGAAGGCCACAGGTGCATGTCAGGACATATATTGCATACTCACTGTGACAGTTATAGTTACCCCGGATAGATTTTCTGATGGAACTGAAAGGTGTATTAGAATGTGTGGTATTAAAACCAAATTTGCATGCCCTACACGAGGAACATTTAAAGAAACCCTTCTGTTTAAGCCAGGCACTGCCACTACCCAGCTCTGGACTACTTTTTACCAGACAGTTGCGCATACTGGGGGCCCTCTTGTAGGTTATTGTAGGAGTGCTGGGAAGTATATCACTCAAGAAACCGTCCGTCATAAGGATGGACCAATGTTTCTTAACAATTGACCTGATTTGTCTCTCTTGTTTGCTGTAGGTCAGAATCAGGCGAGGGGCATTGTTGTCGGATTCTAGCTCAGATGTTTCTGATCTCAGTAGCGCTTCCCTAGGTTTGTCACGGCTACGTCTCAGGGCATTATTTAAAATGTTGTCCTTATAGCCTCTCGCTCTAAGTCTGCTGATAGTATTTTGAGCTTCTTGCTCAAATAATTCAGGAGTGCTGCTGATCCTTTTAACACGCAGCAACTCACCGTATGGAATGTTCGCAATCACATGTTGTGGGTGTTTGCTACTGGCATGAAGTATGCTGTTACCAGCCGTAGGTTTGCGAAATAAAGATGTAGTGACAGCATTATTCTCAACGGTTACATGGACGTCTAAAAAGTCTGCCTGCACTTTACTGATGTTAGCCGTAAAGAAAAGATTTTCATTATTCTTATTAAGTGCATCAACAAAGGAACGGGCACTTTCCTCATCCCCCTCCCATATACAGAACACGTCATCAGTAAACCGTTTCCAGTATTGAACATGTTGAAATCCCGGTGTGTTGATGAGACCGCGCTCCTCCCACCAGCCTACGTGTAAACACGCATAGCTGGGGGAGAAGCACGATCCCAACGCCACACCTCGGACTTGTCTCCATACATTTTTAGCAAACATGAAATAGTTATTATGAAGGCACCAGTGCACTAGTTCACATAACATTTTGTTGTGCGTGTAGTATTCACAAGATCGTAAACCAAGATAATGTCTAATAGCTTCCAGACCCTTAGAGTGATCTATTGATGTATAAAATGACTCTATGTCGAGGGTCAACAGACACCAATTTTCTTGCCACTGGATGGAGTTCAATTTATTTAAAAAGTCCCCTGTATCTTTGAGGTAGCTAGGTTAGTTTTTTACAATGTCCTGCAGAAAGAAATCAATATAGCGAGAAATATTTTCTCCAACACTATTGATTGCCGCTATAATTGGTCGGCCCAGTGTAGGAACTTTCTGTTTGTGTATTTTTGGGATCAAATACAAAATGGGTATCACAGGATGTTCGATATGTAAATAGTCAAATTCAGTTTGTGAAATCGAATTGTTTCTTTTGTATGAGATAAGCATTTTTTTCAAATCGTCTTTTGATCTCTTATATGCCATCCCGTTCGATCTTTCATAACAATTAGGGTCATTTAATTGTCTCATGGCTTCGGCAGTGTAATCATCCTTCCTCCACAAAACAATATTCCCACCCTTGTCCGATTTATTTATTACCGCTTCCAGGTTTTGACTCAGTTTTTTCATTAACATATTGTATTGATTCACCATGGCATTGTTATTGTGTGTTTGTGCCTGCACCACACGGTTTAACTTTTTCAGATCTTCTGTAACACATTCGTGATATAAGTCTACCGCGTCTTTTGGCATAACAGGCATAAACGTGCTTACCGGTTTGAATGGACTCTCTCCAGCTCCTTTTTGGCAAATATCCACATTAAAAAGTTCACTCTGTGTGTTCGGAATGACTCCATTACTCGGCATTGGATTTACAGCCTCCCCCAAATCACATAGGGTAAGTAGCAGCCTAGCATCTCGTGCTGCTGGGGCTGTAACGCTGGTCACAGTCTTGGTATTCCGTTTGGCATTACTTTCCTTTTCTTTGGATATGGATTTCGAAGAAAAAAACTTTTTTAGTTTTAATTTGCGAATAAACTTGAAGACATCCGCTCTGGTGTTGGTGTAGTTAAATGGACTTTCAGGGCAAAAGTTCAGTCCTAAAGCTAGTAATTGTTCTTCTGCTGTTGTTAATGTTACATCGGAAAGATTAGTAATGGTGCAATCCTTCATTTTTTCTTTTTGTTGAACCATTGCTTCTTCTTTTTTTGCTGCTGCTGCTGAGGCTTTTCTTTTCGTACGTCTTGCGTGACGTCTTGCATTGCGCCTTTTGCGTTTTGATTCTTTCTCAGTCTGGGACGCAATGTTTGCAGCCGGTCCTCCACTAAAAAATCAATCTCTTCGCCGAGGTCTAATATTCTTCCTGCTTGGCCATCCACATTACTGATTTCTGAGAGGGACGTACTTGATGTACTGGCCAGAGAGATTGTTTCCGCATCGGAGTTTTCATTCGGCTCCTCCAGCTGGTTGGTTCTGACCATGCCGCCACCACCGCTTGCTGTTTGTTTGGTCAGTTTGACTTGCTTGGCTCTATCATATTTGCGGGAGAATGTGTAAATCTGACCGGTCTCATAGTCCTTTAAATCCCTCGCAAATTTATGCACTTTTCTGATTTTAATGCGCTCTTCGTGTTTGTGCAGCCTTTCACTTATCTCCTTGCGAGTAGATGTTATCAACAGTTTAATTTCAGGTTCAGTGATAGCATCTAGCTGCTCATTCAAGCCCTAATGTCCTCCAACAGCTTTTCCCGATCTATGACAGCATATTTAATAAGGACTTTCACCAGGTTCATTGATGCATCCAAGTTCAACTCTCCCCATTCTTTTAACATCGCCGGATTGGGGTCTTCGAAGCTAGGTGCCAACATGATCCGAAGACCACGCGGAACCCGACCTGCCTCCACGTATTTGGTGAGCGATTTGTGCTCCCACCATTTTGTAATCTCTGACTTGGTCTTTTTTTCCAGGACTTTAAGTAACTGCTTGGCGTCCTGATGTGCACCGCTCGGTTGAATGCTGGCCACATTCAATGTAGTGTTTAAAGCGCTTTTCCGTATATTATTAAAAAGCGTTTCCGCGGCGTCTTCTCGTTCTCTCTCCAAACTTGCTGACATGGTGCTTTACGAGAGGGTTTTAATTTCAATGTTGCACCGATGACAAACGCCACTATCGGTCTCCTTACTGCACGCCTCACACTCGTCACCTGTAAATCCCGGAATGACACCTCCGCTGCGGTTGGACGCCACTCACTTTCAGCTCGCCTACCAGACCAGCCGTTAGTGCGTCTTCGTCCTCCACCTCACGAGGCCACTTCTTCGGTTCAGGGGGTCAGGCAAAATTTCCTCCACGGAACAAAAGCGCAGTTAGCTGTTAACAGCCAGACCTCTTGCTGACGAGCGGGTACCGTGAACGGGGACAGCTTTCCTCCGTGAAACGTACAAACAAATCTTCAATCAGCACACTCCTGCCAAAAATGAAGACACGGACCCAGAAGGCTGCAGTAAGGGAGATTTATTTCAACCTCTCAGGTGACGCGATTCGAGCAACTAGTGCTCTTGTTCACACACCGCACACCTGGTCAGCAAACATTTTTATACACTTTTTTTGCTATGTGATGCTCCACCTTCTCAGTGAGTCACATGGTGTATAGACATAAATATTCACAGAAAGAAACGTAGGTTTTAGGCACGTTATAGTTAGGAATTAGTATTTGAAAACCTTGCACTCCTACAAAAACATTGAAATTCCCCCGTTATAGTTAGTTCAGCTAACTATAACTCGCGTCATTTGAGACGTCATGAGTGATGTCATTAGTGATGTCACTGACCATGTCATCAGTGATGTAATATGTGACGTCATCAGCAGTGCATTGCGGACGCGCGAGTTATAGTTAGCTGAACTAACTACGAGAAATAGGGTTTATAGATTTTCACTGTTTTATTTCAATTTCACATGTGGAATTCCAAATGTTTTTGTCACATAAGGGGGTCACAATAGGTTACATTTTTACTATAACAAGATATAAGGGGAGTCCAATATTAACAATGAGAATGGAAAAATAAGGGACAGATCAGAATTGCCCAGACCGAAAGCTAAGAATATACACTGATCACTCATGCCACAAAAGGCATTTAAGTATATGTATATATAATTGGTAATATGTAGAAACTTAGAAATGCAGGATGTGATACAAACCACCAGAGGCATTTAAATTTATAAAGAAGTCTGAGAGAAAAATTTGTGACACAAAGGGCAACCTGTGAGGAAATATCACATCGCTTTATTCAAATGTTAATAGTTAGGGTGTTAGTTTCACAGAGGACTCAAAAAAATACAGTTAAATTTTACAAATAATGTGGCCTGAAATTACATTTTATTTTGTTGTTCATTTTTTTCAAAACGCAATGTGATTCAAGTATTATGTCTCTACAAATACCATAATGCCCCTTGCAGCTAATCACAGGAAAGGAAGTCAGTCAGCCAAGACTTACAAAATGCAGCAAAAAAGACAGGGGGCATTACCGTGATCAAGCTCTCAGGAGAGATCAAAACGCGTTGGTGTGTTTTCTGTTTTGAAGGCGTATGAAATAAACAAACTTTAACTTTGAATCATCACCGAAGTGCAACCTGTTTTGTTTCCTGTGAGGGAGAAGTTTTGAAATATAAATATATATATATATATATATATATATATATATATATATAATCTACTGGCAACCACCAGTAGATAGTTATAGTTAGGACCTAGTTTCAATAGGAAAAACGGTTATTCATTTCCCAACAACTTTGGCGTCGGTTGACGAATCTTCGCAAAATTTTTAAAACTAGTGACCGGCTCCAGTCAGCTCCCATATTGAAAATATTGGGGTGATTCTGCAAGTGGGTGTCAAAAAAAAAGGGGGGTCCCAAAACGTGTTTTTACCTTGTTAATTCCTATAGGAAAGTTTAGACACAGCTACAGCCCGAACTGCTGAACGGAATTACACCAAATTTGGCAAAAGGGTAGCCCTTGATTCAGAAAGAACTCTTTTCATTAGATGGTGTAAATCCATTCAGTAGTTCCTGACAAATTAAAAAAAAGGTACAAAAATGCATTTCCCATAGGAAACTTTAGACACGGCTACAGCTCGAACTGCTGAACGGAATTACCCCAAATTTGGCATAAAGGTAGCCCCTTCCTTAAAAAGAAATCTTTTTTCTTTAATGGTGTAAATCCTTTCAGTAGTTGCTGAGAAAATTAAAAAATAAAAATATTGATATATAGTGGCACTGGGAATACGCGCACCATGCCGATCACAAGCTGCATTCTAATTGGCTGTCAACACTCCAAACCAGGAAGTGTTGGCAGCCATCTTGACCCTCGGTAACTGAGGCACAAGAAAACATAAAAACACAGGCATAAAACAAGAAAGGGGCCAGGGTAGAAACACCATGACCCCCTAGGCCTGCTCAGGGGTTCCCACAAAGATCCGCAGATCTAGCCGAGTAAATAAAAAAATGAAGCGCGGACTCCCATGCTTCGTTAATATTAAGCCCCGAGTGGGCCATGTCCCGGTGGTAGTGAAAAAAAAGTGTTGGGGGTCCCTATCCCCCTACACTGCCCCTGGGACTGCCACCTCCCCAGAGCAAGAATATTGAGTTGTGGGGGGCATGCAGCCCTCCTGCGGCCTCGAGGACCGCCACCACTAGCGCTGTTTTAAATATTTGCAGGGGGCAGATGGCCCCCCCACTGCCTCGTGGACCGCCACCCCGGGGCTTCAATTTTTTATAAAGAAACAACCTGGGGGGCTCAATACCGCCACACGCTCTGGGGACTGCCACCCCCTGGGGCTGTGCAGATGTTGGGAGGGGGTTGTGCTGACCTCTTCCTGGAGCCAGTGATGGCCCTGGGGACTGCCAACCCCAGTGCTTCAATTTTTTATAAATAAACAACCTGGGGGACTCAAGCCCCCCACACGCTCTGGGGACTGCCACCCCCTGGGGCTGTGCAGATGTTGGGAGGGGGGTTGTGATGCCCTATTCCTGGAGCCAGTGATGGCCCTGGGGACTGCCAAACCCGGGGCCGGCTCTACCGTGTCCCGGGGTGCCCACCCCAGGAGGACACTGCAGTTTGGGTTTTGGAAGAGAGAGCAGGTTTCCAAAATTCAAACCAGATTGCTTTTCCACACGAGGAGCTGCATGTCAGCAGCTCCCCATATGGAAAAGCAATGCCGGCTCCTGCAGGACGCGGGGAGCCAGCAGGGACCGGGGGGAATTGGGGCTTCCCCCACGGTCCCCAATGAGGTGGCCAGGGGATGGGGTCCCCGGTACCAGATGTGGCCAGGGAGAGGGGCCATGCAGCACCCCTCCCCAATAATGCATATTATTTTTTTTAAATCATGCAAAGGATGGCCCCAGGGGATGGGGTCCCCGGGGCCATTAATGGCCTGAGGAGGGGGGCCAAGCAGCCCCCCTCGATAATAATAAATAAAAGAATTTGGCCATGCCTCGGGGATGGGGTCCCCAGGGCCGAATTGGCCACTGGAGGGGGGCCCACACGGCCCACTTTCCGGTAATATATATATATACATTTTTTTAAATGGTGGTCAGATCCTGGGAGATGGGGTTCCCAGGGCCCAAAAAAGTAAAAAGAAGGGGGGGCCACACAGCCCCCCTTCCAAAAACAGAAAATTTAAAAATATCAGGATTATGCCGGATGCTCCACCCCCTACCAGCAGCACTATGCAAATGTTCCCCCTCGTGCGTTGTAAGATGGGAAAGTAATTCCCCTTAAATACTCGGGGTCCCTGGAGGCCAACTAGCCCTCCAGGTACCCCAAGTATGCGCCAAGGGGCTGCATTGGAGAGAGGTGTTCAGAAGCCACGCCCCTTTTACACCTCTCCGCAACACAGCACTGTGGTGCTTAATGGAGGTAGCTGGTGGGCTATTTGGATCCCAGGGACCCTCAGGATTCAAGCGGGCTTATCCCCAAACTTAAAACGTGCCACAGGGTGCCTTTTCTCAGTGGTGAAGGGAGGGTGCAGGGCATGAAGTGACATGTATGCAAACACGCCCTCTGGCGCGTTTTAAGTTTTTGAATTAATTCCCCTTCAATCCTGAGGGCCCCTCAGGGCCAACTAGCCCACCAGGTACCTCCAGTAACTGCCAGAGACCTGTATTGCAGAGTGGTGGTCCAGGACACGCACCTTTTTACACCTCTATGCAACGTAGCTCTATGGCGCTTACTTGAGGTACCTGGTGGGCTAGTTGGACCCCAGGGACCCTCACGATTCAAGGGGAGTTAATCCCCAACTTGAAACGCGCCACGGGCGCATTTGCACAGTGGTGAATGGAGCGGGCGGGGCCTTTTAGCACCTCAGACTTAGAGATAGTTTTAATGCCCCTGCCCTAATATGTACTAGGGCCTTACAGAGGAGGTCATGCTAATCACAGGTGTACCCCAATGAATAGTGTTCCCTAGTGTATGTAGGTGTTGTCACTGTTAGTGTCTTTTAGCATTGCACTGGCCCTAGGCCTGGTTAGTCAGAGTCAGTTACTCCCAGTACACATCTGGAAATGTTGAGGGCACAGGATGATTTAGCAACAAGGCCTCTATCTGCTCCTCTGTTTGTTCTTTCTGCACATCTTGCTTCTTCCTGCACTTTTTAACTTACAAAACCCTAGGTTTCAGACACATTATAGTTTGAAATTAGCATTTAAAAATCCTTAGAAATTCACAAAAAAAAACATAGGTTTCAGGGGCGTTATAGTTAGTTGGACATTTCACTCATACAAACCTATAGAAATTACACTGTTATAGTTAGTTCAGCTTACTATAACTTGCGCGCTCGCAATGCACTGCTGATGATGTCACATATTACATCACTCATCACTTTTGTACGAGTGCAATGTTAAACTAACTGTAACTGCCCTGAAACCTATGGTTTTTACCAAATTCAAAGCTGTAATACTATGCCTGGAATGATAACTGGCTTTTGTCATGTTACACTGCGCTAGTCCTATGCTGAAAAACTTTGCTGAAAAACTTTGCTGTAGAAATTGCAAAATACTTTTTCCATTTCTATCTCGGCCAGGATAGCACTTTGCTAATCATATGCTTAAAGACTTTGATAGAAAAGCAGACCTTGGAGGCGAGCAGATCTAGAGTGTCGCTGGTGTTGAGAGTGCTCTATACAGGAGTTGCTTTCCACCTAAACTTGAGAACTACCCAGATTTCTCTGCTTCTTTTGTTGCATAATTTAATCATCAATCTATGCCTGAAAGGGTATTTTTTTTACTTATACTGGGTGCTCCCTTGTGTCCGGACAAAGCTAAACCTCTCTGAAGAGCTCTAATTAGAGCGAAACACTGTGTCAGGGGTTGCTTTTATTAATTTCAGGTTGGCTTGATTGGTATTTTTCCAATTTAAAGCTGTAAAACTGTGCCTGGAGTGATAAATGGCTTTTGTAATTTTACAGCTCGGCAAGAACAGCACTGTGCTAGTCCTATGCTTAAAAACCTTGCTGTAGAAATGGCAAAAGACTTTGTCCATTTCTATCTCGGCATGTATAGCACTGTGCTAATCCTATGTTTAAAGACTTTGATAGAAAAGCAGACATTTGAGGTGAGCAGATCTAGAGTGTCGCTGGTGTTGAGAGTCCTCTATACAGGAGCTGCTTTCCACCTAAACTTAAAAACTACCCAGAGTTCTCTGCTTTTTTTGCATAATTTATTTGTCACTCTATGCCTGAAAGGGTATTTTTTTTACTTATACTGCGTGCTCCCTTGTGTCTGGACAAAACTAAACCAATTCAAAGCTGTAATACTGTTCCTGGAATGATAACTGGCTTTTTGTTATTTTACAGCTCGGCAAGAACAGCACTATGCTAGTCGTATGCTTAAAAACTTTGCTGTCGAAATGGCAAAAGACTTTGTCCATTTCTATGTCAGCGTGGATAGCACTGTGCTAATGCTATGCTTAAAGACTTTGATAGAAAAGCAGACATTTGAAGTGAGCAGATCTAGAGTCTCGCTGGGGTTGAGAGTGCTCTATACAGGAGCTGCTTTCCACCTAAACTTGAGAACTACCCAGAGTTCTCTGGATCTTTTTTTGCGCCTATATATATATATATATATATATATATATATATATATATATATATATATATATATATATATATATATGCAGTGCGCCATTTCCACATGGATTGCATTACTTCATTCCCCTCGCAACACCAACCCAGAGATGATGCATTCTGGGAGCTGTATGTCTGACAGCACTGCAGCAGGTGAGCGATCACATGGCAGGGGAGGTGCTTCCTCTCTGAAGAGGGAGGTCTGCAGATGGATTTAAACGTGAGGCGTGGGGCTGTTTGTTGGTTCAGCAGCGGCATCTGAGGAAGACTGTCAAGTCGAAATGCATTATGCCTTACCTGCATGTCCAATAAAGGCTTGTTTCCTGAGTTCCTCGTGTGGCCTCTTCCTACAGTTCTGCTGGAGGGTTTGTGGACATTTACAGCGTCAGCCAGAGACGCTTTAAGAGGCTCCATCTTTCAAATGGCTGTGGCGTTACTGGCGTCTGCGGCAGGCCCGGACTGGTGAGTCCGGGCACCGGGCAATCCCCCGGTCGGCTGGAGGGTTTTGGGGGCCGGTTTCCGAAAAGGGGGCCGGTTTTGTGTCTCTGGGGGCCGATTTTGCCCCCGGCAGCGTGCGTCACGACACTCACTTTGTTCACAGCCGCACTCGCACATTATCCTGTGTCTGACTCACTCTATGCATGCAGGTCACCGTCTGCACCGTGCACGAACACTGTCACTACCCCCCCCCCCAACCCCCCCAAGCAAGCGCTGCAACTGCAAGCCTCAGTATGTGCATGCAAACCCGGCCGTTACCCAACAATAAACAAATGGAGGATGAGGGGGGAGGTGCTTGTGCGCAGCGCGCAGAATTATGCCTGCCCCCTCCTCTGCCGCGCCTCTCTAGGTGCGGCTGGTGTAATTCTCCTCCTTCCCGCATGCGCATTGGCAGGCCTGCGCGTGACTGATGAGAGGAGTCTGCCGTCGCGCACGGAGTTGGAGAGTCCCGCCAGGCCCAGAAATTAATTTTATTCTAATGGCTGGCTTCTGGCAGTGGACTGGCTACTAACGCCCGACCCCCTCTGCCACAGTGCCTGTGCCACCGTCCGTGACCCGACACTGACCGACCCCACCACCAACAGCAGTCAGCAGACACTGGACAGCAGGCCGCCGGCGCCGAGGTGAGTGAGTCAGTCAGTTTTAATTTCTGCCCGGCCCTGCCCCCCCCCCCCCGAGAAACTTGAAAGTAAAGAAGCAGGCAGCGCTGCGCTGTTTGCTTCTCCAGCGCTACGTCACGTGACCACCAGGCCCTGGTGGCAGTGTGGACGTGACTGACTCATAGCTGCCAAGGTTTCAGATTAGTATGTGTGAGTGTGACCAGGATTTTGATAATTTCACTGAAATTATGTGTGACATTTCAACGACTATGAGTGACACTTGCTCGCGGACAAAATAAAGCAGTGAAGAAGAGGGAATCATAAATATCAGAAATAACAATCATTTGAGTAGAGAGAGAATTTACGTTAGCTGCTAGCTTCACAGCATAAGAAATAATAGTTAAACAACTAATTTATCAGACTGCAGTCAACATTGCACAGCGGGGTGGCAACCCTCACAGCTCCAGCCCTCGTTGACCGGCTGTTAAGAGGTGCTTCCAAGGTGACTGAGAGGGAGGGGGGGGCAACCCTCACACCTCCAGCCCTTGATGACCTGTTAAGAGGTGCTTCGAAGGTGACTGAGAGGGAGGGGCTGCAACTTCAGGAACAGCGACATCTATTCACATGCAAACAGCCCTGAATGTGTAATGTCTCTGCTATTTAGAGGGGGGCTCACACATTCCATTTCTACCCAGGGCCCCAAACATCCGAGACTCGGCCAGATTACACCCCTGATTACACCGAGGCAGCACGTGGTTCTCTTTACAGAGCGTAATTAGTGTCACTAAATTGTAAGCAAACCTCGGTTCTTCAAACATGCAGTGTAGAATGTAATAAAATAAAGAAATGGCACAATCGCACCCACACTGATTAACAAAGTATGGAGGACAATCAGTTCAATCAGTTCTCTCGGAGTATCTCCTGTAAGTACTGTACATCACAGTGGGGGATGGCATTTTGGACAGAGAGCCTGTCTTCTCGTTGTCTTGTGCAGGAGGCGGCGAGGAGCCCAAGATGATACTAGAATACTGCATGCCCACCCCTGTGCCCACCCTGGTGGATCCTGTTCACTCTCCTGTGATGGCTCCTGTCCCCCACCTGTGATGGCTCCTGTCCCCCCCCCACCTATGATGGCTCCTGCCCCCCCTCCCGCCTGTGATGGCTCCTGTCCCCACCCTGTGGTGGCTCCTGTCCCCCCCTGTGGTGGCTCCTGCCCTCCCCTCAGTGATGGCTCCTGTCCCCCCATGTGGTGGCTCCTGCCCTCCCCTCAGTGATGGCTCCTGTCCCCCCATGTGGTGGCTCCAGTCCACCCCCCACCCCCTCCCCCGCCTGTGATGGCTCCAGTCCCCCCCATGTTGTGGCTCCAGTCCACCCCCACCTGTGATGACTCTTGTCCCCCCCTGTGGTGGATCCTGTCTCCGCCCTGGGTGGCTTCTGTCCCAGTCCTGGAATGGCCCCTGCAGCGAGGGTGACGTTCTTGATGGGCCTCTTCTCAAAAGGGCTCAGCTCAAAATAAATATGGAAAGGTGGGCGAGTAAGTAAGTGAAGGGATGGGTGAATGGCTGGATGAATTAGTGAAAGGGTGAATGGATGAAAGAAAGATTGAATAAATGGATAATGAGAGAGGATGGATGGATTGATGAGTGAGGGGAAGGATGGAGAGAAAATGGTAAATAGCTGGATGTATGGGTGGGAGGGGAGCTGGATGATGGATGAGGGGAAAGATGGATGAGGGGAAGGATGATGGATGAGGAGAAGGATGGATGGATGGATGGAGGGGAAGGATGGATGGATGAGGAGAAGGATGGATGGATGGAGGAGAAGGATGGATGGATGGATGGATGGAGGGGAAGGATGGATGAGGAGAAGGATGGATGGATGGATGGATGGATGAGGGGGAAGAATAAATGGATGGGATGGATGGATGGATGGATGGGTGAGGGGGATGATGGATGAAAGGAAGGATGGATGAGGGGAAGGATGGATGGATGAGGGGAAGGATGGATGGATGAGGGGAAGGATGGATGGATGAGGGGAAGGAAGGATGGATGGATGAGGGGAAGGAAGGATGGATGGGTGAGGGGAAGGAAGGATGGATGGGTGAGGGGATGGATGGGTGAGGGGATGGATGGATGGATGAGGGGATGGATAGAGGGGATGGATGGATGGGTGGGTGAAAGGATGGATGGATGGATGATGAGGGGAAGAATGGATGATGAGGGGAAGGATGGATGGATGAGGGGAAGGATGGATGGATGAGGGGAAGGAAGGATGGATGGGTGAGGGGAAGGAAGGATGGATGGGTGAGGGGAAGGAAGGATGGATGGGTGAGGGGATGGATGGATGGGTGAGGGGATGGATGGATGGATGAGGGGATGGATAGAGGGGAAGGATGGATGGATGGGTGAGTGAAAGGATGGATGGATGGATGATGTGGGGAAGAATGGATGATGAGGGGAAGGATGGATGGATGGAGGATGGATGATGAGTGGGTGGGTAGAAGGATAGATGGATGGATGATGAGGGAAAAGGATGGATGGATGATGAGGGAAAAGGATGGATGATGAGGGGAAGGATGGATGATGAGGGGAAGGACGGATGGATGGATGATGGGTGGGTAAAAGGATGGATGGATGGATGGAGAGTTGGTGGGTGAAAGGATGGATGGATGAGTGGGTGGGTGGATAGTGGGTGGGTGAAAGGATGGATCAGTGGATTGGATGGTGGGTGAAAGGATGGATGAGTGGGTGGGTGAATGGTGGGTGGGTGGGTGGATGGTTGGGTGGATGATGGGAGGGTAGGTGGATGAGTGAAATGATGGATGGATTGCTGGATTGATAAGTGCAAGGGTGAATGAATGGACGTATGAGTGAAAGGGTGGATGTAAGGATGGATGAGTGAGTGAAAGGGAGGGTAGATGGACAAAAGGATGAATAGATGTGTGAAGGAGTGAAATGATAGATGGATGAGTGATAGGGTCAATGGATGGATTCATGAGTGGATGAGTAGATAGATAGATGGATGGGTGGATGGATGGATGGAAGGAAGAATGGCTAAGTGAAAGGGTCGATGGAGAGAGAAAGGGAGGATGGGTGGATGACTAAAATAGTGGATGGGTGGAAGGATTAGTAAGTGAAAGGATGGCTGGATTGGTGAAAGGGTAAATGGCTGAATGGATGAGTGAATGGATGGATGGGATGAAGAGTGGATGGATAAGTGTACAGATGGATAGGGTGAAAGGGTGGATGGATGGATAATGGAGGATGAGTGAAAGGATGGATGAGGGGATGGATGAAGGGATGGATGAGTGAAATGATAGATGGAAGGATACATGATGGATAGGTTTGCAAACGGTTGAATATGTTTGGAAATGGCTGGGCTTACTTATATACTATTGCGCGACCTCTGATGTGTCTGTAAAACGTACCTATTGTCCTGAAGTTTTGTCCTGAATTTTGGCCTGCTGTCCTGAATTTGTGTCCTGAATTTTGACCCTTTGTCCTGAATTTTTACACTCACCGTCCTGAATTTGCACCAATGCCAGTTGGTCACCCTACCATAGGGTTTTAACCAAATGCATGTTACATTTTCCTGCCTGAGAAAAAACGTCCAGGATTCGTGCACAACAGGAGTTACTTGTTGAAACACAGCATGTACCGGACGTGATGTTCGATGACCAATGTACAGAACATTCTCGCAAACTTGTGTCTATTTTTGGTGCTCTCTGAAAGAATGCCTATGAATACATATGACTGGGTGGGTAACCTGATGGCCATCATCTACTGTTAACTGTGCTTTGAAAGTTGATACAATTTAAATATGTAATGAAAAATATGCTGTAAAATTCACCATTTTGGTCTGTCGTTTTTCAAACCCCCCTAGTGGCCGTCGGGCTCGCTCGATGCGCTCGCTCGCTACGCGCTGGACGGGGGCTGGTCTGCTACGCGCCGGACAGGGGCTGGTCTTGCAAAATTTGCCAGGGCTGCTTTCAGTTCCCAGTCCGGCCCTGGAAGCAGCTTTTTCTTTGCACCCGAGTTATCGGATAGCCTCAGCCAACCTCTCCAGCACGAGTCAAGCAGAGTTGCTGCCTACCGGCAGCTCGTGACTACACGGCTAGGTTTGGATATTATTTCAGCCTATGACTTTTCAGACTTGTGCTGTGGCGGTTGAGATGTTTTGCGGGGACCCAGGGACGCCCGAGGAC
The DNA here is from genome assembly GCF_964263255.1 of Lissotriton vulgaris. NCBI lineage: Eukaryota > Metazoa > Chordata > Amphibia > Caudata > Salamandridae > Lissotriton > Lissotriton vulgaris. Next base: position 869,091,825 of record NC_141685.1, read on the forward strand.
TTTACTTGCACCAGCTACAGCGCGCCTCGCTCTGCAGTGCGCCATTTCCACATGGATTGCATTACTTCATTCCCCTCGCAACACCAACCCAGAGATGATGCATTCTGGGAGCTGTATGTCTGACAGCACTGCAGCAGGTGAGCGATCACATGGCAGGGGAGGTGCTTCCTCTCTGAAGAGGGAGGTCTGCAGATGGATTTAAACGTGAGGCGTGGGGCTGTTTGTTGGTTCAGCAGCGGCATCTGAGGAAGACTGTCAAGTCGAAATGCATTATGCCTTACCTGCATGTCCAATAAAGGCTTGTTTCCTGAGTTCCTTGTGTGGCCTCTTCCTACAGTTCTGCTGGAGGGTTTGTGGACATTTACAGCGTCAGCCAGAGACGCTTTAAGAGGCTCCATCTTTCAAATGGCTGTGGCGTTACTGGCATCTGCGGAAGCAGCTTTTTCTTTGCACCCGAGTTATCGGATAGCCTCAGCCAACCTCTCCAGCACGAGTCAAGCAGAGTTGCTGCCTACCGGCAGCTCGTGACTACACGGCTAGGTTTGGATATTATTTCAGCCTATGACTTTTCAGACTTGTGCTGTGGCGGTTGAGATGTTTTGCGGGGACCCAGGGACGCCCGAGGACTTTACTTGCACCAGCTACAGTGCGCCTCGCTCTGCAGTGCGCCATTTCCACATGGATTGCATTACTTCATTCCCCTCGCAACACCAACCCAGAGATGATGCATTCTGGGAGCTGTATGTCTGACAGCACTGCAGCAGGTGAGCGATCACATGGCAGGGGAGGTGCTTCCTCTACGAAGAGGGAGGTCTGCAGATGGATTTAAACGTGAGGCGTGGGGCTGTTTGTTGGTTCAGCAGCGGCATCTGAGGAAGACTGTCAAGTCGAAATGCATTATGCCTTACCTGCATGTCCAATAAAGGCTTGTTTCCTGAGTTCCTTGTGTGGCCTCTTCCTACAGTTCTGCTGGAGGGTTTGTGGACATTTACAGCGTCAGCCAGAGACGCTTTAAGAGGCTCCATCTTTCAAATGGCTGTGGCGTTACTGGCGTCTGCGGACGCAGCTTTTTCTTTGCACCCGAGTTATCGGATAGCCTCAGTCAACCTCTCCAGCACGAGTCAAGCAGAGTTGCTGCCTACCGGCAGCTCGTGACTACACGGCTAGGTTTGGATATTATTTCAGCCTATGACTTTTCAGACTTGTGCTGTGGCGGTTGAGATGTTTTGCGGGGACCCAGGGACGCCCGAGGACTTTACTTGCACCAGCTACAGCGCGCCTCGCTCTGCAGTGCGCCATTTCCACATGGATTGCATTACTTCATTCCCCTCGCAACACCAACCCAGAGATGATGCATTCTGGGAGCTGTATGTCTGACAGCACTGCAGCAGGTGAGCGATCACATGGCAGGGGAGGTGCTTCCTCTACGAAGAGGGAGGTCTGCAGATGGATTTAAACGTGAGGCGTGGGGCTGTTTGTTGGTTCAGCAGCGGCATCTGAGGAAGACTGTCAAGTCGAAATGCATTATGCCTTACCTGCATGTCCAATAAAGGCTTGTTTCCTGAGTTCCTTGTGTGGCCTCTTCCTACAGTTCTGCTGGAGGGTTTGTGGACATTTACAGCGTCAGCCAGAGACGCTTTAAGAGGCTCCATCTTTCAAATGGCTGTGGCGTTACTGGCGTCTGCGGAAGCAGCTTTTTCTTTGCACCCGAGTTATCGGATAGCCTCAGCCAACCTCTCCAGCACGAGTCAAGCAGAGTTGCTGCCTACCGGCAGCTCGTGACTACACGGCTAGGTTTGGATATTATTTCAGCCTATGACTTTTCAGACTTGTGCTGTGGCGGTTGAGATGTTTTGCGGGGACCCAGGGACGCCCGAGGACTTTACTTGCACCAGCTACAGCGCGCCTCGCTCTGCAGTGCGCCATTTCCACATGGATTGCATTACTTCATTCCCCTCGCAACACCAACCCAGAGATGATGCATTCTGGGAGCTGTATGTCTGACAGCACTGCAGCAGGTGAGCGATCACATGGCAGGGGAGGTGCTTCCTCTCTGAAGAGGGAGGTCTGCAGATGGATTTAAACGTGAGGCGTGGGGCTGTTTGTTGGTTCAGCAGCGGCATCTGAGGAAGACTGTCAAGTCGAAATGCATTATGCCTTACCTGCATGTCCAATAAAGGCTTGTTTCCTGAGTTCCTCATGTGGCCTCTTCCTACAGTTCTGCTGGAGGGTTTGTGGACATTTACAGCGTCAGCCAGAGACGCTTTAAGAGGCTCCATCTTTCAAATGGCTGTGGCGTTACTGGCGTCTGCGGAAGCAGCTTTTTCTTTGCACCCGAGTTATCGGATCGCCTCAGCCAACCTCTCCAGCACGAGTCAAGCAGAGTTGCTGCCTACCGGCAGCTCGTGACTAGACGGCTAGGTTTGGATATTATTTCAGCCTATGACTTTTCAGACTTGTGCTGTGGCGGTTGAGATGTTTTGCGGGGACCCAGGGACGCCCGAGGACTTTACTTGCACCAGCTACAGCGCGCCTCGCTCTGCAGTGCGCCATTTCCACATGGATTGCATTACTTCATTCCCCTCGCAACACCAACCCAGAGATGATGCATTCTGGGAGCTGTATGTCTGACAGCACTGCAGCAGGTGAGCGATCACATGGCAGGGGAGGTGCTTCCTCTATGAAGAGGGAGGTCTGCAGATGGATTTAAACGTGAGGCGTGGGGCTGTTTGTTGGTTCAGCAGCGGCATCTGAGGAAGACTGTCAAGTCAAAATGCATTATGCCTTACCTGCATGTCCAATAAAGGCTTGTTTCCTGAGTTCCTCGTGTGGCCTCTTCCTACAGTTCTGCTGGAGGGTTTGTGGATATATATATATATATATATATATATATATATATATATATATATATATATATATATATATATATATATATATATATATATATATATATATATATATATATATCCAGCACCCACAGCATCTCATCCGCAGTATCCCCTATGGGGAGATGCTGAGACTACGGAGAATATGTAGTTCTGACACTGAATGTGACCTGGCCCAACAAGCGAGCAAAGCTAGATTCCTGAATAGGGGGTACAGTAGTGCGGTATTAGATGGGGCGATTAAGCGCTCCAAGAAAATCACAAGAGAGCAAGCCCTAACACCCAGAGTCAGACCAATTACAGTGGAGAGTAACAATGAGCAAATACAAGCTAGAGCCATTGTTACTTATAGCAACCAGCATTCAGCAATCAGAAAAATCTTCAACAAAAACTGGAATCTAGTCAAAGGTGATCCGGTTATAGGGGGTCTGGTATCTAACAAACCAAACCTCACATTCCGTAGATCCCCTACTATGGCCAATGCATTAGTCAGCAGTAACCTAGAAACCTCTAAATCTAGGATGGATCACATTACAGGTTTTAAAGCTGTAAAGCCTATCGACATGGGGTAAATAAGACTCATATTTCAAGTCCTTTCCTGGAAAAACCGCTCATTATTAACAAAAGGCTTACATGTAAGACCGGATATGTGGTCTATGTTTTGCAATGTCTTGGTGGGCTCCAATATGTGGGCAGTACACACTTGCCCACCCACAAGCGGATTCTACAACACCTTAGGGCGATATCTGGAAAGGATCAAGCTTACCCAGTGGCCAGACACTTCGAATCTGTACACAATAGTGACCCCAGCAGCCTACAATATTTTCTCGTGGACACAATTTTGCCTCTTAAAAGAGGTGGAAATAGAGACGCAAAATTGCGTTTATTGGAGACAAGATATATTTTAGAGCTCAACAGTAAGAATCCTGGAGGTCTAAACGCTAGTGAGGATATGTATACCTGCCTCTAATAAACTCTAACCAGTTCCTGTAGTGCTAAAGCAAAAAAAGATGGTTATATTATTATGATCTCCCTTGAAGGGATTTGTTTCGAGACCAGAATCTGCAACCTGCTAAAATCTGTAGTATGTTTTTAATGTTAGCACTTGCACCTTCACATGATTAATTTGATATATCTGCAGTATCCTAAAGAGGGTATATCATAGGGGCCCTGATGAATTGGATTATTTAGTCTGTGTTGAATACGATTTTTTCTTTTTCATACCCACATGTGTCGTATGTTTATGACAGTGAGATCTGTGATTGGTTCCTTATATGATCAAGGACATTATTATTAGGTTCATCTACCTTGTATTACTGCAATTTTTTTTGTATATAGTGTAGATAATGTATATGCAATACAATGTACATATATGAATTTGCTAATTGGGTTTGAATTTTTAACTTGAATGTAAATATATGAGTTTAATCATATGCATTTTATAATTCATATTAACCCAGGAATTATTTGATTTGAGTTTACTAATTGACCCTCATGGGCACTATGCCCCGAATTACTGTTGGAACTACGTAGTATTTCCTCACTGTCTATGTCTATTACTGACACAGCTGAATCCACGTGAGCATTTGCACTTTATATACCCTTGTTTGTGTCCATGACATGCTATGTGATCAAGCCTCGTTGTTGGAGGCGAAACGTGTCATGGTGGATTGCAGGCTACAATTTTGGCACAAGTAAAGCACTGAAAAACTGCACTTACGCGGTGGTTTCGCTCTTTTCGTTGTTCTGCACGAAGCAGCTGCTAACGGCGACTTTCTGGATATATATATATATATATATATATATATATATATATTTTTTTTTTTTTTTTAAATCATGAAAAGTTGTTTTAATCATGATTTTATACAAACATAATTATATATGTATGTAATTGTATTTTGCATTGATTCCGGTTACTGACATGCTTAGGAATCATTGTGAGTCTTTCTTCAATATTCATGCAAATGATGACCCAATCAGGAAGTAGCACTGTGCACTTTAAATATTCACTGCATACGTTGATGCGCTGTCATGTGATCAAGGCTTTGTGCCGAAACGTGTCTGTGTCTGAAAAGCGTTGTCGTGGGAGGAAGATCGCGCAAAGGAGACGGAGGTCGTTTATATATTTAGCCATTCTGATAGCACACAGCTATACACGGGACCCTCTCAGTGAATCAGCTCGAGGAATGGGAGCTGAGAGGTCGACGCCTAAGTGGTATCCGGTCTGGGTTCACCTGGGCAGTTGGGAACTTCAGTGAGGAAGAGTAGCGTCAGACCCCCTGGAACTTGAAATCGAACAACCCCCGAGGAAGCTGCACCGGAGAGTGGGCACGGTGAGACCGGGACGAGGTTTGGGATTCCGGAAAACGGCAAATCCAGGTACAAGAGGGAGGAGAGTGCATATGGATGCACGGGGTTAACTGTGGTTAAAGCGCACAAATAGTCGCAGGATAATGAGAAACCTGCATTGATTTAAACAGCATACTAAAATGTTGGCCGTAAAAGAACGAGAGGCTAGGGCGAGCACAATGTTCTCGGATAGCCTTCCTGTTCCAGCGGCTATTCGTAACAAGTTGGAAGCTACCAGTTGCCCCAGAAGTGACTCACTGCATGATAAAATAAAGATACTGGAAAATAAATCACTCCAGGAACAGAGTAAATGGTGGGAGTCGAAGTCCCTTCAGAGGTATATAGATGTCAACAGAATACCTCAGGGGCTTCGAATCCTCACAGCTCCCAGTTATGAGAACCCTAATCCAGACCTAATGAGGGAATGGGCGGATATAAACATAGAGGCCTCCAGGCGACAAGTGCTTATTTTAATAAAGTACGCCGATATTGATCGGGCCAAGATTCTTGAGGAAATTTCAGCCCTATATGAGGAATTAGAACCCATGGGTCCGGATGATGAAAAAGAAAAATGACTTAAAGAAATGAAAATAAGGTTAAAAAAAGAGGAAGAAAAAATAATAGACCGAAACACGTACAAGTTCCAAAGAGACCGAAAAGACTATGAACTTGGACAGATCTTCACATTTTCCAAACGGTATGACTCATTACGCACAACTATGTCGGGAAAAGCACAACCAGCAATGCGGGAAAGGGGGACTCAAAATAAAGCTCGCAAGGATCAAACTGACTTAACACTGTCTGATTTCAGCTTGGAAGCAGGTAGCGGGTCCGAGTCTGAACAAAGGGAGGCAGCATCAAACATAATGAGGAAAAGGCCCTCTCCTGGTGAAGAAATAGGTTTTTTATGCCAGGACCGACTGCAGTCCCTAGGACCTGGGACGCGAAAAAACTACAGCGAAAAAGGAAGAACTGCACCGCAAGGAAGAGGCGGAGGACGAGGCAACGGAGGTCAGCCCAAATGGAGAGGTCGGGCCAGTGGTCCAAGAAGCAGCAATAATAACAGGAAAAGCTATAATCAACCTCACCACAATGAAACTAACGAATAGGGAAGAGGATATTTTGAAATTGGGACTTTCGTTTGCACCAAAAACCAACTTGAATTATGTGGCAGCACGTACTGATATCTATAAGGCCACGAGGAAGTTGAAACTGAAAAAATTCTATAAAATCAAAAATGCAAATAAGCGGACTGCCAATAGCTGTTTGAGTCAAGGAGATCAGCCATTGACCCTCTCACAGGAGTTGGCGGGTCTATGGGAAACCGAGGGGGCAGAGCCAGTGGCACAGGTGGAAAATGTGCTTTACCTCGGAAAACAGCAATGAGAGTGGGATTCTGTCAACACCCTTTAAGCCCCCATCGACATTCTGCCCGATAATGCCGCGTGATGGATTGGACGTCTTTCATGAAAATGTGACTATGGGTTTAAAAGAATTACACAAAAATATATGTAAAGGTCATTACAGGAATAACCAACTTATAATTGATTATGAGCAACTTATTACCAAACTTGAAAAAGACAAGAACGTCATAGTACAGCCTAGTGACAAAGGTGGTAATGTGGTCTTATTGACAAAGGCACTATATGAAAAGGAGTCATATGCACAGCTAAATGATCGTAACCATTATGAAAGGGTAAATGCAACAATTATCTAGGGGATGCAAAATGAATATCATTCACTTTTATTTAGATGGAAGGGCATGAAATTACTTTCTGATTGTAAATTTCAATACCTTAAAATAGATTATCCAGTAATGCCCTTTATATATTTCATCCCTAAAGTGCATAAGGACCTTGAAAATCCCCCGGGTAAACCTATAATAAGTGCGAGGGGGGATTACTTGAGAGTACATCAGTTTACATAGATTATTTTCTGCAAACCCATGTATAATCTTTAGTCTCCTATATTCAGGACTCAGGGGATTTCCTGTGTAAATTGAAGAATATCCAGTGGCAGCCAGGTGATTGGATGCTTGCCCTGGATGTTAGTGCCTTATACACAAGCATTCGCCACCAGGATGGAATCAATGCTGTTAGATATTATCTTGAAAGAAGGACTGATGCTTTTAAAGATCATAATGCCATGTTGATCAAGATGTTGACATATTACCTGGAACATAATGTGTTCATGTTCAATAACGTATTATACAGGCAGCGACAGGGAGTGGCAATGGGGGCCAGTTTCTCCCCTACCTTCGCATGTTTGCACATGGGAGCTTGGGAGGAACTGGTCCTCAAAACTGACTTCAAGAAAGAAATGAAAAGAAATGTCATTGCATGGTACCGCTTTATTGGTGACTTATTTGTGGTGTGGGGGGGCAGTCGTGAGGAAGCAGAGATATTTGTGGAAGGCATTAACAAGAATGCGCACAACATCAACTTCACGGTGATGATGAGTCAGGAACAGGTCCCCTTTTTGGACATTGAGTGTATGTCCACAATATTAGACTGGAAAAGCACAGCAGGCAACACCACACTGCATGCGAGCAGCACCCGCCCAGCGCATCTAATACGAATTATCCCGTTTGGGGAGATGCTTCGTTTAAGAAGTCTATGCAGTGAGGATAAGGAGTTAGCAATAGCTCAGGAAGCCAGCACATATAGATTTTTGGAAAGGGGTTACCACATCAACACGATCAACCAGGCAAAACAGAAATCCATGGCTATGGATAGATCCAAACTACTTGCCCAATACGATGTCTCGCCCGAGACACAAAATCAGCAAATCACACCAAGCAGCGGTGAAATGGAGAAGATTGATCCTTTTCGGATAATTGTGGGCTATTGTAATCAACATAGAGAGATTCGTAAAATAATTGACAGGAATTGGCCAACAGTATGTAAGATCCAGTTATTGGCCAAGACCTCCCTAGGAAAGCATCCATCACTTTCAGTAAAGCTCCCAATATGAGAGAGAGAGTGGTTGTCACATGCCCAGAAATACTGGACACTACATCATGGTTTAAAAATAATAGGGGGATTTTCAGGTGTAAAACCTGCAAAACCTGCACCCATGGTATAAACAAATGGGTATACAAAGATGGCTTTAGTGATCGTGAACATCAGATCACTAAAGTTTTAACTTGCAAAACGGAATACGCTATATACATCCTGGAATGCCCATGTAAGCTTAGATATGTGGGGAGCACTAAGCTCCCCGTCCACAGAAGAATACTTCAATATCTTAGGGCAATAACATCACAGGATAATACCTACCCGGTGGCACGCCACTTTAAAACGCATCATCAGAGTAATAACAAGGAACTGACATATTATGTAGTGGATGCCATCCTTGCAAGTAGAAGGGGAGGAAATAGGGAGGCCAAGTTACGTAAACTAGAAACTAACTATATTTTGAAACTTAACAGCAAGCAGCCAGGGGGGTTGAACCTCAGTCAGGATCTGTACACGTGTTTACACTAGGATGAATAGGATTATAAATTATCACCTGCAGGTATTTGGTTAATAGAGGAATATATATATGGATGAAAACTAATAAAATCATTTTTGTCTCTTATTTAATTACATTTTTTGGAGATTTGAGTATTTATTGTTTTAATTGTATAATATCAAAGTGTCAATATATTCAACTGATGGACAGTCAAACTTAATACCAGTAACTGTATTATCATCCGAACTTATTCCTCAAACTGGAGTCACCTACTTGATGTATTATGAAGGAATTTGTATAGGTGGTTAGAACCACCCTATTGTTACTAAGCACAGGAAATCCAAAATGATCATCATGATTAAATGTAAGAGACTGTATTTAAAATAAGAAAGGAGCAGGTGAACAAGAATGATCTATATATGGTCTTAAATGTTCTTCCTCTGGTTAATAATCAATATAAATATTCATAACTGTATCGAGGCCCAATAGGGAACTTTAAGGGCATAATATGAACACAATGCAGAGGGAGAGGCCACTATAAGCAGTAACTAAGTAAATGATTGAGGGGTCTGGGATCAGTCCTATTCAGTCACATTAAGTCACACATATTTTTAACAACACAAAATGCACTTTTTTGCACATTTGCACATTTTGTTTTAGCTTAGTTGGTTGGGTAAGGGTCATCATGGGACAGAGTGGAATTGTAACGGGATTTAACCCATCATTTGAACAAACTCAATGATAAAAGCTATATCGGGATTTAACCTGTTATATTTTTTTTAATCATGAAAAGTTGTTTTAATCATGATTTTATACAAACTTAATTATATATGTATGTAATTGTATTTTGCATTGATTCGGTTACTGACATGCTTTGGAATCATTGTGATTCTTTCTTCAATATTCATGCAAATGATGACCCAATCAGGAAGTAGCACTGTGTACTTTAAATATTCACTGCATAGGTTGATGCGCTGTCATGTGATCAAGGCTTTGTGACGAAACATTATGCCGACAGCTGAATAAAAAATAACAGCATCCGAATTACCTGGTCCGTGTCCGTGTCTGAAAAGCGTTGTCGTGGGAGGACGATCGCGCAAAGGAGACGGAGGTTGTTTATATATATATATATATATATATATCCAAAACTTGCAGAACCCAAATTCGGAAGGAGCCACACGGAAGGCAGTTCATGCTCTTAAACGTGATTTATTGACAGCATGCCAGCAGAGAACATTTCAGAAAAGCAGTCCTTATTTCATCATGCCAGACGCGTTTCAGGAGATTCCTCCTTTCTTCAGTGGCTTCGGAAATGTCAAGGGGAAAGCGTAGTTTGGCGCACACTATTCATAAATGTTCATTCCCACCCACTGAGGTCACGACTGGTGCGCACTACATCGCCCAGAATGCCGTGAGGCCACGCCCATGGGGCGGGAATGAACATTTATGAATAGTGTGCGCCAAACTACGCTTTCCCCTTGACATTTTCGAAGCCACTGAAGAAAGGAGGAATCTCCTGAAACGCGTCTGGCATGATGAAATAAGGACTGCTTTTCTGAAATGTTCTCTGCTGGCATGCTGTCAATAAATCACGTTTAAGAGCATGAACTGCCTTCCGTGTGGCTCCTTCCGAATTTGGGTTCTGCAAGTTTTGGATTTGGATAACGGCCTGACCCAGGTCGTGGAAGGTGCTCACTGCTTCTTTCAGCAGGTCCGTGGTGGTATGTACAAGCGCTGCCCTTTGAAGGACGGATGTAAATTGGCTCCTTTGCAGACAGGAGTCCATTTAAGCTCCATTGGCAGCAAATAAAGCGGGGCAGAGACTTTTGAGAATGTTTGCTGATTTAATTATGGACATTTGTGACTTTGGGATATGCACCCACTGAGGTCACGACTGGTGCGCACTACATCGCCCAGAATGCCGTGAGGCCACGCCCATGGGGCGGGAATGAACATTTATGAATAGTGTGCGCCAAACTACGCTTTCCCCTTGACATTTCCGAAGCCACTGAAGAAAGGAGGAATCTCCTGAAACGCGTCTGGCATGATGAAATAAGGACTGCTTTTCTGAAATGTTCTCTGCTGGCATGCTGTCAATAAATCACGTTTAAGAACATGAACTGCCTTCCGTGTGGCTCCTTCCGAATTTGGGTTCTGCAAGTTTTGGATTTGGATAACGGCCTGACCCAGGTCGTGGAAGGTGCTCACTGCTTCTTTCAGCAGGTCCGTGGTGGTATGTACAAGCGCTGCCCTTTGAAGGACGGATGTAAATTTACTCCTTTGCAGACAGGAGTCCATTTAAGCTCCATTGGCAGCAAATAAAGCGGGGCAGAGACTTTTGAGAATGTTTGCTGATTTAATTATGGACATTTGTGACTTTGGGATATGCACCCACTGAGGTCACGACTGGTGCGCACTACATCGCCCAGAATGCCGTGAGGCCACGCCCATGGGGCGGGAATGAACATTTATGAATAGTGTGCGCCAAACTACGCTTTCCCCTTGACATTTCCGAAGCCACTGAAGAAAGGAGGAATCTCCTGAAACGCGTCTGGCATGATGAAATAAGGACTGCTTTTCTGAAATGTTCTCTGCTGGCATGCTGTCAATAAATCACGTTTAAGAGCATGAACTGCCTTCCGTGTGGCTCCTTCCGAATTTGGGTTCTGCAAGTTTTGGATTTGGATAACGGCCTGACCCAGGTCGTGGAAGGTGCTCACTGCTTCTTTCAGCAGGTCCGTGGTGGTATGTACAAGCGCTGCCCTTTGAAGGACGGATGTAAATTGGCTCCTTTGCAGACAGGAGTCCATTTAAGCTCCATTGGCAGCAAATAAAGCGGGGCAGAGACTTTTGAGAATGTTTGCTGATTTAATTATGGACATTTGTGACTTTGGGATATGCACCCACTGAGGTCACGACTGGTGCGCACTACATCGCCCAGAATGCCGTGAGGCCACGCCCATGGGGCGGGAATGAACATTTATGAATAGTGTGCGCCAAACTACGCTTTCCCCTTGACATTTTCGAAGCCACTGAAGAAAGGAGGAATCTCCTGAAACGCGTCTGGCATGATGAAATAAGGACTGCTTTTCTGAAATGTTCTCTGCTGGCATGCTGTCAATAAATCACGTTTAAGAGCATGAACTGCCTTCCGTGTGGCTCCTTCCGAATTTGGGTTCTGCAAGTTTTGGATTTGGATAACGGCCTGACCCAGGTCGTGGAAGGTGCTCACTGCTTCTTTCAGCAGGTCCGTGGTGGTATGTACAAGCGCTGCCCTTTGAAGGACGGATGTAAATTGGCTCCTTTGCAGACAGGAGTCCATTTAAGCTCCATTGGCAGCAAATAAAGCGGGGCAGAGACTTTTGAGAATGTTTGCTGATTTAATTATGGACATTTGTGACTTTGGGATATGCACCCACTGAGGTCACGACTGGTGCGCACTATATCGCCCAGAATGCCGTGAGGCCACGCCCATGGGGCGGGAATGAACATTTATGAATAGTGTGCGCCAAACTACGCTTTCCCCTTGACATTTCCGAAGCCACTGAAGAAAGGAGGAATCTCCTGAAACGCGTCTGGCATGATGAAATAAGGACTGCTTTTCTGAAATGTTCTCTGCTGGCATGCTGTCAATAAATCATGTTTAAGAGCATGAACTGCCTTCCGTGTGGCTCCATCCGAATTTGGGTTCTGCAAGTTTTGGATTTGGATAACGGCTTGACCCAGGTCGTGGAAGGTGCTCACTGCTTCTTTCAGCAGGTCCGTGGTGGTATGTACAAGCGCTGCCCTTTGAAGGACAGATGTAAATTGGCTCCTTTGCAGACAGGAGTCCATTTAAGCTCCATTGGCAGCAAATAAAGCGGGGCAGAGACTTTTGAGAATGTTTGCTGATTTAATTATGGACATTTGTGACTTTGGGATATGCACTCACTGAGGTCACGACTGGTACGCACTACATCGCCCAGAATGCCGTGAGGCCACGCCCATGGGGCGGGAATGACCATTTATGAATAGTGTGCGCCAAACTACGCTTTCCCCTTGACATTTCCGAAGCCACTGAAGAAAGGAGGAATCTCCTGAAACGCGTCTGGCATGATGAAATAAGGACTGCTTTTCTGAAATGTTCTCTGCTGGCATGCTGTCAATAAATCACATTTAAGAGCATGAACTGCCTTCCGTGTGGCTCCTTCCGAATTTGGGTTCTGCAAGTTTTGGATTTGGATAACGGCCTGACCCAGGTCGTGGAAGGTGCTCACTGCTTCTTTCAGCAGGTCCGTGGTGGTATGTACAAGCGCTGCCCTTTGAAGGACGGATGTAAATTGGCTCCTTTGCAGACAGGAGTCCATTTAAGCTCCATTGGCAGCAAATAAAGCGGGGCAGAGACTTTTGAGAATGTTTGCTGATTTAATTATGGACATTTGTGACTTTGGAATATGCACCCACTGAGGTCACGACTGGTGCGCACTACATCGCCCAGAATGCCGTGAGGCCACGCCCATGGGGCGGGAATGAACATTTATGAATAGTGTGCGCCAAACTACGCTTTCCCCTTGACATTTCCGAAGCCACTGAAGAAAGGAGGAATCTCCTGAAACGCGTCTGGCATGATGAAATAAGGACTGCTTTTCTGAAATGTTCTCTGCTGGCATGCTGTCAATAAATCACGTTTAAGAACATGAACTGCCTTCCGTGTGGCTCCTTCCGAATTTGGGTTCTGCAAGTTTTGGATTTGGATAACGGCCTGACCCAGGTCGTGGAAGGTGCTCACTGCTTCTTTCAGCAGGTCCGTGGTGGTATGTACAAGCGCTGCCCTTTGAAGGACGGATGTAAATTTACTCCTTTGCAGACAGGAGTCCATTTAAGCTCCATTGGCAGCAAATAAAGCGGGGCAGAGACTTTTGAGAATGTTTGCTGATTTAATTATGGACATTTGTGACTTTGGGATATGCACCCACTGAGGTCACGACTGGTGCGCACTACATCGCCCAGAATGCCGTGAGGCCACGCCCATGGGGCGGGAATGAACATTTATGAATAGTGTGCGCCAAACTACGCTTTCCCCTTGACATTTCCGAAGCCACTGAAGAAAGGAGGAATCTCCTGAAACGCGTCTGGCATGATGAAATAAGGACTGCTTTTCTGAAATGTTCTCTGCTGGCATGCTGTCAATAAATCACGTTTAAGAGCATGAACTGCCTTCCGTGTGGCTCCTTCCGAATTTGGGTTCTGCAAGTTTTGGATTTGGATAACGGCCTGACCCAGGTCGTGGAAGGTGCTCACTGCTTCTTTCAGCAGGTCCGTGGTGGTATGTACAAGCGCTGCCCTTTGAAGGACGGATGTAAATTGGCTCCTTTGCAGACAGGAGTCCATTTAAGCTCCATTGGCAGCAAATAAAGCGGGGCAGAGACTTTTGAGAATGTTTGCTGATTTAATTATGGACATTTGTGACTTTGGGATATGCACCCACTGAGGTCACGACTGGTGCGCACTACATCGCCCAGAATGCCGTGAGGCCACGCCCATGGGGCGGGAATGAACATTTATGAATAGTGTGCGCCAAACTACGCTTTCCCCTTGACATTTTCGAAGCCACTGAAGAAAGGAGGAATCTCCTGAAACGCGTCTGGCATGATGAAATAAGGACTGCTTTTCTGAAATGTTCTCTGCTGGCATGCTGTCAATAAATCACGTTTAAGAGCATGAACTGCCTTCCGTGTGGCTCCTTCCGAATTTGGGTTCTGCAAGTTTTGGATTTGGATAACGGCCTGACCCAGGTCGTGGAAGGTGCTCACTGCTTCTTTCAGCAGGTCCGTGGTGGTATGTACAAGCGCTGCCCTTTGAAGGACGGATGTAAATTGGCTCCTTTGCAGACAGGAGTCCATTTAAGCTCCATTGGCAGCAAATAAAGCGGGGCAGAGACTTTTGAGAATGTTTGCTGATTTAATTATGGACATTTGTGACTTTGGGATATGCACCCACTGAGGTCACGACTGGTGCGCACTATATCGCCCAGAATGCCGTGAGGCCACGCCCATGGGGCGGGAATGAACATTTATGAATAGTGTGCGCCAAACTACGCTTTCCCCTTGACATTTCCGAAGCCACTGAAGAAAGGAGGAATCTCCTGAAACGCGTCTGGCATGATGAAATAAGGACTGCTTTTCTGAAATGTTCTCTGCTGGCATGCTGTCAATAAATCATGTTTAAGAGCATGAACTGCCTTCCGTGTGGCTCCATCCGAATTTGGGTTCTGCAAGTTTTGGATTTGGATAACGGCTTGACCCAGGTCGTGGAAGGTGCTCACTGCTTCTTTCAGCAGGTCCGTGGTGGTATGTACAAGCGCTGCCCTTTGAAGGACGGATGTAAATTGGCTCCTTTGCAGACAGGAGTCCATTTAAGCTCCATTGGCAGCAAATAAAGCGGGGCAGAGACTTTTAAGAATGTTTGCTGATTTAATTATGGACATTTGTGACTTTGGGATATGCACTCACTGAGGTCACGACTGGTACGCACTACATCGCCCAGAATGCCGTGAGGCCACGCCCATGGGGCGGGAATGACCATTTATGAATAGTGTGCGCCAAACTACGCTTTCCCCTTGACATTTCCGAAGCCACTGAAGAAAGGAGGAATCTCCTGAAACGCGTCTGGCATGATGAAATAAGGACTGCTTTTCTGAAATGTTCTCTGCTGGCATGCTGTCAATAAATCACATTTAAGAGCATGAACTGCCTTCCGTGTGGCTCCTTCCGAATTTGGGTTCTGCAAGTTTTGGATTTGGATAACGGCCTGACCCAGGTCGTGGAAGGTGCTCACTGCTTCTTTCAGCAGGTCCGTGGTGGTATGTACAAGCGCTGCCCTTTGAAGGACGGATGTAAATTGGCTCCTTTGCAGACAGGAGTCCATTTAAGCTCCATTGGCAGCAAATAAAGCGGGGCAGAGACTTTTGAGAATGTTTGCTGATTTAATTATGGACATTTGTGACTTTGGAATATGCACCCACTGAGGTCACGACTGGTGCGCACTACATCGCCCAGAATGCAGTGAGGCCACGCCCATGGGGCGGGAATGAACATTTATGAATAGTGTGCGCCAAACTACGCTTTCCCCTTGACATTTCCGAAGCCACTGAAGAAAGGAGGAATCTCCTGAAACGCGTCTGGCATGATGAAATAAGGACTGCTTTTCTGAAATGTTCTCTGCTGGCATGTTGTCAATAAATCACGTTTAAGAGCATGAACTGCCTTCCGTGTGGCTCCTTCCGAATTTGGGTTCTGCAAGTTTTGGATATATATATATATATATATATATTCACTGAAAAAACCATAGGTTTGACACCAGTTATAGTTAGCTGGAAATTTTACTGACATAAAACCAATGAAATTCCACGTTATAGTTAGTTGTACTCACTATAACTTGCGCGTGTAATGCACTGCTGATGACATTACATATTACATCACTCATGACATGGTCAGTGACATCACTTATGACATCACTGATGACAGACCTCCTTTAAGTGTAATGTAACCCTTAAAACACATATTGAAAAATAGAAATTAACATTTTCAAAAAAATGGACATACCCATACCAGTTACAACAACCAATTCAGTAATTCCACCATCTATATACACATTCTCTCATTCACCAACAGTTCTATATAGTCACTCATACATATACTCACTCATCATATGTAGTGATACACCTATACATCCTGTTACACACCGACAATCATCCAAAAGTTACTCACACACATACTCACACATGCAAATAAACTATTGAACATCCATTTATTTGCATATAAAACTATACACACTCAACCACCCATACAGTCCTGCACATATGGTGTCTTCTAAACACATACAAAGAGAGAGTTAGTCATTCATGCATCTATGTGATTAGTAATACCCCCATGAAACCATAGAAACACTCATACTGATACTAAAAAAACATCTAAGAACCCAAATACCTACACATGTAGGTACTCATCAACCCATGCAGCCAGTTATTCACAAAGTGAAACACTGATACATATATTTAAATATTTAAACATTACTCGCTAATATATGTATTCACTAAGGTACACTTAATAAGCCAGTTATCCAATCATTTCTTTTTGAAAAAAACATTCATTAAGACAATAATTTAAACATTTATTCTTTCCTCTACCTTTACATATACATATATAAAACATATTTATTTTTTAGAAAGACACACATTCACTGGATGGTGTCATAAGTGATGTCACTGACCATGTCATGAGTGATGTAATATGTAATGTCATCAGCAGTGCATTACACGCGCAAGTTATAGTGAGTCCAACTAACTATAACGTGGAATTTCATTGGTTTTATGTCAGTAAAATTTCCAGCTAACTATAACTGGTGTCAAACCTATGGTTTTTTCAGTGAATTTCATAGGTTTTTCAAATGCTACTTCCTAACTATACCGTGTGTAAAACCTATGGTTTTTTCAGTGAATTTCATAGTTTTTTTGAATGCTAGTTCCTAAGTATGTAATCACGTTCGTAACTACATAGTGTCACCGCCTACACGTCCTGAGAAGCGCATGTAAAGTCACGTGACTTGAAAACAAAACTTCCAATTGGTTATTAGTAGTTTCTGTTCTGGAATATACACGAAGCACTCCACCCACTTTCCTCACAATCTTTTCTACTCTCAAGAGACAACAACGTCGAGCATCTTCCGGAAGTCTTTGCTGAAATGGCTTCCCTACCAGATTCATCTTCCGAATCTGAAGGAAATGAGCGACCACCGTTAAGAAGAAAAAAGGAATCTTTCATTTGGCAATTTTTCACTTATCCTGAAGATCAAAAGAAAGTGAATGCGCCAAAAGTAACCTGCACGATATGCAATTCGGAGCTCTCAAGGGGAAATCCAAATAAAAAATATTCCTTTTCTGCACACACCATGCAGCGGCATGTTAAACAAAGGCATCCTGAGCATTATGCAAAAGCATCGACAAGAGCCCTGGCCACACTATTACCATCAGAGGTGGCCAGCACATCTTCTGGTGGACGACCTGTATCTCCATCGAGTGCTGAGATGGACTTGAGACCATATCTTGCGAAGGTGCATATGAAATGCAACGAGTGTGGAGAAATTCTTTTGTATGGAGAGAAGAGCCTCGTTCTTATTAAACTGAAAATTGAAAGTCACAAATGCCCCAAGAAAAGATAAATTTCTTCACTTCATTTTCAAACTATTACATACTGAAAAATGTAGTAGCAACTTTAAGAAATCGAAAGCATTATAACACTTCTTTCCCCCCCCAAAAAAAAAAAAAAAAAAGTTCTTTTCAGAACTAACTCTTTCCACCAAAACATGCTCGAAGAGCATATTATAAGATGTTTTTTCGCCGCTTTATTTTAGTGCGAGACCGGGTGCGCGCACCCTTCTATCGCGTACAGGACCTGACACTCGCATGTGAAGTCATGTGACTTCTAAACAACACTTCTAATTGGTTCTTGGTAGTTTCTATTCTGCAATTTACACGCAGCACTCCACCCACTACCATCACTTTCTTTTCTACTCTCAAGAGACAACAACGTCGAACATCTTCCCGAAGACTTCGATACAATGGCTACCGTTCCGCATTCATCTTCCGAATCTGATGAAAATGAGCGACCACCTTTCACAAGAAAAACGGAGGCCACGCTATTACCATCAGAAGTAATCAACACATCTTCCGGTGGACGACCTGTATCTCCATCGAGTGCTGAGATGGACTTGAGACCATATCTGGCGAACGTGCACATGAAATGCACGAACTGTGGAGAACTTCTTGTATACGGAGAGCAAAGCTTTACTCTAATTAAACAAATAATTGAGAGTCATAAATGCTCCAAGAAAAGTTAAATTTCTTCACTTTATTTGGATAGTATGACATACTGAAAAATGTCGTCGCAACTTTAAGAAATAAAAAGCATCATAACACTTGTTTCCCAAAAAAAAAAAAAAAAAAGTTCTTTTCAGAACTAACTCTTTGTACCAAAACAAGCTTGAAGAGCGTATTAGCTGATATTTTCTCGCCGCTTTCTTATAGTGCGCGACCGGGTGCGCGCACCCACCTATCGCGTACAGGCGTCGAGACACGCATGTGCAGTCATGTGACTTTAAAACAACACTTCCAATTGGTTCTTACTAGTTTCTATTCTGCAATTTACACGGAACACTCCACCCACTTCCCTAGAAAACCAGTTTATCGTAAATCTTTTAAAGCCTCCTCTTATGAAATATTCGACATCAATCACATAGCAGAGTACTAAATAGCACTATATACACTCCGTCCCTTAATTATAAGAGACTTATTGCTATGTAAAATCAACTTTTGCTCTCCAAGATAATGTAAAATGCTGAGCCTATTACATAATTTTATTACACATATATGTTACTAGTCTCCTTCGAGTACTAACACCGTAGAAAATACCACCAATAGCGGTGATATTTTTTACACCGAGAACGGGCGATTTCTATCGCTTACAGCCCTTACAATTATAAAGTTTTATTTCCTAAGTCTCTGATCGCCAACTGTGCAACGTAAATCCCCTGTGTGTCGCAATAAGGTCCATAAACAAAAACTACAGAACCAGCATTATAAACATACACAAAACAACAAAACGACAAGAGCCACCATGCTAATATATATCCTTAATATAATAAACCTCTGAGAATAAATACATATTTCCGTGGCAGCCCATAACACAAATGTGGCGTCCTCTGACTCTGCTCCATTACCAAACACTGTAACTCCCCGCCCCCCTCACTTTTCACTAAACTCCGCACTCCACCCCAGCCAAACCCCCTATTACAAACCCCCAACCTACCCTCCCTGCCCAAACCCACCATGAACCTCAAACCGCCCCTAGAAAACTTATAAGACACAGGATTACTAAAACTCAAAGAATACGCAACAGGCACATAATGTAAATAGTACATAAAGACACATATTTTTTCCAAAATACTATTTAAAAACATGTTCTATTTTTAATAAATCTATCATGCATCTGACCCTCTAGAACTGCTTTCAAAACGTGAACTATAAACCTCTACTTTTCATTTTCAAACCATACACTTTCTTCTGACCCTCTAGAACTGCTTTCAAAACATGAACTATAAACCTCTACTTTTCATTTTCAAACCATACACTTTCAATTACATTATTTTTTTTCCACAATTCATGTAATGTTACAAACCTTTTCTAAAATACACCAGTCCGTATCATTTATAAGGATTTATTTTCAGTCTTCATCAGTGACACTTTCTTCACATACAATAGAAATCACTATAACTTTTTAAACGACAATGCTAACGCGGTAAAAATAACCCTTCATTTACTTTCCTTTAAGAATGCACACTATGTACCCCACGCATGCGTTTCTTAATCTTTGTATTTGGCAGCGAATACCGACCTTGAATCGAAAGACATGAACAAGAGCGCCATTGTCACATTTAAAACTGAACGTTGCATCTGCTCACACACATATCTTTCACTAAGCTAACATTCACAGAAAACAGCATTGATGTAAAAAAAAATTGACCTTGCTTTACAACTCCCTCAAATCACTCCCTTATATTTTAACGCATCCTCCAGTTCAAAAAAAGCTACTTTTTTAATAACCACTAAGCAATATATAAGTGACTAGACTCCTAGAAAATGTATCAAGTCATTCTGCTCCTCTCCACTGCATAGCCGGCGACCTAATTCTGTGGAGTTGCTATACAACCAGCGGTGCTGCGCCGTTTCCTGTACCATCTTGGGAAATTCAAAATGGATGTCCCTCCTGCCTTCGCAAACGAGCCGGGCCACTTAGAACTATTTCGCCAGAGGATGCTTGACTACTACGGCATCTTACCACTCTCGACTTTGAATACTTCATATCGATTATCATTTCGATATTCGCATTTCACCTGTGTGCAGCCTGTATTTCATTGCCTGAGCTGTGATTTCACGTGGGCCCTGGATTTATGTCTCTGCAATTTGGTACCTCCTGAACCGAATTACAATCACCTCATGAATCCGTTACTTGATCATGAACAGCTTTGTTACAACGGAGGGTTTATGGCCTTTGCAGCGATACAAGGAGTTCTGGGTCATTGGAATATATTCGCAGCGGCGCAAGATTTCCTAACAGAGAGCTACATCGAAAACCCACCGAGCTGCCCAATGATGGTAAAAGACACTCCAATAATGACAGATCATGAATGCTCCTTTCATCTTCTCAATTGGATGGCTGACATATTTTCAGGTGATAACAATGATTTCATGTTAGAGGCACTTGCTGCATACTTTGCCTACACAATGGACACTTAACTCTTTCCTAACAGCGAGCTACATCGAAAACCCACCGAGCTCCCTCTGATGGTAAAAGACGCTCCGATTATAACAGATCATCAGTACTGCTTTACTCTTTTCCATTGGATAGCTGACATACTTTCCGGAGGGTTTATGGCCTTTGCAGCGATACAAGGAGTTCTGGGTCATTGGAATATATTTGCAGCGGCGCAAGATTTCCTAACAGAGAGCTACATCGAAAACCCACTGAGCTGCCCTATGATGGTAAAAGACGCTCCAATAATGACAGATCATGAATGCTCCTTTCATCTTCTCAATTGGATGGCTGACATGTTTTCAAATAATAAAACTGATTTCCTGTTACAAGCAGAAGCTACCTATTTTCCCTAAACAATGCTTCA
The DNA here is from genome assembly GCF_964263255.1 of Lissotriton vulgaris. Classification (NCBI taxonomy): domain Eukaryota; kingdom Metazoa; phylum Chordata; class Amphibia; order Caudata; family Salamandridae; genus Lissotriton; species Lissotriton vulgaris. The sequence continues at coordinate 869,113,226 of NC_141685.1, forward strand.
ATAACTCTCAAACAAGCCATTGACGTCCTCATTTCCTTTTGGTTTTCTATATTCTTCACGTTCTTTTCCATATTTTCTTTTGAAGAACAGACCTATTTGCTTTACTAACAGTGGACATTATAATTTCGTGTTGTTTGACAGCTGATTCATAAAGTAATGATGTATAACCACTTGCATTTTCATATATCGTTCCCAAACTGAAAGGCCAGAGACCTTCTTCCATTTATTAAAATATAATATACTTCCTTATAAGAGTGTACAATGTTTTTTTCCAACTATATTCATTTTTCTTCAACTATAGCGTTTGTATTCCATGTACTACTGACAATACCAATTACTGTGTTTTTTGCAATTTCTGTACTCATATTACATAATGATTTGCCTTTAAAACAGTACATTTCTAAATAAACATTTCAAATATTCACGGTTTCTCTTTTAATCCATAATCTCAACTGAAATGATTTCATATTGAAAAACTATTCATGGGTTCCACATAACCTTAACTGTAGTCACTGAGGACCTTATTTATGAAGACCTTCCGCCGCCAGTGCCTCATTTTTTAAAATGGGAAAAAGTAACGCACCGGTGGCGCAAGGCCTTCATAAATAAAGTCCTGAATGTTTTCTTTTCTCGACCTCACTTACTGATACTAGAACCTGCAAACCAATTACGGCCCGTGAACTCTTTCTTAGTAGGTCGCGCACCGTAAAGACAGTTATACCACTGTTAACATTTTTTTTTTACTGTTACTAAGCACCGACACAGTTCCGCTTCACTCAGAGTTAATCACTGCTCCCACGCTTTTACAGGCCAGACGCTATGTCGTATTTCTCTCCTTATCACCCTTTCATCTCCACAATAACAAACAGTTGTCCGCCAGCCACCAGAGAACAGACTCAGATGCAGAGGCACCAAAGAGTGAACCCATCACCAACTGCCATCTCCGGCTGTTTCCATGGTTACACCTCTTTCTGCACCTTGCTGAAGGCACAGGTCAAAAGTTCATGTCTCAACGTTCTACAACAAACTAAGAACACTATTTTCCCTCCAGAAACACCTGCCAATACACAACTCTGTTACATGTCTTGTTTTTTCACACCCAATAGTACTTTTCGTTTAACATAAACATTGACCTGTTCACTCTCCACTTGTTACAATCAACCAATCATTTTTATTTTTTTAACCACACCCAGCCTCTTCCTTTTTCTTTATTTAAAATTTCAACTTCTAACTACCATTCCACTTCCAGAACCGATCGGAGGACGACTACAAATCCCTTGAAAATGAAGGTCTGGCTAATAGGACACAGTTATATTCACTGGAGTGAAAAATATGCAGTAAGCAGACGAATTTGCAACCTCAGCTTACCAAATGTACACATAACATGGATTTCCAAAAGAGGATTGAAATGTCACCAATTGATTCCATTGGTGAAAACTTTTATGCATCTCCCAGAACCAGACCTTATAATTGTGCACTGTGGTGGGAACGATCTAGGCATAATCACTGGGGTAGGTCTGGAAATGCTTCTAAAAGACACCTTTCGACAATTGATGACACTTTTTCCTCGATCTGCCTTGGTATATTCCAATATATGCCAAAGACAGAAATGGAATTGGTCCAATCACCATTGTGCACAATTTGAGAAAGCAAGGAGACATGTAAATAAATCTGTTTCTGCGTTCCTCAGAGATTATAGCATGGGTTCTATTTACCACAACAACTTGCGCTACCACATGCAAGACGTCTATAGGAGAGACGGTGTTCATTTCACGAATGAGGGAAACAGAATCTTCCTCTGCAACATCAGGCTCTGCATCGGTACTTACTTATAAATGCAGAAAACACTCAATTAACACAAGGGCTCTTTTCAGAGCCACCTTATATCTAAGCACTCAAACTTCTGATTTACCTCCTTTTCCACACTCTTGTAAATAGGTGTGCGCGACTGGGTGCGCGCACCCCGTATTTTTTTTTCGGGGAAAAATTATATCTTTTTGCGTTTAAGGGCCTTACTGCACACCCCGAGAAAACCTACGCAGGAAGACAATCTCTACCTTCTCACCTTTCCATGTTTCAACGCTTTTAAATGAACAATATATTTACTCGCAGTGACAAAATGGCGGACAAAACTTCCTGATTTCCTTCGAATCGAACGTTAACAGACGTCACGCAGCAAAATTCCGCTCGCGCGCGCAGCCGCTTGGGTGCGCGCACGTGTGCGCGCCTATAGATATATAATTGACTTTAACTTTAATTTTCTCAACAACTACTGAACGGATTTACACCATTCCAAAAAAAGCATAATCTGCGAACAAGACTCTACAGTTTTGGCAAATTTCTTATAAATTCATTCACCCGTTCGAACTGTAGCCGAGTCTAAAGGTCCTATGGAAAATAATATTGAGAAAACACGTTTTGGGACCCCCCTTATATCTCAGCCCCCACTTGACCAATCCCCCCCAAACTTTCAGGGAAGGAGTGCAGCGAACCTAGCCATCTTCTTTGAGAAATTCGCAAAGACTCATCCACCAGGGCCAAAGTTATTCCAAATAGAATGTTGAGGATTTCCTATGGAAAACAATCCTAACTATAACTACCTACTGGCGACCGCCAGTAGGTAATATATATATATATATATATATATATATATATATATATATATATATATATATATATATATATATATATATATATATATATATATATTCTTTCATACCATGCTCATACGATTGAAGACGGCGCTGACTCCGTGAATCTGAATCCAAACTTTTATTCTTAGATCAGTGTCTGCTTAGACGCGTTTCGGCGTTGCCCCCTTGTTCACTATATATATATATATATATATGTAGCCATTTTGAAAAGTCATGCTGGGGTCGCGTCTTCGGCCTAATTTGTAAAGTATGAAATATCTTTAAATTATTTATAAACACAAATGTTCCTTTAAGTGTTTGTCTAAGTTCTCATACACCTATATATCCTGTTACACACCGCCACTCATCCATAGAGTTAATCACACACATAGTGACACATGCAAACAAAGTATCAAACATCCAAAAACTTGCATATAAAGTTATACACACACCACCACACTTACTTCTACAGAAACGTACACATACTTTCTCTCTTAAACAATCAGTTATAGAAACACATACTTATTTATACAGGAACTCGTCAAATCTCTCACTCTCACATACACCAATACTCATATATACTAGTTTAAAACATATGTAGTCACTCATAAAGACACTATTGAGACAGTCATTCAGTCACTAACATGCCTACACACATATGGCCAGGATGCCCGCCACCCCCTCCCAACACCAATCCCCAAGGATGGGAGAAGTCAGACACAGGTTTGAACTTTTGGAAGCCGGGAGGGAGTTACCCTCCCGGCCGTATTTATTAAAATATGAAACAAAATTTAAAACATTAAATAAAAGTTTCATGATTATGTACAATTTTACATTTATTACATTTCGATGAAGACATGTTCTTTGGCTAACCTTAACAGATCTCTAATACAAAGATTTCCTAGCCGAGTCTAGCATCCTGAAAATGCATACATTCTAAATTAAAATTGTACATCCTAGCATTAAGGGCCAACGGCAAGGTCTTAACCGGTGTCAGATCCCTACTACCAAAATCTCGCCCTCACGGTGTGAGTGGCGCATGCGCAGAGGACTCTACCCTCATTGCCAACTGTAACTTCCCTTGTCGTGGTGGGGGCCCCCTTTCCACTCGACGCCATCTTAAAGGTCGTCCGATTTCCCGTGTGAGGTATCTGTAGGAAGGACAGCGTGGACTCCCCCCCCCCCCATCCCCACACTCTCTATCCGCCGTCGCGGATATCCGGCCCCCGGGAAATTAGTAGGAGGGGCATCTAGCCACCTCCCCCCCGGGAGGGGCCTATGGCCGTCTCCCCCTAGGCGACCCATCCTTAGTGGGTGCCGCCTCCCCGTGGAAGGGGCCAATGGCCGCCTGCCCCTGGGCGCTCCCATCCATTCTGGGTGGCGCCCCCCTCTAGGGACCTTGAAATTACTGCTCACCGATCATGACCTTACCGCCCGACCAAAAAATAAATACGACAGTTGTTCACCTACTAAGGAAAGAAAAATTCTGACATAGCCTTGATGTTTCATCAACTGCTCTCTCCTACAAAGGAAAAACATTATCCTAAAGGCAGAAGTCACATCCTTATCTTAAACATTCCTTTACTTCTTCTACAAAGGAAAAAAGGCCTATACATCTATCTCTCAGCAAAACTTTATTTAAACAAACATTGCCATAAGGGGCTGGTGGGTGGGTCAAAATTGCCGCTTGTTCCGTCGAGGGCTCATGAGCAACGAGTGGGTGCAGCCTTCAGAGCACAGGAACAAGAGGACACTTCTTCGGATTCCCGCTCTATTTATTCTTCTGTGGGAGGGCGTGTACCCTCCTCCGGTACGCCTACTGGGCGTGGTCTTCCGCGTAGATGTCTAGGACAACCCCTCCTGGGCGGGAAAAGGCGCGCCCCGGCTACGCCACTTCAGGCATACCAGCCGAGCCACGCCCCCCGCCCAAAATGGTTTCCCAGGGGGATCGGGGCACCCAACCGTACGTTCGGGGGGACCGAGTGGTCGACCCTTTCCATATGGCCGGGATGCCCGCCAACCCCTCCCAACACCAATCCCCAAGGATGGGAGAAGTCGGACACAGGTGTAGGAAGGTGGATATCTGACTATGGTTACCCTCAAACTTTTTGCCTGGTGTTTAGCTGGTTTTTGACTTAGTTGGCCTGGGATCCTGCTATTCAGGGCCCCAGGCTGATTGCTCTCTCCTTAAAATGGACTCCATGCACCTTAGGTGGATAACACAATTGGAACTGGTTCACCTTATTGGCCCCTGTAACAGTGTACCCTAGGTACCCAGGGCATAGGTGCATCCAAGGCCTACCAGGGGCTGCAGCATGTATTGTGCCACCCCTGGCCTGGCCTCCATATTTGACACAACTGGCTGATCACTCAGCTGGGGTAAGTTGGTGTAATCACCTCTTACTTAGATATAGTCTCCCTATATCTAACCCTAAACTGGACACATATGTTCCTATCAGCCACTCCTATGGAAGGCCTCATCAATCCTGGAGGCAGAGTGCTTGGAAATATGTGAGATGGTGCTCTAGCATGAGCTGAGCCTGTCTGCAGCTGTCGGGAACCACTCCCTAAGCTGTTCTGGGATATTGCCATACCATATACTCTTAAGTGCATTATAATCCTCGCGGTTAAATGCTATCTTTGGTTTGGCTTTATCAAAACATGTCGAGTAAGGTGTCATACGAATTGGAATACTATCCCCTCGACAGTTCTGTTGACGGGGATAGCATTCCACCCTTCTAGAGGGACACGACATGTGTGTAGCCTTAACCCCGGTTAAAGTTAACCAGAGCCTCAGCATCACAAAATGGATGCTGCCACCACAGACACATGTCTGACCTCCTGCTGCTGGGAGTCCTTCCAGCGAGGAGGGCCTGGACAAAGGGTTTCCTGCCTGGGGAGGTGCGAGCACCACCCCAGACAGGTTTTTGTGTATTGGGTAAGACAGGGCTGAATAGATTGAGACATGCCTGGGCACACAAGGTGTCCCTGTGCATAAGCCAGCCCAAACTGGTTCTGGGGCTTTCCAGCCCCAGTCCTGGCGAGGAGCTGGACAAAGGAGAGGGGGTGTAACCACTCCCCTTCCTGGTTCCTCCCAGAGGAGGGACCTAGTAGGTGATCCACCCCTCAGATTGGGAATAAGAGTGGGAGCAGTGCCATTGCACAGCAGATCATCCTGAAATCAACTTTAAACAAGAAGAATACTGGACTTCGACATTCTGCTGCACAGAAGACTGAAGAGAATCTCCCTTGTGGCCTAGGAGGGGCCACCCTGTGAACACAGGCATCACCCAGCACCTCGACGTCTGCTTTGCTGCCGCCTCCCGCCGGAGCCCGAGTGCAGAGCCTGACAAGACCCAGCTTCCCAGACTTCTCACAGCCCGATCCACAGTCCCTGCAAAGAAGGGACCCGTGGAGGCACCGAGAGACGTGGGAGTGGACATCTTGAAAGACCCCAGAGACGCTGATTGCGCAGCACCCGAGGCACCCTCGACTCTGTGCTTTAGGGTTTAAGAAGCCCCATAACCGAGCAGCATTTGCTCCAAAGATCAGCCCTCCAGCATCTCCATGATCTGTGTGGGGCCCTTTTGCTTTGTGCCACTCGACTCGCCATCCCGGCCGCTTGTCACGTGATCAGCGGCCATCTTGGCGACGAAACCTACAATGTACACTGTGAGTCTGGTTGCTCCAGACCTGCCCTCGCTCCTGTAGAAAGGAGTACCCGCTCTGACCTTGCTGGTCCGAGTAATAAGCCTTTTTCACTTTCCCCGTGGCTTGCATTAGCCAAGGCTTGTTTGCTTCAATCGAGTTGCCGATACCGCCATCAGCTAGAGCCTTCGAGGGACAGCTCGTGATTGACTCCTGGATGTCCTTGACCTCTTCGTGTCCACGTGGCTGCAGAGAGAAGCAACACCTCATCACCTGTTTGCACCCGACTTTGCCTGGTTCCAATCTGGTTCCACGGTGGTCACTGGTCAGTGACTTCGAACATTGTCCCCTCTGCTTTCAGGTCTTCACCACTTCAGATCCACCCTTGGATCCACCGGACACTTCTCCTTCACATCGCCTGCAGCATCTTCAGCTTCAAGCGCCAAGAACCTGCGTGTCAAAACCCGACGCCACTTCGACCCTGTGCACCCACTTCCTGTGGGTGAGGTAACATTGCACGCCGGTGTCCCTACACTGGTACACACCTCTAGGGTCTGTGTCTTAAGTTTTGTTCCTCTGGGTTCAGCGGAAGTGCCCTTAAACTAACTTTGTGTAACTTTTACGCACCATAGACTTTACATTGGAAAGTGCGTGCACTTTGAACACTGCACCCGAGTCCCGCGAGCCTTTCCTGACTTAGTCACTGCTAGTCTTGAATAGCTCCAGCGATTCCCAAGGCCCTAGGCCTGTTCCCTTTCCTATTGGTATCTCTTATACCACTTTCTTAGTATATGGTTTAGGTGGCCCCTAGGGCTCATCCATATTGTGCAACTTTTGTGTATTTTAAACTGTCTTGTGATTTAACGCTTGTGCTTCTGTGCTCATAAAGAGTCCAGGGGATTTTATAGTTAATAAATCAATATATATTTTCAATATATATCTGTGTGGTGTCCCTTTCATTTGGTAGTCAAGGGGGTTGTGTATGGTATAACAGCTGGCTTCACATGCCTTTCAGAGTTTAGCCTAAAACTGCTTTGTCCACGTTACCACTAGGATAACTGGTCTACAAGGTTGAATTACAACCATCATCATAAGGGTTGCTTGGCATGGTACAAAGTGATCACTAAGAATTAGTGAGCATTATATACCAGGCCAACTTTTCACAACAGGTTTGAACTTTTGGAAGGCGGGAGGGAATTACCCTCCCGGCCGTATTTATTAAAATATGAAACAAAATTTAAAACATTAAATAAAAGTCTCATGATTATGTACAATTTTACATTTATTACATTTCGATGAAGACATGTTCTTTGGCTAACCTTAACAGATCTCTAATACAAAGGTTTCCTAGCCGAGTCTAGCATCCTGAAAATGCATACATTCTAAATTAAAATTGCACATCCTAGCATTAAGGGCCAACGGCAAGGTCTTAACCGGTGACAGATCCCTACTACCAAAATCTCGCCCTCACGCTGTGAGTGGCGCATGCGCAGAGGACTCTACCCTCATTGCCAACTGTAACTTCCCTTGTCGTGGTGGGGGCCCCCTTTCCACTCGACACCATCTTAAAGGGCGTCCGAGTTCCCGTGTGAGGTATCTGTAGGAAGGACAGCGTGGACTCCCCCCCCCCCCCATCCCCACACTCTCTATCCGCCATCGCGGATATCTGGCCCCTGGGAAATTAGTAGGAGGGGCATCTAGCCGCCTTCCCCCTGGGAGGGGCCTATGGCCGTCTCCCCCTAGGCGACCCATCCTTAGTGGGTGCCGCCTCCCCGTGGAAGGGGCCAATGGCCGCCTCCCCCCGGGCGCTCCCATCCATTCTGGGTGGCGCCCCCCTCTAGGGACCTTGAAATTGCTGCTCACCGATCATGACCTTACCACCACAGGCTGGATAGTTGACTGACTATCCGGCCCCCCCTACTCCTCCTAAAGGCCATGCTTCCACAAACCCCTTAGCCATGCTATGAAGTCTCCTATGAGTAAATCATTCCCCTCCCTGGACAGGTGAACCCCATCATTCAGATACATGTGATCACCCCGAATACACCCGTGAGGAATGCTATGCAACTGCGAAGAGCGGAACAATTTATCAATTTTATGGTTAACCCTTTTCACTGAATAATTCAGTGCTGACACCGAAAGGCCCCCCGCCATACCTTCCTTGGAATCATGTGGGACCAGGCAATCGTGCACCCTGGGACTCTTTTAGCCAACCAGCTAACAGCCGACAAAATGTGTTCCAATAACACTCGTCTACCCAGTGTCACCAAGTCATTGCCCCCCAGGTGTACTATGACTACAGATGGCGGTGACCTTTGCCGCCCCAAAAGACCCTCAAAAAACGATTGGAATTGGTCAAAACAGAGCCCGCCCTTCCCATGGAAGGTCACTCTGTACCCGTATTCCCCAGCTGCGTGAGTCGCGTCACCTGCCTTGAATACGTCCCCGGCGCGCCTCACATATGAGTGGCCCACGACCCATACCACTCTCTCTCCAGTCGGTGATCCTTGACCCCTGGTCTCCTGGTGCTGGGTCGACTGCAAATTCCGCCCCGCGTGACAGGCTCGCGAAACTGTAATTCAAACAAAAGACAAGAAGCGTGAGTGCATGTCAATTGATCTTTACAACATGTGCAATCGCACATACCTTTTGAAGCAATTCGAGGACTAACGTCCCAACTGTTTTACTTCCTCGGCACTCAGACCCCTGGCTGTAGCCTCAGTAGCAGCCCCTATCCTAAAAGAGTGGGTCCCAAAATCGCACGGGTCCATGCCCGCGGCAGCGATTGACAGTGCAAGCACCCTCTGAAACTGAAATCTCGTCAGTGGGGTGCCATCTTTGTGCCTAAGCAAACTCCCCCCCCATGTAGCCGTCCTTAGTGCCAAGTATTCCTCTATACACTTTATCGGGCACGTGGGGGACCCTCGCGCGCGCTGCACGATAACACTATTTCCCATAGCTCCCTGGTCAGTTTTGGACCTGGCTATCGAGATCACCATTGAATCACCCCTAATTTGGACGTGATCCCTGCACAAGCCTCCCTCAACATCTTTCTTGTTCTTTGCGACAAGTTTGCTCACCCGCATAGCCCCATGGAATGCCAATGCGAAAGCTGCCCGGAACAGAACTGCTTCGAAATGGGAGGAGCACGTCTCGTCCAGTTTTGCTACGAGTAGAGACAACCTGTCTAAGCCAATCGGGCGCCTCACATCTTGCTTGCGACCCTCGAGGCGCTGCCAGCCGCGAAGGGCTTTCTTAACCAAAAAGGAACCCGTTGGGTCTTCTATGCCAAGCACCTGCGCCATGAATGAAATGGCCGCCCTATGCCTACTGGCCGTTGCCGCTGATCGGCCTTCTCTGTGCAGCGCTACCAGGAACCCCAGGAAGGATTCCTCCTGACCCCAGCTCTGTCTCCCTGTTGGACCCAAAAATGTGCAGTAGGAACGAAACGCTCCTTCGTATGCCTTCCTTGTCCTGGGGGCTAAGCTTGCTGCCACGAGGTCTTGTAATCCGGGGCACCGATTAGCCATAGCGCTTCGGGGAACGGTGCCGCCACTAGGTCCACTGTAGGTAGATAGCCCCTGAACGCCTGCATATGTGAACGAGAGAGTGCATCAGCTGCATGATTCAGTACGCCTGGCACATGTTTCGCCCTGAACTGTACATTCAATCTCATGCAAAGTAGTACCATTTCTTTCAACAATCTCAAGATCCACTTGCAGCGGGCTGCCTGCGGGTTAATGCACTCGACCACAGTCATATTATCAGACCAAAACACCACTGAGCGGTCCCTGAAGTCGTCTGGCCATGCCATCAGAGCAACCCAAATGGGGAATAACTCCAAGAACCCAATGTTACCTGTCAGACCGCTGGAGTGCCACCACGTCGGCCATACTTGCGCCGACCATCGGTTACCAAAGATGGCGCAAATCCCACGCTCCCAGCTGAGACAGTCCACAGACCAAGATCGTCTGAAGACGCTGGTGGCTTGTTCCACACAACTCGACCGTTGAAGTCTGCCAGAAATGCCAACCAAATGCGCATATCCTGGCGAACCTCTGCCGACAGTCTCGTACGGTGGTGTCCCTCCTTGAGACCCACCATAGCTTGTGCAATACAGCGTGAGAAGGGGCGGGCCATTGGCATCACCCTCAAGGCAAAGTTAAGCTGACCCACTGTTTGCTGTAACTGGTGCAGGGTCACTTTCTCCTTGCCCAGGCAATGTATCAGGGAAGCCCTAAACGTGGCTACCTTTTCTATCGGTAAACGGAAACATCCTTCCACCGAATTGAGCTCAATTCCCAGAAACTCCAGTGAAGTAGATGGTCCGACCGTCTTACCTGGTGCCAGTGGGACTCCGAACTCCCGCATGAGGATGCAGAAGTCCCGTAGCGCCTGCGCACAACTCGTATCGCCGGCTGCACCCAAAAACAGGAAGTCATCTAAATAGTGCATCACATGCTTATGGCCCGTGGCCTCAGTGAATACCCACTGTAAAAAACAGCTGAACATTTCAAAATAAGCACAAGAAATGGAGCAACCCATCGGCATGCATTTATCCATGTAATAACTCCCTTGAAATGCAAAACCTAGCAAGCGCTGATCCTGTGGGTGTACCGGGAGCAACCGGAACGCCGATTCGATATCTGATTTCGCCATCAGCGCCCCGGGGCCCAGGCGATTTAACATGGCCACGGCATCATCGAACGATGCGTACCGCACTGAACAAACTTCCGGGTCAATGGCTTCGTTCACCGAAGAACCCCTTGGGGCGGACAAGTTATGAATAAGTCTAAACTCCCCAGGGTCTTTCTTCGGGACAACCCCTAACGGGGAACATACGAAATCTGCCACCGGCGGGCAATAAAAAGGCCCCGCCACCCACCCCAAGCTGACTTCTTTTGCAATTTTCTTTGCTACAACGCTTGGGTTGTGTTGGACAGATAACTGGTTTTTACAAAAGGAGTCCCCCCGAAAATCCCCCGCCGGGATGTGGAAGCCATGTAAGAATCCCTTCCTCAACAGCCCAGCGGATACATGATAAGGGTATTTGTTCAACCAAGGAGTCAGAGCCATGATATCAACAGGTGTAGGCAATCGGTTACAAAGTCTTACCTCACTCTTGCTTAGACCCCCCTTTTCCTCCCGTCCCGCTGTTTTTGGATCTACAGCTACTCTCTGGGTGTGAGGAGTTCCCACAGCCCGCACACGCATGCCTGAACCTACATGTTCCCTGGGGTCTGTTACAGTTGCCCCTATTGAAGCCCCAACAAACCCCACGCTTGCCGCCATTCCCGCCGGTCTTGGGCTGATAGTCCCCACCGGCGCCCACTCGAAAGGGCACCGCGGGCTTTTGGCGGACGAACCCCGACCCGCTCCCGCTCGGCGAGGACGTACCTGCCGCCCCTGGCAAGAGCTGCTTGTGCCATGACACCGAGTCAAGGCAATCCCAAGTCAAAGTAGCATCAAACTCTTTCGCTTTCCGGAATTTCATATCATAACCTTTCCATTCATCCCCCTCATACATAGAATAAAAATCCATAATCCTATTCTGATAGCAAGTCAACTCGGTCATCAGTTCAGGCTTTCGTTCCCCCATGACTGCAATAAATATGGAAAAGGCCTTAACCCAGTTCGTTACCGTCTCATCAACCCTGAATTCCGTCATCTTGGCGCGCCATACACTGGGATGCCATAAATTTTTCTGGGATTTTGCATATTCCATCTCGCGATGGTCAGTCAATAATGAAAACATGTTAACATACTTCACCCCCCATATTAGTTATTTTGTGGCCATAGGGATGTGCTGTGCCACCCTTTCCCGCCTCAAGGGTAATGAACCCTCCCCCGCCATTGGCAATGTGTGCTTACCAGGTTCGGCCGTTGTTTCTGCCGCCTTTTCCTGGCCAACCGCAGGTCCTCCCGGCGCCACCTGTGGGGGAACAAGAGGAACATTTGCCGTTGCGGTCACTCTCGACTGCCGCAATTGCTCGATTATTAGTCTGGCCTCCTCGGCCGGATCCCCCGCGGCCACTGCCCCCCCTGCTTTCTTCTTGAGCCATGGCAACACCGCCGCTAACTAGATGGCTAATTCGGCAGGCATCTCCTCATCATTAGCGGGAGTAATTACAACCGGGATCGGCAAACCTATATCTGGGTTTGGTACCGGGCTGTCCGCCGGTGTGACGGGGGCGACTGGGGGTACCTCAGGAACCGGAACCTCCCCAGAAACCGCCCTCCTCTTAACCCGCTTCCCCCTACCCTCGGGGACGATTCCCGGCAAGGCCGGACCTATTACCTTCTTAGGATGACCTGAGTTGTTCAGGGCGGCCAACTGTTTCTTAACCTCAGCCAAACCTCGACCGATCGAATCACCTTTTCCGAGCTTTCGGTCCATGCCAGCCATTCGGTTCGACAACAGGCGCAATACCTTCTCCATCTCGGAGCCTTTTCCTGCTTTCTTGCCAGCCATGGTTTCGAGTATTCTGCTCTTAGTCGATCAACGAGGTCCTGGATCCTTCGTACTCCAAATAACTGAAAGAGAAACAACAAGATTACAAGTTCTCAAAATTGCCGCTTGTTCCGTCGAGGGCTCACGAGCAACGAGTGGGTGCAGCCTTCAGAGCACAGGAACAAGAGGACACTTCTTCGGATTCCCGCTCTATTTATTCTTCTGCGGGAGGGCGTGTACCCTCCTCCGGTACGCCTACTGGGCGTGGTCTTCCGCGTAGATGTCTAGGACAACCCCTCCTGGGCGGGCAAAGGCGCGCCCCGGCTACGCCACTTCGGGCATACCAGCCGAGCCACGCCTCCCGCCCAAAATGGTTTCCCGGGGGGATCGGGGCACCCAACCATACATTCGGGGGGACCGAGTGGTCGCCCCTTTCCACACTCATCCACCTATACAGTCCTGCACACATGCTGTCTTCAACACATACAAAACAGTGAGTCACTCATTTCTGCATCTATGCACTAAGTAATACCCCCCCACCGAAACATACACTCAGACACTCATACTGATACTCAAAAAACAACTAATGTCACTGACCATGTCATGAATGATGTAATATGTGACGTAACTATTATGGCTGAATTTCACTGGTTTTGTACGAGTGAAATGTCTGACTAAATATAATGTCCCTGAAACACATGATTTTTCAGTGAATTTCAAAGGTTCTTTAAATGCTAATTTCTAACTACAATGTCCCTAAACCTATGGTTGTTTCAATGAATTTCTAAGGTTATTTTAAATGCCAATTACTAACTATAACGTCCCTGAAACCAGTGTTTTTTTCAGTGAATCTTAAAGATTTTTTAAATGCTAATTTCTAACTATAACATCCCTGAAACCTGTGTTTTTTTCAGTAGTCACCAGTAGGTAGTTATAGTTAGAACCTACTTTCCATAAAAAAAAGCCTTTTTTAATTTGCCAATATCTATGGCACCGTTTGACGAATCTTCGCAAAAGTTTCAAATCTAATGGGTCAGCCCTCTCAGTTTCTCTGTTGAATATTTTGGGGTGATTCGTGAAGCGCGGGGGGCAAGAAAAAAGGGGGGTCCCAAAGCGTTTTTTTTCTATAGAAATTTTTAGAACAGGCTACAGTCTGAAGTGCTAAACGGAATTGCACCAAATTTGCCAAAAAGGTTGCTCTTGGTTCAGAAAGCGCCTTTTTTTTAAATGGTGCAAATCCATTCAGTAGTTTTTAAATATTAAAGGAAAAAGAAATATAGATATCTGGGTGGAGCCTAACCACACATCTTCTCTACAGCACAAGCTTCATTATAATTGGCTGCTAACACTCAAAACCAGGAAGTGCTGGCAGCCATCTTGTTCCTCTCATCGAGTGAAAATCAAAAAGGTGAGACATACGTTGCCAATAAAAAAAGTGGGCAGGGTAATAACACCCTGACCTGCTCAGGATGCCCCAAAAATGTAGTTATAAAATGACCATGCTCTCTCCTTGCACTCCTCCAATGATTAAGGAAGTACTCATGCACTCCTGCAATCACTCAGATACTTACCATGCACTCATACAATAATTCAGGCATTACCCATAAACTAATGCAATCACCCATGCAGTACCCATGCAATTCTCTAATCAAACAGTTACCATACAAGTACTAATCCAATCACTCTGTCACTACCCAAGGACTTATAAAATCACTCAGGCAGTACCCATGCACTCCTCCAATCACCCAGGCACTACCCATGCAATCATGAAATCGCCCAGGCACTACTTATACACTCATGCAATCATCCAGGTATTACCTATAAACTCATGCAATCACTCAAGCATTACACATGCACTTTCAAAATTAACGTGGAATTACGAAAGCACTCTTCTAATCACCCAGGAACTACTCATCCATTGATACAATTACACAGTCACTACCTATGCACTGCTGCAATAACCCATGTACTACCCATGCACTGCAGCAATCAACCAGCTAGTAAACATAAACTTATCCAAGCATTCCGTTTTCGCTAAATCTCTGTCCTGGTTTCAATTCATTAGGTGGCTGGAGCAGAAGCTCTGGGTGCTAGCAGCTACCAGCGTGCAGCCGCCTTGATCCCTACCGATATCTGTGTAGAGGAGAGGCGAGTAGACGCCTAACTGCGCCGCCCCGCAGGCTGGAAGCCGCCCTGGCGCTATGGAGAGGACGCAAGGTGGCCGCACGAGGCCACCTCAGGGGAATGACGGCAGAGCCAGCATCAGCAGCTTCTTCCATGAAGCGGCTAAACGGAGCAGAGAACTCTAAGCGGGAAGGTAATGGTAAGATCGGCACAGTTGCTTCTGGTATACCGGTGCTATGTACCAGGGCAGAAATAGAGTCCAGAGGCTTTGCTTTTTCACCTAAACAGCATTCATTGGGGGTTTTTGCCCCCTGCAGTCAAACCACCAGTTACCTCTAGCTATACAGGAGGTCTCTCCTCCTGTTAATGCTACACGGTGACCAGCGACAACCATTGGCAGGAAAAGTCAAAAGAAGCCGGGAAGCCGAGGAAAGGAGCTACAGGGATCTGTAGATGGGCTATAACAAACACAAAAAATACCTCTGGCGGAATAGGCAGCCTCAGGAACGGCGAAGAGGCTTCTCAAGATGTGACCGCAGTTGGGTTACCTCTAGAGGAACAGAGCCTTGGGATGATACAGCGATTTTAGGCAGCAATTCTGCCTTCCTGAATTATCAGGTCAAAGGAAAGTCCATAAAACCCAAGAGGCAAAAAAGTAAGTCCACCAACACCTCGGTTAGAGTGACCCTGCCGCTACGTTCCTATTTCAGGGTTCAACCAGAGGTGCTGGTTATCAGTGCACAAAATTAACTTCTAGGGCAGAGCTTGGTAAGCCTAAACACCTCTCCAGCATTATCAGTACCATCAAATATGGTCTCTGTGAGGAATATGGAACCAGTACGTGACTTGGTCTCCCACCAAGGCGATCTAGGGGAGTCTTCAGGGGGCAAAAATGGCGGAAAGGGCCCGAATGCTGATCCCTCTTTGTGCCAACCCCAGATACTGCCACAGTGCCAGGTATTGCAACTATCACAGCACAGCTATTGGCAGCACCTGACAGCAGTCCTGAAGAGTAACAAGTGGGGGGTCCCCTTTCTGCACTGTCATTGTCACCCTCAAGCTGGGAGGCCCTTTTTGCTACATTATCTGAGGACATAAAAAAGGGTTTTACAGTGTCCGCAGTAAATCAAGGCAAAATCAGGAATTTTTGTGAATCCCTGGAAAAAAAATTAGAACTCTTAAATTCCAGGACTGTAACTCTTGAGAACACTGTTAGTGAATTAAAAGAAGATCTTGGGCGAGCAAAGTTGGACATGCAATTACTAAAGACAGAACGTGTGGACATCAGCGATAGAATGGAAAAGCTTGAGAACGATGCACGTAGAAATAATCCACGCTTACTGAACGTTCTGGAAGGCAGTGAAGGCTCCAACATCAGATCTTATATTGTTTCTTTACTTAAAACCTATTTACAGCTCGAGGAGCTCCGAGGAGGAACTTAGCCAGCATATACAGAGGGTGCATAGGGATCATTTTCGAAGGAACCCTACTAGATCCAAACCCAGAAATATTCTCATTAATTTCCTTACCTTTGCTTTAAAGGAAAAAATCCTAAACTCAGCACTGAAACTGAAATCAGTTTGGGCAAAAGAGTTCTGGTTCGAGATCCGGTCCGATCTCTCGAGGTTCACCTTGGAGAGGCAGTGGAAACTGGGAAGGAGATTGGAGGACTTTAAGAAACTAGGTGCTGTAGCCCAAACTAAAATTCCCGGCTTTTTTAAAGGTGATGCACAACAACAAAATGCACAATATAAGTTTGGTGCAGGAGGCAGTTGAGCTAATTGACATCATCAGTAAAGGGTTCCACAAAGGTTGAGCTAGTTTGAGGGCTTAGTCGGGGCACCATTTTGGTTGGGGTGCAGCATTTGGTTGGGTAGGTTTAGCTTTCCTCCTACTCCATTTGTGTGGAAGAGTTTGTATAGTAAGGGATTATAAGGGAGAGGGGCTAATTATTAGAATACTCCACAACTTTAGGTGAAGGGAGGAAAACAAGAGCAAAAGAGTATACTTGCTTAAGTTCCTCTCCCTTTTTGAAACCGACCCTGACTTTTTTGTGCTCTCTGTTTCTTTGTCTCTTTGTGTTCAGTGTACTGTATTTTTTCTCTTTTTAGTGTAAGTGGCTGGGTGGGTCTCTCTGTGATGCAATTGCCTGGACTTCATCAGTCCAGATAATTGGGGTAAGAGGGGGCATCGGGTAGGGGTTGGGGGTGGGTGCAGCAAAATAAAATCTAAAAAATTCCTTTTTCCTTCTTTCTCGGTTGTTTGTACTTACGTTATTCTTAAAGTGATGGCTTTGAAACTGAGCCGATTTAAGTGCTGGTGTTGGTCTCTCCAAATTCAATCCTCTTTTTCATCGGTGGGTATCTCGGTTGACTTAACATAAGTCTTTTACAGATTTTGTCCTGGAATATTAACGGGCTGCGAACCAGCCCAAGAAGGGACAAGATCATACAGTATCACCAGCTCAGGTTATGATTTTTCAGGAAACACATCTTCTGAAAGAAGATATAGTTTCTCCCTTTAAAAATAAAAAGATGGGTGGGCCCATATGTATGCACAAGTCAGACAGAAAATATCAGAGGAGTCCTTATTATAATTAAGAAATCAGCCAAAGCACATATTTTACAGCAATTGGTTGACCCAGGTGGCCGATGGGTCATCATTAAAGTCATGATAAGGGGTCCCTGTTCACTCTGGTTGGTTATCATGGACCTAACCAAGATGACCCTTCTTGTCTTAAAACTATCTTTTCTCATTCATTAGATTTTCCTGAACCAATAATCCTAGCTGGGAACTGCAATATAGTGTTGAACCCTGTATTAGATAAGACTACAAATAGTAGAGCGATGGTCCCTTCAAAATCCCAGGATTTCTTATTAGAAGCAATGAAACAATTTGCTTTCTTAGATATATGGAGGGAAAGATCAGGTCAGCTGCCAGGTGTTTCGTTTCGAAACTATAAATATCGGCACCAATCTAGAATAGATTATGTGCTGATAAGTAACTCATTAAGAGACAGAGTTAGTAACATTTCATGCCTAGCTGAGCTAATTATGTTTCAGATCATTTAGGTGTCCTGCTGAGTCTGGAATGTCCCTTAGCTGGTCCTCCCGGACATGGTCGTTCGACCGCTCCTTACTCCTAGAGGAGGAAGAGAAGTCCTTTCTATTACTACAAGAACCTGAATGGTTTCTGGAAACAAACTTAGGGTCAACTACTTAGACCAATGTATGGGACTCTTTGAAGGTTTATTTGCACGTCCAAATTACCAGCAGGGCATGCTTTAGAAATAAAAGGTATAAAGAGGAGGTATCATCTATCGAAGGAAAGGATGTAGAGGCGGAATTATTTTCCCAAGCCACCCCTGAAATCCAGCAAGAACAGAAAGCTAAGTGGGACAGCTTAAAGGGACAATTAGAGAATATCCTATACTCCAGGCTTATCCGTAGATGGGAGGCCAGTAAAATTGCCTATTTCGAGTATGGGGAAGGTGCAGGCACGCTTCTTGCATGGAAATCCAACGCGGACCGGGTGAGGAACCATAATTAATAAATTATTAACAATACCTTTTCCTCAGATTGGAAAATCAGCCAAGCTTTTCAGACCTTTTTTCAGGACATCTACAGTGAAGATAAATGCCTGGATGCCTTTAGCGTCCAGAGCTGCCAGGGAGACATCCCCCTTCCCTTCTTGAAGCCCGATCAAAAACAGCATTTAGACCAGGTTTTTACTCAAACTGAGGTTAGAGAAGCTATTCAACGTTGTAAGAACAGGGAAGCTGTGGGGCTGGATGGCCTCCCAGTGGAGATTTATAAGATTTTGGGTGACAAGATCATCCCCACTCTCACGTTGCTTTTTAATCAAGTGTTAGAGGCCGGTCTAGGGCTCCCAGCTTCATGGAATGATGCTACAATTATTTTGATTTTGAAACCTGGGAAATCTCCATCAAGCTGTGTGTCATATAGACCCATATCACTCTTGAATTTAGATTATAACATTTTTACTTCAATTTTAGCAGCAAGATTAGGCCTCGTGGTTGGAGATGTTCTCAACCCAGATCAGAAGGGCTTTGTCCGGAACCGACAGCTTTCGGATCTCACCTATGATTTTTCATGGCACAATTGATCTTGCAGCTACATATTTCCTTCCATTGGCAGCCATGACTTTGGATGCCACCAAGGCCTTTGACAGAGTGAATTGGATCTATCTGTCAGAGGTCTTGAGGAATTCCACTTAAGGGAAAAATGTTGCCGAATGGTCTAATTGATTTATCAGAATCTAACTGCCAGACTCTTGGTTAACGGCAATATCACGGACCAATTCATGATTACAAGAGGGACTACATTGAGCCATTTGCTCAACGGCTTAGGGATGACCCCAATATTCAGCCTTTTAAGTATGGGGAGTGAGAGAGAAAGGTAGCTCTGTACGCTGATGATATTTTACTTCTTTCTGCTAATTTACAGTCAGCTTTTCCAGCTGTCATCAGTTTAGCCCGGTAGTTCGGTTTTGTCTCTGGATATCAAATTACTGCTTAGAAGACGGAAATCATGACATCGAATCTGGCAGAGACTAAACATCAGCACCAGGTTAGTTCCAAAATGAGATACCTAGGAGTTCCTATTTTTCAAGACATCACTAAGATTGCTGACATCAACATGGCCATGGTGGCAAGGGATTGTCAGAGGCTATTGAGATCATGAGCCCTACTCCCCCTATCCATCTTCGGCAGAATCAACTTGACCAAGATGTCGATACTCCTGAAGATCACTTTCCTTTTTAATTGTATTCTCCTCCATTTTGAAAAATCTACAATGGATAAGTTGCGGGGGGAAATCAACTCATTTTTTGGGGCTTCCAAATCACCTAGGATTGCCTGGAAAAAGCTGAGGCGGAAAAGAGAAAAGGGAGGCCTAGCTTTACCAGATCTCCAGCTGTATGCCTGGGCTTTGAAACTCTCATATTCATGCATTTTATTAAAAATGCCTGTGAAAAGGTGCTGGAGGGATGTTTCTGGCTACGCTTAGGGGTGCGAAACTATCAGAAGAGGGCTTTCTTTTCAAATTACGGGATCCAAAGTTTTTAAAAAAAGTGAAGCTGATGGTTCTCCAAGGGGTACAGTGGCGCTTGGTTATTTTTCCAGCTTGGCCATACTACCATTTTTAAATGACAGGCTGGCATTACCTTTGAAAGAAGCTGGGTTGGAGGTTTGGGGAGACTTGCTCTCTGGAGGCACCCTTGTTTCATGGGAACATCTTGAGGACAGGGTTGGAGTGGGTCTTTCCCGATTTAAATGTCTCCAACTCGTAAGCTGGGTTCAATCCCACCCACAACTAAATTGTACGAACGCCGTGGGCTGTGGCAGTTTCATAGAATGCCAGCTGGTGACCAAGCTCCCAGGGAGGAAGGAAGTTTCCTTTTGGTATCAAGCTCTGCTGGAAGAGGTGGATAACGAATTCAATCTAGCTGGAGAACTGTGGGGTGTCTCCTTACCCACTCAGGATTGTGTCCAACTATGGCAGAATTCTTGCAAGACCTTGCATGAAGTTGTGAAACCAGCCTGGTCAAAAATAGACCACCTGTTTACCATCCACAGGGCCTATTTCACTCCTCACAAGCTGTCAGAAATCCCTAATGGGCCACCAGTGAGTTGCAAAAAATGCGGACAGGTCTCTGCTTCCGACATCCACATGTTGAAAGAATGTCCAGCCTTGGCTTCCTTCTGGGAAAGTGTTGGTAACTTTTTGACAAGCACCCTGGGATGTCCTATCAACATAGATTTACCCCTTATTATATTTGGCTCTGCAGAAAAAGTTACTGGTCCCGCTGGAGCTCTGCTTTTCTATACTATCCTCCTAGCTAGGAGACAAATAGAATCAACTCCCCCCAAGTTTCTTAATTGGCAGTCCTCAGTTTTGGCACTCTCCAACTTGGATCTTTCTAGATCAGGCAGTAAAAATAAGAGAGCATTTTGGAACCTTATGCAACTTAGATGGGGTCTTAATATGACAGGTTGAGGGGTCTTTTTTCCCCCTAAATCCTATGATTATCCCTCTATGACTCTTCGGGCTAAGTCGGGCATTGCCAGAATTTCTGGTAGTTCCACGGCAAAGTCATCTAGCTCTTAGAGCTTGGCAGAGGAGGTATCTCAGGGGTTTCTTCATTGATCCCCAAGTTGCTCTAGTACTGATAGGTGGGTTTCCTCTCCAACAGCCTTTGTTCCTCAGCTTGCTGAGTGTGAGTACAGACATCTAGGGTGTGATTTGAGGTGAGACTGGTGGTGAATAAGGATAAAAAAAACAAAAGAACACCCAGACATTACAAAAGCACTCTTCCTATCAGCCAGACACTATTCATGCACCGATGTAACATTTCAGGGACTACCCATATAGTGCTCTATTAACCTGTGCACTACCCATGCACTCCTCCGA
This sequence comes from Lissotriton vulgaris, assembly GCF_964263255.1. Taxonomy (NCBI): domain Eukaryota; kingdom Metazoa; phylum Chordata; class Amphibia; order Caudata; family Salamandridae; genus Lissotriton; species Lissotriton vulgaris. Next base: position 869,134,513 of record NC_141685.1, read on the forward strand.
TCACCCAGCTACTAGTCTTACAGTTATCCAAACACTCCACCAATACTGAAACACTTATAAAATCACCATACACTACCCTTGCACTCTTACAATCACCCAGTCACTACCCATCCACTCATGTAATCATCCAGGCATTACTCATAAACTAATACAATCAATCAAGCATTACCCATGCAGTCTTCCAATCACGCATACATTACCTCTGTACTCATGCATTCGTCCAAGCAGTAACCAAGAATTTTCAAAATCACACAGGCACTACCCATGCACTCTTACAAACATCTAGGCACTATCCACCCACTCATCCAATCATCCAGGCATTACTCATAAACTAATACAATCAATCAAGATTACCCGTGCAGTCTTCCAATCAAGCATATATTACCTCTGCACTCATGCATTCACCCAAGCAGTAACTAAGCATTTTCAAAATCACCCAGGCACTACCCATACACTCTTTCAATCATTCAGGCAGTACTCATCGACTCATGGAATAACTCAGGCACTATCCATTCACTGCGCCGGTCACCCATATACCACCAATGCACTCCTGCAATCACTCAGTCTCTAGCATGCACTTAAAAGATCACCATGCACTATGCTTGTACTCCTCCAATCATCCAGGCACTACCAATGCACTCATGCAATCACCCAGGCACTACTCATGCACTTCACCAATCACTCACACAGTACACATGCACTCATGCAATCACCCAGGCATTACCCATGCATTCCTCCAATCACCAGGCACTGCCCATACACTCATGCAAACATCCCCCCAATATCCAAGCACTTAAAAATCAAAATGGACTACCTTTGTACTCATGCATTCACCCAGGCACTACTCATGCAGTTATAAAAATAACCCAAGCATTACCCGTGCACTCATGCAATCACTCAGGCACTACCCATACACTCATGCAATGAAACAGGCAATAACCACACACTCATCCAGTACCAGTCAGCAAAAGGCTGTGGGGTGCCCAGGGCACAGATGACATTGCAACAAAGCCTCTTTTTGCACTTCTGATGGTTCTTTCTTCATATCTCTTGCTTCTTTCTGCACCTTTCATCCTCCTTCTGCACATGCTCTACCTATGTAGGCATAGTTAGAAATTATCATTTAAAAAAACCTTAGAAATTCACTGAAAAAAAACAGGTTTTAGGCACGTTATAGTTAGATATTAGCATTTAAAAAACCTTATAAATTGACTGTAAAAACCATAGGTTTCAGGGGCATTGTAATTAGAAATTAGCATTAAAAAAACCTTTGGAATTCACTGAAAATCCTTAGGTTTCAGGGATGTTATAGTTAAAAATGATCATTTAAAACATCTTTGAAATTCACTGAAATCAACAGGTTTCTGAGACATTAGAGTTAGAAATTAGCATTTAAAAAACCTTTGACATTCACTGAAAAAACCTTACATTTCAGGGACGTTATAGTTAGAAATTATCATTTAAAAAATCTTTGAAATTCACTGAAATAACCATAGGTTTTCAGGGTCTCTATAGTTAGTTGGACATTTCAAAACTTGAGAAATTTGTCTGTTATAGTTACTTGAGTTAACTATAACTCGCAACCCTGCAATGCACTGCTGATGATGTCACATATTACATCACTCATGACATGGTCAGTGACATCACTAATGACATCTCAAATGACATCACTCATGACTTCACTCATGACATCCATGTGAAAACATGATGGACACATACTTAGGGGTCTATTAGGATGTCGGGCAAATCGCCACCACCAGCTTGGCAGTGGCAATCTGCCCGACATTTCCCTCCGCCCACATCCCATTTCCCCTGACCTAATTACAATGGCGGGGGCTCCGCAGCAGACAGAAAGACCGTCCGCCGCTTTTCCGCTGGTCGACTCGTCGACCCTGCGAAAAACATCTCCAATATGGTGGCGGTGTCTGCAAGACACCTCCATCAATATTAGGATTCAGGCGGAGGTCAGCATTTCCATGGCGGTGTTGCTGCCATGGAAAGGCCTGCGTCTTTGGCAGTGGGGGCCCGTTGCGGGCCCCCAGGGTGTTGGGGGTAGGGGTGCACATGGGGGGTATGATATGCATTTGCATGCACAATGTGGCAGGCACCACCATGTTGTGCATGCAAATGCACAAGGTGCATCCACAGCATTGTGGCAGGGGGTGCTGTGTGCACCGCCCACCACAATGTTGTAGATGGGGGGTACCACAATGATGGTGGTATCCTAATTGCTGGTGCGGGACTGCCGCACCACTGGCGGCTGGTCCAAGCACCGCTAGGGTGGCAGGTTGACAAAAGTCCACCACCATCCTAATAGGCCCCTATCTCTCTTCTGCAATCACTGACACAAGCACACAGTCATCCATACAGCTAAACTCACAATCACTCACTCTCACATGTAATCAATTATATACTCTAACTCTCACATATACTACCTTTCAAACATGTAGTTACTCACACATGTACCACTGAGACATCCATTCACTCACCAACACACCTATACACATACTCACTCACCCATATAGCCCCTCACAGATACACTCTAGAACCGATACAGCCAGTGAATAACCCACTCACACATCCATACAGGGAGTCACACACACACCACCCACACACATAGACTCTGAGACAGCCATTTAGATACTCAGACAACAAATCAAAAAGCCATATATAGATTAACCCTGGGCAAAGCACTGCGCTAAACTCGCGTAGTTTGCGCTACTTCGCGCTACTTCGCACTAAGTGAATTGCACGTAGCACAGTGCAAACACGCGTAGCGTAGTGCAGCGGTCATTTTTTGCTTGCTCATGGTCCTCAACGTCAAGTTGGCGACCACGAGCAAACAAAATTACATCCCTGTAAAACTTTTTCTTTGTTCGCGATCAGCAACATGAAGTTGCAAATCGCGAGCATGGAAAATAAACCTCCTGGCGAGCTTCTCATTGCAGGGAGGTCAGATTTCTCATTGTGAGTGGTCGCATATGCTCTCGACTGCTCGTGATGAGAAACTACGAGTCCCCGTTGAGAAAGCTGCAACTCGAGTAGAAATCTACTCGAGAGGCAGGAAACAACCGCTTGCACTGTGCAAGATGCAGTTTGCACTGATTGCACAGTGCGGACATGCATCCAGTACTGTGCAATCAGTGCGAACAACATTTTGCACAGTGCACTATGCAGTTCGCGTAGCTACGCGTAGCACTACTTCGCAAACTATGTCCACGGTTAATATAGATACTCATATAGCTGATCACCAAGCCAAGTAGCCACTTGCAGACCACCTGACAGGCTGATCCAGACATTCATACAGATTAGTCAGTCACACACGTATTAGTAAGACATGTTTAATCACTCACCTATATAGTCAGTCATGCACCTATTAAATCATTCATTCAGACATTCATATACCCACTCATTCTTCAATGTACATTGGCATATATATGTATAAAACATATTTAAACTCTTTAGGAACACTCAGTCACTGGATGATGTCATCAGTGATGTCATTTGAGATGTCATCAGTGATGTCACTGACCATGTAATGAGTGATGTAACATGTGACATCATCAGCAGGGCATTACAGGGGCGCAAGTTATAGTTAACTCTCCTGACCAAGTTGAAGAAACTGAATTGCATGTCATTTTCTTTTGCCCTGCCTATGGAAGGCCAAGATCTAAGTGGGTGTTATAACGGTGCAGAAACATGGGGATCAGACACTATATAGTTGTGTACAGGCTCTTCAAGTATAAAACTAACACACTTATTGTGTTCCCCATTTCTAGGTTCCTTCACAGGGCTATTTTAAAAAAAACTATTTCAGGAAACTCCTAGCTCCTAGTGGTACAGAACGGGAATATCGTCGCAAAAATATCGACTTACCTAAATATCGCTGCAAAAATATCTACAGGAAGAAATATCGATGACAAAAATATTGTCTGACCAGAATATCGACAGACAGGTAAGTAATATCGTTAACATTAATATAGTTGTAATAAATATTGTTTACAAAAACATAGTTTACAATAATATAGTTTTTTAAATAATTATAAGTAATGTAGTGTTTTTAATGAGTATTTGTAGTCAAAGTAGTATTTTTAGTAGTATTTTATTAGTTAATAGTGTATTTTATGTAGAATTTAGTATTAATAGTTCCGTAGCGAGTTGTGGGTTTATAGGGGAGTAGGGTGGGAAGTAATTTAAATATAATGAAATAATAGATTAATTAATGTTTTAAATGAATATAAATTGTGTAATAAATAATAGTTAATTAATTTCAATTAGTTAATTGATTAATAATTATGTAATTAATTATGTTAATTTTTTAATTAATTTAGGTGTGTGTACAGGAATTTTTTAGTGAGAATGTAGTAAATTAATTACAATTTAATTGATTAATTATTTAATTAATGATTCAAAAAAAATAATAATAATTGTTATTTTATAAATGATTAAATACATTTAGTAATTTTTACCCCTACGCTATCCAACGCTTTCCCTACTGTTGCACCCCCTGGAGTGGGAATAGTAATTTTTACCCCTACGCTATCCAACGCTTTCCCTACTGTTGCACCCTCTGGAGTGGGAATAGTAATTTTTACTTCTACGCTATCCAACGCTTTCCCTACTGTTGCACCCCCTGGAGTGGGAATAGTAATTTTTACCCCTACGCTATCCAACACTTTCCTTACTGTTGCACCCCCTGGAGTGGGAATAGTAATTTTTACCCCTACGCTATCCAACGTTTTCCCTACTGTTGCACCCCCTGGAGTGGGAATAGTAATTTTTACCCCTACGCTATCCAACGCTTTCCCTACTGTTGCACCCCCTGGAGTGGGAATAGTAATTTTTACCCCTACGCTATCCAACGCTTTCCCTACTGTTGCACCCCCTGGAGTGGGAATAGTAATTTTTACCCCTACGCTATCCAACGCTTTCCCTACTGTTGCACCCCCTGGAGTGGGAATAGTAATTTTTACCCCTACGCTATCCAACGCTTTCCCTACTGTTGTACCCCCTGGAGTGGGAATAGTAATTTTTACTCCTACGCTATCAAATGTTTTAATTAGTAATATATTGTATATTTTAATTAAATGTATGTATTATTTTTGTTATATAAAGTAATGTGATAAATATATGTATATGTCCACATTTATTAAGTTTATAATTAAAAAGTGTAGTAAATTTGTTTTAAATAGTTAAAAAATAAAAGTAATGTAATCTATTTTGTTAATAGTACTTATATTTATTTATTATTTAATGTCATTTTAAATATTTTAAAAAGTCGATATTTTTTACATCTATATTAATTACAACGATATTTTGGAGTCGATATTTATGTACTTACCTGTTTAAGTATAGGGAGTCGATATTTTTGTAAACGATATTTTTACAACTATATTTATGTCAGCTATATTTTTGTAATCGATATTTTAACACCCTACCCTCCTAGTATCCTTTATACACGCTGCTATGCCATGTTTGCACATATCCATTATATGTTAATGCAACTTTCCTTCCTCTGGGTTCTTTTTTAAATGTATCATATGACCTGTTTTAACACAGCTTTTTAACACTTTTACATATATCTATTAGATAAAGTCAAAAGCTTTTTTAACAACAAATAGGAGTTTGTTATACTAATGAATTGGCTATTTGTTTAAATATGCGTTACTTTAATCCCTCCCGCACTCAAAGTAGAATGCATATCCTCTGTTGATCAATGTTTTGTACCCAATCTTAGTACTGAGTGCTGCTGTGAGGGAGCACATTTAAGAATGAACTAGAAAACTTTTCACAAATAGATATGTACTATTTTTTAATATAGCACTAATGTACACAAATTCTATGATAACATATTCTAATGTTTTTCCTTTTTATCTAAAATGTATTGTGTTGCCTTTTTTATGTTTTCATGCCATACAGTCAAAATAAAGCTTTTTCACTTGACTTGTTAACTCCCCTGACACAGTTTCTCACTCTAATTAGAGCTCTTCAGAGTGGTATAGCTTTGTCCCCACACAAGGAAGCACCAAGTATAAGGCAAAACAATACCCTTGCAGGCATTGAGTGTCACATAAATTATGCAAAAAAAGAAGTAGAGAACTCCAGGTAGTTCTCAAGCTTAGGTGGAAAGCTGCTCCTTTGGAGAGCACTCTCACTACCAGCGACACTCTAGATCTGCTCACCTCAAATGTCTGATTTTCTGTCAAAGTCCTAAAGCATATGCTTAAAGCACAGTGCCTTCCACGCTGAGACAGAAAGGGACAAAGTCTTTTGCCATTTCTACAGAAAAGTCTTTAAGCATAGGACTAACACAGTGCAGTCCCTGCCGAGCTGTAAAATGACGAAAGCCATTTACCACTCCAGGCACAGTATTACAGCTTTTAATTGTTAAAATAGAAACCAAGCCAACCTGAAATGAGTAAAGGCAACGCCTGACACAGTGTTTTGTTCTAATTAGAGCTCTTCAGAGAGGTAGAACTTTGTACACATACAAGGGAGCACCCAGTATAAGTCAAAATAATAACCTTTTGAAAGTCATGTCGGCCCAAATTTTACCCACCCTGTCCTATGGTGTGGTCACCTGGTGTGGCAAGAAAGCCAACTTACTCAATGATCTACAAACCAAAATCTATAAAGCTGTTTTTAACCTTCCAAAAAGTACCTCAGCTTCGCAAGTCAGGCTTGAATTTGGTCTACAAAACCAGAAATACAGGAGCATGAGCTGCTTCGTAAAACTGTGTTACAAACTTATATCTGCAGATCCCGATTCCATGGACTGGCTAAGCTGGGAAGATATACAAAATCAAGGGGAGACCGGATCCCCGTGCACCTGGGGAAAGAATTTGAAAGCCAGTGTGAAAGAGCTGGAGTTGGAAGCAGCGTGGGAATCCTGGATGGATAAAGCAGGCTTAACCAGATCGGCCAACATGGCAGCAAAAAAGAAATCTTTCCAAGAAAATAAAGGTATATTCATAAAAATTCGGCACAGCTGGACTATTATCAACTCTTTCATAGCAGGAAAACCACATGCTTACTTAACTTCCCATTTCAACGAGTATCTAAAAAGAGCTTTTATAGACTATAGGATGGGTATGCATATCTCGAAGGTTCTACTACCATCCTGGAAAGGTGCCCACCAGACAGAGCAATGTCGACTATGTGGTTACAAAACGGAATCATTAGCCCATTTTCTGTGTGTCTGCCCAGCACTTATGGTACAGAGGCAACGACTTCGGAAATCCACCTTTAATGAACTAAAGATCAGTTCCTGCAGACAAGCCTTAACATGTTGGTTGGGAGGGAGTTCTATTGTTATGGTGTGCCGGGGAACCAAATTTCTGGCTGAGGTGAAAAAACGTCTGAGTCAAACTGAACAGGGGGTAGGCCAAGAAGCGGGACATTTAGGCCACCTTAACGCTAGGGATTGTAAAAGATCTCATGAACCTGCAAAAACAATTTGAGAACCCTAGATAGGGGGAGTATCCCGGGAAAAAAAGTTTTAAACATCATTTTACAATATTTCCTAACTGTGGAGGAGTAACAATTTTAGTAAAATGTATTAAATGTTGTATTACTATTTTATCATGTGAAAATTGTAATAATTTTAATTAATTATGCAATAAACCTCTTTGAAGTTTGAATAACCTTTCAGGCATAGAGTGATGCATAAATTATACAAAAAAAGTAGTGAACTCTGAGTAGTTCTCACGTTTAGGTGGAAAGCAGCTCCTGTATAGAGCACTCTCAACACAAGTGACACTCTAGATCTGCACACCTCAAATGTCTGCTTTTCTGTCAAAGTCTTTAAGCACAGGATTAGCACAGTGCCATCCACGCCGAAACAGAAAGGGACAAAGTCTTTTGTCATTTCTACAGCAAAGTCTTTAAGCATTGAACTAGCACAGTGCTATCCCTGCTGAACTGTTCGCCCGCATTATGTGCATAACAGTACCATCAATTCGGCTGTGCAGGTGCATCATAACAAGATGCACAAAGAAGCGGGAACTAGTATTCCGCTGGCAGGACAGTGAACTTATATCACTCTGACGGCAGAGGGAGCTCCATATCTCATCGAGGGGCTCACAAGGCAACAAGTTACAATTCATCGGATTGACATTGAACCAAACATAGCCAGATCATGGAGGATGACACAAACAGACTTTTGCAAGAGCACCACGGTAAAACCAAGTGACCAGATATACTGGTCACATGCACCTCCACGGTACTGGATCTTCTAAGAAAATTGGAAAAACTGCAAAAAACAAAATCTCCAAATGGTGGGAAGCCACCTCTCTTCAAGAATACATCACTAAAGACATGGTCCCTAGAGGTCTAAGAATATATATAACCCAATCATACGAATTACCAAACCCGGGCATGGTCGAAGAGTGGGCAGCAAATTCGGCTCACAGTTCAAAAACGATGATGGAAATCCTTGTTAAATATGCCATACAGGACAGGGAAGTAACCATTAATGAGATACATCCTGCAGTGGACCACGGCGTCTAAATCAGCCCACCGGCCGAGTAATCAGCTCTAAGAACCAATGCTGCTGAAACCTCAAGATGGCGGCCACTACTGTCCGATAGTGGACGGCATCACCCCGGCACTACCAACTCTGGTGGCAACCAGTGGCGTGGCTCTGAGCGCGTTTGAGAGCACACCTGCACCAAAGGCTCAGACGTGGCCCTTGCTGTCCCTCGGGACCCGCCTAACTGCACTGCTGCAACTAAGCCTGCCGGATGCGGTGGATGGCGCTGTGCTCCCCCGTGAGCCCTGTCGCCTAAAGTACACAGCCTGTCAGCTCGGCGAGGCCCGGGGCCAGATGACTCTGCCGCCTGACCTCTGAAGCTGTGGACCGTGCCTTCTACGAGAGCTCTCTCCCCGCTGCAGGAGTAGCGCATTCATTCGGTGATTGGAGGCTTCCTCTGACACTGTGCTGCCCCAGCCACCCCTCTATTTCGCTTTTCCCTGCAGCCTCCACAAGCGGTGCCGATCTGCATGCATCGAGAGCCAGCATTTGTTCGGAGGCTCTCGCTTTTAGGACACAGGGACTGTCATCTGCTCGGGGTGACCCACAAGGCTCTGGCCCCCTCACCCTTGCTCCTGACATTTGCCTGAGGTCCCGTCCACTGCAAAATATACCGGCCCGGGAGATCTCAACCCCTACTAGAACCACTTCACCCACCGCTGTGGACACCGCCAAAGAAGGGGCACAAGCAGCCACTAAAACCTCAATTACGCTCCTGCCCTAAAAGCTGCAACTTGGGAGCAGTGGGACTCCCTGTGGGCAACACGGCCCAGTGACACGCACCTCACGGGCAAATAGACAGCTACGCTATCATACAGGCCCGCATTAGCCCAACATACCATTCACTCCCATAACCTTCACCTCCCTGGGCCCTCTCTCTGCCTGCTCCGCCATCTATCCTACTCTTCCGCTACCTCCAGGATTCGTTAGCCCCCCCCCTCCACAGCCCACAGTGGCTTCTTTCCATCTGCCTTTAGAGCCTACTGTCACCCTTATCTTACTATCTGCCACTACATACTCCGGGTGCCATCGCACTTGTGTCTCTTGGATATTATTGTAGAGCTGTCGCCTACTCTGCCACCCTGCTCTGAGAAAAAGCACCCAAGCCACAAACCAATAACATTTCCAACTATAAGCAAGCTGATGGGTTCCCAACATCATGTGCACAGTTTATGACTTTAGTGCATGAGGAAAGATTTCCACACGGAGCCCTGCCTGACCCCAAAATGGCACCCACGCTGGGAGCTGTCTTCTTCTTGATCCAGTCACTGCATCTTTGGGATCACAGGAACTACGGTAGGCTGGGCACCCCTTTCCATGTGTCCCTTCTAGGGCTGGGACTATTATTCTCTGGCGGCCGCTGTCCTGGATACTGACTCTAGCTACCTGTTACCAGACCTTAGGATGGCCACCAGTGTACAGTACAGTCCCCTGCCTGACCCAAAGATGGCTGCCATAGTGGTCCCCTCCACATTGGTTTACTTCCCTGAGACAACAATTGGACATTAACCAGACCTTGAACCTATCTCCTAACCTGCTTATACATTGGGACTTCGAACCTGCAGAACTTACCCAAGACTGTGGAGACCAAGCAATTTAACTGATGCCCGGTGGAGCTACCTGATGGCTAAAGAGGAGATGGGTTGTGGTTCCTCCCCCTACCGTCACCTACCCAGCCGGACCTTGGGCAGATTTTCCCCTCGTCTCTATGTCCTATCTTCCTCCTACCCATCTACCCTATCCACTTACCCTTCCTTGGTCCAGTCACCTTGTCCCCTAGGTTCTTTAAATGCTTTTCTTGATACTTATGTAACTTTTAACTGATGTAAATTGCAACATTACTGTTCCTCATATAAAGTGCTGTGATTCCTTCGGGTCTAGCCAGCTCGTTAAAATAATTCATTAACTAAATATGTTCCCATTGAGTACTCTTTCTCTCCATGTCTACTTCCCTAGCTCCTATCTCCTCTCTCCTCTCCCCTCTCCCCTGAATCTCTCCCCCTGCCTGGTACTCTGCCTAGCCCCCTGTTCTTTGTACCCCTTGACTAAGCTCTCCTTCTCCCCTTGTTGGGGAAAGATCCAAGTGTCATACTCTGGAGTCTCAGCGCACCCGCTGAGAGAGTCCACTGCACCAAGGGAGCCACTCACAGCTGAGGTATGGTATGGCACCCCTTGCCAAAGCACTCCCTCTCCCCTTTTTGGGGAAGGATCCTTGCAGGCCTTGGAGTCTCAGAGACCCCTCTGAGAGAGCCTACTGCATAAAGGGAGCCTCTCGCAACAGAGATAGGGAAGTGATACCACTCCCCCTGGGATCACAGCTTACTGGACTTTGGACGTTGCTTTGACTCGTCTACTTGTTTGTGTCCCCGTCGCCCTTCCCCTCCTCTTTCCATGCGGTGTCTCTCATCCTCCCCTCCTCTTTCCTGCCTTCATTATCTGTCTACTTCCCCTGCTCCTACACCTCTCCCCTGAATCTCTCCCCTTGCCAGCTTTTCCCCTTACGTATTTGTGCTTATTGTTTATCTTGACCTTACAAGCAACTATGTTGCCATGCTCTAATAACTTTGTAACCTTTGTAATCGACGTAACTTTTAACTATGATCTGATACTCATGTAAAGCGCTCTGATACCTCCGGGTCTAGCCAGCACTATATAAAACCTTTAAAATAAATAAATAAATAAATAAAATAAATAAAATGGTTAAAGGATGAGATTCAAAAAAGCAATGAACAAAACACTATCAGCAAGTTCATGATTGAAATGAAAACATGATTAAAGAGTTACGAGGAGGACATACAATGCAGGAAGCAGAGGAAACTGCATTGCGACTGCATTGACTATGAAACTCGTAGAATATTACCCTTTCATCAAGAAATATAACCATATGTATAAAACATAAAACTTGAACATCAACCAACATGCCTTCACAGAGCATCCACTGGAAATCAAAAGGGATACATAAAGTGAAGCATACACAGAGACACCTACTACATCATTAGCCTCTGGGAGTTCTACCTCAGGCAGCAAATCAGACATACGACCAAAGACTTTTTGGGACGAATATCAGCTCTTTCGCCGGGGCCGTCAAACAACACGAATGCAAAGAACCAAAGTCAAAGGGGAAGAGGAAGGGATATCAACGCAGGAGGAAGAAACGTGCCCAACAAAGGAGAAGGAAGAGGTACAAACAAGGAGCGCATGAGAAACTCATCACCATTCTTTAGCTCACTCAGCCACCCCAGTTCAGACATGGCCGTATGCAAATCAGTCTGACCCTGTGCCTCATTGGAACAGACCCGCCCGAACTGCCAAGCCATGTCTTCCCTGGACCGGAAACAAGCATCCTGGGACCGGTTTCGGATTCATAATCCTCATCAGCCAGGCTATCTTGAATCCAGTGGCCAAGTGAGCAAGGGACTCCCGTCTGAGCATACCCTGCCAACTTAGGGCGAACAAACTATTATCAACCTCACTAATAGACCCTTAAATGGTTTGGAAAAGAGAACTCTATATCTGGGCCTATCCTTCTGTCCTACAGTTCCACTAGACTATGTAAATACACGTATTTACCTTTTTAAATTTTGCCGTAAATTAAAAATACAGACGTGGCATCAACTCAAGCCAGATAACAAGGAAGTGACCAACAGCACACAAAGATCGGATGCCAGTGGAGAACTTAATATTAGTGACATTGACACGCTGTTAATCATGCATGATTTGGAGGGTGGCAGGTGGATTAATTATAGCAATATGTGCAGAATTTTGGATGAGCTGGAGATCACCCTCGATAAAGCTGCAACCTCTAGAGTCACACCTAAATCTACCTTTCTCCAGACTATGCCACATGATAATATTGATACTTTCTAAGATGTAGTGTCTAACCAACTGCTGAGATTCAAACAACGCATGTGGTTAACAAAATCTGAATCAAAAACATTCAACCAATCTATTGCTCAAAAAAATATAAAAGATTTGGCTACAGATGATACTATTGTGATCAGACCTGCTGAGAAGGGCGGGAAAGTTGTGATTCTAAGTAAAGCCATGTATGTTACTGAGGCTATGCGGCAATTGAATGACACTAGATTTTACATCAAAAGCACAAAGGAGAAATACTCCAATAGTTTCACTGGTATTTGGAGATTGTTTAAAGATTGGAGGGACCAGGGATTTGTTAGTTTGGGAGGAGTATTGTTTTCTAAAGCTTGACTTCCCCAAACTACTGGTCCTCTATCTTCTCCCTAAAATCCACAAAGAATCCTTGAATACCCCAGGGAGACCTATAGCTCATCCAGGGATAGTGCACAGGAGAATGTCTCCAGATATGGTGATCACTTCCTTATTGATAAAGTATCAACTTTACCCTCACACGTTAGGGACACCAAGGGCTTCCTCACCAAATTCAAGGACATCCAATGGCAACCAGATTTTTTTACTGGTTACTATGGGCGTCAATTCTTTATATACGATCATTGATCATGAGGAAGGGATACAGGCTTGTCAGAAATATCCTAATTAATGTCCTATACGCTTTTTTAGAACACACGAAAATACTTGTTAATATGATACATTACTGCCTGACCAACAACTACTTCCTATTCAATAGCGGCATTTATGGGCAGACACTTGGCACTGCCATGGGGACTTGTTTTGCCCCCAATTTTGCTGATCGTTTTCTGAGGGCATGGGAGGATGACATCATGAATGACCCCAATCTCAGGAAGGATTTTGAACAAGTCATTATTTGGCTACGGTTTATTGATGGCACTGAATCAGAGGTCACTGAGTTTATTAACAAACTTAACTGAAACAACAAAAATCTTACATTAACCAGTAACATCAGCAATAGTTCAGTGGAATTTCTAGTTATCAAAGTAGAGATAATGGAAAATCAAATACATACCAAACTCTACGAAAAATCAGCTGCTGGAAATAGACTATTACATGCCATGAGCAGCTACCCAGAAAATTTTAAATGGAGTACCCCCTATTGTGAACTCCTCATAGCTAAACGTAACTGTCGCTCTGAGGAGTCTTTTCTGGCAGAAGATCATGCTGGGCAGATTTACAGAAAAAGGCTATCCTGGCTGGATTCTAAAAAATCTATTGAGAAGGTGAAGCAGATAGATAGAAACATAACACTGCAGGTTTCTGTTCAAGCTTCAGATTAGGATAACCGGTAAGTCCAGAGTCATCCTGACATATAACAATGATTCTAAGAAAGTTCAAAAGATCCTTGCTAAAAACTGGGAAATACTCACTAAAGATTTAATAATAGGCAAATCTATGTCCATCAGGCCTAGAACAACCTGTCATAGGGGACGGAATTTGAGGGAAGCACTCATGCACTATGACATCACCACCAAAACACAATCCAACAATATGAATCTAAAAGGTTTCTACCCATGCAGTCACTGCAAGTCTTGTAAAAATAGTGCTATGGTGAAAGAATATGACAATCCTTGCAAAGGAACTACGGTGCATATCAACCAATTAATCACGGGCAGTTCCTCTTTTGTTGTCTATGTGCTTGGTGTCTATGCAACTTATGCCATGTGGGCAGCACCAAGCACATGGCAAAAAAGAGGATCAAGGACTATATGAGGGCCATTGCCAATAAAGATCAGCACTACCCAATTGGATGTCATTTTGAAACACACCACTTTTGTGACAACTCAAAATTAAAACATTTTGCCATCAAACAAGTAAATGTGAATATCCATGGTGGTAACAGGTTACTCCAGTTACGTAAACAAGAATCTAAGCATATTATTGACTTGGGGACTCGCAATCCTGGAGGGCATAATATTGACAGTACATGTACATACCGACTGATTTTATCCAGTATTTATAAACATCATTGAGTTATCAAGTGATTCTGTATACAATTGTGTAATTATACCTTGAAGTTGTAACAAGTCATAATATGTTGATATACCCTTTGATGCTCTTTAACTGTCTTATCTATTCTTTCTCTATTCAGGAGGAAAGGAAGGGACCCAGATAACTATGGTGTTTGTCTTTGGGATTCCTACCCTTTTCCTTCACCTTGACTGGTAGGCCAATCCCAGATGAGAATATTTTCTTTTCTTTCTTTTCTTAAGTTTAGTTTCTGTTGTGCACTAATTAGTTTGCAATGGAGGTACACTATATGCATCTCTGAAAAGGATTTTTTTCTACTTATGGACAGTGGCCATCAATGTTTCTAACAGGACATTGTTTGTTGCATTATAACAGGCACCATGCCATGAATAATTGAATTTGCTTGATTGAAACTGTTTTTTCTCGAATCTGGCTTTGTTAAGTCTGTACTCCTTTATAACTACAAAGTTGCTACTGGAGTGTTTCAATATTTTGTCTGTAAAAGCATTACTCATTGCATCAACATGTGACCGCAATTTTAGTGATATAAACTGTGCTTAACGACACTTGGTCTACAATAATGCCGCTCCCTGTACTACTACGGGATCACACAGATCACTGCAGCATAGGCTCTTAATATCGCACTATGCGATGTAATTTGTATCATATTGCATTTGCATAAATGTGATGTAACTTGTTTTCAAACTAATTCTGCATCCAAACAATGTTCATGTAAACTTTTACCACTTTAAGATGGCCGCCATACTCCGTTGTTGGTAGGACCTATGGCTGTAGTCCTACTTGCATTCCTATGTAACACTTGAATAACAAAGTGTTTACCTGCATGAATTTGTTGTGATCAAGACAGCTGGACTGCCGAAATGCGTCACATATAGATTTATGATGGAATAAATCAATTTGGTTTAGAACTTGCCTGGTTATTTCCTGAGGGCGCGCTTACTTGTGGTCAATTGGAGAGATACATATATATACAAAACCAGTGAAATTCGGCCATTATTGTTAGTTCAGCTAACTATAACTCGCAAGGCACTGCTGATGACATCACATAGTATGATTCATGACATGGTAAGTGACATCACTGATGACATCACTGATGACATCATATATGTAATAATCAGATGCACCTCCTCAAAACCTAATATACCCTTTGATACACCCACTCTAAAATACAAACTACCTTTTTCGTAACCATAAACACACTAATACCAGTTACTACATACCCAATCACTGATTTCTAGGTCCACACACATCTACGTATTAACCTATACAGTCACTCATACATGTAGTCACTCATCAATACACCACTATCATAGGCACTTATGCACCCATAGAAACACTCACACACCACCACTCATCCATAGAGGTTCTAAAACACCTAGTCAGTCATGCAAAGAATCAGCACACTCCCATTTAATCACCCATACATTTATACACACATCACCTCACTTATTCATACATATATTAACACATACTTATTCTCTTATACAATCACTGATACAAGCACACACTCATCCATATAGCCACTCTCTTACAATCACTCACTCTCACATATAGTCATTTATATACTCTAACACCCATATATACTGACTTTCACATATGTAGATACACATACATGTATGACTGAGCTATCCATTCACTCACCAACAGAACCATACACACACGCACCCACCAATACAGCCCCTCACAGACCTACTCTTGAACCAATAAACACAGTTAATCACCCACTCACACATCCCTGCAGGGAGTCAGCCACCCCCACCCACCCACACAGACACTCAGGCACCCATACAGATTCTCAGACAACCAATCTATAACTATATATAGAGACTCATGTAGCTACCCACGAACCCATGGAGCCGCTTACATACCAACTGACAAAATGATACAGACATTTACACAGTTCAGTCACTAATCCATGCATTCACTAAGATATGTTTAATCACTCACTTATACAGACAGTCACACACCCATTAACTGATACATTCAGACACTTATACACCCACTCATTCTTCAATACACCTTGGCATATATATATATAACACATATTTAAACTTTACAGAAACACACAGTCACTGAATGATGACATCAGTGATGTCATTTGAGATGTCATCAATGATGTCATCAGTGATGTCACTAACCATGTCATGAATGATGTAATATGTGATGTCATCAGCAGTGCATTGCAGGGACTCGAGTTATAGTTAGCTGAACTAACTATAATGGCCGAATTTCACTGGTTTTGTACAAGTGAAATTTCCAACTAACTATAACGTTCCTGAAACCTATGTTTATTTCAGTGAATTTCCAAGGCTTTTTTAAATGCTAATTACTAACTATAACGGCCCTGAAACCTATGTTTTTTTCTAAATTCTAATTTCTAACTATAGCATCCTTGAAACCTGTGGTCTTTTTCAGTGAATATATATATTTATATTACCTACTGGCGGTCGCCAGTAGGTATATATAGTTAGGATTTTTTCTCTATGGGATTTTTGAAAATTCTATGTCTAATAACTTTGGCGTTTGTGGACGGAATTGGCTGAAATTTTCAGGAAAATGGAACATTTTGTTTCTGAGCAGCCCCTGACAATTTGGGGGGGTTTCATCAAGGGGGGGGCGAGAAAAAAGGGGGGTCCCAAAACGCGTTTTTCCCATGTTAATTTCCATAGGGCGGTTGGCCTCACTTTTAGCTCGAACGGCTGAATGGATTTGCACGAAACTTGGCAAAATTGTAGGGACTGTTAGCCCGATGTGCCTTTGCTAGGTCTCAATATATGTGCTCCAGTGGATTTTGAGTAATTTAGGTTCAAAAAAAGATATATATCTGGGCGGAGCCTAACCACACATCTGATCTGATTGGCTGTCAGCACTTCATCCAAGAAGTGTTGGCAGCCATCTTGGGACCAATATACATGATAGCACCTCATTAAAAAGCATTGTAGTTAATAGAGGGTTTTAGGACTTTAGTTACATTATAAATCATTTGTTGATGGTACCATACTCGTTTTAGGAATTGTGGTGGGTTCTAAGGTGATTTTACCATGTGAAAAAACCTTCTGCTGTGATATCATGAATATTGTTTGAAAGAAAACTAATATCTCATGATTTTCCCACAGTGGTTTGGAAGGGGATCTATAAGCTAAACTGAAAGCATATTTTCTGTAAATTCACATTATCTTTCTCAGTCATGTGAAAATGAAGTCTGACATTCTCAGTAAAACATGTACATCCAGCAAGGACAGAGACTGTCAGTTGATTCCTTTGTGTTCTACTGCAGCCTCCTAGAGTGTTCTAAAGAACAACTAGAGCGCTAACAGTCCTACTTATTACAAAGGTATGGCACACCTGAAGCCATCTTGATTGGAATAAAGTGGTAACTCTTAAAACATTTAATTTAAAAAGAAACAACATGAGGGGGTATATTTTGCCATAGAAAGTATGATTAGTGCTGCAGAATGAAAAATTAGGGCACATTTTGAGTGACTTCTCAAATCCTTTTCTATTTCATTAAAACATTCTGACATGCAGTCTCCCAAAATGGCCACCAGAGACAAAAGAGCCCAAATGTAGCCCAAATATCACCCAGATGTAGCCCAAGTATAGCCCAATGACAGAATGTCCCAGAGTGTTCTAAAGAACCACTAGAGCGCTAACAGTCCTACTTATTACAAAGGTATGGCACACCTGAAGCCATCTTGATTGGAATAAAGTGGTAACTCTTAAAACATTTAATTTAAAAAGAAACAACATGAGGGGGTATATTTTGCCATAGAAAGTATGATTAGTGCTGCAGAATGAAAAATTAGGGCACATTTTGAGTGACTTCTCAAATCCTTTTCTATTTCATTAAAACATTCTGACATGCAGTCTCCCAAAATGGCCACCAGAGACAAGAGCCCAAATGTAGCCCAAATATCACCCAGATGTAGCCCAAGTATAGCCCAATGACAGAATGTCCCAGAGTGTTCTAAAGAACAACTAGAGCGCTAACAGTCCTACTTATTACAAAGGTATAGCACACCTGGAGCCATCGTGATGGGAATAAAGTGGTAACTCTTAAGACATTTAATTTAAAAAGGAACAAAATGAGGGGGTATATTATGCAATAGAAGGTATTATTAGTGCTGCAGAAAGAAAAATTAGGGCACATTTTGAGTGACTTTTCAAATCCTCTTCTATTTCATTAAAAAATTCTGACATGCAGTCTCCCAAAATGGCCACCAGAGACAAAAGAGCCCAAATGTAGCCCAAATATCACCCAGATGTAGCCCAAGTATAGCCCAATGACAGAATGTCCCAGAGTGTTCTAAAGAACAACTAGAGCGCTAACAGTCCTACTTATTACAAAGGTATGGCACACCTGAAGCCATCTTGATTGGAATAAAGTGGTAACTCTTAAAACATTTAATTTAAAAAGGAACAAAATGAGGGGGTATATTTTGCCATATGAATTATGATTAGTGCTGCAGAAAGAAAAATTAGGGCACATTTTGAGTGACTTCTCAAACCCTCTTCAATTTCATTAAAAAATTCTGACATAGTCTCCCAAGATGGCCACCAGAGACAAAAGAGCATAAATGTAGCCCAAATATCACCCAGATGTACCCCAAGTATAGCCCAATGACAGAATGTCCCAGAGTGTTCTAAAGAACAACTAGAGCGCTAACAGTCTTACTTATGACAAAAGTATGGCACACCAGAAGCCATCTTGATTGGAATGAAGTGGTAAGTCTGAAAACACTCAATTTAAAAAGGAACAACATGAGGGGGTTAATTTTGCCATAGAAAGTATGATTAGTGCTTCAGAAAGAAAAATTAGGGATCATTTTGAGTGACTTCTCAAATCCTCTTCTATTTCATTAAAAAAATTCTGACATGCAGACTGAAACATGCACTTTGAATACCAGCAGCAGACGTCCCTGGTGAGCAGTAGCTTTACTACAGTGATCTAATGTGCAACTAGAGTGCTAACATTCAGAATTTATGGCAAATGTGTGATACATCTGAATGCCTTCTTGATGGAACCAAAGTAAACAAGCATTGAAAATGCAATAGATCTCGCCCTCGTTTAAGTTAAAGCCATTCTGTTTGTAATGAGGTGGCTTTTTAGCTTTGCTTTTATTAGTGTTTTTTCAACTTTCATGTAAATAACGCACCGTTTTCACCAAATCGACTTTGCCCAAGCACACCCTTCCCTTCGGCCAACAAATCCCAAAAATTCGGCACACCTGCCGATCCACTCTCCCTACAGCTCACCCAAGCCCCGTCCCTCTAGCGCAACTGGAACACCCCAAATTCACCTTCTCCATGCGCACCAAAAACTCCCATTGAATAACATGGCAATTCGCTACTCCGCACAAAAATTGCTCTTCAAAGCACTTCCACTGCTCCGATCCGCTTCAAACTTGGCTGGACACTAGTTCCAGCGATTCCCTAACATCTCACAAAAAATCAGCCCAATCCATCCACTGGAACGGGGACGAATTTCAACCCGAATACACGCCCCCCGCAAACACAAAAAAAAGCCATAAAACGGCCAAATCTCGACCAAAAACCGCCAAAATCCCTCAAAACCTTGCCAACACCAATACGCACGAAACTGAACCGGCCCCTCAGCCCTAGGCTCCGGGAACCCTACTTAATTGACCCAAAAGCCCTAAAAAAGCAACATAATACACACGAAAACGCCCTAACAACCCTAAAATGCATATAAGTATATGTATGCATGCATTTATCTTTGTATTTATATAGATATACAGATGATATATGTTTATATATGTATGTATATATATATATTCACTGAAAAAACCATAGGCTATAGACCATATATAGTTAGGAATTAGCATTTACAAAACCTTGAAAATTCACTGAAAAAACCATAGGTTATAGACCATATATAGTTAGGAATTAGCATTTACAAAACCTTGAAAATTCACTGAAAAAACCATAGGTTATAGACCATATATAGTTAGGAATTCGCATTTACAAAACCTTATTTTACTCACACAAAACCATTGAAATTCCATATATAGTTAGTTGCACTAACTATATATCGCGCACCCGCAATCCACTGCTGATGATGTCACATATTACATCATTCATGACATGGTCAGTGACATCACTGATGACATCACTGATGACATCTCAAATGACATCACTGATGACATCACTGATGACAACATCCAGTGACTGTATGTTTCTGTAAAGTTAAAATATGTCTTACATATTGAAGAATGAGTGGATGTATAAGTGTCTGGATGAAGGATTTAGTAGGTGCATGACTGACTGTATGAGTGAGTGATTAAATGTGTCTCACTGAGTGCATGGGTTAGTGACTAAACTGTCTTAATTTGTGCATCATTATGTCTGTTGTTCTGTAAACTGTTGCATGTGTTGATAAGTAGCTATATGAGTAACTATATGGGTTATTGATTGGTTGCCCAAGTATTTGTATGGGAGACTGAGTGTGTGTGTGGGTGGCTGGGAGGTGTATGACTCTGTGCATAGATGTGTGAGCAGTTGATTCACTAGATGTATGGTTTCAAAAGTGCATGTGGAAACAGCTGTATGGGCGGTTGACTGTGTGCATGAGTGTATTGGTGAGTGAATGGATATCTCAGTGCTACATGTCAAAGTAAGTACATATGTAAAACACAGTACATGTGAGAGTTGACATATATAAATAACTGTGCATAAGAGCCAGTGAATGTGTGAGTGGCTGTATGGATCATTGTGAACTTGTATCAGGGATTGTATAAGAGAGTAAATATGTGTTAGTATATGTTTGAATAAGTAAAGTTTGTATAACTGTATAGTTGAGGAAATGGAGGTGTGATTGATTCTTTGCATGACTGACTAGGTGTGTGAGTAACTCCATGGATGAGTGACAACCTGTGAGTGTCTGTTTACACTGATTGTATCTAAGGTTATATTAGAGTCTGAAGAGGTTCATCGTATTATCACATGAATGATATCATCAGTGATGTGATCAGTAATGTCAAAGGAGATGTCATCAGTGATGTCATCAGTGATGTCATTTGAGATGTCATCAGTGATGTCATCAGTGATGTCACTGACCATGTCATGAATGATGTAATATGTGACATCATCAGCAGTGGATTGCGGGTGCGCGATATATAGTTAGTGCAACTAACTATATATGGAATTTCAATGGTTTTGTGTGAGTAAAATAAGGTTTTGTAAATGCGAATTCCTAACTATATATGGTCTATAACCTATGGTTTTTTCAGTGAATATATATATATATATATATATATATATATATATATATATATATATATATATATATTGTATGGTGATTGAAATCACAGAATTGTGCTTGAATAATTACTTTGCATTTCATCAAGAAGTATACCCGCAACTGAAGGGTATGGCTATGGGGGCATGCTTCTCCCCAAGCAATTCGTGTTTACATGTTGGCTGGTAGGAGAGGTGTCCTCATGACCAAGCACAGAGAATGGTACAAGCACGTAATGCACTATTGAGTCCACAGAAATTCGATTTTACATGCTAACAGCTCGCACCCACACCAACTCATTAAAAGCATACCCTATGGCGAGTTTGCACATATTCGCCAAATATGTTGTCTTGATAATGTTTCTAAAGACTGCCAGCATGAAGCATTTTGTCGGTTTTTGGACAGATAGTTTAAGAAGTCTCACCGGATCCAAGCACTGACAAAAGTGAATAGCTTACTAAGAGGATTTACTGACACCCAAACATAAATACACCACTGGTTCAGTTTCCAGCAGTGATAATACTAACAATGATAAGCACACAATTAAACTGATTACCACTTTCAGTCAACAAGAGCAAAACATATGTAAGATTATATATTCACAACTCTTCCATTTATCACCTAAAGAAGGGCACCCTCTATGAGGGATGCCTTAGTCAAATCTATGCCTGAAGTCATACCCAAAGGCACTTGGCTTACTAAAATGGGCTTTTACAAGTGTAACTCATGTTGTGCCTGCACCTTTGCAACAAATGCAACCCACTATGTAACTGCTTTCAGTGATAAAAGAATTGAAATCAGGGGACATCTTACCAGTTGCACTGAATTTGCTATATACAAACTAAGGTGTAACTGTGGCCTCGAATAAATAGGAAGCACAAAGCTTCCAGTGCATAAACAGATCATTCATTATGTGAGGGCCACTGTCAACTCCGACCCTAAATATCCTGTTGCCAGGCATTTTAAGTTGGTCAATCAAAATAAACTGAAAGATTTGGAATACACTGCGTTATGCGCTGTTCCCATCCCAAGAAGGGGAGGAAACCGAGAAAAAATTCTGTGCCAATGTGAAACTCATTTTATCCTGGCCCTCAATACAAAAATACCCAATGGCTTATTCATGAGTGAAGATATGCACAACTTCCTTTAGGTAGTCAGTATGTTTGTTCAGTCCCTGTTTTCTCCAACTATGAGTACAGTCATATGTCTTGAATCTCTTTATTATTTCATCGTTGTTTGTGGCCTATATATATTTTTAGTGGTTTTCTCTTATATGCTTATATGTAGATTTTTTTTCTGTAAACCTATTTATGTCTATGGCACTTGCACTTTAGAATTATTTAGGCCTAAATAATCTTGTCAAGCTGCTTCTGAAACTGTGAGTTGCAGAGCACTATGTTTTGCACAGTTATTCAGTCACTTTGCACTTTAATCAATGCAAGTTGTTTTTTACAGACTAGCATATGTATATGTACATAGGCATAAATGTTGGCTTTGACTTTGAGAGTGTTGGACCCTTTCTGACAGTGTCCATCATAGAATGAGCATTTGCACTAGATTCCAGGTATATTCTTACGCCTCATTGTCATAATAATATTCCTAAAGATGATGGCTAAAGTAACTAGATTGGAGACATGTGCCATTTGGGGCTGTTTAGAATAACACATAGACTGAGTACATATTAGTAGCCTGTGTATATTTATATTATGTTCAGTGGCATTGTTACGTTAGTATTTACTACATATGAGAAATTTAGACAATTCATGCACTAGCACTTTGTGTCCCAATTATTGGACTTTGTCTATTTTCAATATTTTTCCAATATTGTTGGCCTGTGTCATTTGGATTGTAGTTTACTCATATGCACTTCGATTCCCTAAATCACTCATTTTGATCGAATGTGACTTTGCATATTTGCACCTACTAGGTGGTTACTACAATTTAATATTATTACAATTGACAATTATGTAGTTTTACCAGATCAGAAATGAGCTGGCAAACTTTCTTTGTGACTTTAGCATCTCTCTACTACACTTTTACAAGTCTATTAGCCAATGTTTAAGATTCTGCCTATTTGCACATGTAGTAAGATGTAAATCATTTATGCATTAGCATTAGATATTGCATGGTACTCTCCCCCATTTTTTCGTTTATTAGACACGATACGCATTTGCACTTTATAGGTGTGGTTTACATCATATCTATGCATATGTATCCATCATGGCAATTTTGCACTCCAATATTTATTGGACTTTTTGCTTATTTGCACATTAATAGTACTGTCTAAAGGGGAGTATATAGTATATTTTCACATTTATTGTGCATTAAACATTACATTTTATCCATGTCTAATGTAGTTTTAAGTATATTAATCTTACCTTCCTTTTACTGATATATATATATATACATATATACACAAGCTCCATCTTACCCACTCCTATGTTCCAAGGAAGAATACTCATGGGGGTGAGTGATATCCAGAGTCTGTTTATTCCAGCAAAAATGAGGCTTTTTGGCTGGTGCCTTTGTCGATGTTTTTAGTCAAAAGCATTAAAATGTGGAATATTCAAGAACAAAGAGGATGGATTCATTTTTTAAATTACTTATGGTCGCCATATTGGAACGGTATATGACTTGAAATTCCATGCAGATTACAAAGCATTATATACATTGCAACTTTCAACACATTGTCAAATTTGTAATGGTGAAGGGGGTCCACCAGAATAAAGCGCACACAATAGGGGAAAGGTTTGAGGTGTTTATTAATTATACCAAGAGAGCGCCGGGAACCTGTCCGGATCGCTCGGGTCTGGGCCCTGGAATGCGCTCCCAAAATGGTACCGTGAAAACTAGAGCGCAACACTACATATCTCCCTTCTTTATATAACACACAAAAAACAGAACATAACGAGTCTCTCTAGGTTCTGGTTATTTCACCTCACCCAGTTCATAGTCTCTGTATTTGGCAGGCCTCACTATTGTTCTCCCAGCCCGCTTGCGTCTTACCGGAGTGGAGGCAAAAATCTCCGAGTTGCTCTCTGCCTGGTTCACCAATCCGCTTCCGGTTCCCTTGGGACTCTCTCCCGGAAGTCTCCCTTACCTCCTCCTTATGTCCCACTGCTATGGGATTGTCCCCTTCATCGTGCTCAGCTCCTCTTTCTTCTACGTCTGAGTCTTCTTCTCCTCTGCGCAGTAATGCACTGTCTGTAGGTGAGCTTTGGCTCTGTTGTGTTCTTAATCTTTCTTCACAGGTCCATTGCATTATCTTGTTACATTTAGACATGCAATCCTGTGACCAGACATTTCCATCACTAAGCAAGGCTGCTCTGTCATGTATCTCCCTTACTTGCATGGGAAGGCTGTATTTGCTTTCCCCTTCAATTCTCAACTGGGCAAGTTTGACTCTGACCCACTCTTCTCTTTCTAACAAAGTGTCCTTCACATTGCGTCTCTTGTTGTAGTGCTAAGTGTATATTCTTTGTGCTCTCTCCAAGTTGTGCTGAACCACTGCTGGTGACCATTTACTCTTTAACGTCTTTTCCTTCCATGCCAGATTGTCTTTGGTGAAAGGATCACGTCCTCTTAGGATCTGGAATGGACCATACCCTGTGCCAGTGGGTGTAATGCGGTGGCCCACAGCATACTCTGCACTTCCTTTTCCCAATCCTTGCCCATTGCTGTGGTGGCTTGTATGGAATCCAGTATGACACAATTAAACCTTTCGGCTAGATCATTCCCTGCTGGGTGGTATATGGATGTGTGATTTATCTTGATTCCGTTTCGTTCCGTTTCGTGCCATGAATTTGTACCACTTTTCTGAGGTGAATTGGGGTCCATTGTCACTCAGAATGGAGCGGGGTATGCCTTCTCTGAGGAAAGTGGCCGTAAGAAATCTGAGAACTGTCTTAGTGTCCATGTCCTAATTTATATCCATTTCTGGCCACTTTGAATACCGATCAATGAGAGCACACACATACTTCGGGGTTCCCTGTGCCTCTAGTACTGGCCCAAGAATATCAATAGACAACTCCTCCCAAGGGTTTGCAGGGTTGTCAAACTTACCCAGTGCTGGCCGTAGTAGGGTTTGAGACTTGTCCGCTCTCTGGCACTGGTCGCATTCCCTTACATGCCTTTCAATTTGGATATCCATGACCGGCTACCAGTACACCTGTTTGGTTCTCATTTTCATTTTCATGATACCCAGGTGTCCTTCATGCAATACAGCTAACAGGTGCGGTACCAATGACGTTGGGGGAACGACTTTGGGCCAGATGTAGGAGCCCTAATACCGGTCGGTAACGGCCAAATTCGGCCGTTACCGACCGGTATTACGGTTTCCAGATGTAGGGGGCCTATATTTTACCGATTCTGTAAATTTACCGAATCTGTAAATTTACAGAATCGGTAAAATTCCGAATCGGTATATTTACCGATTCGATAAATCTACATGTAGGTGGGACACTTCTGAGTCCCAAAGGCCCCTTAGAATCGGTATTTTACCACCCAATCCACATCTGTGCATGCACACCTGTGCAATGTGACACACAGACAACCCTTAGGGCATGTCTGTGTGCCACATGGCACACAAGTCCGGAATTGGGGTGCTAGAGGGTGTCAAAGTTACACCCCCTGCACCCTTGCAGGATTCGGTATTTACTGATTCGGTAAATACCGAATCTGTATTTCCCATTGATTCCTATGGGCTTCAAGGCCCATAGGAATCAATGGGAAATACGGATTCGGTATTTACCGAATCGGTAAATACCGACTCTTACAGATTCGGTAATTTTTTACCTACATCTGCCTCCTTCCAATTTACCGACTCTTAAATACCGAATCGGTATGAGTCGGTATTTAAGAGTCGGTAAATCGGATTTACCTACATCTGGCCCTTTATGCCCTCTAAACAGGAATGTCCCCTGGTCTCAAATGGACAACTCCTCACGCACCTCGAAGAATTTCTGGGTCTGAGATGGGTTTTTTCGGGCCATCCTTGTAGCAGGACGTCCTTAACATCTTTGATGTCTGGATCATTTTCATAGGCTTGTTCCCATTCTTGACTGCTTATCACTTTCTCCGGGTCTTCTGCAAAGGCTACATGGACTTCGTCTATGTCTGCGCTGGTCGGCGCTTCCTCCATCGCTGAGGCTTGGCTGAGATAATCAGCTACCTTATTCCTTGTTCCTGGAATGTACTCTACGTCATATCTATAGTCTAACAGCTTCAAAGTCATCTTGGCGATGCGGGGTGTAGCGCTAGCGTGACCACAGGACGTGAGTACTTTGACCAGGGGCTTGTGGTCTATTTTGAGCTGGAACCTCGTACCCAATAAGAATTTGCAGAGTTTCCCCAAGGCCCACACAACAGCCAGCATTTCTTTTTCTATCACGCTGAATTTCTGTTCTGTTGGTGATAGGGACCTGGACGCAAAACTGATCGTCGCCATCTCTCAATTCTTCCTTTCTTGCATAAGGACTGCTCCTAGTCCTTTTTAGCTTGCATCTGTGGTAAATACGGACTGTCCCTGTGGATCATATCCTTGAAGGGGCACTGCTTGGCTGATGTCTTTCTTGATTTTCTGAAAGTCTCCTGTGCCTCTTCTGTCCATTTAAACGTTGTTTTGTCTTGTATGAGCTGCTGCAGATGGTGCGTCTTGGTGGCAAAATGCTGCACAAACGTACTGTAGTACTGGGCCATCCCTCAGAATGACCTCATTTCCTCTTTGTTCTTTTGTGCTGGTGCATCACATATCGCTTTGACGTTAGCTTGTTTGGGTGTAATGCCCTGCTCACTGATCTCATGCCCTAGATAGGTGACTGACGTCATGCCGAACCAGCACTTTTCCCATTCGGCCATCAGACCATTTCCTTCCAGGACTTGCAACACCTTTGCCAACTTTTCGTCGTGTTCGGTTTGATCCTTGCTCATCACCAAGATATCATCTTGTAAGTACTGTACTCCTTCTATGTCTCTAAACAGTTTATGCATACATTTTTGGAACACTGCTGCTGCTGATGCCAGGCCGAAGGGCATCCTGCGGAACTGGTAGCATCCGAAGGGTATTATGAAGGATGTCAGTTTCCGGCTCGTGTGATGCAGGGCTATTTGGTGATAGGCTGAAGTGAGATCAATGGTGGAAAACCATCTTATCCCTTTTGTTTTTGCCTGCATAAATGGACCTTGCCGTTGGGTTTTTATCGCCACCACCAACGGAGCTAGCCATTCTGAGCAGTTTACTGGTTCGATGATCCCGTTGTCTTCCAGTCTTTGCAACTCCTGTTGTACTGCTTCCCTGACCGCTATGGGTATATTCCTTACTTTGTGGGAAACTGGTGTGGTGTTCTCCTTGAGATCTATTCAGTGCATGAATTTCGCTAATTTACCCACTTTTCCTGCGAACACTGTGGAGAAATTGCTTTTCATTTTTTTGAAGTTCAGTTGATGCTCCGTGCTGGTCATCAGGACTTGCCTGTCCCCTCCTGGGTTCAATTGTATGCCCAAGTCACCTTGGTCTATCCACCAGAGAACAGACTGACCCTTCTCTACTACATATAGCTTGCACTCTGCACTGCGATCTTTGAACTTGAACTTCAGGGCTCTATAACCTACCATTGGGATGGGTTCTCCTGTAAACGTTACACAACGTATGTCTGGAGGTTCGAGGTGCGATCCCAGGCTAGGTTTGAAGCTTTCGCTCCACACTGTCCATTGTACGATGGTGTACGGGGAACCCGAATCTGCTACCATCCTTATCGGTATACCCCCTGTTACCATGTCGCATTGTGGTTTCCTGGAGAGTCTGCAGTCAATGGCAAGCACTTGTTCTTCACCGCACAGTACATTGTCTTCATCTTCCACTCCTCCTTCGTCTCCCATTCCCAGGTCTTGTGTATGAATGTATGTATGTATATGTATGTATAAATCATTTTATAACGCGCTCTGTTACTTGGGAGTATCCTGGCGCAATGGGAAAGAACAGAGGAGAAACAAACAAGAGTCAGATTATGTCACACTCCTTTCAGATTTCTCTTGAACTGGGCTACACACTGTATGGAGCGCAAGTGAAGGGGAAGGGCATTCCATGCTCGGGCTGCCACTACTGCAATGGACTGGCCTCCTAGTCTGGTTCGCTTAAAGCGAGGGAGGGTCATTTTAAACAAAGTGGACGATCTAAGAGCTCTTGTGGGAGCATAGAGAGTAAATCTCTTCTTCAGATAAGCAGGTCCTTGGTCATGGATGGCTCTAAATGAGAGCACTAGGGATTTGAAAAGGATACATTGTGGCACTGGCAGCCAATGAAGGCTAGACATATGAGAGCGAAAGCTCTTCCATCTCGGGACATTAAAAAGGAGACGGACGGCGGCATTCTGAATGACCAACAGACGCTTAACCAGGTAAGCGGGAATGCCACTAAACAGGGCGTTCGCGTAATCCAGCCTTGCTAGAACGAGTGCTCGAGCGACAGTCTCCCTAGCTTCTCTAGGAAGCAATGGAAAAAATCTTCGAAGCATTCTTAGAGTAGCAAAGCATGTCCCGGAAAATTTCTTTATGTGGTCCTCAAATCTTAAATCCTCCCGAAACCATATACCAAGATTTTTAGCAGGGCCACCCATCACCTTGGGGCTAGGAATATTCGGGGGCCACAGCAAACTTTTGAAGTTAGGGAGGAAGGAGCCATAAAAGAGGACCTCCGATTTATCCTCGTTGCATTTTAGCTGCGCCAAAGTTAACCAGCGAAAAACTGAAGACGAGCATAGATGGACCGTTGTAGTGTCCAGATGAGCGTCTGGCCAAGTAAAGAGCAGCTGCGTGTCATCAGCATATCCTATAATCTTAGCCCCGTACTGTTCCGCTAGATAAACCAGGGGGGTGATGTAGATATTGAACAGTAGGGGACTAAGGGTAGATCCCTGTGGGACCCCGTTAAGAAGTGGTTTAGGCTCAGAGGCATAGGGTGGCATCCAGACCTGTTGTGTCCTGTCTGAAAGAAATGAGGACAGACAGGCCAGGACATTGCCGCCGATGCCAATTGCGGATAGCCTGGCGAGGAGGAGCTCGTAGGGGACGGTATCGAACGCGGCAGAGAGGTCCAACAAAATCAGGACCGCTCTGCCGCCCCCGTCCAGACACTCCCGAATCGACTCCGCCATCTCTACCAGAGCCGTCTCCGTGCTGTAGGCCGCCCTAAAGCCTGACTGGGCTGGATGCAGAGCAGTGGAGGTCTCCACAAAGCTCTCCAATTGGCGAAAGGCCACTTTCTCGCATATTTTAGCCAATGCTGGCAAAAGGGAAATGGGACGATAATTTCCGGGAACGGTAGCATCCAGCCCTGGTTTCTTCAGAAGCGGCAAACGCTTTGTCGGCTTCCACTTTACTGGGACCTTTGCTGAAGATAGAGAAAGATTCACTATCTGGGTGACATCACTGCAGACAATACTAGCCACTTCCGAAAGTACCCGGGAAGGGCAGGGGTCGGAGGGCGAACCCGATTTAAGGGACTGAAGGAGAGGCAGGACATCACACTCCGCAACCAGCGAAAAATGTGTGAACTGCTGAGTTTCACAATGGTGTGGCAAGATAGGAAGGCCATCCCCTGAACTATCCGCCGGTAGCGCGGAAAGCAAATCCTGCTGAATTTTTACTATTTTATTTATGAAGAAGTTAGACAAATCTTCGCACCATTGCGCGGAGGACGGGATTATGGTAGTTTCAGCAACCGGAGATACAAAACTTTTGACAATAGAGAAGATTTCTCTACTGTTATTTTCCGCTTTAGCAATTCTCCCTGCATAGTAGTTCCCTTTGGCTATTTTAATTGCGGCATAGTAGTTTTTTTGGGCTGAGCGCAAGGCGGCCTTTGCGTCTGAGCTGTACCCACGTCTCCAAGTTCGCTCCAGCTTTTTACAGCCCAGTTTCAACTCCCTCAGCTCAGGAGAGAACCAGGGTTGAGAAGGGATGTGCCGGGACCTAGACACAGTGGCATGCCTAGTAGACGTATTAGCTGCTTGCAGCACCCACCCGTTAAAGTCACTAACCGCCTCATCCAACTCAGGGGTAAGCTTCGGGCGAATTTTAGATAGCTCCTGGCCGAACGCAGCCAAGTTGATCTTCTGGGGGTGGCTAACGGGCGGTGCAAGAGCAGATCTACCTACGTTTTCCACCTCCCATGAAAATCTAACGAGATCGTGATCCGACCACGTTACCTTTTCTAAGCTTAACGCCTTGATGGGAAAGTTAGAGCACACTAGATCTAAAAGATGACCTATTACGTGAGTCGGAGAAATCACCCATTGTTTGAGCTGTGCCAAATCATAAACTTCTCCCAGTCGGCGCGCTTCAGAAGAGTCAGTAGCATCCACATGGATGTTGAAGTCACCAAGACAAAAGAAATTTGGGAAAGCTCAGGGCCCGAGGCACTATGCACTCCTCCAAAGTATCAATAAAATGGCTGGCGTAGACCGGAGGCCTGTAGATCAGTGACCTCCCCAAAGTGAAGTGGGGACTAACAGTAAGGGAAAAATGAAGAGCTTCACCATCCACCCTCGCAGCAGATTGCTCAGAGGCGAAGTGCCACCCTTCCTTAAAAATTACAGCTAATCCCCCCCCCTCTGCCTAAGGGCCTATCAGCTCTAGCGATCTTAAAACCTCTGGGGACGGCAAGTTCAACAATTGGGGCACATGAGTCAGTGAGCCACGTCTCCGTGATAAAAAGGAGCTCAAGCTGGCCATCCGCCAGTATATCAAAAATATCAGCTACATGTTTCACCACGGATCTGGCATTAATTAACCCGGCCCTGATTGTTGTGTGGCCTATATCACCAGCAGAGCGAGGGGGTAAGGAGGGCTGGGGGAGGAAACCACAACTCGGACACACCACCATAGCGCAGTCCCGTCCCGCCCGCAAGCAGCTACCTCCTCCGGCGGGCAAAGTCAACCCCAAAAGATCATCACGAGAGTATATGATCCTGTCGGGCCAAGATCGACCAGAGGGAAGAGGGGCAGAGTGGCTGGCCCTGGGCCCGTCCGAGGCACGGACGGACACAGATGGGCCCTCCTTTGGTGCTCCTTTGGCGCGCAGGCGGCGCGCCCGCTGCGCGAGACCGCTGCGCGTTCTATGTGGCATCGCTATTTGAGGCCCAAGCCCCTCCCCGAGCTGGACCGCTAACTCGAGTCCAGTAGGGGTCCGGGACTCACCAAAGATGGCGCCCGACCTGGCCCTCCACAGCAATCGGCACAGGCAAGCCGCGGTGGAACGGGGCACAGGAAGACCGGGAAGCAGCACACAGGTTATTTAAAAAGCCTTACAGTTACAAAACAGCAACAACGCAATTATTAAATCAATTGGGTGTTTAAAAGGAGATTTTTTTAAAAGGGCTAACAAAGCAATACTGCGCAGAGTGGGTGAGCAGAAGAGAATCACTCGCAGTCTGCTCACCTTTCCCAAGCGATATCGCAAGGCGCTGCCACCACCTTGATCAAACGCACTGGGCCGCAGATTCTGATCCTATTTGGGGCCGAAGCCCCTGCCCGAGCTGGACCGCTAACTCGAGTCCAGTAGGGGTCCGGGACTCACCAAAGATGGCGCCCGACCTGGCCCTCCACAGCAATCAGCACAGGCAAGCCGCAGTGGAACGGGGTACAGGGAGAGCGGGAAGCAGCACACAGGTTATTTAAAAAGCCTTACAGTTACAAAACAGCAACAACGCAATTATTAAATCAATTGGGTGTTTAAAAGGAGATTTTTTAAAAGAACTAACAAACCAATACTACGCAGAGTGGGTGAGCAGAAGAGAATCACTCGCAGTCTGCTCGCCTTTCCCAAGCGATATCGCAAGGCGCTGCCACCACCTTGATCACCGTGACCTTGTGTCACGTATTTCACTGTTGGTCTCTTCAACTTGCGATGACACATTGTTTCAAAGTGTCCTACGATTCCACAAAACATGCATTTCACTCGGAATGCAGGGCAACATTTGTCCTACACCGCGTGGGACGGGCTTCCACATCTGTAGC
Organism: Lissotriton vulgaris; assembly: GCF_964263255.1. Lineage (NCBI taxonomy): Eukaryota > Metazoa > Chordata > Amphibia > Caudata > Salamandridae > Lissotriton > Lissotriton vulgaris. The sequence goes on from NC_141685.1 coordinate 869,167,197, forward strand.
ACATGTTTGTGCCCTCTTTGTTTGGTTTCTTTGGCTGTGTAGATCATGTGGTCCATTTGTTTTGTGCCTTCCCTTCTGTTGTCGTCCTTTTGCCTCTCTCTGATGGTTCTGCTTCGTCGACTTTGTTGACCATGTGCCTAGTGGCGGTCTCTCTCTTTGCTGCGTCTGCGCATCTTTTGGAAAGTTCCACCTTTTTCACCATGGCTATGACTTCCTTCAGGGTAGCGTCTCTGTTCCCCCATAGTTTGTCTTGGATCGCCCTGTAAGTCGTGTGCATGACTATTTGGTCTTTGATAAACTCGTCATGCAGAGTGGCAAATTTGCACGTGACTGCTAGTTTCTTTAATGCTGTGACATAGTCATCTATCGATTCGCCAGTCACTTGTTTCCTCTGTTGGAAGTTGTATCTATCTATGGACGTGCACACCTCTGGTCTATAATGGTATTTGAGGTCTTATATCGCGTGCCGAAACCCGTCGTCATCCGTGGCCTGTCGTGGAGTGGGGACTATATTCTGGAAGACTCTGATTCCTTCTGGACCTAAGTTGTGCAATAATATTCTCTTCTTCCTCTCGCTGGGAAATTCTTCTCCACCTTCATCCTCTAGGGCTTCTCAGTAGTTCATGAAATATTCTCTCCAATCCTCCCACTTCATCAAGTGCTCACCCGGGTAGGAATGGAATTGGAATTGTGAGTGAAGACGCCTGCGCACACATTTCGGCGCATCTTTCTAGCGCTGTCTCTTCTCCCCTGGGACTGCCTGGCGTGCTTGTATTTCTGCTTTGCGTTTGGTTCGGTTGGGGCTCCAAGGCACATGCTGCACTTGTTCTGCCAGGGCCCTGGATGTTCAGTAGGCACTTTAGTGAGTGACGACGCTCTTGGTGGGGCGTGATTCCTTTCTGCTTCACTCTTTCCTTCCTATGGTGGTTGGTCCCTCTATGTGAGTTGCCTCCTTCTTTGGCGCGCTCATGTGGTGATTGGTCGTGCCTGTTCCTCCCCCGTGGGTTGCTGGGTCTGCTCTGCTTGGGATTGGGCTGCCCTCCTGCCTCTGTGTTTTGTGAGGTTTCCTGCCCCCTATTTCTTTCATGCACTTGCCTTAGGTGCTTGCCTGTGGTGGTGTTGTTGCCCACTGCCACGCTCTCTTGTTGCCTGTACTGCTTCCCCCGGTCACAGCTCCTCGTGTCTTCCCTGTTTCCTTTCCTTTAGTGGTTCCTAGTGTCTCCTTCTCTCATATATTTTTTTTATTTTTTATTTTGTTGTGAACTCCCGACCTCGTCGCCACTGTAATGGTGGAGGGGGACCACCAGAATTAAGCGCACACGACAGGGGAAAGGTTTGAGGTGTTTATTAATTATACCAAGAGAGTGCCGGGAACCTGTCCGGAACAAAATTACAAATTGTCCCCGTAGGAATTACTTTGCACAGTATTCTTCAATCAATTTACGTCACAATCGTGATCATGAATTTATAAAGCAGCAAGGAGATTAAAGTTTTAAGAACTGTTATTTTATTTTGTTTTTATCAAAAGGTTTTTATGGCAACAAGGAATACTACACAATATATACACTTTAGATTGTAGTATAGGACACCGTCTGTTTTTTAGCATAGGAAACACATTACCATGCAAAACAATAGTAATTGTAACAAAATTCATTCATTGTAACAGACATTCAGACAATGAAACAAATAAAGTGGTGTCGTGCGTCGACGTTTCGGTCCCTCGTTGGTTACATAGAATCCATCGGACCATCATCAGGACTGGTTGCACATATATATCAATCAACCTCCAGCCGGAGGTGATGAAGACTCGGATAAATAGAGTAGTTTAACCAATATCGCCCACTCTCAAAAGTGTCAAAGCTCAACGTTATGAATACGATGGTTTGTTCAACAGCGGCAAAATCACTGGTAAATTACGTGATTCAATCCGGATTCGATTTTAATCAGATGCACTGGGAACGACTTCTAGACACAATGAAGGTAGGCATCTTACAAACACTTCCGCAACAGCGCCTGAGTCACTAGTTGGGAAAGAGTGGCGTTTCTGTCTATCTTTCGGTCAGTGGGAACCTGTCCGGGTCGCTCGGGTCTGGGTGCTGGAATGCGCTCCCAAAATGGCGGCTGCGCTCTACGTCATCGCGTGGTACCGTGAAGACTGGAGCGCGACACTACAAAATTCTTAAAAAAGAGAGTATTTTTCCATGTATCAGCTGCACTATCTTGTCCTTGTTTCTAAGATAGCACTACCTTATTGTACTAGTATTTAAATATCTGGCCGCATATAGGCTTTGTACCAGGGTCTGCATCTTGAAAGACGGCTATGGAGATCCAATGTTCTTGAGTGATGTCACTGACCATGTCATGAGTGATGTAATATGTGACGTCATCAGCAGTGCATTGCAGGCGCGCAAGTTATAGTGAGTCCAACTAACTATAACGTGGGAATTTCAATGGTTTTATGTCAGTAACATTTCCAGCTAACTATAACTGGTGTGAAACCTATGGTTTTTTCAGTGAATTTAATAGGTTTTTTAAATGCTAATTCCTAACTATAACTAGTGTGAAACCTCTGGTTTTTGCAGTGAATTTCAAAGGTTTTTTAAATGCTAATTCCTAACTATAACTGGTGTTAAACCTCTGTTTTTTTTCAGTGAATTTCAAAGGTTTTTTAAATGCTAATTCCTAACTATAACTGGTGTGAAACCTATGGTTTTTTCAGTGAATTTCATAGTTTTTTTAAATGCCAATTACTAACTATATATAAGGCCCCAAACCTATGTTTTTTTCAGTGAACTTCAAAATGTTGTTAATAGCAAATGTCTATAGCTATGAAATGTAATATTTTTGAAAATGAATGAATCCTATATTATATTTGTATTAAAAATGTTTTTTTAATGTATATATATATTTTTTATTTTTTATTTTTTTTCCCTGGAGCGCTCCCGGGGCGCGCCCCGGTGAGCGCCCCGAAAAACGTAGTCTTTTGAAGCGCCCCGGGTCGCGCACCGAGGAGAGTCCCGTTAGCGCCAATGCCGCGATCGAAAATATCATTGTGACGTACCGCGTAGCCGCGTCCACGTGATACGCACGGCGTAAACACACCCGGAAGCACACGAGCGCATACAATCGCGCAAAGTAAGCATCCGACGCGCTTACGCGACGCGCCCCAGGGCGCGCCCGGGGGCGCGTCGCGTAAGCGCGTCGGGTCATGTGACCTGAAAATAACACTTTTAATTGGTGCAGAACAGTTTTGGTTTCATAATGATGAAACCCCTGGTCTTGTGACCTGAAAATAACACTTCTCATTGGTTCAGGACATTTTTTTTTTCCAAATGATGAAAGCCCCTACCTTTTTTCCTTATTCTGACTTTGTCCTTTGACTGAGGAAGACCTGTTTTGAAAACTTTGAGGTATATTTTGTACTTTGAAATGGCTACAGTAGTAGCATCAGCTGGAGCATCTGCACCACCACCAAGAGGACCACCGCAACATCACATTGGTGGTCAAGAAGAAGAGGAGGAGGAGGAAGAGGAGGAGGGGAGGAGGAGGTGGCTGGAAGAACACAATACCCCATACCAACCCAAGCCACACATGTATGGGAGTTTTTTTTCATCCCTGAGGGAAAAAAGAAAGTGAATGCGGCAAAAGTGACATGCCTTATCTGTGACATGGAACTTTCAAGGGGTAACCCAAATAAAAAATATTCATTTGGGAATAATACCATGATTAGGCACATGCAGCGCAAGCATCCGAACAACTATGCTGCTGCAGAGATGAGAGAACTGGCCAGCAACCCTCCCCAATCTACACCCAGCACCTCCAAACGAAAACAACCCACTCCATCGGGACCAGAGAAAAGGGTGACAATCCCTAGCATACAACCAAGGTTTGGAGAATTTAGGGTCACATGTATTTTTTGAGGTAAGACCATCTCCTATGGTGAGCAGAGCCTAAAGCTCATCCTCCTTGCTGGTGACAACTACAATTGCCCCAAAAAACCCTAATTTTGTCCTTATTGAGCCAGTTGAGCCATTTTCAATTCCCTGTTTTTTGTTTCTCCCCATAAAAATAACAAAAAAATACAAAATAGTTCATAAAAGCCAAAAAAAGTACAAAATGTTCAAAAAACATAAAAAAATATAAAACAACAAAAAGAAGGAAAAAAACTGTTATTTTTAGAACTACCTCCAAATTATAAAAAAAGGCAAACTTTTTTAAAAACTCTATCATTCTTTTTTCCCATGGAACGCTCCCCGGTACGCTCCGCGGTGCGCGTACTGGGCGCTCCCACCGCGCAAATCAAAAAACCTAGAGGGTCAGGGGGTCTACTCTGCCCCCTCATGGTTATTTCCCCCTTTGTTTTAGCCACCTCTTGTGTCTCGATCCAACTGAGACACAAGATGGCGGCCGCTCCGGACTGTTTCGAATGTTTACAGACACCCGAGAGCCAATCAGCTTTCCGTGCGCACCCCGGTGTGCGTACCGGGGCGCGGCGATAGATATACATATTTTTTTTAACCTAAATTACTCAAAAACCACTGGAGCACATATCTTGAGACATAGCAAAGGCACATCAGGCTACCAGTCCCTACAATTTTGCCAAGTTTGGTGGAAATCCATTCAGCTGTTCGGGCTAAAAGTGAGTGGGGAAAACATGTTTTGGGACCCCCCTTTTATCTCGGCCCCCACTTCACAAATCCCCCCCAAACTTTCAAGGAAGGACCGAAGCTCCGCGAGGCAAATCTGAGGAAATTTTCAGGCAAATTCGTCAACCGGTGCCAAAGTTATTCAAAATAGAATTTTGAGAATTTGCATTGAAAAAAATCCTAACTATAGGTAATATATATATATATATATATATATATATATATATATATATATATGTGTATGTGTGTGTATATATATATATATATATGTGTATGTGTGTGTATATATATATATGTGTGTGTATGTTGATGACACGATGACATATGCTACTGAGGATGAGACTGACAATGGTGATTAGAATTCACACATTTAGTTCTCATGTGTCCTTGTTTGAAAGCCATAGGCACACTTCTTCTAATCTGCGTGCCAATCTTGTGATTACGTTTTATTTCATTAGGCAAAAGGTGAAGTGGTGTCATTTAAATGGTCATCCTTTTGTTAAATCTCGATTTTAAAAATCAAAAATGCTTTTTTGAGTAACAAAGTGAGGGCAAGCATGCCTTGTGGACTTCACAAAAGCTGCCCTGTTGACGTATGTGCTGCACTTTTCTATGTGTGTCGTTGAGTAGCTTGATTTACTGCTGCCTTTCGTGTAACTGTTTAAGTATTGCATAATAAATAAAACGGTTCCCTAAAATAAGCATATAGAGCTTTTCTTTTTTTAGAGCAAGCTCCGCAGATAGTATAAGTTTCCACCTCACTTTATTTATCCTGAGCACTGTTCCACTTGGAGTCTAGGGTTGGCACACTTGAATGTTGCATGAACGGGATTGCGTTAGAAAGCGTGCACATTGGAAAGTTGGGCAGGTCGACAGGAATACGGCCTTTAATTATGGAAAAACTGTAACACACCTGCTCGAAGGAAGTTACAAATCCTGTTACACATCAAAAGGCCGCACCCTGTCCACACAGCGCCAAGGCAGGAAAGCAGAGTCAGGCAGGGGTTCTGTGTGCTATACCGAGCAGTCATTTATTTGGCATTATTTCACAACAACAATGACGTGTACGGAACAACCTCAAAAGAAATTAAGGGGTATATTTACAAGAAGGTGTGATAACTACCGCAAGATTAGTGTAATTCAACTTTGAACATCACAGCCTATCGCAGGAAAATAACCCTGTGGCAACGTGGAATTCACAACAAGGCGGTAGCATGCGATACGTGAAAGGAAAAAAAATGCGATGAGGCCAACTGCGGTACAAAAAGTAGCAAAAACCGGCCACAGGCCTGCAAATCCCACGCGGCTGGCGGGACAATGTACCATAAAAACCCTGGTTAATATACACTAGAGACAAGCCAAAGCACATAGCAACATAGATGCACTCTGACCCAGCGCAGAGACCAACACGAACCCCACAACCCCCACGGACTACCAGCAAGGAACAACGGGGTCGGGATGGCCAAGGAGAAGAGGGAGAGGAAGATGGGGTGCAGACCACAGGAAAACAAGACCAGCGTCACAGAGGTGACAGAACACTTTCAGCTACTGACCCACAGGTAGACCACCTGGAATGCAATCGGAGTGCAGAGGAGGCCAATCTAGGAGGCCAACAGGCAACGGCATGGCGTGACAACCTAAACCATGCACCAAACCACTGCCAACAGGAAGGCAGCAATGTTTCCGGAGAAGCGGTCCAGGACTTGACCAGCACAGAGTAAGTGTCCCCGGATGCACTGCGGTTGGCACAGACACCCAGCCACAGGACGGTGACTTGCGGTACAGTCAGATGGGCCATGCGACCTGAGCGGGTAACCCTCATTGTCCGAGGTGTATGTTTCGGAGTGTTTTGGAGGAGAGTAGAAGGTATCCTCCAGGGCAGGACGCCAAAAGGTTTGATTTTGTCAGGAAGCAGTAAGTGGAGGAGTGGAATGCGACAGCCCGTTCCCACCACCAAATCCGTATCAGCTATATGGGGGTGAAAACTGGCCCCTAGTCCATAGGCTCAGATGCCACCACTGTTTGACCAGAGAGTGTCCATGAACGTTGGGGAACAGACTTAGTGGCACTGGGGCTGAGTGTGGATACAGACTGAGATGATGCTGGTACACAGATATGGAATCCGCCATTGCTGAATCATGACTCTGACCTACTGGAACTACTGGACCACAGTGCAGGTCACAGTGTAGGCCGTAGGCAGCAGTGGCCCACAGCCACATGTCTTTGGCTTGCGATGCACAGGGCTAGTGACACCAAGGCAGTTGTCGGTAGCGTATGAACACCTCCGTAACAATGAGGTGACAGCCTCTTAGGCCTCCCCTTGCATGCAATGATTTGTAATCAGCCTTTGCATACTCTGAGTTCTGTTCTAAATATGTGACCTACTTGAGAACAGCCTAGGCCTAGAGCAGTATAGGCCAGAGGCAGCAGACAGCACTGGCAATTCACAGTCTGGCGGGCATAAGTTGGTTGCCCCACCGGCCTGCATAGTTCAGGTTCAGTAGCACCACGTGTCCAGTCACCTCCGTGACTGTGACCTGGCTTTTTTCCAGACTGAGCCGCATCTTCCTCTTATTCCTCTCCGTGCGTCCACTGGTGTGTACTCAGCCAATCGTGATTCATGACTAGGTGCTGGATATGAGACCTACTGGTCTGCAGGGTTGTCCTGGTCCCTCATCCACAGTTCCTGAATGGAGTTCGAGAGGGTTTGTGGCAGCACGACTTGCCGGAAGACTTTGGACAGGGTTTGTGGCAGCACGGCTTTCCGGATGGCGTTGGACAGGGTTTGTGGCAGCACGGCTCACCGGATGGGGTTGGACAGGGTTTGTGGCAGGATGTGTCGCAAGAAGCGCATATGGCACTATGCTTCACTGATTGGAGGGATTGGAGGACTTGGAGCTTACATTGGCACATAGTGGGCCCTCCATGACACACGCCAGTGTTGGATGCTGATCAGTGTGGCCTGGCTGCGTAGGGTCGGGCCTGATGGGTTCATGGTCCAGCTGGCCGGGCATGTCAGGCGCACGGGATCTCAGGCAACTCTGCAAATGAGGACTGTGTCAGCCTCATGCATAGGTGGGAGGCGCCACTCTAACAGAGCCATTGGGCTTTCCAGAAGAAGACAATGCCCAGGGCTACATGCTTTTTATTCACACCCCTACGCTGGCCTGGAGTACACCTGCCCATCCCACTCTGCTCAGGCTTACAGGTGGGGCGTAACAGGCAACATTTCCACATGGACCCCCATGAGACTTAGTGTACTTACTCTCCCCTGAGGTGGAAAGCCAGGGGCTTAGGATGCTACGAATTTTTAAATACTTTGTGATTTGAGTTACAATTTTTAAAACTTAATTTCTGATTTTAATTGCAATTTACCTTTGTCCATCGCTGCACCTCGAACCCTGCTACATGTGCAGACGATAGGAGCTGACGCATTTGGAGACAGGGCGTGCTGCCTTCCTAGGTGGAAAAGCAGGGTAGCACACCAGCTGTTGGATGCCTCCCACCCTCCCTGGTACTTAAGCCTCGCTAATTCACGCATGTTCAGACTTAGTGTACTTACTCTCCCCTGAGGTGGAAAGCCAGGGGCTTAGGATGCTACGAATTTTTATATACTTTGTGATTTGAGTTGCACTTTTTAAAACCTAATTTCTGATTTTAATTACAATTTACCTTTGTCCCTTGCCGCACCTCGAACCCTGCTACACGCGCAGACTATTAGGAGCTGACGCGTTTGGAGACAGGGCGTGCTGCCATCTTAGGTGGGAATCTAGAACAAGGAAGGGTTTGGCTTAAGCGCAGTAATGCTACGCCACAATCATAACCAACAGAACAATTGCCAATACTACTCGATTCTTTTACTCTAAGTACAACAAAGCTGAGCTCTACATTCTCAACTTGATAGACCACTCTTTCAGTCCTGAAGTATATCTCAAAAAATATATTTATTTGTTTTTTTTTAATTGTTTCTTTTAAATTTATAATTTTTAAACATCCGACATTGATGATTCACAAGCAAAAGTGAATGCTTCCTATTTATATTAATTGCAAATTTGGAAGGAGGGGAGAACTCGAAATGTTAAGATAAATATGTGAATATATACATGGGGGTGTTGGAAAGATGTGTGAAACAATACAAGGATGTACAATCCAGACACTTAAATTCAAGCACATTTATCAGACTCATACGACGTCATTTTTACAACATATATACAAATATGTGAGACAAACAGTGGGGGTTATCTGTGGGAAGGAGAAAGGATTTTTTGTGTGAGGATAAAATCCCTAGATCTAGAACCTTTCTAAATCCAAGGTTCTAAAAGTAACAATGGATCTTTTTCTTTAGATCACAATAGGTGATTAGGCCATCTTACACTTGATACTTTCAAGAAATTCAAATTATTTATAACAGCGATTGGCCTAGGAAATCTGGAAAATGATGATAAGGTCAAAACACAACAAATTTGAACACAACAAGATCATACAACAAGGTCGACGTGTTTCGAATCCCTTAGATTCGAGGGATTCTCTTCAGGACCGTGACAGAATTAATCTGTTTGGGCTTTCTCGAATTCTCATCTGAAGTGAAGTTTTCTAGGGTAAGTGTGTTTCTCTTATCGTTCAAAACATTGTCCAAGGCTGGCGTTGAAAGACATCATCTCTTATCTTCTATCTAGTTTTTTTGTATCTGCTTTATCGGCAGATCCAGTTTCTCCAAGTTCTCATTTGGCGTGTCTCTCAGGCGCCGTAGTCATGAGAATGTAGAGCTCAGCTTTGTTGTACTTAGAGTAAAAGAATCGAGCAGTATTGGCAGTTGTTCTGTTGTTTATCTTAGGTGGGAAAGCAGGGTAGCGCACCAGCTGTTGGATGCCGGCCACCCTCCTCCTCCACCATAAAAGGAACACCGGTTCCGGTCCGCGCAGCGGGCGGGCGCACCGGGCGGGTGCAGCGGGCAGGCGCAGCGGGCACGCCGGCGAGCGCCAAAGGCAAGCCCGTCTGCGCCTGTCCACGCCAAGGACACGACAGGCGCAGGCCACACCCTACCGACATCCCCTACACCAACCTATCAGGCGAGTGACCTTCTCAGGCTTAATATTGTAAACAACTGCAATTGTATTATTTCCTTGGGTCAAATAAGGGGTCCTTTTTCATGGAGGACCTGTAAATGGTCCATACTTTGGCCAGTCTCGGGACAGACGCCTCATTTAGACAGAATCGCTTCTGGTAATCCCTATCTTAAAGGAGGGCTTATTAACGCGCGTTCTATGTGTCGACACAGCCAAGATATCAAGGACTTAATCCTTGATCTCGACCTAGATCTCCTGTGTATTACTGAGACTTGGCTAAATGATTCTAGTAACCCAGACCTAGCAATCGCCCTTTCCTCCGGTTTTACCATTCTTAGGCAGGATAGGCAGAATGGAAGGGGAGGAGGGGTCGCCGTAGTTCGTATAAGTACCTTGAAGTGCCACACCTTCAATTTAGGTCCCCTTAAAGGTGCCGAAGGGATCGGTTTCTCTATTATGCTAAACGCATCTTCCAGATTCTCGGGAGGCTTGGTCTATCGACCCCCAGGCACTGCCACCACGTTCTTAGACTCCCTGGCTGATTCTCTATGTCAGCTTTCACTCCGGTATCCCCCCTTCACTCTGTTGGGTGATTTTAACCTTCAATTGGAATCTAAAACTGATGTACAAGCGCTCACACTTGAGATTTTCGAACTTTACCAAAAAGTGAGTCAGCTGACTCACGTTGCCGGACACACATTAGATGGGGTATGTTCTAACTTTCCTTCTCTGATGAGTCAGGCTCCTACCCCACACATCTGGATGGACCATAGTCTAATTCCTTTTAATATCTGCATCCCTCGCCCCCAGAAAACAGCAAAGGCTAGTCAACAAACCGCTAACAACTTAAATTGGAGGGCGGTGGAAGATAGCATTAAGCGCAACCCAATTCATCAGTCACAAATTCCTTGTTTGTCTGGTGAAGTGGCCCATGATTCCAAATTATTTCACACTTGGATGCATCAAGTGATTAAAGAACGGGTTTCTCCCAAATGCCCTTCCAGAAAGGAGAAAAGAGGAAAGATAAATGCACCTTGGATCTCACTAGCTTTGGCTGAAAAACATCTACTGTGTAAAAGTGAACGTAAATGGCGAAAAACGTACGATCACTCAGCTAAAACCTTTTACATCCAACAAAGGAAATTATATCTCTTTAGCATTAAATCGGAAAAGAAGGATTATCACATAAAAGCCATCAAAGATGCCCATCAAAAGCAAAAAACAGTCTTCTCCATTGTTAAAACTTTCATACACCCCAAAGCTTTCCAGCCCGAAATTCCGTCACCCTTAGGCTTTTGTAACCAAATAGCAGACCACTTTGAGGAGAAAATCAAATTGATTCAGAGGGATTTTCCGTCCCCCTCCATCCTCCCCACGTATGACTGTCAGGGTAAGCCGGAGACTAAGGCTCACACTTTTAGTGCCTTCAAACTGGTCTCTCTGCTTCAAACGCGCGAAACTATTTTGGCCTGCAAATCGGGATCCCCGTCTGATTCCTGCCCACCACGAATACTCCACCAGATAATTGATATGGTTAATCCCATCATTAACATGATCATCAATGCTTCACTTAGCACAGGCAAGGTCCCCCCTGATTGGAAAAAGGTAATAGTTAAACCTCTCATGAAAAAACTCAATAAATCCACTACAGACCTCTCTAATTTACGTCCAATATCCCTCCTTCCTGTTCTTGGTAGGGTTACAGAACAAATGGTCTACCAACAGCTAAAAAAAATTGTGGAAACATACAACATCCTTCATTCTCAGCAATCGAGTTTCCGGCCAAGGCACTCGACGGAAACAGCCCTTATCGAGCTTACCGACTCCATAGAATTTTTGCAGGACAAAGGGAAGAACGCCGTTTTGATCTTGTTGGACCTCACAGCGGCGTTCTCCCATACAATATTGATTAGTAGGCTGAGAGACATCGGTATTACAGATGTGACCCTCACGTGGATCATTTCTTTCCTGTCAGACCGATCTCAAACTATCTCCTTGGGCCCTTATCTTTCCAAGGAAAAAAAGGTCCCATCGGGAGTACCGCAAGGCTCTATTCTGAGTGCTTTATTATTTAACATTTATATGGTGCCTCTCATTACCTTAATTGAGTCATACGGCATATTTGTAACATCATATGCCGATGGCACCCAATTAATTGTACCCCTTGATAGAAACTCCATTGATGCAGAACAGAATCTAAAGAACTGTCTGACGGATGTTTTTCAGTGGATTGAAAACAACCATCTAAAATGCAATGCTAATAAGACAGAGATCTTGCCTGTGGGGTGGGGAAAAATGCCTACTACTGCCCCAACAAGTGGTGGCCAGACGATTCTCCTGCTCCGCCGCATACAGTAGAATCTGCCAGAAACTTGGGAGTCTTATTTGACTCCGCACTTTCTTTTGACCAGCACTTGAGGAATGTGGCTGTAAGCTGTTTTAGCATTATTAAATCTTTTAAAAAAATTTGACTTCCTCCCTACTCAATCAATCAATCAATCAATCAAGCATTTATATAGCGCGCTACTCACCTAGAGGGTCTCAAGACGCTTGGGGAGGGGGGGGGTCCGATACTGCTCGAACAGCCAGGTCTTGAGCTGCTTCCTGAATGCGAGGTGGTCTTGGGTCAGGCGGAGGTGGGTCGGAAGGGAGTTCCACGTCTTGGCGGCCAGGTAGGAGAAGGACCTTCCTCCTTTGGTAGCTCTTCGGATGCGGGGAACGGCGGCGAGGGCGTGGCTGGTCGATTGAAGCTGGCGTGTGGGAGTGTAGAAGTTGAGGCGGTTGTTGAGGTATCTTGGTCCTTGGTTGTGTAGGGCTTTGTGTGCGTGGGTGAGGAGTCGGAACGTGATTATATTGTTGACAGGGAGCCAGTGCAGGTCTCTCAGGTGTCCGGAGATGGGGCTGTGTCGGGGGATGTCCAGGATGAGTCTTGCTGAAGCGTTCTGGATCCGCTGGAGTCTCTTCTGGAGTTTGGCAGTGGTTCCGGCGTAGAGGGAGTTGCTGTAGTCCAGTCGGCTGGTGACGAGGGCCTGGGTGACCGTCTTCCTGGGCTCGGTGGGGATCCACCGGAAGATCTTACGTAGCATGCACAGGATGTTGAAGCAGGATTCAAGAAAGGCGGTGGCGGTTGCCCTAATACTCTCCCTTCTCGACTACTGTAATGGTCTGATGGTCGGGGTAAAAAAGGCCACTTTAAAGAAACTTCAGAGTGTGCAACACGCCGCTGCCAGACTGATACTGAAGCTCCCAAGGAAATCATCTGCATCGGCTGCCCTTGAGAACCTGCATTGGCTACCTCTGCACAAGAGGATTTTGTTTAAAATCCTGGTGACCGCCTTTCGAGCTCTAAACAATACAGGTCCACGAATCATCTCCAGGAGATGCACCCCCTATAATCCCCCCAGAAAGTTGAGGTCATCTGGTGGAAACCTGATTAACATCCCTAGATTCCACTATAAAACCAGGGGGGGGAGACTTTGATGGTCCTGGCCTCTAAAGCCTGCAATGCAATGCCCAAAGATCTTAGACTCCCGGAACAAGAGAACGTCTTCAGGAAACACTTAAAGACCTGGATTTTCAATCTTTTGTATTGTACACTTTTTTCAGCGCCAGGATGCCCCTTTCGGAGTGACAGTAGCGCTTTATAAGTACCGCATACAAATACAAAATACAAATGGCTGGGGTGACATGATTGCGTCCACTGTCCACTACACTCCATTCACCTGAGGTGTATGCCGCTGTTTATATGGGTGTGTTCTGCATACTGCGGTTTGTTCAGTACTTCGCCACAACTCTTGGCATTGTGTACTTTCCCAATCATGGTTCAACTGCATCCTCCACACATGCCTGGTTGCGACCTCTCCCCACATTAGGCTATTGTGTGGCTGAGGTGCCATGCCATTGATAACTCATGTTCACGGCTTGCTCATGTTAACATTGTGAGTTTTTCTGTCGTGTCTGGTGTGTGGGCATGTTGTTGTGCATGTTGGTTGTGAATTTGTGACGTGTGCATTGCCAGAGTTGTGGATTGCATGTTTGTGGAGTTGAGGTGAGTGGGGTGTTAAATGGGAAGTTGATAAGGGGCTGTGCATTTCCCTTTGTGCGATCTTGGGATGGCTGGTTGCTGTTGGTCTGCCAAAGGGTAAAGGGATCATGCACACTGGATGTGTATTTGGAGGCACATTGGTGAGGGTCCCACCGTGTTCGGACGTTGCCTGCACATCGATTTGTGACCTGTGCTTCCTGTTGTGATAATTGTGTGCTGTGTCACCAGGGGGCTCAGGTGGGACATGTGTGCAGTGGATTGCCACCCTACACATGTGTGCATCCGGTTATGGCGTACGGTCCTTGCTTGGTCACCAGTGATCCCTGCGGATTGTTTTGGCCGTATGGGGACTGGAGTGCCAGGATGATGGTGATGTCCAGGACAGGCATGGGGATCTTGGATGTGGCTGGCTGTGAGCCAGGTTCTGAGCTGGGATGGTGCAGTGAGCTAAAAAACGGTGTTGGATCTAGCCCTGATCTCTTGACTGGGTGAGAGTATTCTGCTTAATTCAGAAACTCTGTCCATTACCACCCCTTGTTGTTTTATTAGTTTGTCCACCATAAGCGTGGAAGGGTATACTCAGATGTGAGTCCCTTGCTCATTGCACCATCAGGATTCAAGCAAGCCGGGCCGAAGACGGCTGTAATGCCAGAAACCGGTCCCCGGAAGCTTGTTTCCTTCCCAGTGAAAGAATTGGCTTGGTAGTTTGGTTTGCCCTGTTCCCATCATGCACTGGGACTGGAACAGACTAATTTGCATATAGCCAGGTTCTGAGCTGGGATGGTGCAGTGAGCTAAAAAACGGTGTTGGATCTAGCCCTGATCTCTTGACTGGGTGAGAATATTCTGCTTAATTCAGAAACTCTGTCCATCACCACCCCTTGTTGTTTTATTAGTTTGTCCACCATAAGCGTGGAAGGGTATACTCAGATGTGAGTCCCTTGCTCATTGCACCATCAGGATTCAAGCAAGCCGGGCCGAAGACGGCTGTAATGCCAGAAACCGGTGCCCGGAAGCTTGTTTCCTTCCCAGTGAAAGAATTGGCTTGGTGGTTTGGTTTGCCCTGTTCCCACCATGCACTGGGACAGGAACAGACTAATTTGCATATAGCCAGGTTCTGAGCTGGGATGGTGCAGTGAGCTAAAAAACGGTGTTGGATCTAGCCCTGATCTCTTGACTGGGTGAGAGTATTCTGCTTAATTCAGAAACTCTGTCCATCACCACCCCTTGTTTTTTTATTAGTTTGTCCACCATAAGCGTGGAAGGGTATACTCAGATGTGAGTCCCTTGCTCATTGCACCATCAGGATTCAAGCAAGCCGGGCCGAAGACGGCTGTAATGCCAGAAACCGGTCCCCGGAAGCTTGTTTCCTTTCCGGTAAAAGAATTGGCTTGGTAGTTTGGTCTGCCCTGTTCCCATGATGCACTGGGCCAGGGACAGACTAATTTGCATGTAGTGAGGTTCTGAGCTGGGATGGTGCAGTGAGCTAAAAAACGGTGTTGGATCTAGCCCTGATCTCTTGACTGGGTGAGAGTATTCTGCTTAATTCAGAAACTCTGTCCATCACCACCCCTTGTTGTTTTATTATTGTGTTGGTGCTGTAGGCCTGTTAGGTGATGATGACCAGGAAGCGTAGGATGGTTGTCCCTTTCAGGCTGCAAAGGACAGCGACATTGTCAGATGTTGTGCCTGTGAGGCAGTAGAGTTTCCTGGGGGGTGGCTGTAATTGTCTGCTCTGCCCCTGTGGTGGTCCGGGGGTGCCGGGTTGATGTTGTGGCCCTCGTGGGTGTCCGAGGTGCATGTTCAGTTGCTCCATGGCATCTGTTGCCCTTCTGATGACACCCTAGGCAGGGCTAACTATTGTGGCGCAGGCTGCCGTCCGACTTTACACCAGGTCAGAGCAGGTGTAAAACTTCTGCTGCTAACGCGACTTATTGCGTGTTTTGTGTTCTTATACCCGATCTGTCTGGTTGATGTGAATGTTGAGGTGTGGTGTTGTCACAGCTTTTTGCACGGGAACACCTACTCTGCATCTCATTAGCGATAGTTGCAGGGGTCCTCTGTGGCGATTTTTTTGCGGCTGCTATTATGGGAAAAGTGGTGCTGTGGGTTGTTAGCTCCTGCTTGTGAATGGTGGGGTAAATTTATCACAACTTTGGCTGCAATAAAGTTCCTTTAATTCGGCGATAGCTCCTTGTGAGTATGCCCCTAAGAATGGAATGATGCAAGGAGACTATCTCATCAATGTTTTCTCTTATCATGGCCTACTCCTCACCTTCATACCACGGGCCATACTTCACCACTCCCATGTTCTTTCGGAATATGTGAGCTAGGCTTCTGAAAAACTGATTTGATGTTTTTTTGCCACATTTTGTGGTTAGAAGGGTTTCTTCTTTTGTCCCCTTTCGCCCAAGTATGTTCACTCCTTCAATCTATAGCTGTAATGTTTAGGTGAAAAAACATTGTGTCTTGCATCTATTTCATATGTGAAATGTAAATCTTTCATAGCAATCGTTTCCTTTTTTAGGTGGGGTTAGAGATTACCTTAGCTGTTGTCTGTGCTAATGCTGTAGCAAAACAAATAGCAGCGAAAACTGATGGACTTTGGGTGTTTAATGCCTCATTACGGCTTCTCAGAAAAAAGGAACAACCTATAGTCAGAAGGGACCATGGGCAGTAGTCATTGTTAAGGAAAAGCTGTTCCTTTCAAGGAGAATCGATATAGATACCCACAATATTTCATTCAAGATTGGGTCTATTGGTGTCCGGATGGACAGTATTTGAAATTTTTAATACACATATAGAGCAAGACAATACATAAACAATTAGTGAGCAGGACGTGACAGGGTATTTGGAAATCAGCTGATTTCCTTACCACAGGCAGATGACTTCAAAAGTGACTCTTTATAGAAGATACAAATTAACAGTAGTCTCAATAACACAGACATCTTATACACCACATAATTCTTAATTTGCAGATTAGAGTTTAAGATGTAATTGTCGACGATATTTCGATCCCCAACAAGGTTATGGGATCATCATCAGGACTAAGCAATCAAGCAAATGCCTGGGAAGGGGCCTAGATAAGTATGGGAGATGGTAGAGGGGTAAAGGGGGTGTGGAAGACAAGAGGAGAGAATTTAATAACCCTAGAAACTTGGTTAATCGCGCTAGAAAGCATGGAAAATAAGATTCACATGAGTGAAAAATCACATGCTGGGGCGCCAGTGTGTTAATGCTGTAAGGTAAAAAGATGTCCAACAACACAGGGTCTGGCTCCAATCAGCAAGGTTGAGCCTCTAAGCAAAACAACAAAAAAAGTTGCCTGTACTGATCCTTATTCTAAGAGAAAAGCATCAAGGGAACAGCAACGAAATTACTGACAACCTCTTCAAAAATATATTTTTATTTTTCAAAATTCATTTTGTTTTTCACATATATCATATAATTCAACAAATGTAAACATTATAACACAAGACCAGAGAAACAACAATTGACCAGACAAAAACACTGAATGAGTTTGGGTCAAAACACCAATGATAAACAAAATCAAAGACGACTCACTCACATACAAGAGGAAAAACACAAAACATATAACCAAATGATCTTTTCTGTTCAAGGCAATTTAACTAAGGTTCATCAGTCAAGGAAAACCCAAGAAAACAGTGTGGAATCTTAGGCAAAATAATTTCTGCACTGCCATTTTATGGACATTATTTACCAAATCATTTCACCACGCAGAAAACATCTTCACATTAATCCCATTGTTTAACAAAAAACAACAAAAAGGTCGAAGAGTTTCGAACCTCTTAAGTTGTTGGCTGGGGGTTCTCTTCATGACCAATCACTAAAATACAATAATGAATAAAGATGCTTTAGAGGCATGTTCTTCTGTGTGTACGCTATTAAATACATTACACATTTAACATCCCCTGAGCAACAAAGTTCCCTTGTGCCTATCTTAACTAATTGGCAAAATCAGCCGTTTTCAAAAGTAGATTGGAATCAATTGCTCAATTTTCCGTCATGTCATAAAAGTTGAGATAAAAATAAAACGCTCCACTACTTACTTAGCACCTTAGATGCGGCGCAAATATCCCTCCCCAGTGCTGCACTGTCCATTGGAACTAGTGCTGAATGGACGTCCAATGGTCGTGCGCAGCACTGGGGAGGTAGTGCTGCCATCGGCCAACGCCCCGACGCAGCACTTAAGAGGTTAGTGTGAGTAAACAGTCATTCTACCCGCAGAACGCCCCCTACAGTACACAAACACCACTGCACTACCCTAAACCCTAAATCTTCCCCAGCACAACCCCCTACACTACACAAACACCACAGCACTACCCTAAAACCCTACCCCAAGCACGATCCCCTACACTACACAAACACTACTGCACTACCCTAAACCATAAAACACTATACCCAGCACAACCCGCTACACTACACAAACACCTCTGCACTACCCTAAACCAGGCTAAAACACTACCCCCAGCACGATCCCCCACACTACACAAACAAAACTTCACTACAATAAACCCTAAAACACTACTCCCTATAATACACAAACACCACTGCACTACCCTAAACCCTAAAACCCTAATCCCAGCACGACCCCCTACACTACACAAACACCACTGCACTATCCTAAACCCTAAATCAACCCCCAGCATGACCTGCTACACAACCCAAACACCACTGCACTACCCTAAACCCTACAACACTACCCTCAGCATGACCCCTATACTACCCCGAAAACACTGCACTACACTAAAGCCTATACCCTAAAACACTACCTCCAGCACTACAGCCTACACTACCCAAACACCACTGCACTACCCTAAATCCTAAAACACTACCCCAGCAACACACCCTACACTACCCAACAACCACTGCGCTACCCTAAAGCTTAAAAAAAACAGCATGACCCCCTACCTACCCAAACACCACTGCACTACCTTATACCCTAAACCACAACCCCTACACTACACAAACAAGACTGCACTACTCTAAACCCTAAAGCACTACCCCCAGCATGACCCCCTAAACTACACAAAAACCACTGCACTACACTAAACCCTAAAACACTACCTCCAGCACTACAGCCTATACTACCCAAATACTATTGCACTACCCTAAACCCTAAAACACTACCCCAGCACAACTCCCTACACTACCCAAACACATCTGCACTACCCTAAACACTAAAACACTACCCCAGCATGACCCCATAGGCTACACAAACACCACAGCACTACCCTAAACCCTAAAACACTACACCCAGCACAACCCCCTACACTACCCAAAAACCACTGCACTACCCTAAACCCTAAAACACTACCCCCAGCACGACCACCCAAAATACAAAAACATGACTTCACTACCCTAAACCCTAAAAAACTACCCCTACAATACACAAACACAACTGCACTACCCTAAACCGTAAAAAACATGACCCCCTACACTACACAAACACCACTGCACTACCATAAACCCTAAATCTACCCTCCAGCATGACCTGCTACACTACCCAAACACCACTGCACTACCCTAAACCCTAAAACACGACCCCCAGCATCACACCCTATACTACCCAAACAGCACTACACTAAAGCCTAAACCCTAAAACACTACCCCAGTAATACTCCCTACACTACCCAAACACCACTGTGCTACCCTAGACCCTAAATCTACCCCCAGCACGACACCCTACACTACCCAAATACCACTGTGGTGCCCTAAACCTTAACAAATCCCCCCAGCATGACCCCCTACACTACCCAAACACCACTGCACTACCCTAAACCCTCAAGCACTAACCCCAGGATGACCCTCTACACTACTCAAACACCACTGCACTACCCTAAACCCTAAAACAATACCTTGAGCATGACCTCCTACACTACCTGAACACCAATGCACTACACTAAACCTTAAAACACTACCCCCAGCATGACCCCCTACACTACCCTGACGCAACTGCAATGCCCTAAACCCTAAAACACTATCCACAGCATGACCCACTACACTGCCCAAACACCACTACACTGCCCTAATCCCTAAACACTATGCCCAGCACAACCCCCTAAACTACACAAACACCACTGCACTGCCCTAAGCCCTAAATCTTTCCCCAGCATGACCCCCTACATTACCCAAACACCACTGGAGTACACTAAACCCTAAAACACTACCCCTTACACTAACCATACACCACTGCACTACCCTAAACCCTAAAACATGGGCCTCAGGCCAGCAAACTGATGGAACTTCTTTCTGGCCTCAATTTTAGGCATCACATTGTTGCTGCTACCCACGTCAAGGGACATACCCTTGATCAGGTGTGGAGCACTAATCTTACTGTTTCCACACCTATCATTCTCCCCTGTATACAGTCCGACCATTTTTTAATCAACTTCAATATGTCTATTCCTACTTGAAGCAAGCCCCTGGCAATTAAGGGGGGCCTTATCAGGAAATGTTGCACTCTCGACAAACAAGCTTTCCTGAACAGCTTAGATAGTTCCACCCCAGCTGATAACCTGGACCTCGACCAGGCCGAAGCCAAAATCTTAGACTGGCTACTGGCAGCAAGTAATATACATGCCCCACTAAAAAGACTTAAAACTGCCCCCCGCTCGGATGCCCAGAAGTGGTTCTCCCACGATCTGAGGGTCCAAAAATCAGATATGCGCCAAAAAGAGCGGAAATAGAGAAGGGCCTATGACCCACACGCAAATTCCCTTCATCTGGCTGCACGAGCAGATTACAAGAAAGTTATCATTCAAGCTAAAGCCTCCTATTTTTCGGATATAATAGAACACTCGGAGAATAAATCCAAATGCATTTTTGCTATTGTCAATAAGTTATCCAACACTGAGAGAATTCTTCCAAAAATCTGTGGTCACCCAACATCTATACAACTCTCTCAATGAATACTTTCTTGATAAAATTGCCACCATCAAAGCCAGTATCCCAGTCACCGATTTAAAACCGGATCCCCTGGCATATATTTCTTGTACCTGCACTTTTGATCACTTTCCACCTTTTGATGTACACTCCCTACAGGCCCTACTGTCTAGGGTAAAATCCGGCTCCCCCAGGGACTGCTGCCCCCCGTACATCCTAAAGGACATTTTTTCAGTCCTTTCATCTCCCATCCTGACCTTTCTTAATGCATCCTTGTCCCAGGGCAAGGTCCCTAAAGCCTTTAAGGAGGCAGTTGCCATACCCCTCTTGAAAAAAACGGGGGCGGATCTCTCAACCCTCTCCAATTACAGGCCAATCTCCCTTCACCCCTACCTGGCCAAAGTCCTCGAAGCGCATGTAACCACTCACCTCTCCAACTTCATTGAGCAGTCAAACTATCTGGACCCCCATCAAGCTGGGATCCGCCCTGCCCACTCCACTGAGACAGTTATCACTGCGGTCATGGACTCTCTCCTTGATAATGCTGATAAGGGAATTCCACAAGCCCTGGTCCTACTGGACCTTTCGGCCGCGTTTGAAACGGTCGATCACACCATTTTATTGGACCGTGTCAAACAGGCCGGCATCTGAGACTCAGCTCACAGCTGGATCAGGTCCTTCCTCAGCGACCGCACACAAGCGGTCCGCCTAGCTCCCTTCATTGCTCTCAAACTTCAAACCTCCTGTGGGGTCCCTCAGGCTTCTGAAAAAGCAAACAGCGAGGGGGTGCACTGCTGTATCTTCCCACAGGTTTAAGTAAAATTTGAAGATATTAATTAGTTGGGGTGCTCCTACAGGTGACGTGTCCTTCCATGCACGTCAATTCATAATGTCAAATTGTGCAACCACCAGTGCGTGAGAGCATTCCTGAGTTGGGCACACCATAGGTTCTTAATGAAAAGACTCCATCAGAAGGCTCCTTAGTATATCAAAGATTTCAAAACTTTCTTTATTTTTCCAAAACTGATATTTCAATTCATATCAAGCTGTATGTATATTCATCATGATACATCATTCATAATTCAAGGTTGTTGTTTCATAATATGCATTATTAAATACTCCAATGCATTTCGGGCAACTTTGCCCTTTATCAAGGAGCCCTGAAATATAAGGATATGGCAATTAATAATCATATAACTGGTATAATTGAATTAACATATAGAAAGTCTAGCTACTCATTTTACGTAATCATGGCCCTAGAAAAGTGCATAAACGTATAGTGGGTGACTGCGTGGGATTCAGATAAAACAGTGAATACGTTTCTGAAACTAAGGAGCCTTCTGATGGAGTCTTTTCATTAAGAACCTATGGTGTGCCCAACTCAGGGATGCTCTCACACACTGGTGGTTGCACAATTTGACGTCCCTCAGGGCTCCTCACTACCCCCCCTACTGTTTAATTTGTATTTGTTTCCTTTGATCCAGTCCCTGAAAGCATTTAAGGCCATCACGTTTAACTATGCCGATGATCTTCAACTTATTTTTACAATAGATAACTCACCCGCATCCATCCGGGAGTTTCAGGGCACTATGCTGCACAACCGTCAATGGATGGATTCTAATCACCTGAAGCTGAATCTTGGCAAGACCAAACTAGTCCTTAACGGCAAAAGTAAAAAATTCTGGGGCCCCCACTACTGGCCTCCAGAACTTGGCTCTCCACCTAACCCTTTAAACTCGGTAAAGAGCCTGGGGGTGGTTATCGATAAGGACCTGTTGTTAAAAACCCAATTAGGCATAGTGGTATCCTCCTGTTTCTTCCAGCTCCGTAGGATGAGGAAGATCAGTCGGATGATAACCTAGCCGGCCCTGACCCAGGTGGTGATAGCTTTAGTACTGTCACACCTAGAATATGCTAATTCCATCTACTTGGGCCTTGATCTTTTCCTCAGTAAACACCTCCAATTGGTTCAAAATCAAGCCGCTAGATTGATTAATCAACAGCCACGTTGGCAAGCAGCAAGACCCCTGTTAATAAAACTTAATATGTTCCCTATCTCTCAACGAGTAGCATTCAAAACGGCCTGCATAATTTTCATGTCCCTTCATGCCCGCAGTCCCCAATTCATCAATAATCTGTTGCCTTGGTACGTCCCATCTCCCATTCTCCGGTCCGCCAATCTCTATCTACTGGCCACCCCTTCTTTTAAGCTCCAACGTCAGGGCGGACGCAGGTTTGAGACTCTAGCTTCCAGATTCTGGAATTCCCTTCCCTAGGAAATCCGCTCCTGCAGTGATCTATTAATTTTCAGGAGACAGCTCAGAACCTGGCTATTCACTCAGGCCTATGTATAATCTTCCGACCGCTCGAGCATCTACTAGTTAGTGCCATGAAACATCTGGGTGTACGTGTGCTCTATAAAAGATTGTTAACATAACATAACATAACCCTACACTACACAAGCACCACTGCACTACCCTAAAACACTACTCCTAGCCTGACCCCCTACACTATACAAACACCACTGCGCTACTCTAAACCCTAAAATACTTCTCCCAGCAAGACCCCCTAGACTACCCAAACACCAATGCACTACCCTGAACCCTAACACACTACCTCCAGCACAAATCCCTTCACTACCCAGACACCAGTGTGCTACCCTGAACCTTAAAAAGTTCCCCCAGCATGACCGCCTACTCTACCAAAAAACAAATGCACTACCCTAAACCCGAAAACACTACCCCCAGTATGCCTCCTACACTACACAAACACACTGTAGTACCCTAAACCCTACAACACTACCCCATCAATACCCCTACAATACACAAACACCACTGCACTGCCCTAAACCCTAAAGCACTACCCCCAGCACAACCCCCTACACTACCAAATCACCACTGCACTACCCTAAACCACAAAACATGACCCCCTACACTACACAAACACCACTGCACCAACCTAAACCCTAAAACACTAACCACACCATGACCCCAACACTACAGACACTACTGCTCTACAATAAACCCTAAAACACTACCTCCTATACTACCCAAACACCACTGCACTACACTAAAGAACTACCACCAGCGTGACCCCCTACACTACCCGAACACCACTGCACTAGCCAAAACCTTAAAACACTACCTCCAGCATGACCCCTAAACTACCCGAACACCACTGCATGACCTTAAACCCTAAAACACCAAAAAACACTACACCCGGCATGACCCACTACACTACACAAACACCACTGAACTACCCTAAACCCTAAAACACTACCCCAGCATAACCCCCAACACTACACAAACACAACTGCACTACCCTAAACCCTAAAACAATACCCTAGCACGACCCCCAACACTACCGTAAACCCCAATGCACTACCCTAAACCCCAAAACATGAGCCCCTACGCTACACAAAGACCAAAGCACTACTCTAAACCCTAAAACCCTACCCCCAGCACGACCCCCTACACTACACAAACACCACTGCACTACCCTAAATCCTAAAACACTACCCCCTACACTACACAAACACCACTGTACTACCCTAAACCATAAAACACTACCCACAGCATGACCCCCAACATTGCCCAAACCTCAATGCACTACCTCTGAGGTTCCGTGACGATTGTAAGTGGTATTTTCGACTCGCACGAATATGGTCGAGTCTGGTATCTATGAACCGCAAATGACGAGCTTAGTGGGTGTGCGCAGTTTCGCTGTGTTAACCAGAACCGTTCGTTTGTTTCGTGGGTTTCTATCTGTACCCACGGGTTCCATCTTAGATACGGCATCCATTTTGTCTCTTGCCCTCAAGTAGCCAGCGAACGGACGCTGTCCGCTTCGCGACCCTGGGATTCCCAAGATTCTTGCGGAAGACACATTTCCTTTGAAAGTGTCTTTATGATGAGGGGGATGATACTGTAAGGCAGATGTCCCCGCTCGAGGCACATCTTGCCGTGCCGGTCAATTGTCTTAGCCGTGCATCTCATTAGGCACGTCCCTTTGATGCCTGCAGCTCCTGTTTCCCGATACCACCCCTTTTTCACCCTTTCCGATATCCCCACTGTTTCCATCTTCCTCTGCACCTGTCCTTGTTCCTTCTTCGATCTGTTTACTGCCGATTGGAATGTACTAATGGTGGGAAGATGGGTTTTTACAGTTGGGAACCGCCAAATGTTTCCGTACTTATGCTCCGGACCTTGAACACATCAAAGCGACCCCTCTTGGGGATGATGATGGGAACCAAGTTGTAAACCTTTGTGTATCATGTTAACCTATGGGAGAAAACTGCATAAAAAGGAGCGATCCACAGTAGCAAATTGAATCAGATCCCGCGAACATACCGACTGTGTACTTCACGTGACTTCTGTGTTCCCTGCAGTAAATAAACCTCGAATCTTTGACGCCGAAGGAAGTGTCCCATGTCTCTGTCATTTGTACGCCGGAACAGGTTACCCACGAAGGTTTCAGGTGTTGTCCCCTGGCACCGCTGGGTCTTAAATAACCCAGTCCTTCAGTTGGCGCCCTCGTGGGGCTGCATCAGTGGTACCGGTCCAAGCCCGACGATCGTGAGGAACTTCGTGTGAAATCTCCGAGGGAAGGTGCACCACGCTTCATCGATCCTGTTGTCGAAATAAGTGGCCCGACGACTTTTCCCGCGAAGATTCCCGCCTCCTGACGGCTGCGACGGACTGCTGCCCTGACTGTAGACCTGTTTTGGCGCCTGGCGTAGACATTGGTACAGCGAGACGATTGACGGGCCTTCCTGGTGACGCCATCGATCTTTGAGTTAAGTATTTGTGGGTCGCTCCCAGAGTCCTTGGTTGTGGTTGCTTAGTTGTTGCATGGTTCCATTGCATTTGTGGTTCTTCGTACTTGGTTCTTTGTTGTGATATTTGACGACTGCAGCCGCCAAAAACCGAGGGTTTTTGCTCTTTGCTGGGACTTGGTAAATCCCGTAACCCTTGAAGTTTGTGAAACTCGGCTAGTGTGCAAGATGCCTGATCGTAGTACTTTGTTCAGTTGTTTCAGACGTTGTGGTACGGATTCCCGACTGGAGGACTCGTGTCCGATACCTCCGGTTGGAACTCCCACTTATGAGCTTTATAGCAAGCATGGGTTAGGTCCGATTGCCTTTAATGAATATTGGATCCGTTACACCAAAAAAGATGGTGTCCTTAGTTGGCCACCTCATGGTAGTTTCGAGACCCCGATTTTAGATAACCTCGAGGCTAAATTGTTCAAGAAAAAGTCAAGGCCGGCCATGTTTGATGCCTTTCGGTTATGGCGCAAAGAAGCCAGACAGAAAGAGATCAGACAGACAAAACGTAATCAGAGAGATGGTGTTGCTACCATTGTAAAGAAAGCAGAGCAGTTTCAGCGTGATAAGGAGGAAAAGGAAAAGGAAGTTTTTGATAGGCTTCAACGTATGTCTATAGATAAATGTTATCCCGCTTTGCCAACGGAGTCGGATAAGAAGGAGGAATTAGTTGAGGATCCTTTAATGTCCTATCTTATGAAGTCACCACCTCCGTACGCACAGGATACCGCAGCTCCTGCGATTCCTCCTGTACCTGCTCCTGTGCCCTTTCCTCAACCTGTTCCTCAACCTGTGTCCGTCCTTCCGATTGTTCCTGCTCCCTTGCCTACTGCTGTCCCTACTGCTCCTCCGCTTGTACTTCCATATACTCCTGCTCCCGCTGCTGCTCCTGTTCTACTTACTCCTACTGCTTCTTCTGTTCCTACTCCTTCTCTCGTTTCTACTCTATCGTATACTTCTCCAACTACTCGACGTCGTACCCCTTCAATGGCTGCAAATTTTGCTAATTCTCTTGGACCTATTCTTGAGTCCGCTGATTCGGACGGTCCACAACGACGTAGTCAGCTCCCTGGTAATAGGGAACGTGCCGCGTTGTACAACATGGCGATGTCATGGATGCTGCACCCCTATAGAAATCCTCCGCGTTCGGTATTGAATACGTTTAGTCAATTCAATATACCGACACAGAGGTATGTTTTTGAAGAAATGTGCAAGGTTTTGCGCGATCAAATATCGGCGGATGCATCGGAAGATGTATTAACTGCTTTGACCAACTTACAGCTTCAGTTTTCGAGTGGAATGGTAGTGGGTACCAATGTTCGACGTGCCATCGAGCAATTATTGGCCCTCCGTCCCTCTCCGATGCCTCAAGCCTTGTTCGTTGAGGACATTGAAAGACAGTTAGATGCATTTGGTCAGTATCCCATGCGCGAGGTTCCTCCAGTATGGATGCCAGCTAATCCTCAGGCTCAACCTCCGGTATTGGCACATTTCCAGAGAGTATGGATACATCTCCCATGGAAACGATCAGAAGTGTTACAGGTGAAGCAATCTTTGCCTGACCCTCGCAAAAATCCTGCAGGGTATTATAAGGAATTGTCGCAGCTCGTAGACGCTACGATAATGAATCTTGCTGATATCGATATGCTGTTTGGCAATGTCGTACCGCAACCGGTATGGGCTAAGATTCGTCAGGAAAATCATGCAAACGAATTAGGTGGAGATTGGGCTGCTCTTATTGCGGCAGACGCACGACAAACTGGTGGGGCTAAGCCTGAACAGCTTATTTCTGATCTCCCTCAGAGAATTATTACCCTAATGAAAACACTTATGCCAGCTATGAGGGTGAACTGGGACAAGTTGTCAGCTTGTAGACAGAAGAAAGACGAGAGTGTCTCTGATTTCTTTACGAGATTTGAGGAGGCATTCATCGACCATAGTGGTCAGGATATGGGCACTGAGGGTGGTCAGCGGTTGTTTGTGGATAAATTTGTCTCTAACCTCTTGCCCGACTTGAGCAATAAATTGAAAAATTCTGAGAGTGCGTGGGCTGTCTCTACTTCTGCTCAAATATTGGCTACGGCACAGTATTATGAGAATAGGGAGAAAGAAGAGAATGACCGTGCTGATAAAAAGACGAAAGAACTTAAAACTAAAGTGTTGTTGCAGCAAGCGTATCCTCCGCGTTCGAATCAGAATGATTCGCAACAACGTAATCGATCGCAGTCGCAATCTAATAGGTCGCAATCGCGAAATGACTCCTCTTCGCAGAGATCTTCGTTGGGGTACAATCAGTGTGCCTACTGTAGACAGGAGGGTCATTTAAAATTCAACTGTCCGGTTCTAAATGAGCGTAACAGTGGTAACGTATCTAGAGGAGGTCGTGGTGGTTCTCAGCAGACACCACGTGGTAGGGGTCGTGGTGCTCAAAATGATCGTTCAGACAATTCGTCAAATTCCAACAATTGTTTTGATCAACGTGGCTCGTCGCAAGGACGATCTGCGCAGTACAATGTAGATGATTATTACGTCGATCAGGGAACTGACAACAATAATTACTAGGACAGCCATAGACAAGGAGAGGGAGTGGTATCAGTTCCGGTTGATCAGAGAGGGCCTTACGTCGCAGTTGCCACATCGGGCGTCGTTGAGCCTTTTCTGTTGGACACTGGTGCAGCGAAAAGTTCCATCATGCATTCGAAACTCCCTGGCGCACCTTTTTCTGGCTTAACAAATGTTTCCGTTGGTTTCTCTGGCGCCCCTGTTAGCAATCCGGTTTCGTGCCCTTTGCCACTTACAATTGGGCCACGCGAGCTCGAAGCTCCGTTGATTTTGACCACTGGTTGTGGTGAAAATCTTTTGGGCCTGGATTTGCTAAAACGTTTGTATGCGACTTTGTACTGTTCTCCTGCGGGAGTAAAGCTTACTTTGGGTGAGAGAGTCGTCTCTCCAATGTACTTGTCTCTCGATAAGCTTCCACCGGAATTGAGTTCTCTTCCTGCATCTTTGTGGGCAACAGGTCCCAATGACGTGGGCCTGCTTGACATCTCCCCTTATGTTGTTCACGTGAAATCTAATGTGCGATTGCCACGTATTCCCCAGTATCGAATCTCTCTTGATGGTGAACGAGCACTGTTAGCGATCATTTATGATCTGATCGAGAAAGATGTTATTGAGGAGACTCGGGGAAACGTGTGCAACAGCCCTGTACTGCCTATTTTGAAACGTACCGATCCTTCCAAACCACCTGTTTATCGTTTTGTTATCGATTTACGGGAGGTGAATAAAATTGTGATTCCTCAGTTCCCTGTTGTGCCTGACATCACGGCGTTACTGACTCTGATTCCAGCTTCAGCATCATGGTTTTCAGTGATCGATCTGAAGAATGCGTTCTTCAGTATTCCGATTGCTGAAGAAAGCAGAGACCTTTTTGGTTTCTCTCTTGGTGGCCGTAGCTTCCGGTTTAAACGTGCTCCTCAGGGCTACTGTGAGAGTCCATCGATTTACAGTCAAGCCTTGAAGGGTCAACTGGATGCATTTGTGTTGGCGGCTGGTGCAGCCTTAATCCAATACGTCGATGACTTATTGGTGGCTGCAGATACTCAGGACATTTGTAAAATTGCTACGGTGTCGTTGTTGCAACATCTCTGTGACTTACATCACAAGGTGTCACCTTCTAAACTTCAATATTGTTGTCAAGAAGTAACCTATCTAGGTCACTTATTGTCAAAGGAGGGAAGAAGGTTGACCCCAGAGAGAATTGCAGCGATTGCGCGCATATCTGTGCCAACAACCCAAAGAGATGTGCGTGCCTTTCTAGGTATCACGTCATACTGCAGGCAATGGATTCCAAATTTTTACATTGCTAGCGAAACCATTGGTGGCTCTGACGTGCAAGGATGTTCCAACTCCTTTACCATGGACGGAAGAATGTCAGAAAAGTTTTTCTGAACTGCGTGACGCATTGTGTTCGGCTCCTGTGTTAGGTACTCCTGACTACAGCAAGCCGTTTACACTATACGTGCACGAGAGGGAAGGTTGTGCGTTGAGTGTTTTAACGCAACCCTTTGGTGATAAGCAACGTCCATGTGCATATTTTTCCTCGACCTTGGACCCGGTAGCTAGAGCATTGCCGAGTTGTTTGAGAGCAACAGCGGCAGCTGCGGTGTCCATTCGGCAATCAGCAGGATTGGTCATGGATAATATGCTTACGGTGATGGTACCACACGCAGTTGACACTCTTTTGAATCGTACGAAAACCCAACACTTGACGAGTGCGAGGTTGTCAGGGTACGAGTTGACGTTGTTGGCAAGTCATATTCAGATAAAACGCTGCAATGTTCTAAACCCGGCGACCTTATTGCCAATTAGTGCAGAGTCAGATGAAGTAGCAGCGCATGACTGTTACTTAAGGACTGAGGAGGAAACAAAAGGTCGAGTGGACCTTAAAAACACTCCTTTGGAAGATCCCGATGGAACTTTGTATGTGGATGGTTCATGTTTTAAATTGCCAAATGGTGATGTGACTACTGCGTATGCTGTGGTAACGTTGAATACTGTTGTGGAAGCTGCAAGATTGAATCAGAACTCTGCTCAGGCTGCAGAGCTGATCGCTTTAACTAGAGCGTGTGTGCTGGCGAAAGGGAAACGAGTGAATGTGTTTACCGACAGCCAATATGCTTTTGGCGTCGCTCACAGTTTTGGACGATTGTGGAGAGAGAGAGGTTTTCTGACGTCGCATGGCACGAAGATTCAGCACGGACAGCTTGTGAATGATCTTTTGGATGCACTTACGTTGCCTAAACAGGTAGCGATTGTTAAATGTAGTGCGCATCGTAAGGTGACGGATGATGTTGGTCGTGGTAATGCGTTTGCAGATGAGACTGCTAAGGAGACTGCCCGGAACCTTAGCACTAGAATGTATGTGACGAGTTCGGTTAGGTGGCCTACAGAAACTAGTATGTGCGAGGATACTATCCAAAGTGTGAAAACGATTCAGAATGAGGCCACTGATACTGAAAAGACAAAGTGGAAAGAGAGTACGGGAAAGTTGGATGCGAATGGTTGTTGGGTTGATTTGTCGGAGCATAAGAGATGGATGTTGCCAGATGCGTATGTGCTGGCTGTTGTGACGATGGCACACGGGTTAGCACATATTAGTGCGAAAGGTATTTGTAAGTTGTTGTCCACTGTGTGGAAGAATGATGGTATTACGAAATGTGCTGAGAGATTGGTTAAGAATTGTATGATATGTATGTTGTACAATCCTGGTAAGGGAACCCCTACACCTCCTGGCCATTTTGCTCCCCCTTCATATCCCTTTGAAGTGATCCAGTTAGACTTCATCCATATGGAGCGATGCAATAACCTGAAATACGTTTTAGTTGTGGTTTGCGCATTCTCCCGATGGATTGAAGCCTACCCTCTTAAAGACAATACTGCTCTGTCTACTGCGAAAGTCCTGCTGAAGGAATACTTTCCTCGGTATGGAATGCCCCGAGTTGTATGGTCTGATAACGGAAGTGAGTTTGTAGGGAGTGTGATGAAGAGTGTGTGTAAGGGCCTTGGAATTAATCAAAAATTCCACA
Source organism: Lissotriton vulgaris (assembly GCF_964263255.1). Lineage (NCBI taxonomy): Eukaryota > Metazoa > Chordata > Amphibia > Caudata > Salamandridae > Lissotriton > Lissotriton vulgaris. The sequence goes on from NC_141685.1 coordinate 869,198,272, forward strand.
GCGCCAATCATCCGCAGTCAGCAGGTTTGGTTGAGGGGTATAATGGCACCCTTAAACTCAAACTGGCTAAGATTCAGGCTACGACTGGTCTTTCGTGGCCTGATGCCTTGCCCCTTGCTTTGTTGTCAACAAGGGCGACAGTACACTCCCGAGTAGGGCTCAGTCCCTATGAAATAGTGTTCGGCCGTCCTGCGAATGTTTGGGGGGTTCCTAGACCGGGTGTATTTTCTAATCTTGAGTACCCAATGTTGATTGATTATCTTCATGATCTGACTGCTAAACTGAGGTTAATTCACCAACAGGTTTACGAAGCACTGCCGACGCAGACGGAGGGTCCAGGCCACCAGCTCCAACCAGGAGATTGGGTGGTTACCCGAAACTTTGCTCGCAAGAAGAATCTTGAGCCTCGTTTTACTGGACCTTTTCAAGTCCTTCTTGCCACGAGAACCGCTGTCCGTTTGGAAGGTCGCAAGAATTGGGTGCACGCCACCCATACGAAGAAGGTACCTATACCTTTACCGGCGGACTCGTGGGTGAGAAAAGGCATTGCTTCATCTGAAACAGAGAAATTCCAGACTTTTGTACCTTTTAGCGACGCTGAACCTGCTGGAGAATCCTCAGTGCAGCAGAAAGACCTTGTTGAACATTTGCCATCACAAGATTCAAGACTTGAACAATCGACTGATCAGCAGAACTCTGTCTCCTCATCGGATTCTTTGTTTGATGACTAAACACGTCCTGGGAAAACTCGATACTTTTTGCGATCCAGCACCAGAGACTAATAAAAAATTTCCGTTCTGTCCCTTGACAACTGCATTATCCCGTTTGCCACGATCAGTCTGAACACCCGTATAACTGTGATTATTTTTGTAAATATTGAGTTTTGTTCCACATGTGCTTTTACTTCCACAGCTAAGAGACTTTTGTATATACATTGTGAATAAGATACCTTGCATCCAGGTGTACCGTAGGGCCGCGCGTGTACTTCCTTCTGGTTAGTAGGTCTTGACAATAGGTCAAAGACCGTCGGTTCCTGGGAACTCCTAGGGATTGGCTACTGCTACACAGAACGAAGTGCGTCAAGAAACGTTGCGGACGGTCTTAGGGGATGGCGTTTTCGAAGCTGATGGACTTGGAAGAAGCTCAGGCGCAAAGATTTAAACTACAGCAGATCACTCGTACCAAATGTTTTATGTTTCAAGTGCTTCTATTGTTTTTGATTGTTTCTTCGTTATTAGCGGGTGGGGTGTATTACATGATGTTGTACTTCCTACCCTCTTCTTTGCCTAATCCTACTTCTGAACCTAAACCTACCTCCACTGCATCCCCTCATTCTTTCCATATCTTGCCCGAACACGAACAGGCTAGACGTGCAGAATTCAGAAATAATTCCTTTATTCAGCTCCTTCATCAGCACCAGTTGGTGGTTAACACTACTAATTGTTGGGTGTGTGGGTTAATGCCACATACCACAGATAAGGGAATTCCATATCTGGTCCTACCTTATAGTTCCCAGGGTTCAGCTCGAGCATTCCAAACAATGTTTCGAAGCGCACTAGATTCCTACCCCAATCGAGAGCCACGTTCTCCCTACTCTGGTCCTGGCTCGTATCAAAAGCCTTTGACTATAGCGATAGAGGATTTAGATAGAGATATCTATGAGCCGTCGCTCATCCCGGAGGAAGAGGTACAAGCCTATAGGGTCCTGAGTAAGGTCGAGTATAGTGTGCTCACTGGTGAAAAGCAGTTTAGGAGCTCGCCTCCGATATGGGTCGTACCCCACCTTGGTAACTTCTGTCTAATGGGTCGTGGCCGAAGATCTAGAGCTCGTCTTGGAGAGAGTGCTTGCTCCGAGACTTATATCCTGCCGATGGTCTCGTCCCCTGTGTTTCTGGCTGCCAAGGGTACCTACTTTGTTTGCCATGATCGTGCGTATACGTGGTTGCCCTCCGACTTTGTGGGCTCATGTTATATCGCAAATCTGTTGCCTCCGACATTCACTGTTGATGCAGACTATCACAAGACTAGAGTTGTGAGAGGCGTGATTAGCGAAGAGGACACTGCCGGTCAAGAGGCAGGAGACTTTTTCAAGGGTTTCCTCCCGTTTTGGGGACCTATGGTCAATAGTAGGAACCTGAGACAATTGACTTGAGTGGTGGAATCGACAGCTAATATCACTGCCAGTGCCCTTGGTAATATCACCACAGAACTTCAGGCGGATAGGCTTATGACGTTACAAAACCGTATGGTTTTAGACGTGGTCTTAGCAGATCGAGGTGGAGTATGTAAGGTGATCCATTCGAGCTGCTGTATTTTCATTCCAGATAACGCTCCGACTGTTTATCAAGCCATCTCAAAGTTGCATAAGATCTCTGAGTCCATACACGTGGACGTAGGGGATTGGACGCTGCTTGGGTGGTTTTGGGGCCTGATGTCGACCTGGGGTTGGAAGATTCCGATGATCATCGGAGTTGTTGTAGCGTTTCTGTTTACGTGTTGCCTTTGTGTGCAGTGTGGTCCTGCCTTATGTGGCCTCTGTGCTACGACGTGTATAAGACAGCCGCCTGTTACCAAAGGAGCTCAGTTGGACAGAGTTATGTTACAGCAACATCTAGATGGTCTGATGAATATCGAGTATGATTCTGACTAGTGCTTGCCTACATGAGGGCAAAAGGAGCGTCTGAGGTTCCGTGACGATTGTAAGTGGTGTTTTCGACTCGCACGAATATGGTCGAGTCTGGTATCTATGAACCGCAAATGACGAGCTTAGTGGGTGTGCGCAGTTTGGCTGTGTTAACCAGAACCGTTCGTTTGTTTCGTGGGTTTCTATCTGTACCCACGGGTTCCATCTTAGATACGGCATCCATTTTGTCTCCTGCCCTCAAGTAGCCAGCGAACGGACGCTGTCCGCTTCGCGACCCTGGGATTCCCAAGATTCTTGCGGAAGACACATTTCCTTTGAAAGTGTCTTTATGATGAGGGGGATGATACTGTAAGGCAGATGTCCCCGCTCGAGGCACATCTTGCCGTGCCGGTCTATTGTCTTAGCCGTGCATCTCATTAGGCACGTCCCTTTGATGCCTGCAGCTCGTGTTTCCCGATACCACCCCTTTTTCACCCTTTCCGATATCCCCACTGTTTCCATCTTCCTCTGCACCTGTCCTTGTTCCTTCTTCGATCTGTTTACTGCCGATTGGAATGTACTAATGGTGGGAAGATGGGTTTTTACAGTTGGGAACCGCCAAATGTTTCCGTACTTATGCTCCGGACCTTGAACACATCAAAGCGACCCCTCTTGGGGATGATGATGGGAACCAAGTTGTAAACCTTTGTGTATCATGTTAACCTATGGGAGAAAACTGCATAAAAAGGAGCGATCCACAGTAGCAAATTGAATCAGATCCCGCGAACATACCGACTGTGTACTTCACGTGATTTCTGTGTTCCCTGCAGTAAATAAACCTCGAATCTTTGACGCCGAAGGAAGTGTCCCATGTCTCTGTCATTTGTACGCCGGAACAGGTTACCCACGAAGGTTTCAGGTGTTGTCCCCTGGCACCGCTGGGTCTTAAATAACCCAGTCCTTCACCCTAAACCCTAAACACGACCCCCTACACTACACAAACAGCACTGCACTACTCTAAACCCTAACACCCTACCCCCAGCACGACCCCTACACTACACAAACACCAATGCACTACCCTAAACCGTAAAATACTACCCCCAGCACAACCCTACGCCCTACCCAAACACAATCGTAGTACCATAAAGCCTAAAACACTACCACAAGCATGACACACTACACTACCCACACACCACTGCACGATGTAAACCCTAAAACACTACCCCTAGCACAACCCCCTACACTACTGAAACACTGATGCACTACCATAAACCCTCAAACACTACCCCAGCAAGACTCCCAACACTACCCAAACACAACTACACTGCACTAAACCCTAAAACACTAACCCCAGCACAGCCTCCTAAACTACCCAAACATCATTGCACTACCTTAAAACACTACCCGCACTACTCCCAGCATGACTTCCTACACTACCCAAATACAACTGCTCTACCCTAAACTTTAAATCTACCCCCAGCACGACCCCCTACACTACACAAACACCACTGCACTACCATAAACCCTAAATCTATCCCCAGCATAACCCCCTACACTACCCAAATACCACTTCACTACCCTAATACACTACCCACATCACGACCCCCTACACTAAACAAACACCACTGCACTACCCCAAACCCTAAAACACAACCCCCAGCATGACCCCTTACACTACCCAAACACCACTACACTACCCTAAACCCTAAAGTACTACCCTCAGCTGGACCCCCTACACTACCCGACCACCACTGCACTACCCTTAACCCTAAAACACTACCCCCAGCATGACCCCCTCAACTACCCAAAGACTACTGCACTACTGTAAACCTTAAAGCACTACCCACAGCATGACCCCCTACACTACCTGAGCACCACTGCACTAACCTAAACCCTAAATCACTACCCCCAGCAAGATCCCTAAACTACCCGAACACCACTGTACTACCCTAAAATCTAAAACACCCTAAAACACTACATCCAGCATGACCCACTTCAATACACAAACACCACTGCACTACCCAACTCCTAAAACACTATCCCTTAAACTACACAAACACCAATGTACTAGCCTAAACCATAAAACACTACCTCCAGCATGACAATCTACACTACATAAACACCACTGCACTACCCTAAACACTAAAACACTACCCCAGCACAACCCCCTACACTACTCAAACACCACTGCACTACCCTAAACCCCAAAACATGACCGCCTACACTACACAAACACCACTGCACTATTCTAAATCCTAAACCAAAACCCCCAGCACCACCCCCTACACTACACAAACACCACTGCACTACCCAACTCCTAAAACACTATCCCTTAAACTACACAAACACCAATGTACTAGCCTAAACCATAAAACACTACCTCCAGCATGACAATCTACACTACACAAACACCATTGTACTACCCTAAACCATAAAACCCTACCCCAGCACAACCCCATACACCACCAAATCACCACTGCACTACCCTATACCCTAAAACATGACCCCTACACTACACAAACATCACTGCATCAACCTTAAACCCTAAAACACTAACCACACCACGACCACAACACTATAGACACTACTGCACTACAATAAACCCTAAAACACTACCTCCTATTCAACCCAAACACCACTTCTCTACACTAAAGAACTACCCCCAGTGTGACCCCCTACACTACCCGAACACCACTGCACTACCCAAAACCCCAAAACACTACCTCCAGCATGCCCCTAAACTACCCGAAAACCACTGTATGACCTTAAACCCTAAAACACCCCAAAACACTACACCCAGCATGACCCACTACACAACACAAACACCACTAAACTACCCTAAACCCTAAAACACCACCCCCAGCATGACCCCCAACACTACACAAACACCACTGCACTACACTAAACCTTAAAACACTACCCCAGCATGACCCCCAACATTACCCAAACCCCAATGCACTACCCTAAACCCCAAAACACGAGCCCCTACGCTCCACAAAGACCACAGCACTACTCTAAACCCTAAAACCCTACCCCCAGCACGACCCCCTACACTACACAAACACCACTGCACTACCCTAAATCCTAAAACACTACCCCCTACACTACACAAACACCACTGTACTACCCTAAACCATAAAACACTACCCGCAACATGACCCCCAACATTACCCAAACCTCAATGCACTACCCTAAACCTTAAACACGACCCCCTACACTACACAAACAACACTGCACTAATCTAAACCCTAACACCCTACCCCCAGCACGACCCCTACACTACACAAACACCACTGCACCATCCTAAATCCTTAAACACTATCCCCTACACTACACAAACACCAGTGCACCACCCTAAACTGTAAAACACTACCCCCAGCACAACCCTACGCCCTACCCAAACACAATCGCAGTACCATAAAGCCTAAAACACTGCCATAAGTATGACCCACTATACTACCCACACACCACTGCACGATTCTAAACCCTAAAACACTACCCCTAGCACGACTCCCTACACTACCGAAACACCGATGCACTACCATAAACCCTCAAAAACTACCCCAGCAAGACTCCCTACACTACCCAAACACAACTGCACTGCCTTAAACCCTAAAAACACTAACCCCAGCACAGCCTCCTAAACTAACCAAACATCATTGCACTACCTTAAAACACTACCCGCACTACCCCCAGCATGACTCACTACACTACCCAAATACCACTGCTCTACCCTAAACTTTAAATCTACCCCCAGCACGACCCCCTACACTACACAAACACCACTGCACTACCATAAACCCTAAATCTATCCCCAGCATAACCCACTACACTACCCAAACACCACTGCACTACCCTAAACCCTAATACACTACCCACATCACGACCCCCTACACTAAACAAACACCACTGCACTACCCCAAACCCTAAAACACAACCCCCAGCATGACCCCTTACACTACCCAAACACCACTGTACTACCCTAAACCCTAAAGCACTACCCTCAGCTGGACCCCCTACACTACCCGACCACCACTTCACTACCCATAAACCTAAAACACTACCCTCAGCATGACCCCTAAACTACCCACAGACCACTGCACTACTCTAAACCTTAAAGAACTACCCACAGCATGACCCCCTACACTACCTGAGCACCACTGCACTACCTTAAACCCCAAATCACTACCCCCAGCAAGACCTCTAAACTACCCGAACACCACTGTACTACTCTAAAATCTAACACACCCTACAACACTACATCAAGCATGACCCACTTCAATACACAATCACCACTGCACTGCCCTAACTCCTAAAACACTATCCCTTAAACTACACAAACACCAATGTACTAGCCTAAACCATAAAACACTTTCTCTAGCATGACAATCTACACTACATAAACACCACTGCACTACCCTAAACACTAAAACACTACCCCAGCACCACCCCCTACACTACTCAAACACCACTGCACTACCCTAAACCCCACAACATGACCCCCTAAACTGCACAAACACCAATGCACTATTCTAAATCCTAAAACAAAACCCCCAGCACGATCCCCTACACTACAAAAACACCACTGCACTACCCAAAACCCTAAAACACTGTTCCCTACACTACACAAACACCATTGTACTACCCTAAACCATAAAACACTACCCCCTGCATGACACCCTACGCTACACAAACACCACTGCAGTACCCTAAACCTTTAAACACTACCCCAAGCACGACCCCTATACTACACAAACATCACTGCACTAGCCCAATCATTAAAACACTACCACCAGCATGACCCCATACACAGCAGAAACACCACTGGGCTACCCTAAACCCTAAAACACTTCCCCCAGCAGAACCCCCTACTCTACCCAAACACAACTGTACTACCCCTACACTACCCAAACACCACTGCACTAATATAAACCCTGAACACTACCCCCAGCATGACCCCCTAACCTACACAAGCACAACTACACTACCCTAAACCCTAAAACACTACTCCAGCATGGATCCCTACACAACCCAAACACCACTGCACAACCCTAAACCCTAAATCTACACCCAGCATGACCCCCTGCTGACCCTAAAACACTGCCACCAGCACCACCACTATTTGAGTGTCATCTGCGTATGAAACTGGGAGGAAGCCACAATTCCTAATAATAGCTGACAGAGGTGCCACGTATAGATTAAAAAGAGTGGGGCTTAATGACGACCCCTGGGGCACCCCACAGGGGGATCTGAAGGAATTGGACTTGGCTTTTCCCAGGTCCATCGTGAAAGTCCTGTTAGATAAAAATGATGCTAGCAGACACTGAGCTGTCTTGTGCACTCCAGCTTCTGCAAGATGGACGAGGAGAGTGCCGTGGTTTACTGTGTCGAAGGCCGCCGATAGATCTAACAAAATCAAGGCGGCCTTCCCCCCAGCGTCCAGGACACTCCTAAGCTCCTACGTTGCCACCAATAATTCTGTGTATGTTCCGTGCCCTTCCCGGAAACCGAATTGCGAGTGATCTAATATATTTGCTTCCATAAGGAATTGAGACAGCTGTCTATTTAGAAGCTTTTCAAGAACTTTCGACGCAAATGGAATTCTTGCAATCGGTCTGTAATTTCCTGGTTCTTGGGGGTCTAAATTAGATTTTTTAAGTAACGGCAATAATGAAGCTGTTTTCCAAGGGTCGAGAAAATGGTTGGATTTAATTATTTCAGCGAAAAGTAAGCATAGTTGCTCGCTCAGTAGGTCCTCGAAGAGGTGCATCACCTTGGATTGGCAAGGATCGGATGTGCCCCCGGATTTCGTTAACCTAACCACCTGGAGAATCTGTTCAATAGACGGTGGCTGAAAGTGAAATGAGTGATCCTGTGTGTGGGGTGAAATCTCATCCTGTTTTTCTAAATCAACCTGCTGGTAAGCGTGGGCGGAAAATCCGTTCCGCTCGCGGATTTTGCGGATTTTCGGGAAATCCGCAATCCGCGAGATTTGCGGATTTCCCGCAAAATCCGCAAATTCGCACGCAGCGGATTTTTTTGGCGGCGCGCGGCGTTGGTGATACAATTTTTGCGGCGCGCGGCGTTTATCATCGTTTGCCGAGTTGTTTTTTTCGATAGTTTGCGAGTGCTGCGCCATTTTGGATCTTGCTGTGTGATCCCGCGGGAATTGGCGAGCGCGATTACGTCATCGCGGCTTGCCAGCGATAGTTTGTCAACGCGAGTACGGCGAGATCACGTCTCGCGGTACTTCGCAATTGCGAGATTTGAGATGCGGCGAGCGAAAATATAAATTTGCAATTCTGCACAAGAAATCCACCAGCAAGCAGCATAAACCTTCTAGAAATGATGATTTTTATGTGAATAACTCCTTAGTTTGACATTTGCCTGCACTTTTTTAGCGAGGAGTCCATTTTGGGGAGGGGGGCAGGGGGGTGGGCGGAAGGAAGTGCCCCATAGTCTTCAACTTCCTGTTCCTGTTCAGCAGGCTCCTCCCAGTGCTTTGTCCATCTCCTGGTCACTTTTCATTCGGATGTGGACCTGGAAGGATTACTTTTTGTGGATGCTGCTGGATCTTTGGATTTGAGGCCTTTTTGACTTTCTTTGGATCACTGTTGGATTAGAAATTTTACAAGTAAGTTTGTTTGGGGCATTACAGTTGCTGCAACTAAAATTTTGGGATTTTCGATTTTTGGGCTGTTTTGGGGCCTTTTCCCCAGGGGTACTCAGTGGTGGGTGGACTGTGGTTGTCTTGAACTTAAACATCATGGAGGCCATAGATGAATTGGGATTGTGCTGATTTTTCTGTGTTTTTCGATTTTTTTTTGTTGTAAAATTTTGTGTTTTTCGATTTTTGACCTGTTGTTGGGGCCTTGACCAGGGGTAGTGAGTGGTGCATGGGCCTAGTCTTTCTGTGGGCTGTCTTGAATTTAAACATCATGGAGGCCATGGATGGAATGGGATTGTGCTGATTTTGCAGTGTTTTTCGATTTTTGGGCCTGTACTTGTGGCCTTTTCACCAGGGGTATTTGAGTCTAGCATGGGCCTAGTCTTTCTGTGGGCTGTCTTGAATTTAAACATCATGGAGGCCATGGATGGAATAGGATTGTGCTGATTTTGCAGTGTTTTTCGATTTTTGGGCCTGTACTTGTGGCCTTTTCACCAGGGGTATTTGAGTCTAGCATGGGCCTAGTCTTTCTGTGGGTTGTCTTGAATTTAAACATCATGGAGGCCATGGATTGAATGGGATTGTGCTGATTTTGCAGTGTTTTTCGATTTTTGGGGGTGTTCATGGGGAGGGACATGCCATGTGGCTGGTGGCCATTTTGAGTGCAGCTACAGGCACTGGCCATGTGCTGGCAGGCAAGTGGCCATTTTGAATGCAGGCTTTGTTGTTAGGCCTCCAACCATTTTGCCTACTTTTCAACCTTTATTTATGCCCAGGGGTAGTGAGTCTTGCATGGGCCTAGTATTTCTGTGGGTTGTCTTGAATTTAAACATCATGGAGGCCATGGATTGAATGGGATTGTGCTGATTTTGCAGTGTTTTTCGATTTTTGGGCCTGTACTTGTGGCCTTTTCACCAGGGGTATTTGAGTCTAGCATGGGCCTAGTCTTTCTGTGGGCTGTCTTGAATTTAAACATCATGGAGGCCATGGATGGAATAGGATTGTGCTGATTTTGCAGTGTTTTTCGATTTTTGGGCCTGTACTTGTGGCCTTTTCACCAGGGGTATTTGAGTCTAGCATGGGCCTAGTCTTTCTGTGGGCTGTCTTGAATTTAAACATCATGGAGGCCATGGATGGAATGGGATTGTGCTGATTTTGCAGTGTTTTTCGATTTTTGGGGGTGTTCATGGGGAGGGACATGCCATGTGGCTGGTGGCCATTTTGAGTGCAGCTACAGGCACTGGCCATGTGCTGGCAGGCAAGTGGCCATTTTGAATGCAGGCTTTGTTGTTAGGCCTCCAACCATTTTGCCTACTTTTCAACCTTTATTTATGCCCAGGGGTAGTGAGTCTTGCATGGGCCTAGTATTTCTGTGGGTTGTCTTGAATTTAAACATCATGGAGGCCATGGATTGAATGGGATTGTGCTGATTTTGCAGTGTTTTTCGATTTTTGGGCCTGTACTTGTGGCCTTTTCACCAGGGGTATTTCAGTCTAGCATGGGCCTAGTCTTTCTGTGGGCTGTCTTGAATTTAAACATCATGGAGGCCATGGATGGAATAGGATTGTGCTGATTTTGCAGTGTTTTTCGATTTTTGGGCCTGTACTTGTGGCCTTTTCACCAGGGGTATTTGAGTCTAGCATGGGCCTAGTCTTTCTGTGGGCTGTCTTGAATTTAAACATCATGGAGGCCATGGATGGAATAGGATTGTGCTGATTTTGCAGTGTTTTTCGATTTTTGGGCCTGTACTTGTGGCCTTTTCACCAGGGGTATTTGAGTCTAGCATGGGCCTAGTCTTTCTGTGGGCTGTCTTGAATTTAAACATCATGGAGGCCATGGATGGAATGGGATTGTGCTGATTTTGCAGTGTTTTTCGATTTTTGGGGGTGTTCATGGGGAGGGACATGCCATGTGGCTGGTGGCCATTTTGAGTGCAGCTACAGGCACTGGCCATGTGCTGGCAGGCAAGTGGCCATTTTGAATGCAGGCTTTGTTGTTAGGCCTCCAACCATTTTGCCTACTTTTCAACCTTTATTTATGCCCAGGGGTAGTGAGTCTTGCATGGGCCTAGTATTTCTGTGGGTTGTCTTGAATTTAAACATCATGGAGGCCATGGATTGAATGGGATTGTGCTGATTTTGCAGTGTTTTTCGATTTTTGGGCCTGTACTTGTGGCCTTTTCACCAGGGGTATTTCAGTCTAGCATGGGCCTAGTCTTTCTGTGGGCTGTCTTGAATTTAAACATCATGGAGGCCATGGATGGAATAGGATTGTGCTGATTTTGCAGTGTTTTTCGATTTTTGGGCCTGTACTTGTGGCCTTTTCACCAGGGGTATTTGAGTCTAGCATGGGCCTAGTCTTTCTGTGGGCTGTCTTGAATTTAAACATCATGGAGGCCATGGATGGAATAGGATTGTGCTGATTTTGCAGTGTTTTTCGATTTTTGGGCCTGTACTTGTGGCCTTTTCACCAGGGGTATTTGAGTCTAGCATGGGCCTAGTCTTTCTGTGGGCTGTCTTGAATTTAAACATCATGGAGGCCATGGATGGAATGGGATTGTGCTGATTTTGCAGTGTTTTTCGATTTTTGGGGGTGTTCATGGGGAGGGACATGCCATGTGGCTGGTGGCCATTTTGAGTGCAGCTACAGGCACTGGCCATGTGCTGGCAGGCAAGTGGCCATTTTGAATGCAGGCTTTGTTGTTAGGCCTCCAACCATTTTGCCTACTTTTCAACCTTTATTTATGCCCAGGGGTAGTGAGTCTTGCATGGGCCTAGTATTTCTGTGGGTTGTCTTGAATTTAAACATCATGGAGGCCATGGATTGAATGGGATTGTGCTGATTTTGCAGTGTTTTTCGATTTTTGGGCCTGTACTTGTGGCCTTTTCACCAGGGGTATTTCAGTCTAGCATGGGCCTAGTCTTTCTGTGGGCTGTCTTGAATTTAAACATCATGGAGGCCATGGATGGAATAGGATTGTGCTGATTTTGCAGTGTTTTTCGATTTTTGGGCCTGTACTTGTGGCCTTTTCACCAGGGGTATTTGAGTCTAGCATGGGCCTAGTCTTTCTGTGGGCTGTCTTGAATTTAAACATCATGGAGGCCATGGATGGAATAGGATTGTGCTGATTTTGCAGTGTTTTTCGATTTTTGGGCCTGTACTTGTGGCCTTTTCACCAGGGGTATTTGAGTCTAGCATGGGCCTAGTCTTTCTGTGGGCTGTCTTGAATTTAAACATCATGGAGGCCATGGATGGAATGGGATTGTGCTGATTTTGCAGTGTTTTTCGATTTTTGGGAGTGTTCATGGGGAGGGACATGCCATGTGGCTGGTGGCCATTTTGAGTGCAGCTACAGGCACTGGCCATGTGCTGGCAGGCAAGTGGCCATTTTGAATGCAGGCTTTGTTGTTAGGCCTCCAACCATTTTGCCTACTTTTCAACCTTTATTTATGCCCAGGGGTAGTGAGTCTTGCATGGGCCTAGTATTTCTGTGGGTTGTCTTGAATTTAAACATCATGGAGGCCATGGATTGAATGGGATTGTGCTGATTTTGCAGTGTTTTTCGATTTTTGGGCCTGTACTTGTGGCCTTTTCACCAGGGGTATTTCAGTCTAGCATGGGCCTAGTCTTTCTGTGGGCTGTCTTGAATTTAAACATCATGGAGGCCATGGATGGAATAGGATTGTGCTGATTTTGCAGTGTTTTTCGATTTTTGGGCCTGTACTTGTGGCCTTTTCACCAGGGGTATTTGAGTCTAGCATGGGCCTAGTCTTTCTGTGGGCTGTCTTGAATTTAAACATCATGGAGGCCATGGATGGAATAGGATTGTGCTGATTTTGCAGTGTTTTTCGATTTTTGGGCCTGTACTTGTGGCCTTTTCACCAGGGGTATTTGAGTCTAGCATGGGCCTAGTCTTTCTGTGGGCTGTCTTGAATTTAAACATCATGGAGGCCATGGATGGAATGGGATTGTGCTGATTTTGCAGTGTTTTTCGATTTTTGGGAGTGTTCATGGGGAGGGACATGCCATGTGGCTGGTGGCCATTTTGAGTGCAGCTACAGGCACTGGCCATGTGCTGGCAGGCAAGTGGCCATTTTGAATGCAGGCTTTGTTGTTAGGCCTCCAACCATTTTGCCTACTTTTCAACCTTTATTTATGCCCAGGGGTAGTGAGTCTTGCATGGGCCTAGTATTTCTGTGGGTTGTCTTGAATTTAAACATCATGGAGGCCATGGATTGAATGGGATTGTGCTGATTTTGCAGTGTTTTTCGATTTTTGGGCCTGTACTTGTGGCCTTTTCACCAGGGGTATTTCAGTCTAGCATGGGCCTAGTCTTTCTGTGGGCTGTCTTGAATTTAAACATCATGGAGGCCATGGATGATATAGGATTGTGCTGATTTTGCAGTGTTTTTCGATTTTTGGGCCTGTACTTGTGGCCTTTTCACCAGGGGTATTTGAGTCTAGCATGGGCCTAGTCTTTCTGTGGGCTGTCTTGAATTTAAACATCATGGAGGCCATGGATGGAATAGGATTGTGCTGATTTTGCAGTGTTTTTCGATTTTTGGGCCTGTACTTGTGGCCTTTTCACCAGGGGTATTTGAGTCTAGCATGGGCCTAGTCTTTCTGTGGGCTGTCTTGAATTTAAACATCATGGAGGCCATGGATGGAATGGGATTGTGCTGATTTTGCAGTGTTTTTCGATTTTTGGGGGTGTTCATGGGGAGGGACATGCCATGTGGCTGGTGGCCATTTTGAGTGCAGCTACAGGCACTGGCCATGTGCTGGCAGGCAAGTGGCCATTTTGAATGCAGGCTTTGTTGTTAGGCCTCCAACCATTTTGCCTACTTTTCAACCTTTATTTATGCCCAGGGGTAGTGAGTCTTGCATGGGCCTAGTATTTCTGTGGGTTGTCTTGAATTTAAACATCATGGAGGCCATGGATTGAATGGGATTGTGCTGATTTTGCAGTGTTTTTCGATTTTTGGGCCTGTACTTGTGGCCTTTTCACCAGGGGTATTTCAGTCTAGCATGGGCCTAGTCTTTCTGTGGGCTGTCTTGAATTTAAACATCATGGAGGCCATGGATGGAATAGGATTGTGCTGATTTTGCAGTGTTTTTCGATTTTTGGGCCTGTACTTGTGGCCTTTTCACCAGGGGTATTTGAGTCTAGCATGGGCCTAGTCTTTCTGTGGGCTGTCTTGAATTTAAACATCATGGAGGCCATGGATGGAATAGGATTGTGCTGATTTTGCAGTGTTTTTCGATTTTTGGGCCTGTACTTGTGGCCTTTTCACCAGGGGTATTTGAGTCTAGCATGGGCCTAGTCTTTCTGTGGGCTGTCTTGAATTTAAACATCATGGAGGCCATGGATGGAATAGGATTGTGCTGATTTTGCAGTGTTTTTCGATTTTTGGGCCTGTACTTGTGGCCTTTTCACCAGGGGTATTTGAGTCTAGCATGGGCCTAGTCTTTCTGTGGGCTGTCTTGAATTTAAACATCATGGAGGCCATGGATGGAATGGGATTGTGCTGATTTTGCAGTGTTTTTCGATTTTTGGGGGTGTTCATGGGGAGGGACATGCCATGTGGCTGGTGGCCATTTTGAGTGCAGCTACAGGCACTGGCCATGTGCTGGCAGGCAAGTGGCCATTTTGAATGCAGGCTTTGTTGTTAGGCCTCCAACCATTTTGCCTACTTTTCAACCTTTATTTATGCCCAGGGGTAGTGAGTCTTGCATGGGCCTAGTCTTTCTGTGGGTTGTCTTGAATTTAAACATTATGGAGGGCATGGATGGATTGGGATTGTGCTGATTTTGCAGTGTTTTTCGATTTTTTTGTGCTCTATAACTGAACTGATGTTCCTCTGTCTTCCATTTTTTTTAGGTGCACAAGACTCAAGAGAACCACCAGTGCCAGGAAGAAGTCCTGCAGCGGTGTGTGTGTGCAGCATAACGTCACGCGACGTCACGTCTGGCCTCAGACAACTCTACAATTCGTGCAACTGCGGCCTGCTGTCTGACCTGCTCTGAAGAAGATGGCCCCGCCCCCAAAGAAAGTTCTCCGTAGCTCCTCTAGCAAGAAAGTTGCTAGTAAGGAGCAGAAGAAGCAAGTTACCAAGGAGGCTGGTGTGCCACCCGCCACTTTTTTTGGGAGCAAAAAAAAAAGTACGCCTGCAGCAGCAGGATCTGTTGGGGACCAACCTGAGAGCAGCACCCCTGCTCCATTGGGTTCAGTGCCTCCACCACCACGCCAACTTAAGTCAAAGCCCTTGAGTGCTTCAGAGGCAGTCAGTGTACTTCTCCAATCACCATCGACCAGTGATGTTGGCTCATCGCAAGAAAGTAGCAGCAATGTCCCTGAATCAACACAGGTTGTTGTAACTCATCTGACAAGTGTTGAACAACCACAGCCGCAACAACAACACCATGTGCAAGTACACGCCCAAGTACATGTGGAAGGAGAGGCAGCAAAAGGAGATGCGCAAGCAAAGGTGCATGGACGTTCACAAGTGCCCACAATAGTTGTTCCTCCCGAAGTAGGGGCACATTTGGAAATCGACAATGAAGCTGAGGTATCATTGGAAGCCACTCCTCCTGATGATCATTCATTGTCTTCCACATCCCTAGCAAGGAAAAGATCAAGGGGGGTGTCTACATCTTCTTCAAGCCCACCTCGTTCTGGTGCAAGTGATCTGTCTTGGGAACCACAACTGCGGTCTGACAGTGAGGCAGAGGCACACCATGATCTGACACCGTTACCTAAGCGTAAAAGGAAGGTCGTCCAAAAACTCAAACCTATGGAGTGTGATGAGGCTCAACAAGAAGTGACAGATACTGCTGGTGATGAAGCCTCTCACGATGACGACGAGCCAGTCATCACAAAGGTCACTGCAGCCCCACCGGGCATGCAGCAAAGAGACATTTTGACCCTATCCCGAGAAGCTGCTGAGCGTGATGATGATGTCGGCGAGGAGGCAATGGAAATGGAATCATTAGATTTGGAGTTAAGTAGTACACCAAAACCTACCGCTTCCATATTTCTTCGCAAGAAGGTACCCACCTCGTCCTCGACCTCAATTCGTGGTGGTGAAAGTGCAAAACGTACTGAAGTTCGGCAATCCACATCCTCCACTTCATCTGTCATTAGCAGCAGGACCACCACCACCAGTATCGCCGCCTCCTCCGGCCCCCGAAGACATTTCAAGTCTCCAGTTTGGGACTTCTTTAGTGTTTGCCCAAAAAAGGAAAACGTAGCCATTTGTAGCCTTTGTAAGCTTCGATTTAGTCGTGGTAAGCTTGGTTCTAACTATGGTACCGGAGGCCAGAGAGGTCATCTTGAGAGAAGGCATGCTGTCGAATGGTTTCCGCACCTAGAGGCGGTCAAGAAAGCCGGAATTGCACGTAATGAAAACGTTGATTTGTCATCTGCTGATGACGAGGAGGTAGAAGAAGACGATTCAAACACTTCACTTACACCCAGTTCCCATGTCAGCAGCACACCCCATGGGAGCCACACTAAGAGTGTGGGAGAGAGTGAGACATCAATGCGGAAAAGTTCATCAGCGAGCGTAACTGGGTCGAAGAGATCATCATCATCCCGTAAATCATTGGTCCAGGGCAACATTAAAAAGATGTTGTTTACAGAAGCGCAATATGAACGCAACCACCCAATGACCCGTCTGTATAACACTAAGCTGGCTAAAATGCTAGCTCTGGACCTTCTCCCTTTTTCTTTTGTAGAAGGGGTTGGTTTTCTAGAATTAGTGACAGCGCTCTGCCCTAAATGGAAGGTTCCTAGCCGGTTCTATTTTGCCCGAGTTGCGGTTCCAGCACTACATGAAGATGTTCTGAAGGTGATTGGGGCAGCTTTGCAGAAGAGTGCTGTTCACACTATACATCTGACAACAGACATGTGGACCAGTGGCGCAGGTGCTGATTACATGTGCATCACTGCACACTGGGTCTCTTTTTCAGGGGCTAAAGCAAAGCTAAACTCAGGTGTTGACACTAACATTGTTTTTAAAGGTGCTCGGAAACATGCAACACTAGCCATGTTTGGTTTGGAGAAACGTCACACAGCAGAAAACATTTTGGATGTCTTTAACACAAAGGTCCTTAACTGTCTGTCCCCACTAAAACGCAAGGTTGGTTATGTTTCCACGGACAATGGCTCCAATATAGTTAAGGCCATGAGGGACGGTTACTATTTCAGAGTGCCGTGTTTGGCGCACTGTATAAACCTGGTTGTCCAAAAATTCTTGGGTAATAAACGCAGTGCAGCGTACAGTGTATTGGAGAACTGCCGAAAAATTTGCAAGCATTTCAGGCATTCTTTTAAGGCCCGCAAGCAGCTGAGGAGCATGCTATATCAATGTCAAATGCCAGTGAAAGCACTCATCCAGGAGGTGGTAACACGTTGGAACTCAACCTTCTACATGCTTGAGCGTCTGTATGAGCAGTATACGCAACTCGATCAATATTTCTTGAAAGAGGGTATAGAGGAGCTGAGGATGGGTGGGCCGCAATGGAACATAGTTGAAAGCCTAACACGCATGCTTCGTCCTTTTGAGGTCTTCACACGTGCAGTCAGCAAGGAGGACTCTAATTTGGGAAAAGCTATCCCATTGTTGTACATGCTGGAGGACCAACTGAAGGAGGTGTGTTCTGTGTTTCGAAAAGATGACAAAAAGAAAGACTCTTTGCTTCTGGCTGAGAAATTATTAGAGCTCCTACAAGGTGATGAACGTCTTAAAAAGATCCACTCAGAACAGCATTACATTTGTGCTACTATTCTGGATCCACGCTACAAAAAGGCGCTGGCAGGCAGAGCATTCTTTCCTTTTGCTGATGAAGATGTTACAAAGTACAAACGTTGGCTAGCCTTGTCAGCCAAGAAGTTTGAAACAGAACGGCTGGAAATTGAAGGAAATGGCAGTACATCAGCAGGCCATCCCCAGTCAAAACAATCCACTTCTGCACCTGTGGCTGTGGCACAAGTGACCTCTCAGCCGTTAAAGACACCGGCAACCGGATCATCTGCACGAAAGACAACAGAAACATTGGAGGCTGAAGAGGATTGGCTAGCTCTGCGTGGGTTTGGTTCTCAAAAGGTCAGAGGCACAGCAAGAGCTACGCAAAGTGGAGGAACCTTGGAGGAGGACCTTGAGTCGATGGTGAAGGACTATCTGAATGACTCCACAGAGGTCTATGTTAATTCTGACCCATTGGCGTATTGGCATGGGAAAAAAGAATTGTGGCCACAGCTCACCAACCTGGCTTTAAACTACTTGTCTTGCCCACTCGCAAGTGTGTCTTCTGAACGGGTTTTCAGTGCGGCTGGTGGGATTGTAACTCCCAAACGGAGCCGCCTCTCGCCCAAAAATGTGGAGAGGTTAACAATGATCAAGATGAATCAGCACCTCATACCACCAGATATAAGAGTACGAGAGAGCGTGCCGGATGAAGAGGAGGTGGCCAGCACCATAGATGAGGGAATTTCTACTCTGTCAGGTGGCACTGACCTCACCCTGGCTGAATTCGCAGAGTATGATGACGAAGCCTTATTCTTATTCCTGGACCGTGATACCGACTTCGAGCCCTGAAAATGAGACAACGAATCAATAACTTTCTTTTTCCTCCTTATTCACTTTTATTCCTGTGTGTCTGTCTTTCTTTGTTGTGCACAGTTAATATAATTCAAACTTTAATCAGATAATCACAAAAACAAGCCCATCAGCAGAACTGTCTTCACTTGTTTGCTAATTTATTTGAAGGTGCCGCAGTCTGCATTCCTCAGGTTCACAAGTTCAGAAGAACATGCTCCTCTATCCTCCTCCTCCAGACTCCTATTTCCATCAAAGCAGAGGGCTGGTTTACGCCCAATGAAGAAAGACTCAGCACTTGTGGGGGTGTTGTTCTACCTCTTTGCAGGTGAGTTGACGGGTCTGGGGCCATTGCTGGGAAGCACTAAAAGTGGTTTGTGCCAAATCCGAGGCGGAAAATTTTTTGTGTTTTTGATGACTTGCTTGCCTTTGAGGTGCTCTTAGGGGGGGTTCCGTCTGTTTGTGGGTGAGTTTCGTGGTCTGAGAGCATTGCTGGGACACTCTAATCTTGATTGCATTTGCTTTTCAGGAAATCCGTCGTGCCAACCCCGACTTATGGCCTAGCTACGCAGCGCGTTTGGACCGAAGGCCCAGAAATATTGCAAGTATGAGATTTTGCTTTTGGCCTGTTTGGGGGTGTTATGCTTCTTGGCGGGTGGGTTGCTGGGTCTTGGGGCATTCCTGGGAAGGTCTAATACCGGGTAGAAGTGGTTGGGACAAAATCCAGGCCGATTTTTTTTTGGGCTATTTCTGACATTTTGCTCTATGTAGCGTTTTCGGGGGCCTGTTTGGGGGGCTTCCTGGTGTTTGTGGGTGAGTTTCGTGGTCTGGGAGCACTGCTGGGACACTCTAATCTTGATTGCATTTGCTTTTCAGGAAATCCGTCGTGCCAACCCCGACTTATGGCCTAGCTACGCAGCGCGTTTGGACCGAAGGCCCAGAAATATTGCAAGTATGAGATTTTGCTTTTGGCCTGTTTGGGGGTGTTATGCTTCTTGGCGGGTGGGTTGCCGGGTCTTGGGGCATTCCTGGGAAGGTCTAATACCGGGTAGAAGTGGTTGGGACAAAATCCAGGCCGATTTTTTTTTGGGCTATTTCTGACATTTTGCTCTATGTAGCGTTTTCGGGGGCCTGTTTGGGGGGCTTCCTGGTGTTTGTGGGTGAGTTTCGTGGTGTGGGAGCACTGCTGGGACACTCTAATCTTGATTGCATTTGCTTTTCAGGAAATCCGTCGTGCCAACCCCGACTTATGGCCTAGCTACGCAGCGCGTTTGGACCGAAGGCCCAGAAATATTGCAAGTATGAGATTTTGCTTTTGGCCTGTTTGGGGGTGTTATGCTTCTTGGCGGGTGGGTTGCCGGGTCTTGGGGCATTCCTGGGAAGGTCTAATACCGGGTAGAAGTGGTTGGGACAAAATCCAGGCCGATTTTTTTTTGGGCTATTTCTGACATTTTGCT
The DNA here is from genome assembly GCF_964263255.1 of Lissotriton vulgaris. Lineage (NCBI taxonomy): Eukaryota > Metazoa > Chordata > Amphibia > Caudata > Salamandridae > Lissotriton > Lissotriton vulgaris. The sequence goes on from NC_141685.1 coordinate 869,218,618, forward strand.
CTATGTAGCGTTTTCGGGGGCCTGTTTGGGGGGCTTCCTGGTGTTTGTGGGTGAGTTTCGTGGTCTGGGAGCACTGCTGGGACACTCTAATCTTGATTGCATTTGCTTTTCAGGAAATCCGTCGTGCCAACCCCGACTTATGGCCTAGCTACGCAGCGCGTTTGGACCGAAGGCCCAGAAATATTGCAAGTATGAGATTTTGCTTTTGGCCTGTTTGGGGGTGTTATGCTTCTTGGCGGGTGGGTTGCCGGGTCTTGGGGCATTCCTGGGAAGGTCTAATACCGGGTAGAAGTGGTTGGGACAAAATCCAGGCCGATTTTTTTTTGGGCTATTTCTGACATTTTGCTCTATGTAGCGTTTTCGGGGGCCTGTTTGGGGGGCTTCCTGGTGTTTGTGGGTGAGTTTCGTGGTGTGGGAGCACTTCTGGGACACTCTAATCTTGATTGCATTTGCTTTTCAGGAAATCCGTCGTGCCAACCCCGACTTATGGCCTAGCTACGCAGCGCGTTTGGACCGAAGGCCCAGAAATATTGCAAGTATGAGATTTTGCTTTTGGCCTGTTTGGGGGTGTTATGCTTCTTGGCGGGTGGGTTGCCGGGTCTTGGGGCATTCCTGGGAAGGTCTAATACCGGGTAGAAGTGGTTGGGACAAAATCCAGGCCGATTTTTTTTTGGGCTATTTCAGACATTTTGCTCTATGTAGCGTTTTCGGGGGCCTGTTTGGGGGGCTTCCTGGTGTTTGTGGGTGAGTTTCGTGGTGTGGGAGCACTGCTGGCTATATATACTTTACTTTGCAAGAGGTTTGAAGCAAATCCATGGTGGCTGAGGGGACTTAGGGCCTAGCTGCAGAGCGCGCGCGGAGTGATTTGGGAAATTTGTGAAAAAGTGACTAAGTCCCCATTTTTGTACTTTTGCTCTTTGGCTGTTTGGGGGTCTTCTACTCGTTTTCTCCTGGGTTGACGGCTCTGGGGCCATTGCTGGGAAGCTCTAATACCGGATAAAAGTGTTTTGGACCAAATCCCAGGCGGAATTTTTTTTGTGTTTTTGATGACTTGCTTGCCTTTGAGGTGCTCTTAGGGGGGGTTCCGTCTGTTTGCGGGTGAGTTTCGTGGTCTGGGAGCACTGCTGGGACACTCTAATCTTGATTGCATTTGCTTTTCAGGAAATCCGTCGTGCCAACCCCGACTTATGGCCTAGCTACGCAGCGCGTTTGGACCGAAGGCCCAGAAATATTGCAAGTATGAGATTTTGCTTTTGGCCTGTTTGGGGGTGTTACGCTTCTTGGCGGGTGGGTTGCCGGGTCTTGGGGCATTCCTGGGAAGGTCTAATACCGGGTAGAAGTGGTTGGGACAAAATCCGCGCGGAAAAGGCTTTAGTTTTGGCACTTTTTGTAACTTAGGGTTCGTTAGGGTTAGCCCTAGCAGCAGGATTGCATGTGTTTCGGGGTGTTCTAGATTTTTCAAACTGAGTTCTGGGGTCTTAGAGCACTCGTGAGAATGTGTAATTTTGGTTGCAAGTCATTTGAAGAAAATCCATGGTGGGAAAGGGGGGATTTGGCATAGTTAAAGAAAGCCTTTGCCACTATTCTTAACTTAGGGTTCGTTAGGGTTAGCAGTATTTCTATTGCATGTGTTTGAGTGGGGGGGATTTCGAGTCTTGGAGCGATGCTGGCTATGGCTACTTTTGCTTGGTTGCTTGCAAGTGGTTTGAATGCAATCCACGGTGGGTAATGGGTAATTAGGGTACTTCGGCCTACTTTTACTTTCAAAGTAAGTTTTGTCACCAGTTTTCTGCTAGGCCTCGTTTTTTGAGATTTGATTGGGGGTCTTCTACATTTTTGCGACTGGCTTTAGTAAGGGTCTGGGTGGGAGCACTGCTAGGAAGATCTAATTTTGTTCTAAAACACAGTTTACAGTACACCTAGCTTGAGGGGCAAGATCCGATACATTAATTTGCCCATACTTATTTATCCTTCAAAAGGTGACTCAGAGTACGCACTTTCAAAAACATTGTACTGTCTACTAGGAAAAACAAATTGTGACTTTTTGCACTCCACAGCCTACATACCTTATATTTATTTATCAGTGGTGTTGTAATATTATATCACTTCCTGTTTTTCGTTGAATAATTACAGGCCGGGTTTCAGTCTCTGCAATGGGGAAAAAAGGATGGAGTCAGGCTTCACAGTAGCGAGCCACAATTCAGCATCAGGCAGGCAGTGGACAGGGTGTCTTCTGGTGACCAACATCGATGGACGAAGCGTCGGCTGCAATGGAGGAGTGCCGCTAATAGGAGGATTTTTTTTCTGCGGGCAACTTACTTACCACTTCCAACAGGACCACTACAACCACATAGATACAGTATCCCTTGCCTTTTTCTCTGACTGTGACTGCATTTCTTGGCTCTCTCTCTGCTTCTACATTGATCCCTTAACACATCACTTAGTCCACTCCACTATCACATCTGCACCACACATAGTCATTTGTAAGTGCTCCTGCGTAATTCGCAAGTCGCAGCACGCCCCAGGCCGTAGAGGACTGGGATGGCCCCAATGATGAAGCATGTCACCAAGGGGCAACCCTGGTGAGTGAGGGGACACCTAGAAAAAAAGCAATTTCTCCTTTTCTATCTACTATACCTTCTGTCAGGTTACGCAGCCCCTAAGCGCCTACCGTACTATGAAACTACATTTCCCATGAGTAGGCGGGAGACTTGCAGACTATTTAGTGAGACTATATGAGAGTACCCTTGTATGTTAGGACAGCACTTCACTGATGCCTGTCTTGTCTTCTGTTACAGGTATCCTTTCCCTGCTGACCCTACCTTTACCCATCCCACATTTTTTATTTTAGTTTGTTATTTTTCTCCCCCGCCTAATGCCTCGAACACCCTGTGTTTACACTTCTGGGTGTTGGTGACATTTGGAGGTGGAACCATATTTGCATCGACTGGATCACGGGGAGTAAACCTGACACCTTCCAGACCAACCCCATTGAGTGTTGTTGTGAATGGATTTATAGTGACCAGCAAGGCTCTCAGGTATCTGGCTACAGAGACCTTATGTTGAATATAGTTATCAATATTTCCACCCACGCCCTGTACTGTCGCATTCTTTCTTCCACAGTTGTCGAAAGTACTAATTACTTTTAACTGACATGCATGCAGTTACAGTAGTGTATGCACTTTCAAAGATTGATGGATAGGTTTGTACCCAAAGATTTGTTTATGTTCACAATTGTTCGTCCATGCTGTGCTACTTTTTCTTGTCTCCCAAAACCTTTCCCAAAAACCCCCGTACCCATCCATTTTTCAAACCCTAACCCTCTTCCCCCGGGCTGTGTGGTTTTGATTGATGTGTGACTAAATTACAGCAATAAATCCACACACTTGCTGGGGAGGATAAGGTGATAGCAACAGGCTGGTGAAGAAATCCGAGGATATATTCTTACTCTGCTTGACAAAGACCCATGGCTAATGTCAAAGAACTTCAACCGAATTAGTTATACTTTAACATTTGTTAGGCTACAACGTGGCACTGTTCTAGTGTACTTCTGTCACCTGCTATATTCTGTATTGTACCTTTGTATTGCTCAGGAGGACAAACCAGATTTCATTTTCTTTTTTTCATAGGCAAGCAACTGCCACTGTGTCACACCACTAGTACCACCGCTATGAGGAAATTTTATCCGCCCAGGATTGCCAACCTTATTTGCTGTTTCCCGTGGAGCCAGCCCTGGGCCTAGCCCTACTTGCAAACAGAAATTACAGGTAAGATAGGCGTTTGGTTGGAGGTAGTATAATGGAGTATTAGGAGAGACGAGAGATTTGATTGACGGTAGTACTACTAAAGTCCTAGGACTATTCAGGAAAACAAACTTACTGTTATGTTAAACCCCCACCCACCAGACTCAAAAGCAGTAAAAAACAGGTATGGTCAGATAAAGTTTCAAAAAGTATATTTTTATAGCCCTAACAAAAGAATCTCCCGCAAGACCCTCCCTAACCCCAACGATTGTCCTTCAAAAGTCCCCAAAAATCACAACTCCCAATTCCCACCCCCCAAAAGTCTCTAAAAAAGGGGCAAGGGACACTATGGCAGGGTGCTGTTGGAATTAGCAGCCAGGGCATCATGCTCCTTGCGGAGGGTGGCAAGTTCGAAGCGGAGGCCCTCCACCACGTTCTTATAATTATGGACCTCCTGCTCCAGGTAGGACAGTCTGAGGGATAAGCGGCGCCGGTGTGCCTTGCAAATCCTGTGAGGGGCAGCTGCTTTCTTTGCTGCTGGGCGGTGGCGTTTGGCTTTGGTAGCCCGGCTCCGTACCGCTGGAGCACTGCGCTGGCTGGCAGCCCGCACGGAGGAGGAGGCAGCTGTCCCAGTGGACGTTGTTGTTGTTCCAGACTGCGTCTCCTCCTCCTCCAGGGCCACCAGCCGCCGATATTCAGCAACAGTGGCATCCAGCCTCCGTTGCCGGGCCATTCGAGCCTGCTCCTTCCTCCTTGATGGTGTCTTGGATTTGGAAGGAGCAACTACATGAAAAAAGAAAGACATAGTCTGTAACCAATGCTCCTTAAGATTAACACAAAATGATTGAGCAGAAAGTTGTCACAGTACAAGTAGCAAATTGAAAGCACAGTGCATAACTATTGAGGACAGTATCTATGTAACCTCCGACTTCTTCATCCTTGCTCTAACATTAGTGGGAGTTTAAGGAACAAATTCTACGAGCACTATGGACTTCTATTACAGTCGACTATGACAGTACACCACTCTTATTCTTCTTCTTCTCTCTTGTTTAGGAAAATTGGTACGTTATCTTATGCAAGCCGGCATAATGCCAGCGCAGTGAACTTGCACCCGAGAAAAACAGACGCACACCATGGTGAGTGAGACAGACTTGCGTTACTGTACCGGTCCAGTACATGCAGGTGGTGAAGCTCTTACTTTTCTATTACGGGTGGCACTGAGAATACTCTGTTAAAAGGGCTACTGCTTAATTAATTTAGCTTTCACCCTACAGTGCAAATGAGTATTAGAAAAGGAAAATGAAGAAGCTAAATTATCTGATTATCTATCACTTCACATGGGATGTATTTGATGACATATGGGATGACTTTAGGTGCTTTGCTTATTATTGAGTGAACAGTGATACCCCCACACATGAATGACGTACTACTACTAAACTAAAGTTATTAAGGGAGGTAGGGAGTGCCCACCGTAATAACTGGATATATGCTGTGCTTGCAGTTGCAATACAAACTACTGCTACTATTCATGGTAGTCTTTGGACAACGTTACAACTTCTTTTCCTTGCCTTTCCTACACTGGAACGGACGTGCGGGTGCGGTGTTACATGCTCTTCAAAGTAACACTTAGTTCATCCAGTGACCGTCTACTCTCTCTAGATTCACATATGCTATCTAAGAGTCAGATAGTACCATGAATGATCCAGGCATCCATCCATTCAAAGTATATTGCACACATACAGTTTCTGTCTCACCCACCCAGGCTGTTCTCCTTCCACCCATCCTTGCTTCATCATTCACCCAGCCATGCACCATACCATTTTCTTACCTTCCCAGCCACCTCGGGGACCAAGCAAACACATATCATTCTTCTTTGCCAGTCATCATTACATTTCTCGTGCTTCCACACTTACTTACACCCTTCTTTCGCTTTTCGTTCATCCCATCCATCAAGTTCACCTCAGATCTGATTGGGATTCTTCTCGCCAAAAACTTCACAGCTAAGTCGAAGTACATTTATAGGAGGCTACTACCTGCTTTTTTTATAATACACCCGTGCAGAAAGCACACTCTGCAGTCTTCAATCTCAATGACTAAGGAATGTATAGCTTACCTCTGCCCGCCACCACCGTGTGAACCCTCACAGGCATGTCCTTTTCCGGCACTTGCACCGCCTCCTCCCCAGAGTTGTCCTCCTCGTCCAATGCCACCACCTCCGCGCTGGCCCCGTCTCCAGATGTTCCACCTACAAAGTACATTTAATAATGTTAGAATACACCACTCACTACTATATAATATTTGGTCTAGGAGGAAGAAAGAAATGTGAAAAAAAGTGTACAATTTAATAATTTTTGACTGTGTACTCTAGAGTAAAAATGTCCCTTTTTCCAGGGAAGGCTGTTGTCTTGCTGCACTTTTTGGCACAACTGATGAATGTTTGCTTTTTACTTTTTAACACGCACCACTTTTTCTCCTAACAGACAGAACCTTGACTTCTAAGAACACGAGCAGGATCAAGTTCAAACCAGGTGAGAGCTCGGCTCGACCACAAGAAATGTGTCCAATTAATCGTCAGCACTAAGCACTTTTCCATTTTCAGTTACACGTTCACTTTTATGACAAACTTGAATTTAATAAATGTGTTTACTTTTAATAAAGCTTTTAAACTTAAATAGACTCTGTGGTTTTTGGTCCTCCAGACTAGAGTGGATGAGCTAAAGGTTTTCGAATTTTTGCAAGCATGAGTCCGTGCCTCTGCCATCGGTGACTTTGGGAGCTAAATGACTCTGCCACACTATCTAGTCAGTAAGGAGATTGGGGGTTCAACTACAAAGTCTGTTATCACTGAGGTATGTGGAAAGTCTAACAGTTACAGCACCTATTATAATTGATAAGCTAAGCGATGCATTATTTAGTGTCCATAGTTCTGTTTGTGCAGATTTGTCCCTGCAACAGTAGTAGAATGGATTGTCCTATCCAAACCAAAAGTAAAGTAGTATCTTATTATTTCTTGGTGGTGGTCATTCACCTTTTTATTGTTGGCAATGGTCAAAGCATAAACATTTAGAATACTTGAAAAGACATTATGGACAATCCCAGAGGACTACACTCAGTGCATAGAGCTATTGCTGACTAGAATGGGAGTCCAATGGAAATGCCAAATGTGCAATCTTAGTTAGCTACACAGACAGACTAATAAGAATAATCTAGTAATACCACACGGAGTCATAGGGATAAGAATTTAGATCCTGTCTACAAGAAGATCAAAGACGATTTAGAAAAAATCGAATGAGGAACGCTAGGAAAAAATAAGTACTCTATATTAAAATTAAAACTTACTGGGGCCAGCAAAGGAGCCCTCGACTGCCCGGTCCTGGCCTGCATCGACAACAGCACCCTCCTCCTCCTCCTCCTGTGTCCTCCTCTTGCCCCTGGGGGAAGCTGATGTACAACATGAAAGAAAGAAAAACAGAAAACATGGATGATATTTATTTCTCAACCAAATCAAACATTTAAAAAAGAACTAACAAAGTAACAAAATATTTTTGCGAAATAGCAAATAGGGAACGACTCCACGGGATATATTATTGACCAATCTCATGTGGTCGACTACGTCATTACTTTAGTATTGCTTGATTTGCGGACCGTCGAATTGGAAACTACCCTATGTAACTCACTAAACAAAGTACTAAAAAGGTTTGCCTAGGATTGGCAGGCAGCAGTCCGCAGCACGCAAAGTGACAGCCAAAGTCCATCGTGATTGAAGATCAGCGACAACACTAAAGTTTCCTACTACATTCACCAGTCATTAAAATACTCAAACTATTAATCCACCACCACTATTTCTTCTTATCGCCATGTGTACAAAGGAAGGACTGGACTTGAGTCTGTAGGGGCTGATTTATAAGGCCCTTGGGGCTCTTTTGCTCCATTGTTGCGTGACTTTTGTGACGCAGCGACAGCACAAAAGAGGCGCAATGGTGCGGCGTATATTAACAACGTGACGCATCTGGGAGATGCATCACGTTGTAAAGCCCTGCGCCAATAGGGGTGTTCCGGCGCAAGGGAGGGCGTTCCTGCGCAGGAACGCATCCTAAAAGTGGCTGAGGGAAATCTACAAGATTTCAATCAGTCACTTTGAGGACAATGATGCGTGACTCAAACCCTGCGCCTGCTTGAAGCAGACGTACGGCTTGACGCAGCATTGGGGAGATAGGGCACCCCAGAGAATTGATGGAGCTGCACCATCGTTGCGACGCAACTCCAGCAATGCGCCACCTTTACGGCACAGATGCGTAACGCTTTGGTGACGTTTTGGGCCCATGGCGCGCCGCATTGTAATACGGCGCACCATGGGTGATGGTGGCGTGACGCACAATTACTGGCGCATCCCTGCAACTTTGCAGGGATGCGCCGGTAATTAAAAATCTGAACCTTAGTGTGTAGCATTGCGCAGTTCTTTCAACTACACTCATACATAATTTCACAGGCCAATGAAATGAACACAAAATCTAAAACAAATAAGCATAGTAGCAACACTACTGAGAAGGAGAGCAGTGTACCTGAAATGCACAGAAGATTTTGAAATAAAATGTACCTACAATGTAATGAGCAGCATTATTGCTCTTGGTAAAAAACAAAAATTTGCAATATAATAACACAGCAGGAGAAAACATAGTAGTAAAGACATAGCTACTACTACTCACCAAGCCCGGGGATCTCAAGGCCAAGGAGGTCGAGCAGATCTCGCTCACGGGTCAGGACATCCGTCCAGCGGTGGGTGGCCTGGTTGTAGGTGCGCCAGACCCGAGAGTGGTGGTAAATGGCCTGGCACACCTTCTCCCACCGCTTCCGGCGCTCCCGGGCCCCGTACCCGGCACTGATCTTGCCGCCTCCCATGATGGTCCTGGGGAGGCGGCGCTGAACATAAAAAATGAGTTGGGCCACCTCCTCCGGGGTAAAGATCTCCCGTGGCATCACTAGCTCCCCCCTCAAACGCCCGCACGGGAGCCGGACACGGGGTGCGGGACCCTTCCCCTTCTCGGGATGCTTCCCGGCTCCCTTCACCATGGTCTGGGCGGAAAGGAATAAAGAAAATAGAATAGGGAAGAGAAGAAAAGAAAAGAGTTTACAAAAGTAGTTTAAAATTAACCAAAAGTAGCAGTAAACACAAAAATATAGGGCTAGAAAAATAGACGGATAGATAATAAGTAAAATAGATAAAAAAAAACTTCAAACAAGCAAAGGATGGCAGAGATTGACAGAGGATACAAAGACCATGCCCAGAACCATAGCAATGAATGAGAAACAAGATGGCCGCGCCCGTTCACGACCGCGCGGGTAAGTTCGCGCGAGATTTTCCTTGCGAACACGCGCGAGACTGTACTGGCAAACCGCGGACTTTGCGAGATTACACTTCGCGCCCGGAAACGGAAATACGTCAGGCAAACAAGATGGCTGCGCCCTTGAACGACCGCGATGGTAACTTCGCGTCTTGCGCTACGAGCGGCTCGCAAAAACGCACAAAACCTTGCCAACTAACACGCCGCAAAAAAAACAAATTGCATATTCGCACGAATTTGCGGCTTCCGAATCCGATCTTGCGCGTGTTCGCACCCCGCGAACCCCGCGAAATTGCAGAAAAACGAGTTTTTCAAAAGTGAAAGCACTCGGCAGGGGCAAGAGTTCAAACTCATCATTAGTAACAATTCCCGGTAGTGCTTCCTGACTGGGGCCCCTCCAGAATTCAGTTGCTAGTTGCAACAATTGTATGACCCTGCTCTGACCCTCACAGCAGGCTCATACAATAGCTACAAGTAGGCCACAAAGAAGGTCCTGGGGAAAAAAAATGCACTGCAACAGAAAGCAAAATTACAGATAAGGAAGCAGGTGCCAGACTGGAATTTTAAAACAGTGACACATTAATAAACTAACCCCAAATTAATTCATCTGAGTTGAAGCAGGGATGGTGTGCTTGCTTTTCCCCCCCATAATCTACAGTAATGATGAACCAGAGGGTGGCATTGATGTAACAGAGGGTTGCAGTGGTGAAACAGAGGGTGCTGGGAACCTGTGATGATGAACCAGACGTAGAAACAACATAATTCGCGACCGTTGCGCGACGAAATGTAAGTTCGCAATTGCGAACTGGTACGAAACCCTCGCGAACTGGCAGAAATCCTTGCGAACACAAAAAAAAAAAAAATCCGCAAATTCGCAAGAATTCGCGGATTTTGCGGATTGCGAGTTCAAAAATCCGCAAATTCGCGAACGCGAGATCCGCAAAATTCGCCCATGCTTACCTGCTGGTGTGTGACCACCTCTAATCCCTTGAAGGATTCGTATACCGCCGAGACTTTATCTACAAAGAACTGGCCCAAAATATTGCAAAACTCTGAGCTCATTTCTATGGGCATAGAGTTGTTTGCGCTAGTTAATTTTCTGACTGTGGGAAGAGTTCTTTGCTGGAATTTTTTGCATCTTCTATTTTTTGCGTAAAGTATTTGCTTTTTTCAGTCAATATTAATTTTTTGTAATGGCTAGTGAGGTTTTGTATTCCTCCTTTGGTCCTAGTTCGTATGCTGATCTCCATCTTTTTTCAAGCTTTCTGCAACGCTGTTTTTGTATTTTTAGTGCATGCGAGAACCAAGGTTGATATGAAGTCATCCTCCTCGATGGTTTATTTTTATAAGGGACTGCTATTTCCGTGGCTGCGTGTATCCAGTTCATAATTTGGTTTGTAGCTGTATTGCAGTCTTTGTCCAGATCTGGGATAGTTCCTCTTAGTTTTCGACCAATCAAGGTAGGTAGACTGTTTGCGGCAAGGCGCAGACGTCTCTGCGTCTTTCCCTACTTCTAGTGTAAATATTATTGCCTTGTGGTCAGACCAAGGAACTGGTAAAATCTCAAGTGCCCGGATGTACTTGTTGGACGTAAAAATCCCATCAAGTTTGCGCCCTGCCTCATGTGTATTTTGTTTCACTATTTGCTCTATCTCTAGGTTTGCTAGAGCATCTGACAGCTGTGTAACTCTTGAGTGTGCACCATTCTCTAGGGGTAGATTAAAATCGCCTAGGATTCTAAAATCAGCGTTCTTCACACTATTTTCTAAAAACGGCTCAAAAGTTGAGTTAGGGGTGTTTTAGCCTTCGGAGGTCTATAGATCAAAAGGCCTCTGAAAGTGTCATTGTTGGAGATATTTATTTGAAAATGTAATATCTCACAGTCTGGGCTGCTGCTCTGATTTATACCCTTGGTTCTTAACTCGTTCCTATATACTATGGCCAGCCCACCCCCTTGCTTTCCCTTCCTATCGGCTCTAGTAATAGAATAGCCCTCTGGAATTGCTAATGATAGATCGATGTCTGAGGCTTCATCCGCCCAAGACTCCTTGATGAAGAGCAGAGCAAGATTTTTTGTTTCTACCAGCACTGCCGTCTCTAAATTGTGTTTAATAAGGGACCGTGCATTAATTAAACCTGCCCTAATGATCTTGTTGGCTGGCCTGGCCTTATCTACGCACTGGGTGATAGGTGTATTGGCCTGTGGCATGACCCCTTACACTACACAAAACCACTGGCCTACCAAGAACCCAAAACACTACCCCCAGCAAAATCCCCAAAACTACACAAGCACTACTGCACTACCCCCTACACTAGCCAAACACCACTGCACTACCCTAAACCCTAAAACCCTACCCCCGGCATTACCCCATACACTACAGAAAAAGAACTGCACTACCCTAAACCCTAAAACACTACCCCCAGCATGACTCCCTCGACAACACAAACACAACTGCACTACCCTAAACTAGGGGTGGGCGGCCAGCTACGCTCCGTGCACGGAGTGTGCGTAGTGCCGCCTACTCCGCATTTTGCGGAGCGGGCGTAGCCAGGCGGCACTACGCACGCTCCGCAGACGGAGCGTAGCTGGCCGCCACCCGCCTCCCTCCCGCCCTCCCTAAATACTTTCAATTAAACGAGTAAAATAATTAAAACGCACTTACCTTGCCCGCCGCTGCCCACCGCGTCCCCGGGGCTCGCTATCTGCAGTCTTCCGTCTTGTTTACTAATGCGCATGCGCGGGCGGCAGCGCATGCGCATTTTCTCGTGAGAAATGCGCATGCGCGGCCGCCCGCGCATGCGCATTAGTAAACAAGACGGAAGACTGCAGATAGCGAGCCCCGGGGACGCGGCGGGCAGCGGCGGGCAAGGTAAGTGCGTTTTAATTATTTTACTTGTTTAATTGAAAGTATTTAGGGAGGGAGGCGGGTGGCGGGGCTGGCGGCCAGTGGTGTTTGCGTAGTGGGGCTACGCGGAGTGCGGAGGTGGGCGTAGTTTCTCGCCCACTTCGCGTAGCTCCGCGAATCCCCACTATGCCCACTACGCCCAGGACTACCCTAAACCCTAAAATACTAACCCCAGCACGACGCCCTACACTGCACAAACACCACTGCATTACCCTAAACAATAAAACACTACCCCAGCACGACTCCCTGTGCCACACAACCACCACTGCACTACCAACTCAAACCCTAAAACACTACCCCCAGCAAGACCCCGTACACTACCCAAACACCAATGCGCTACCCTAAACCCTAAATCACTACCCCCACCACTACCCTCTGTACTACAAAACCACCACTGCACTTCCCTAAAACACTACCCCAGCATGACCGCTTACACCACACAAACACCACTGCACTACCCTAAACCCTAAAAAACTACCCCAGCATGTCCCCTATACTACACAAACACCACTGCACTACCCCAAAGCCTAAAACACTTCCCCCAGCCGTACCCCTAACACTACCCAAACACCACTGTGCTACCCTAAACCCTAAAACACTACCCCAAGCACAACCCTCTACACTACCCAAACACCACTGCATTACCCCCTACACTGTCAAACAAGCATTTGCAATGCGATAGGTCTTGCATTAGGAAGGTTTGAGCTATTGGTATTGTAAATGACAAATTTGTTATTTATGTTTTGTTTTTGAAACTAGCGAAATTAATAGCGTTGTCACTTACAATGCCAATAGTTATAACTTTCGCAAATGTGACACCTATAGCATTTGTAATGTAATATGTGTTGTATTTAATTGACTTACATGTATTGGTATTACAAATAACAATGGATTCTAATTTTCTTTCAATAATTAATACTTAAATAAAAGTTATTGTAATTTATAATGGCAATAGCTTAAAGTTTTGTAAATAACTTTTGTGAAGATTATGTTCAGTGTATTTTATTGTGACGAAAATCCAAGAACAGAAGTGAAATATTAACATCTTTTTGTTACATTTGTAATAAAGCTTGAAACATTGAGAGAACATATTTGAACCAGGCGTTGTTGAATGTTTGCACAGATTGATACTGTGGTGGCGCTGAGTGATGTTGTGATGGCAAACGAGTGATGATGTATTGTTCAGTGATGCTGTGGTAGCGCATAGTGATGTTGTGGTGCTCCTGAGTGACGCTGTGGTGGTGCTGAGTGATGCTGTATGCTATGCTATGTTTTGTTTTGCTATACTATGTCTTGTTTTGTTATGCTATGCTATGTTTTGCTATCCTATGCTTTGATTTGTTATGCTACGCTATGCTGTGTTTTGGTATGCTATGCTATGCTATGTTTTGCTATGCTATGTTTTGTTATGCTATGCTATGTTTTGTTATGCTATGCTATGTTTTGTTATGCTATGCTATGTTTTGTTATGCTATGCTATGTTTTGTTGTGTTTTGCTATGCTATACTTTGTTATGCTATGCTATGCTTTGTTTTGCTATGCTATGTTTTGTTATGCTGTGCTATGCTTTGTTATGCTATGTTTTGTTATGCTATGCAATGCTACGCTTTGTTTTGTTATGCTATGTTGTGTTTTGTTATGCTATGCTATGTTTTGTTGTGTTTTGTTATGCTATGCTATGTTTTGTTATGCTATGTCTTGCTATGCTATGCTTTATTTTGTTATGTTATGCTATGTTTTGTTATGTTATGCTATGTTTTGTTCTGCTATGTTTTGTTGTGTGTTGTTATGCTATGTTTTGTTATACTATGCTATGGTTTTTTTGCTATGCTTTGTTATGTTATGCTATGCTTTGTATTGTTATGCTATGTTTTGTTATGCTATGTTTTGTTGTGTTTTGTTATGCTATGCTATGCTTTGTTGTGGTTTGCTATGCTATGTTTTATTTTGTAATGCTATGTTTTGTTATGCTATTCTATGATGTGTTTTGTTATGCTATGTTTTGTTATGCTATGCTGTTGAGGGTGTGTGAGTGTGTGTGAGAGTGAGTGAGGGTGAGTGAGGGTTGAGGGTGTGTGAGGGTGAGAGGATTGTGAGTGTGAGGCTGTGAGGGTGTGTGAGGGTGAGGGTGAGGGGTTGTGAGGGTGAGGGTGTGAGGGTGTGAGGGTGATGGGGTGTGAGGGTGTGAGGGTGAGGGGGTGTGAGAGTGAGGGGATGTGAGTGTGTGAGGGTGAGTGAGGGTGTGTGAGCGTGAGAGGGTGAGGGAGTGTGAGGGTGAGGGGGGTGAGGGTGTGTGAGGGTGATGGGGTGTGAGGGTGAGGGGGTGTGAGGGTGAGTGAGGGTGTGTGAGGGTGAGAGGGTGAGTGAGGGTGTGGGGTTGTGAGGGTGTGGGATTGTGAGGGTGAGAAGGTGTGAGGTGATTGAGGGTGTGTGAGGGTGTGAGAGGGTGAGGGTGTGTGGTCAGGACAATAGCAGGAGCCTGGATAACAGTTGAGGATTAGCATAAACAAAATAATTCAACGCTACATACATGTTTGTGTGTGCTCTCGTAGGTGTCCATGAGTGCATGGGAGTGGGTATGTTAGTGTGCCCACTCGGATCAAATGCTTTCCCTTGGATAGTAATTCTTAGCAAACTTGTGGCCATCCATGGCATGATGTCCTCTACCTACTCCCACTGTAATGATGGCCCTGGCACAAAGATGGCAGTTTTTTGCAACCTGTGGGCATCCATGACACAATGCCTACCCCTGGTACAATGTTGTCTGTAGCAGAATAGTGGCTTGTCTTTTAAACTTGAGCTAGAATGGTGGTACTTCTTGATATACTGTGGGCAATGTGTGGTAATCCATGGCCCATTCTGAAATAATCCTTTTCTCTGCTTCAAGGTGGTAATACCGGGCATAATGTTGCAGTCAATAGGTTTAAGGTAGCGTGGCACTTGTGTAAATATTTTTTAATGCACTTAATAGTAAGCATAATCCAAGAAGCCAGAAACATGTGAATGAACACAGGTAGCATGCACACCATTATACACGCTCAGCCAACTCTCTTTCAAAATGCCAGGACATATATTGTTTTGTTAATGTGTGTTATGGAGAGAGGGACAGGTAAAACTAAACCTAAACCTAATGTGTGTGCAAGTGCTTGTTGCTGATAGTTGTGCTGGCATTAGTTATGATGGAGTCAAACTGCTAGAAATATATCTATATTAAGTAAAACACCAACTAATCAGCCTTACAATACAGTGCAGACTTTACAAACAAGCATTGGCTGCGCGGACGGCCCGCAAAGGAATAATTTAAAAAAACAAGCATGGGATGAATAAAAACGCAGTAGTGAGGATTGGAGGTGAGTGTGACAAAACTCTGCAACTTGTTCCGCCTCCGGTGAGGTCTATGGGTACTAAAACGGCAACTGGCTCAGGCCTACTGGGGAATTGGTGTTGGGCCGCGGTATCACTCTCAGACAGCTTGGTGACTGCGTTGGTCAGTTCCAGAATCAGGAGGGGCAGAGTCAGCACAGTCTGCGAGGGATCAAAGCAAAGCATAGCGGATGTAGCATTGTAGCTAGCAAGTCGAGTGTTTTCAAGCTGAGTGTCCCTAGAGAGATGGCAACACAGCACCAGCATTTGTGGAGCAAGGCAACTGTAAACAAGCACGGTAGGCTTTCACTTTTGTCCAGAAAAAAAAGAGAAAGGTGCAGAGAACGCCGAACAAAACACGACTTCCCCGCGAAATAGATGCAAAAAAACCAAGCTCTCTGCATTGCTGTGGTGGTGGGGGGGGTGGGGGTGCGGGAGCGCATTCCTTTGAAGTCTCATGGGGGGGGGCTGGGCAGCGGCTTGGGAGCTGATTCCCTTGAAGTCTGATGCCGAGACTCAGACAAATGGTGGTGTGCGAACAGCTTCCTTTGAAGTCTGATGCCAAGGCCCATGCTGTTTGATATACACGCGCCTGCTTCACATGCCTGCCTCACATGAACTGTATGCAACCCGCAGCTGGGTAGACTTTTCGGACTGCTTACTATAATTTCGCCTATTCAATCCCTAACGGGATAGAATAGGCGAGACCAAAAAACAACTGCACTACCCTAAACCCTAAAACACTACCCACAGCATGACCTCCTACACTACACAAACACAACTGCACTACCCTAACCCCTAAAACACTACCCCCAGCATGACTCCCTACACTACCCAAACATCACTCCACTACCTTAAACCCTAAATCTACCCCCAGCATTAACCCCTACACTACCCAAACACCACTGTACTACCATATACCTTCAAACACTACCCCAGTACGACCCCCTACACTACACAAACACCCCTGCACTACCCTAAACCCTAAAACACTAACCCCAGCACAAAGCCCTACACTAACCAAACATCACTGCATTACCCTAAACCCTAAAACAATACCCCCACTACCCAAATACCACTGCTCTACCCAAACCTAAATCTACCCCAGCATGACCCCCTACACTACACATATTTATTCATAGGTATTAAGGACCCCCTGAGAATTAGATACAGTATATCCTGGGTCAGGGATAAAGCAACACATGATATTTAACAACCTAGGCAATTAATTCTTAACAATCGTAAAGTAAGAGACACGAGAAAGGAAATTATAGTTATATAATTTCCTTTCTCATGTCTCTTACTTTACGATTGTTAAGAATTAATTGCCTAGGTTGTTAAATTTCATGTGTCCCCTACACTACACAAACACCACTGCACTACCTAAACTCTAAATCACTACCCCCGGCACGACCCCCTACACTACACAAACACCACTGCACTACCCCAAACCCTAGAAAAATACCCCGCCATGACCCCTAACACTATCCAAACATCACTGCACTACCATAAACCCTAAAGCACTACCCCCAGTATGACCCCCCTACACTACCCAAACACTACTGGACTACTCTAAACCCTAAAACACTACCCCCAGTATGACCCCTAAACTACTCGAACACCACTGCACTAGCCTAAACCCTAATGCACTACCCCCAGCACGACCCCCTACACTACCTGAGCACCACTGCACTACCCTAAACCCTAAAACACTTCCCCAGCATGACCCTTAAACTACCTCAACACCACTGCACTACCCTAAAACCTAAAACACTACACACAGCATGACTCCCTACACTACCCAAACATCAGAGCACTACATTAAACCCTAAATCTATCCCCAGCATGAACCCCTACACTACCCAAACACCACTGCACTACCATATACCTTCAAACATTACCCCAGTACGACCTCCTACACTAGACAAACACCACTGCACTACCCTAAACCCTAAAACACTAACTCCAGCACAAGACCCTACACTAACCAAACATCACTGAATTACCCTAAACCCTAAAACACTACCCCCACTACCCCCGGCATGTCCCCCTACACTACCCAAATACCACTGCTCTACCCTAAACCTAAATCTACCCCAGTATGACACCCTATACTACACAAACACCACTGCACTACCCTAAAACACTATCCCAGCAATGTCCCCCTACACAACACACACCCAACTGCACTACCCTTAACTCCAAAACACAACTTCCTACACTACACAAACACCATTGCACTACTCTAAACCCTAAAACACTACACCCAGCACAACCCCCTACACTACACAAACACCACTGTACTACCCTAAACCATAAAACACTACCCCCAGCACGGCCCACTATACTACCCGAACACCACTGCACTATTCCAAACCCGAAAACTAAACCCCCAGCACGACCCCCTACATTACTCAAACACCACTGCACTACCATAAACCCTCAAACACTACAACACCACAGCTCCCTACACTACACAAACACCACTGTACTACTCTAAACCCTAAAACACTACTCCCAGCATGACCCTTTATACTACACAAACACCACTGCACTACCCTAACCCCTAAAACACTACCCCCAGCATGACCCTCTGCACTATCCAAAAATCACAGACTACCCTAAAGCCTAAAACACTTCCCCCAGCATGACCCACTACACTACCCGAACAACACTGCACTTTTCTTCCGACCAAGCGTGATCGGGAATGGCCACGTAGAGTGTGAGCTCCGTTATCGGTGAGATCAAACACCTATCCTGAAAGACTATCCTGCAGTCCTGCATACAACCCCTTGTGCCGTAACGGTAGCAGAGCCCGGGCCGCCTTCCCCGGTGTCTGTGGCGGGTTGGATTGCGGAGCTGCGTCCGCTGCTTGAGGCGTACCCTGCCTAGTCCTTAAAGCCGGGGCCCACAGTGTCGGCTCCGGCCCAGTGGTAACGAATTCTGACCCGCCCTGATGGTGGTGCCGTGGCCGCTAACGGTGCCCGCCCTCTGCTGCCTGAAAAGCCCGACTCTGGGCTGTGTGCTGCAACACTCAACCAACTGACGGCGATAAAGAACTGAGGAGGTGGCGGTGTTGATGTGGCGGCTGCCGTTACGGCAGTTCTTTTTGAAATGATGGCCGCGGAGTTGGGGGGGAGGTCAAGTGCACCCTGTGAAACTATTAATTCCCCCACCCCTTCTTTTACCCCAGTGGGGACCAGCTAAATTGTGTAAGGCTGAGGCACAATTTACATCAGTGCAGGCGACATATGGAGTGGAGCACGAGACTCGGCAGGGTGAGGGAGAGATTGGCCCTCCAGCAGTGTAGTGGTGCAGCGGGCCTGTAGGACAACTCGGCGCTGGACCCACTTGGGGCATAGCTTTGTGGTCGGCCTGGACGACTGAGGTGCAGAGAGCTCTCCCGCCTTCCCACTTTCTTTTCTCCTGGGCCTGATTGTTTGCGCAGCCGGCTGTTGAGACTGGTACTTTGAGTGCACCAACAATTGCCCGATTGGAAGATGCAGTGTGCTCAGGACTAGTGGCGGTGAGTTAGAGGCGGTCCCTGACACTACCAGTTTAGTAGCAAGACAGTCTGAGCCCACTGCGCCGCACCTGTGGTGGCCCTCCCCGCATTGCGACACATTGTGAAAGGCTGAGACCGTGATAGTTCCAAACTGGACGGCACATTGAGGGTAAACTTGTTGCCACTAGACCTCTGCGACCATCCGGCTCAAGA
This sequence comes from Lissotriton vulgaris, assembly GCF_964263255.1. Lineage (NCBI taxonomy): Eukaryota > Metazoa > Chordata > Amphibia > Caudata > Salamandridae > Lissotriton > Lissotriton vulgaris. The sequence goes on from NC_141685.1 coordinate 869,237,690, forward strand.
ATAGGCACGCTGTGCAAGTCGTATCAACTCTTGAACCTAGCTGCTGGCCCTCAACTGAATACTGCTGCTTACGAGATGGAACTGGTGAAAGTCCCTGGGCCCAATAACACGAAATCGGTCCAGGCTAATATACTGGATTGTTACATGATCACTAAGGACACGCAAAGGGGAAGGCTCTCTGAAGAGACGGTGAAAGGGATCCCGACCGAGGACGAACCTGAGCTCTCCCTGAAAGACGTCATGGATGCTATTACAGGGGTTAAAACCTCACTGGAACACAAAATGGACTCCATGGCCATTGATATTAATTTGATCAGGGCAGATATGGGGAAACCTAATGAGAAGGTGTAGTAGGTTGAGGTCATAGCTTCCAGCCTTGAAGAGGACGTCTCACAGCTACAAAAGGAGGTCTGGGAGTTGCGGGACTCCCGCAATTCCGTCAACCTCAAACTAGTTGATTATGAGGGCCGCCGCAACAATCTTCGCATCTTTGGTTTGCCTGAAAAGTCAGAGGGACAAGCCCCTGACCTATCCATGGAAGATCTCATCCTCAAGCACCTGAAACCGAAGGGCCTCAGTACGTTTTTTGTCATAGAACAGGCGCACAGGGTCCCGGGCGGCCATCGCAGACCGGGCGCTTCCCCGCAGTCTATTTTGGCCTGAGTCCTTAACTACCGAGACAGAGACGCTATCCTCCAGAGCTCGAGGGCCAACGCCCTACTCAAGTATGAAAATGCTACCATCTCCCTTTTCCCAGATTTCACGCAGAGAGTGCAAAAGCAAAGGAGATACTTTCTGTTAGTGAAGCGAGATCTAAGGGAAAGAGGCATGAAATACTCAACGTTGTTCCCTGCCAGTCTCAGGGCCGAGCATGGTTTTTTGATCAGCCGGAGGCGGTAATGGAGTGGCTCGAATACCGGGGTACTCAGGCCCCTGATGACAGAGGAGACGACGGCAAAGTGGACACTCAGCCATCCTGAAATTGAGGCCAGTTCAACGCTTGATCTGTTTAAGAGGGGGGCGGCGGTGGTTGGGGGGAATTGGATATTTCTGCTAGGGCAATAGGGGTACAAGGGGTTTGATACTGTGCTAAATTGACATTCCTCAGGACCAATGTTACATAAGACTTTTACCCCCTAAGTGTTTTTGTATTCTTTCTTTTGAATTTTTAGGGCAACAGGCACTCTGCGTTTTTCAGTGGGCTGTTTGAAGCCTAGTGGGCAGGGCAGCGGGGTGGGGGGGCTTTGGGGAGTGCAGTTTGTTTCACCTGTTGGGTAGTTTGTTGGATGCATCAGCACAATACATTTGACCGTTATACAACATGTGGAGGTTTGTCAACTTTGCCATGTAGATGATGGGGGGGTAGGGGAGTGAAGACTTTGAGTTGGAACGTTAATGGGTTGATGGACCAAATCAAACGAAGTGTGCTCCTTCAGTATCTCAAAAGGCAAGCGCCAGACATGGCCTTGCTTCAGGAGACACATCTCGTCGGAAACTCATGTAAAGCTCTGCACAGAATGGGGTACAAGTTGGTTGCACACTCAGGTTTCACGTCAGGCTCCAGGGGAGTGGGCATTTTGATCCGTAAGGCATTTCCTTTGGCAATTGTTTCCACCTGGGAGGATGAAAGGGGTAGATATGTTGGAGTCACAGGCCTTTGGGAGAGACACAACATAACCTTCCTATCAGTTTGTTTCTCCGGGCTGCAGGGTACAACATTTGCAGACTTGGGGAAACTCTTACTTAATCTTCCTGAGGGACCTTTAGTCCTGGAAGGCGACTTTAACGCAGTCATCTCTGAAATGGTGGACAGACATCCCCCGCGGGAAACGGGGCGGACGATGCGGTGGCTACCTGATTTTATGGATGTAATGGGCCTGGTCGAAGGCTGGAGACTGCTCCACCCTGATCAAAAGCAATTCACATTCAACTCGGGGGCGCACAATAGCCTCTCCCAATTAGATTATTGTTTAGTCCCCGCCGCACAAGCGTCCTACATAACTGAAGTCACACACTTGGCATGGGGCATTTCAGACCACTCTCCTCTGTGGGTCCACGTGATCATAACTCGGGGTACAGCGGGGAGGGTGGCCGCCATCAATCCGTGGCATCTGCGTAAACCTAAAATTTGCAAAGACCTCATTAAAATGCTGGATGAATACTTCACTAATAACAAGGGATCGGTGTCTTCTTCCCGGTCTCTGTGGGAGGCCTTTAAAATGGTTATTAGGGTCAGGCTCTGTCATTGATAGCGGGCTCAAAAAAGGAGTAGAATAGGGAAGTGGTGGACCTGGAGACTGACATAGGGGTGCCAGAGGGAGAGTTGGAACTGGGAGTGACACAGGCCAAACTTCATCGCTTGAGCCTCAAACAACATGACTATTAGGCATTAGTAACTGACAGGGCCAAGGCTCTTGGCAGAGAACAGCAGGGCAGGCTCTATGATCTGGGGGATAAGGCAGGGAAGCTTATTGCATGGCTAGACAAAAGAGACTAGGCTGGCCGCCTCGTCCCAGAGCTACTTACGGAGGAGGGAGTATCGCTTACGGACCCACAAGACATAGTGAATAGGTTTGCGGACCACTTTCAGACAGTTTACACTTCGGTCTCTCCTCAGTCGGAAGCCGACTCCCAGCTACTACTCTGAAACATACAGCTCCTGTGTCTTTCCCCGAGGATAGGGAGTTTATAGACAGTGCATTAACAGCGGACGAGATTGCCCAAGCCATCGGTTTCTTGAACTCACGGAAGGCGCAAAGCCCCAACGGGCTCCCTATTGAACTCTATAAGGTCAAACTTGATAAGTTGGCTCTTTACTTGATAGATGTGTATATCAAAACTAGAGACAAAGGGGCACTGCTTAGGGACCAGAAGTGGCAATGGTGGTAGTAATTCATAAGGAGGGCAAGATTAAAAGTAATTTAGCCTCATATAGGCCTATTTCCTTATTAAACACTTAACCGAAGATTTTGGATAAGCTCCTGTCGAACAGACTGGTAAAAATTGTCAGTGGTCTGGTCCACCCAGATCAGTCGGGCTTTATGCCCCACAGAAACACGGCCCTAAATCTGCACAGATTGCATGGGGTGATAGCCAGAGCACACACTCTATGGGAGCCAGCGGTAATTGCTTCACTCGATGCAACCATGGCTTTTGACACTATTGAATGGCCCTATTTGTGGGCGGTCTTGGCCAGGTTCGGATTCTGCCCCGAATTTATCAGTTGGGTACGTTTGCTTTATACTGTACCGCTTGCCCAAGTAGTAGTAAATAATAGGGTTTCAGCGCCATTTCTGCTCGGTCGGGGCACCCGACAGGGCTACCCAATGTCCCCCTTCCTTATCTTGCTGAAGCCATCTTGGATTTTGATACCAAATGATTGTAGCTTCAGGCCCTCTTAACTTAGCCTTTGTCTGTATTCTCCATCTTGGATAGTTCAGACCCTTTCACAGTCAGAGAAGTGCTGTCCTTGCATTTCTCTATGCCCAGACGAGATAAGTGACACACCGCTTGAAGTGACACACAGGTTGCACAATATAATTTTTAGCAAATAACAGATTTTGCAATATTACTCATCGCCTTGCTTATGTCGCAGTTTTGAATGGAAATATACCAGGCCATGACAGCTCGCATTTTGATTGACTGACCCCAATACTGCCCATTCAGATCACATGGTTAGCTACAGTATGTATGCATCAGATGTATCAGACCTTACAAGGAGATTTCTTGTTACAGTTCTGTGCCCATTGGCTGTGGGAATCATGGTGGACTGTGCTACATATAATACTTCTATTGTCATGTGTCATATGGGTGGTCCTGTGGTTTGAGTCTATAAAGTATACCAAACACAATAAATCTTTGGACATTCTAGCTTCTATGCTGACTGTCACCGTGTTGCACGTTAAATTGTATTTGTTGTGGCTAATAAATATGCCATATTCTGAGCTGACAAATACTGTGGTTGTGTCTGTCTTTCCTATCATTAATTATCCCTTGTATTTCAGACTCGCCTCCACATCTTGGTGGAGAATGCAGCCCCGGACTTCGTGGTGACATCGCTGGCCTCGGGCGGCTCGGCCGCGGGTTTCCTCTGGAGCCTGGAGTTTTGAGGTTCGATGACTTTGATTTTTCTCTGTGCATCTCTCTGCTTCGCTCCGTTGGATGCCGGTGGCCGGCCTGCTCGTGGGCGGCATTGTTCCTCTTGATTTCTGGTTCCTGCTCTGTTCCTCTGATCTTTTTCTCAGCTCGGTTTTTGTGGTATTTCATCTTGGCTCTGCCCTGTTTGTCTGGCTGGTCCCTGTGATATGTCGTGGATTGGGACGATGTTGGTGTGTGTTTTTCTCTGCCTCTTTCTGGTGGCTGTTATTATTTATTTTTTGTTTTGCCACCACTCTGTTGATGACTGCGTCCCTGATGCTCTGGTTTGAGTTGTGATTCTTCCTCTGATTCCCTTCTCGGCCGGTTCTGGACCTAGGGGTCCCTTCGTGGCTCTGGGCTCCTTTGTGATTTGCTGTTTTTCTCCTTGCATCCTAGTATTTGGCTCCGGTCGCTGTCCGACCCCAGTGTGACGGTGTGCCTCACAGAGTTCCATGCACGCAGTGACTCCCAGACGCCTACTCGTGTTGGCTTGTGGTCCGAGGGAAGGCGTACTACTGCAGATTCCTGTCTTACCAGTGAGAGTCCAGTCTGGGGTTGGACAGCTGCCACTGATTGCCTGGAGCAGAGGTCAGTGGGTTTGACGGACTTCGTGTACTGGAGGTGAGTGTTTATTTGAGGTTTTTGTCCTCTGATTTTGGTTGAGCAGGGGGGCCTTCTCCTTTCATGGGTTTCCTGTGAGCTCCCATTGTGGGTTGTAGCAGTTTGCTCCCCGTGTTTCTGGTGGCGCCTGGCGTGGTTCCTCTGCCCTGCTGGATCTGGGGCCAGGTACGCAAGCGTGGTTCTGTTGTTGTTCTGATCGTGTTTCTGGTGCTCTGATGGTCTGGGTCTCTTTCCCCCGGCCACTGCCGTTTGGTGTCTGTGCCTTGGGGTTGACCTCGGCACATACAGGAGGGTGTCTTGATTGCTCTATGCCTCATTTACATATGTATGAAGTGATATGTGCCTTGCTTAGCATTCTGGTGTAAATACGCTTAGTGACTGACTTAATTGACTCGACTGACTCAACTGTGACTGTTCCTGACACTCCGATTTACCCAAATATGCTGGCTGGCTGCCATAGTACGAATAGATTGACACTGTGTTAATCAGTTGTCTGCTCTGTTATCATCCAGTGGTGTAGACATTACTTGTCCGGTACCCACACACACTGACCACACTCACCACACATGCACATTTTGCGGCGCTGCTGCGGTGACCCAAACTGTTACTTGTTTATCTGTTCTATCTGTTCATTTGTTCATTGTGAATATCTGGCGGCGAAAGAGAGTTCACCTTCTCTATTTCCTTGTATGGTCAACATATGCATGAAAATCTGCATGTGTTCTGTGTGTTTTTCAAACTCTCTCTGTCCAGCCGCCCTCTCCTCCCAGTTTATTGGGGCCAAGGAGAATTGCAAGGGGACGTGGAGTTACTTATCTTTTTCACCACCCTTTCCTGTCTCCTTCTGTTCAGTCTATGGGACGCCAGAATCATAGCACCCGAAGACTTCATATACTTTTTTCATGACTCAGTGCTGTGGTGAACTGGTATCGGCTGCCTTGTATGAATACATGGCGAATGGCTTCCTTTGGCTTCCTCTGTGAATTGGCATAGCTGACAAGCTGGCTGAAAAGCACGTGCAACTGTTTGTGACCATCCTGTGTGTGTCAATGTCACCTATGTAACGCGCACCCTTTCCCATCATCTGTCTGGTACGATTGCATTTTGTTCATCGTGGTTGTAGATTACTGAGTAAAGACCCTGCGCTGCTCCCACTGTACATATCACGCACACCATACACACTTCCTGTTTATTATTTGTCATGGGAAATCCTTTGACTAACTATAGTTTGGACAGTTGCCAGCCAGCCCCACCGAAACAAATCACCTGCTTACATGGTGGCTTTACGCTTAGGACTGAGTTCCATTTTTGTTTATTAGAAAATGGCATTACTTGACAGAATAAAAAAAAAAAGACTGGACTTACAGTTACCATGTCAGGGGACGGAAAAGGAAAAATTGGATGCCATTGCAAATGGAGCACCCGTATTGGCTAGCCAGAGTTCTGAGGGAACTCAGTCATGAGTGGGCTGACGAGCCCCTTTGGGACCTTGGTTGGAGGGGCTGGTGGAGGGTTGGTGATTTGCATCCCCTCCAGATTTCTGTTCATAGGCAGCCAGTGGCGCTCCAACCAGACTGATAGGTCCGGGGACCCTGCTCAGTGGGAGCAGGGTCAGGAGGATTCGGTGGGAATTCTTGAAAGTGGGCCCATGGGTGCAGGCGCAGTTTGAGCACACCCAGCGTCGCAAGGGGTTGTAACCGCAGATACTCCCCTGGTATTCTCTCTCTGATGATGTGCTTTATATTTGGATTAGATTATACTTGCTGCACTGTCACCTCCTCAACTGAGTTCCGGCGAAGGCAGAACTTTGCATTTGTTCCTTGACCACGCAGTGACTCCCTGAAAATAGGCAGCACAAGACTACTGATGTTTCAGGGAGGGTGTAATTCTGCAATTCCCTGTCTTGCCTGCGACACTCGCTGGCTCCAGGGGTGGAAGGTGTAAGATGGTGTGAAAAGGAGGGGGTGAATGCCTGGTTTCACACAGGGAAGGAATATGTAATTTACTGTTTTCCTTTATTTGGATTAAGTTTCTTGAGTTTTGTGATTTTTGTTGTCAATACCAGTGTTCATCAATGGTCAAATTTGACTGTACAGCTACATTTTTGACTGATCTGACTTTGACAAAAGGACACCGATTTCTGTTGCTATTTTCATACAATAATATTTCTAGACTGCTCAAATAGACCCTCTCCAATATTTATCAAATCCGAGGACATTTATGGCTGCTTAGCACCCGGTTGTCATGTTAGACAGGGTGACACGTCTATTTTTGGTGCTCCCAGGCAGTGTCGACAGCCCCGTTATTTCAAAATAGACACATCCCTTCAGTTAGATTAAATATATGTGAGTGATCACGCTTCTTTGGAAAGGATACATCTGCCCGTGCCAAACATATATGTTTGCACTCGCATTCTCTACCACAGGGGCACAACCCACCGAGCTATCTCATGGAGAACAGACCTTGTGCACAAACTCTTGAAGGAGGAAGTTAACGAAATAGAACTTTAGACAGGATCTTTCAATTACTGCTTCTTTTGTAACAATGGGACAGGAAGCAGCCTGTCCTCCTTCCAAGTTCTGCGGAAAGAAAAATTAGCTGTTACAATGACGCACAGAAAAATAAACGTTCAATACTGCTTCTTAATCGGCTAAGGTCCTGAGGCCTGCAGCCCCCTTTCTCCATGTTATAGTTTGGATATCGCAAATATTTTCATTCTCTGATTTCTTTCCAAGTGCCCACAATGCACCGCATTGACATTTGCTTTCTCCACATGTGGGGAAGGAAAATAAAGTGGCATTTGTACATGTGTCATGGTACAGAGTAGATCTCATGTCCTTTACCAAGGCTTTCTGAAATTATGTGTAGAACAAAGGGTACTGAGAAATGGCCAGCATGGCCATCGATGATACGATGCATTGAAGGGTTAAGGAAAACTCTTTTGGACTGGCTTTGAAATAATGATCGTGGCCTGGCCACAGATTCTGGGCTATGCGCCAAGACTAAACCACACACTACAACAGTTTTCTGTGAGTATGAACAGAACTGGTTTAAAAAAGAAATGTATTATTTGCAGCGGAGAATGGAAGGGAATGCAAATTCTTAAATGTATATTAATGGAATGACTTACAATTTATAGTTGTTTAGAGTTAATTTACAGGAGGCAACATTTGCTTAAAGGTCAGGTTACTCAATTGATGGGAGGTAGCCCTGCATAGCATCACTTTCAGGAGAACAGTCTATAGCAGAAATGTTAAAGACATGTAGAGCTGTTTCATTTTGGTAGATCATGTTCTTGCAGTGCATTGATAAGTATTGTCAGTATTTCAAGTACTAGTCTTTAATGTATGCATTTAGACATATTGAGGGGGGATGATTAAATTCCCAGGATTGAAATGGCCAGGATCACACAATTTGGTCGGGTAAGGTAAATGCCAACACACAAAAGCACAATGTTTTGATTCTTCTCTTGCTTGTGAAGATAATATACTTTTTAGGTTCTTTCCTTCATTCCCCTACAGAGTGTAATGCTAGAGGTTTTCATCCTCTCATATCTGGATAGAAAGATCCACTGGTGCAAATATGTTCTATTATTCTGACAATCTGGCCCACACATTGCACCACTACTGATTTCTCACAGAATAATTCTCACCTACCAAATGGGTCATGGACAGGGAGTGTTTGGAAGAAAAAAAAAAGTACTGCATATGTCCTAGCTACAGATAATTATGCAAATGTTTAGCGTGATTTAAGAGGCACACCTTTCCACGATGGAGAAATGGCTCTAATTCTGGTTCATGCTTCAGCAACAACACAGGCTCACTGAAAATTCTTAAACAGTGGGCACGGCTAGAAAAGTACTGGAAGGGGGCAAGATTATAAGGGTTGTACCTAATTGAATGGCGCAAGGAGAAGTACTATTTTATATATGCATCTAAAAGAATGAATATTAATGTTTTCATTTCTAGGTTCTTCAACGAAATATAACAAATTATATTGTAATGTGAATATGCTAAAATGCTTTTTTTTAAAAGCAGTGCATTCGCAAGGGCCCACCTAGGATTCGGACACAGAGTTGTAATATTATGTTTATTAATTGATCTTTAGTAATGAATATATGCAAATACAGAAGGACAGTGTGCATTGAATAACTGTGCTTCATATTATGGTATTTCAAGGATACTGTATGCACACATTTAATATGTCTTTTAATATACAGGTGCAGTCTAGGGGTGTGTGTGAATAGGTGTCCTATAACATAACCACTTGTCCCTTTTGTGCCATGTAATGCGGTGACAATTTATGGCAGCAATATCATTATATAAGATGTCTAAAATAGCAGCGAGAGCGGTGGTAGGCCTCCCAAGATTCTGTCCTACCTCCAGCACCATACGGGCGCTGCATTGGCTTCCGGTGGCCCAGCGGATCCAGTTTAAGGTCCTCTGCGTCGCCTATAAGATCTTGAAGGGGTCCCCGGCAACGATCCTTACGACCCTCCTGGCCAATTACATCCCAGCACGACCCTTAAGGTCGACAGACCTCGAATTGGCCGCTGTGCCGCGCTTCAAGCGAAGTAGGGCCGGTGGACGCTCATTTCGAGTGCGTGCAGCTGCTCTGTGGAACTCCTTACCCCCGGCAATTCGCGCTATGAGCGATTTGCTTTCCTTTCGTCGCGCTGTGAAAACGTTTTTATTTCCTTAGTTGTATGCTTGTGTTGTTTATTGTTTAGTTTAGTTTAGTTGTGTTGTGTAGCTGCCTTGTTGGGCGCCAGGACGCTCCTTAGCTGGAGCATCTGTGCGCCAAATAAAAATCACATAACATAACATAACATAACATCCTGCCAGAGTAGGGTTTGAATGCTAACTATTACCTTATGCTGCCATGTTCCACAGATCTACATACAGGGGCTGAAGGTAATGGTAAGGAAAAAGTTACAGGACGGAAATGCCGTTTGGAGTATGTGCAAAAATGCTTGCACGTTTTAAGGGTTTTCACCAGCTCTTCTCTGAAAAATGTTCCCATACTGAGACATGTTGGATTTTACTCCTGAAAGAGACAGACATAATACTTCTTCTGAGGTTGGATACAAGTGGAGGTGTAGATTTTTGCATGAGCAGAACTACACCTGCATATTTGCTCATGCTTAAATGCAGTTCACAGATATTTTCTAGGAGTACTGATTCTTGGCCTACTTCTGCAAGACCTGGTGAATTAACAACAGTTGTATATCTGCACTTAATGAAAGAACGTGGGTGGATTTTATTTCATAACTGGGCATCTAATTAGGTCTGGCATTACAATAAACAATCTGTGTTTATTAAAATGTTGTCTCTCCTTGAGGGGATTCCTCACATCCTTAGGCAAACGAATACAACATGCAATGTTGTTAAGTGACCTCCTCCAAGCATTACTAAGACCATCCAAAGAAGCCATCATAGAATGTGCTGCCCACACATCATCTAGAGAATATGTGTCAAAGGGCAATGCATTCATTGATAGAGAAGCAAAGAGGATAGCACTGACAGGCTGCCAGCTAGCAATGGTACAAATAGTGGGCAGCAACAGAGAGGTGGATGTTAGACAAGACTCATTACATTTTGACCCCATTCACATCCAGAAAAAAGTTGACATTGAGGAGATAGCCGAGTGAGCAAAAGGAGGGTGTGTGAAAACAGAGGAGGGATTATGGACTGGGCCCAATGGGAAAATCTGCCTGCCTTCATCAATGCTTCCTTCAATGGCACGTTTTCACAATGCTGGTTTCATGGCAAGTTTTGTCACACAGCTGAGAGACTTTGCAGGCAGTGCACTATCTGTGCACAGTATAACACTGGAAAGGGTACCCGCACTGCACCTGGTCACTTCCCTCCACCCCAGGGACCGTTTGAAAGCCTACAAATGGATTTCATTGACATGCCACCCTCCCATAAGTTCAGGCATGTCTTGGTCATTTTCTGTATGTTTAGTAAGTGGATGGAGGCATACCCCACAAAGAACTGTGATGCATCAACAGTCGCTAAATGTCTCCTGAAGGAACTTATCCTAAGATTTGGGATCCCAACACTTCTGGACTCAGACAATGGGTCTGCGTTCATTTCCCAGGTAATAGGGGGACTATGCAAGGGTCTGGGGGTCACATAGAAACTACAGTGAAGTGGAGAGGCAAATCCGGGGTCTTGAAGAATAAGATACGGAAAATCTGCGCTTCTACAGAACTGTCATGGGTGGATGGACTACCAATAGCTCTGCTAGCAATGAGAAGTACGCCTGACAGGATAACAAAACAAAGTGCACATGAAGTGTTGTTTGGCAGACCCATGAACATTGCGGGTCATATGTCCACTGCGCCTCTGCAAATAGTAGACGATTTGCTTTTGTGTTACTGTAAAAAAAACAAAAAAAACTAACAGAGACTTTACGTTATCTTCACCGCCAGGTCCTGCAGGCTCTTCCAGAAGCAGCAACTCCGCTGCCACATGACCTGCAGCCTGGGGACCGGATTTGGATCAAGTCCCACACCCGACGGCACTGCCTCCAGCCTAGGTGGAAGGGCCCCTACACCGTCCTACTGACCACAGCGACCGCCGTGAAGTGCGAGGGATTGACTTCATGGATCCACAGTTCCCACACCAAGCAGACGGCGGACCAGGACGACGGACGGCAAGCTCCGGCAACATCGCCAGCAGCACCTGAGGCGGACCATAGGTACAACCTCCGATCCGCCAGGAAGGACCAGCCTGACCAGCACGACAGAGGATAAGGAAGAAGAGATCTCCTGCTGGCTGCAGGCCAACCCTCCAACAGACCGACCAATGCAACTATCTGCTGTGCCTGGCAGACACATCCTCCAGATGACATCATAGAGACACCTGTCTCCTTCAAGTGCCTATTGTCTGTTATGTACTGGTAACCTCTGTCAGACCCAGCAAAGGCACCAACGTGTTTGATTTCAAATGGTGCTGGTTTCTGTATCAAATATATTTTTAATTAAGAACTGTGAGCACAACACGGACTAGTGAAGCACCAGAGGTACATTGAACTGTGAAAATAGACTATATTCAGCTACATGACTACCATTGCATCTGGACCACCTTTGATCACAACAAGGAGTGGTAGATTGATGCAAATGACAATAGAGGTGCAAGAGTCGACCTTGGTGATAGTCATACGATTATTGTGGCCAGGAGTGGAGAAGAAGGGACAAATCCAGTTGATTGTACCAAAACAACCACTGATGAGCAAGTTGACGGACTTGATATTGCAACAGCTTACATTTCCCACATTTGGCAGCCAAGCACCAACTCAGGAACTGGCAAACACACGCCTTGACATCTTGGACAGTGTAATATCTGGCATACATCACATTGGCTGGGGGGCAATAATGGATGTTGTAACCACATTTTATTGATTGCTAATAAAATTGAGATATGCAGGTTGCACCACCTGCAGTACACAGGTGGATTACGATACGGGTGGTGGAAGAAAGGGTGTTATATATAACAATAAGGTCAGCAGTGGCAACGTTGTCACCAGGAGTAGAGGTAACAACTGTTCAGAGAGTAGCAGTGCCAAATCCTCCAATATTGAGCGGGCTGCAGACACTTATACTGAATGACCTTTCCTTCCCAATAGTTGGCTTCCTACCATCAGCCCAGGAGCTAGCAACAGCACGAACTGAAGTTTTACAAAGTATTATAATTGCCATAGAAAACAGTGGGTTTACATATTGTTACAGACGTCAATTGGGGCGAAAATAACGGCTTATTATTAATCCCATAAACGCTTTTAATATGCCTAGGCCAAGGACAAATGAGCGTAGATGGCCATATATTCTGGCAGCTGTATTATCACCAGTACCTGGGATAGTTCTGACAACCATGTTTATAATGTTTGCAGAGGAGTTTGACATCCCATTTCTTCATGGCAAAGTGGGTGATGAGAATAATACAGTTATACAACATGAGGAGCGAAACATAGTTGTGCCAGACCAGATTGTGTTGGGGAAGAAGGAGGTTACAGAAGAGAATGACAGAGAATTGTGGGAAGAATATGATAACAATAAATATGTTGAAATGCTGAAATTATATGTACAGATCATGAACATTTCAGGATGCTATGTTTGTACCCACCTACCAATAGATACTCAACACAGCATGAGCTACATTGTACTACCAGTTTCCAAGTACATGGGTTGTATTCTGATGCATGAGTTACTCTCCACTGAACACAATATGTCAGTATTAGTTGCACCTCCCAACACTGGCCTCGCGGCAGCCCCAACACTGAATGTTTCCAATATAGAGAGTATCAGACAGGGTGCCAGAGAGCCTAAAAAGAAATGGGCACCATGCAGGAATATGCACCCTACAAGGTCAGACACTGAGATGCTTAGCACATTTAACAGGAGATCCAGGAACAGGGCTGAGGAGAATGGCAATGACCTGAATGGCAACAAGGAGGTTAATATACCAAGGTTTAGGGTAGAAGAGCTGTCCCTAGCCCCATCCTGCATCCTATATGATGAAGGGATGCAGCGGGACAAAGCACCTAAATTACCTTCAGACATAACTATAGCACACAACTGCTCAACACAGCAGTCATGCATACCGTACCCTTGTGTGTTACAGGAATTACTGCACGGAAAACAAGGACTGTTGGCATGTAAGGACAGGTTAAGCAAGATGAGGAGAATAATGGGACCTAGGAAAGTGGACAAAATATTTATGGGCAAAAGTAACTGCACACACGTCACAAGGCTGTCGCCCATCAAGGACAGCAATACTGGGTCCTCACCTGGACTGGTGGGTTACAAGGGACAATTCTTTGTCTGCGGACCATGGGCTTACTTTTACCTGCCTCCAGGTTGGTATGGCCGTTGCTACCTTGCATCAATAATACCACGTATGGTCCACTTCTCAGACATGGCACAGGTCAAAAGTGCTGTTCTTATATACCTGACAACAGCAGGAACATAGATAGGGCAATCCATAACATAAAGGATGTTAGGGATGAGGAAGAGGGCTCATGGATCATAAAGGCTGTTATCATAATAGCAGCTGTGTTATTGACACTCTGCATTATGATATAGGTCTGCCCAGTCTGCTGCACATCCCTTGTCTCCTACTGCTTACGCTCTATGCACCGTGGCCATGAGCACAGCCATGAGCCAGAGCAACAGGCAGTGGCTGAGGTACCTGCCATGGATATGATTATGTTGGCACGCAGGGTATATTGATTTGGTATCAGATTTGGGAATGCTGAAGCCATCTTGGATTTTGATACCAAATGATTGTAGCTTCAGGCCCTCTTAACTTAGCCTTTGTCTGTAATCTCCATCTTGGATAGTTCAGACCCTTTCACAGTCAGAGAAGTGCTGTCCTTGCATTTCTCTATGCCCAGACGAGATAAGTGACACACCGCTTGAAGTGACACACAGGTTGCACAATATAATTTTTAGCAAATAACAGATTTCGCAATATTACTCATCGCCTTGCTTATGTCGCAGTTTTGAATGGAAATATACCAGGCCATGACAGCTCGCATTTTGATTGACTGACCCCAATACTGCCCATTCAGATCACATGGTTAGCTACAGTATGTATGCATCAGATGTATCAGACCTTACAAGGAGATTTCTTGTTACAGTTCTGTGCCCATTGGCTGTGGGAATCATGGTGGACTGTGCTACGTATAATACTTCTATTGTCATGTGTCATATGGGTGGTCCTGTGGTTTGAGTCTATAAAGTATACCAAACACAATAAATCTTTGGACATTCTAGCTTCTATGCTGACTGTCACCGTGTTGCACGTTAAATTGTATTTGTTGTGGCTAATAAATATACCATATTCTGAGCTGACAAATACTGTGGTTGTGTCTGTCTTTCCTATCATTAATTATCCCTTGTATTTCAGACTCGCCTCCATAATCTCACTGGCCTTGGAGCCTCTTGCCATCTGGCTACGTTGAGAACCATCTATTCGGGGCATGCGGTGGTCCCCTGAATGGGAGGATCGCATATCATTATATGCAGATGATATTCTGCTCTACCTGACCTCTCTCTGTAAGTCCCTTGGTGTGATCTTCGATGTCCTGGCCTCTTTTGGGAGAAATTCTGGACTCTCAATCAACTGGGAGAAATCCTTGCTGTTTATGTTAAAGGGAGATCCCCCCGGTCCCTCTCGACACTGTCCCTTACAAATCAATACGGAAGGTTTCAAGTTTTTGGGAGTTTTTATTTATCTTGACCCAGCGGCTAGATATGCTCAAGATCTTCTTCCCCCTTTGCAGAGGCTCAGGAGTGATAGTGCTAACTGGTGGAGGCTCCCTCTTCCGTTGTTGGGTCGTGCAGCCCTCTTTAAAATGATGGCTGTGCCTTCTTTTCTGTATGCCCTTCAGAATACTTTGGATGCAGTGCCTGCCAGTTATTTTGTGAGGTCGAAAGTTTGCAGCGTAGTCTACTATGGGAGGTCAGACCCCGTATTGCCCTAAAAAGCTGACACTTCCCTGGTAGGACGGAGGCATCTCCCTCCCTGATATCAAAAGATACTATTGGGCTTCCCAGTTGGCTGCGATTAATCATGGCATATATGGTCCAGTTGATAACTGGATATGCCATGGATAAATGGCTTCTTCCCGGGGGGTGGGTATAGCAGGGCCTTGTACTCAAGTCCGACGAAACTGGATTTGACGGGCTGACCAAGCATAATGTCTGGCATGATGCCAAGAGTTCCCTGTGTTGAAGGGATAAACTGACCATGGCCACCCCGCTCTGAGATTCAGCGAAGCTAGGTAATCTTTGGAGGACAAAGGGGTTTGATAAGTGGGACCTCATAGGGATCTCCACAATTAAATATATCTTGGGTAAGGGGAGGATTAAATCGTTTGAAGAAATGCAGGCGGAATATGAACTAACAAGTGACAAATATTTCCGCTATGCACAGGTCCGGCATTCGCTTCATGCAGCACTGCCCGGGGATGCGGAACCCCCGGAGGCCTCGCCTCTGGAGGATAGAATTCTTGACGGCCACCTCCCCAAAAAAATTATCTCCTTGATTTACTAGAATCTAAAAAATCACAGAGCTGATGCCCTTGAGGCGCTCAGGGACAGGTGGGTGCAAGATGGGATATAACTAGATGATGAGGACTGGCAGAAAGCCGTGTATTCCCCAATGGAGGTCGCCATCCTAGCTCGACTAAGGCTGGTTCAGCTTAAGATACTGCACAGGGTCTACGTCACGGGACCCCGGCTGGTGCACATGGGACTGTCTGATACAGGATTGTGTAGACGGCAGTGTGGTCTTAAAGGTACATTTCTACACATCATCTGGGAATGTGAACACATCACCACATGCTGGTGCAAAATACACAACACTATGCACAAAGTGTTGAGGGTCTCTTTGCTGCCAGAGGCAAGGAGTTGCCTCCTAAACATATGGGAGCCCACCGACCTAAATACATCACAGACACAATGGTTTACCTTGGGCTTCATGATAGCGAAAAGAAATATAGCCCAGCTATGGGGAGCCGAACAGCCTCACACCCTGGAAGTGTGGGAAAACAACTTAGATTGGTGTATGTTTAAGGAAAAAACTACACATCTTGCGAGAGGACGCCCTAGAAAGTGGAAACTAGTGTGGGGACCCTGGAATTGTTACAGAGGAGAAGTTTGTATGCCACCTAGAAATGCTGTAATGCTGTTTTAGATGAACCCTCCTCCCCATGAAGTTCCCTTTCGTTTGTGATATCATTTATCCTGATACCCCCTGATATGTTATTCGCAACATGGCAGCGACCTCTGTAATGTGATTTTTTGCTGATGCTTTTGTTTAATAAAATGAATCATAATGTATTTATTTTTTTAAACACTGCACTTTTCTAAACCCTAAAACTCTACCCCCAGCACGACCCCCTATACCACCCAAACCCTACTGTACTACAATAAACCCTCAAGGAGTACCCCAGCACGACCCCCTACACTATCGAAATACAACTGCACCACCCTAAAGCCTAAAGCACCACCCACAGCACAACCCCTACACTACCCAAACATCACTGCACTACCCTAAACCCTAAAACACTCCTCCTACGACCCCCAGCATGACCCCCTACACTACGCAAATACCACTGTACTACCCTTATCCCTAAATCTACCCCCAGAATGACCCCCAACGATATAAAAACACCACTGCACTACACTTAAACACTACCCCAGCATGACCACCTACACTACAATAACACCACTGCACTACCCTAAACCCTAAAACACTACTCCCAGCACAACCCCCTATACTACACAAAAAACACTGCACTACCCCAAACCCTAAAACACAACCCCCAGCATGACCCTTTACAATACACAAACACCACTGGTCTACTTTAAACACTAAAACACTACCTCTAGCACAACCCCCTACACTACCTGAACACCACTGCACTACCCCCTACACTAACCAAACACCACTGCACTACCCTAAAACCTATAACACTACCCCAGCATGACCCCGCTACACTACCCAAACACCACTGGACTACTCTAAACCCAAGGTATGACCTCTAAACTACCCGAACACCACTGCACTAGCCTAAACCCTAAAGCACTACCCCCAGCACGACCCCCTACAGTACCTGAGCACCACTGCACTACTCTAAACCCCAAAACACTTCCCCCATCATGACCCTTAAACTACCCCAACACCACTGCACTATCCTAAACCTTAAAACACCCTAAAACTCTACACCCAGCATGGCCCACTACACAAACACCATTGCACAACCCTAAATCCTACAACACAACCCCCAGCATGACCTTCTACACTACCCAAACCCCACTGCACTACCCTAAGCTGCAAAACACAACCCCAAACACTACACAAACACCATTGCACTACTCTGAGCCCTAAAACACTACTCCCAGCACGACCCCCTACACTACAAAAAACCCCACTGCACTATCCTAAACCCTACAACACTATCCCCTACACTACACAAACACCACTGAACTACCCTTTACCATAAAACACTACCCCCAGCATGACCCACTACACTACCCGGACACCACTGCACTAATATAAACCCTAAAACTAAACTACCAGCACGACCCCCTACACTACTCAAACACCACTGCATTACTCTACACCTCAAAACACTACTACCAGCATAACCCCCTATACTACACAAACACCACTGCACTACCCTAAACCCTAAAGCACTACTCCCAGCACAAACTCCTACACTACCCAAACATCACTGCACTACCCTAAACCCTAAAACTCTCCTCCCCCTACCCCCAGCATGACCCCTATACAACGCAAATACCACTGCACTTCCCTTAACCCTAAATCTACCCCAGAACGACCCCTACACTATACAAACACCACTGCACTACCCTAAACCATAAAACAATACTCCAAGCACGACCCTCTATACTACACAAATACCACTGCACTACCCCAAACCCTAAAACACTACCCCAAGCATGACCCCTAACACTACACAAACACCACTGGCTCTTTACACCCTAAAACACTACCTCCAGCACACCCCCTACACTACCTAAACACCACTGCACTACCCCCTAACTACCCCCTAACTACCCAAACACCACTGCATTACCCTAAACCCTATAACACTACCCTGGCATAACCCTCCACACTACACAAACACAACTACACTAACCAAAACCCTAAAACACTACCCCCAGCATGACTCCCTAGACTACCCAACCACCACTGTAATACCCTAAACCCTAAATCTACCCCAGCACGACCCCCTACACTACCCAAACACCACTGCACTACCCTAAACCCTAAAACACTACCCCCAGCATAACCCCCTACACTACCCAAACACCACTGCAATACCCTAAACCCTAAAACACTACTCCCAGCATGACGCCCAGCACTGCACTAAAACACTACGCACAGCACGACCCCCTGTACCATACAACCGCCACTGTTCTACCCTACATGGCCCACTACACTACCCGAACACCACTGCACTATTCTAAACCATAAATCTCTACCCCAAGCACGTTCCCCTACACTACTCAAGCACCACTGCCCTACCATAAACCCTCAAAAACTACCCCAGCACGACCCCCTACACTACCCAAACACCACTGCACTACCCTAAACCCTAAAACACTATTCCCAGCATAACCCCCTACACTACACAAACACCACTACACTACCCTAAACCCTAAAACATTACCCCCAGCATGACCCTTTGCACTATTTAAAAACCACTGCACTACCCTAAAGCCTAAAACACTACCCCCATCATGACCCACTACACTATCTGAACAACACTGCACTATTCCAAACCCTAAAACTTTACCCCTGCATGACCCCCTACACTACCCAAATTCCACTGCACTACCATAAACCCTCAAGCACTACCCCAGCATGACCCCCTATACTATCCAAACACAGCTTATGCAGAGGTCTAGCCTGGGACCAGGGTTCAATTTCCCGCCTCGGCGGGTCTTGGGCTCAAAATTCCACGGACCAGATAATTCTCGCCTCGGTGCCTATTCCAATCATGGAGTCCCACTCTGCAACTCTGGGCAATAGCTTGCTTAATCTCCACAACGGCCCCCACAACGCTAAGGATGTCTGGCCTCCACCTTGGGGGTGCCCAGGAGTGGACACCTCACAGAGAAAGCCAGGATGGGTTCCACAGCAGTATTCGTCCAAGCGCCTTGAGACCCTTGCGGGTGAGTAGTGCGCTATACAAGTATCAATTTACATTTACATTTTTACCAGCACAACCCCCTACACTACCCAAATACCACTGCACTACCCTTAACCCTAAATCTACCTCCAGAACGAACCCGTACACTACACAAACACCACTGCACTACCCTAAAACACTACCCGAGCATGACCACCTACACTACACAAACACCACTGCACTACCCTTATCCCTAAAACACTTCTCCCACTATCCCCAGCATGACAACCTACACTATCCAAACACACATGCACCACCCAAAACCCTAAAGCACTATGCCCAGCACAACCCCTACACTACCCAAACATCACTGCACTATCCAAACACAACTGCACTACCCTAAACCTTAGAGCACTACTACCCCCTACACTACCCAAATACCACTGCACTACCCTTAACCCTAAATCTACCTCCAGAACAAACCCGTACACTACACAAACACCACTGCACTACCCTAAAACACTACCCGAGCATGACCACCTACACTACACAAACACCACTGCACTACCCTTAACCCTAAAACACTTCTCCCACTATCCCCAGCATGACAGGGGCGCAAGTTATAGTGAGTCCAACTAAATATAACGTGGGAATTTCAATGGTTTTATGTCAGTAAAATTTCCAGCTAACTATAACTGGTGTGAAACCTATGGTTTTTTCTGTGAATTTAATAGGTTTTTTAAATGCTAATTCCTAACTATAACTGGTGTGAAACCTATGGTTTTTTCAGTGAATATATATATACATATATATATATATATATATATATATATATATATATATATATATATATATATATATATATATATATATATATGAAAGAAATATGAAAGAAATGTTCCTGCTCCCCTCAATGGGTTACGGAAACACACCAGGTGCGGACCTCCAAACCTCGTAACAGCAGCAAAAGGATTCTCACAAAAAGCTTCTTGTGCGGCTCACGTCCTGCATGTCACCCGACCCCTGCTATCATCCTGCATCTCAGCAAGAACGTCCCTCAGCCATACTTACCTGGATGTGAACATTGTATCTTGGGCAATTGAGTCCGCTGACTCTCTCGGACCGGCTGCAACATTTTCCAAGTGAGGGGCGGAGCTATCACGAGGCACCTATCAGACTGCGGCTGGGTGTACATGTTTTGCAGGACGCCAGGACTTCCACACTACTCCCGCAGGCGCTGACGAAGGCCAATCAGGCCGAAATGCATTCGTCATGTTCAAGAAATAAAGGGTGTTGTCCTGTAAATCCCCTTCGAGGTTCCTGCTTCCTTTTTCCAGAGGAGCTGCTTTCTTTATATATATATATATATATATATATATATATATATATATATATATATATATATATATATATATATTTTTTTTTTTGTACAAGAAGGGCGGCACAACCGGATACTTTTTTAAAGTTACTTTATTTTATATATATATATATATATATATGAAAGAAATGTTCCTGCTCCCCTCAATGGGTTACGGAAACACACCAGGTGCGGACCTCCAAACCTCGTAACAGCAGCAAAAGGATTCTCACAAAAAGCAGATCCAAAACCTCAAATAGGTGGCAGAGTGAAGTTTTTTATTTAAATTCAAGGACAAATGTCCATCCGACAACGCGTTTCACTCCTCTAGGGAGCTTGATCACATACCACGCTCAGGGAAATGGAACATTATATACTAGACATAGTAGTAGGACAAATTTTGCCCTCACAGTGAAAAAAATGTAGAAACAAATGACCAATTTCTTTAGCTACACAAATAGTATGTAAACTTTAGACGCCATTTTAAAACGATTCAAGTACTAATGAATATTCATACATTTTTCCGACTCAAAGCATTCTCATTAGAGCAAATAGTTTTGATCATTAGCAAATGAATTGATTTGAGGCAGAAGATAATAACTCTTGTGCACAGCAAAAAAAAGATAATTCCGACATAGTGTCTTAATAAAATGTTTTTTGCATTGCAGATAAATATACATGTTGACAAGTGTCAATGGTAAAATGAATATAAACAATTCATATTATTATTTCCGCAATTAATGAAGTTGCTATATTAAACACAAAATTATATCAAGTATGCATGTGAGTACTTTCGTATTGGTATACGTTTTTAAAACAAAAATTGTTATCAGTTGTCAATAAAGTGCTTAAAAAAGTGCAGTTTCAAAACATAAATCATGATCATTATAACCCACAAATAATATGATAAAAATATGTGTAGGACACAGCCTAGTGAACAATCTTGACAGTTTAACACAGTCCTGAATTGATATCTAGAAATTATTAAGGCTGTTGTTACAGATAAATTTCTAACTGAAAGGGTCGTTATTTTGGTTATCGTCCGATAATCAAATTAATGTAATGCAGTCTAGTACATAAAAAGAAAGAGATACCTAAACAAAATGTGAATTGCCTGACCTAACTAGTTGTTAAAGATGACTTTACAGAAAGTTATTTAAATCTTCCGTCAGATTCAGACCATTTGGAGCCTTGCTATCTAAAGATAGAATGAAATGCGATTCTTTTTTGCCTGAGTAGTTTGTCTCGGTTACCACCCCGTCCGGGCTGAGGTACCGAACACAAAACAGTATATTCTAGGTCTTTCAGTAGTTTGTTATGCACTGACCGAAAATGCCTTGCCACAGGATAATTTTCATTGTTGTTGACAATAGCTCTTATGTGCTGTAAGATGCGCTTATGCACTGGGAGTTTAGTGCTCCCTATGTATTCGAGATTGCAGGTACACTTTAATTTGTAAACTACAAACTTTGACCTACACGTAAGATGTTCTCGAATAGGTACAGGAACCTCACTAAAAGCTGTCATGTAGTGGGTGCTGTTTTTTGCAAATGTGCATGCGCGACAGGAAGCGCATTTAAAGAACCCCATTTTCTGATACCATGTTTTTGTTGGGGAAACCTCAGGTGATGGTCTATCTAATGCGTCACGCATTGAAGGCGCCCTCCTGAATGTTATGTTTAGTGTGATAGGTAATATAGGGCCTAGAATGATATCAGTTAATATAATAGGCCATTCACTACAGATGATATGTCTAATTTTACTCTCTTGTGCACAGAAAGTGGTAATGAGTCTGACTGAGCATTCTGAACTGCTATTACTAGGCTTTTTAGGTGCCAGTAGGGATTTGCGGTCAAATGACCTAGCTTTAGTTAAAGTTTGTTCCAGAATATATTTTGAATAACCCCTATTCAGAAAGCATTGTTTTGATTCAAATAGACATTGCTCCAGAGAAGTTGTGTCGCTGCAAATTCTACAGATGCGTATGAATTCCCCATACAGGATGCTATTATTAGTATGGGAAGGGTGGGCACTGTGGGCATGAAGAATTGAATTGCCAGCTGTAGATTTACGGTGTAATCGAGTCTCAAGTTTATCATCTTTTATAAACATCTTTACATCAAGGAATTCAGCCATATCTGAAGTTATAGTAGCTGTGAATTTTAAGTTGAGAGTATTCATATTTAAATCAGATACAAATGTTGATGCCTCCTCCACTGTCCCCCTCCAAATTATACACCCATCATCGATAAATCGCCAATAGTGGACAATATTAGGCAGCCAACGATGGTGCGTGGTTTTGAGCTCGTGCTCCTCCCACCAGCCCACATGTAAACATGAGTAACTGGGGGAAAAGCACAAGCCCATCGCCACACCTCGAAGTTGTTGTTAGATGTGAGCTCGGAATCGGAAAAGGTTTGAGGTGAGACAGATTCATGTCTATCAACATTACATTATGGTCTCGAAAGCATATTTCACGTTTGTTTAAATAAAATTCACAAGCATTGATACCACGATGATGATTAATCGATGTATAAAGTGATTCGATGTCCATTACTAGAAAAAGATAATTATCACACCATTTCACATCCATAATTTTGGTCAAAAAGTCAGTAGTGTCCTTCAGGTATGATGTTAAATTTATCATGTCAGGTTGCAGAAAAAAGTCTACATATTTTGAAACATTTTCATTCATACTCCCGATGGCAGAGATGATTGGACGGCCGGGAGTGGGTGTGACTTGTTTATGTATTTTAGGGAGGAAACAAAAACTCAGTGTAATTGGATGCTCGTTGTTAAGAAATTTAGATTCATCCTTGGATAATAACCCACGTTTTTTCCAAATAGCAATTTGTTTTCGAGTTTTATTATGGCTTTGAGACATTGTGAATTGGGTAGATGTTAAATAACAAGAAGTATCAGGTAAGTGTCCTTCCGCTTCAATCACATAGTCCTTTACTTGCCATAAAACCGTATTTCCTCCCTTGTCAGCATTTTTTATTATCACATCATTATTGTTCTGCAGTTTTTTTACAAGCAGATGGTATTGACTGTTGTTATAATCTTGTTGTTTCTTTTGAGTCATGACTTGTCTGTTCAACTCAAGAAGAACACGGCCTTACCATGGACAGAACTCTCCAACCTCCGCCCCATCTCTCTCTTGCCCTTCTTAAGTAAATTAGCCGAGAAGCATGTAAACATCCATGTTTCCAGGTTCATAGAGGTGACAGGGGGCCTGGACCCATCACAATCTGGGTTCAGACCCAACTACAGCACAGAGTCGGCACTCCTCTCCGTGACCGATAACATCAAAATGTCACAGGATAGAGGAGGATCGATGATTCTGGTGCTGTTAGACCTGTCGGCCGCTTTTGATACTGTGTCTCATGAGATTTTTCTCGGCCGATTACAGAGAGTGGGTATTGGAGGATTGGCACTGTCCTGGTTGGAGAGCTTTCTCTCCGGCCGCTCACAATCTGTCAGTGTGGAACCCTATCGTTCCATCTCGAGGGTACTCACTAAGGGGGTGCCACAGGGCTCATGCCTAAGCCCCACATTATTTAATGTGTATGTGGCCCCCCTTGCAGAGATTGTGAGAAGGTTTGGGTTCACTCCAGTGTCATACGCTGATGACACCCAGCTGCTTTTTCCTTTCAACTCTCTTACGCCTGAAGTGAAGAACAATTTTGCCGAGGGCATGAGAGCAGTATCCAACTGGATGGCTACTAATTGCCTCCAGTGTAATGTCGGGAAGACCGAAGTATTGCTTTTTGGGAAAGCCAGCATGCTCTGGTCCCCCGACTGGTGGCCTTTAGAACTAGGCCCTGTCCCATGCCCAAAGCTAGTTGTTAAGAACTTGGGGATGAAACTTGATCAGAATTTGAGTTTAAAGGAGCATGCTAACTTCGTTACAGGAGCTTGTTTTAGAACAATTGGCCAGTTAAGGCGAGTCTTCCCTCTGCTGCCTGACATTCACAGGAAGACTCTTGTGCAAACCCTGGTGATAAGCCGCTTGGACTACTGCAACGGCCTCCTCATATCAGCAAATGAGGAGGCGCTTAATCGTTTGCAGGTAGTGCAAAATACGGCAGCCAGATTGATTCTAAATGCTCCTGCAAGAACCCTGTCCAAACCCTTGCTAAGACATCTCCACTGGTTGCCAATACGACAACGTGTTAAATTTAAAATCTGCTGCTTAGTGCACAAATGCCTTTATGGGCAAGGCCCCAGATATCTGGCACAAAAACTTCAGATATACAAACCTGAACGCCTTTTACGTTCCAGCAACCAATGTCTACTGGAAATCCCCACCATAAAAAAAGTCAGACAAGGTGGACGTGCTCTATCCTTTATAGGCCCTACCATCTGGAACAAGCTTCCATCCAACCTGAGACACAATGATAATCATCTGTGTTTCAGGAAAACATTAAAAACTCTTCTGTTTCAGGAAGCATAACCCACCCTGTGGTACCACACGGAGTCAACATTTCCTCAGTACTGATGTGAGCAAAGCGCGGAGATACCTCATGGGTCGATTCTGGCGCGATATAAGCAATTAAATAAATAAATAAATAAAGCTTTCAATTCTGTAGTTACTCTGTCACTAAAAACATCCACCGCATCTCTTGGCATTACAGGTAGAAACGTGGATTTTGGACAGAAAGGACTGGTAACTGGACAATTGACATTGATGGTTTGACTCACAGTAGGAGTGGTGTGTGAGTCGTCCATGTAGGCCATGTCATATAGGTTTTGTAAGCCAGTAATATCCCGTACTTGAAGAATAGAAGTCGAATCTTCAGCCGAGATGGTATTGGGTTTTTTTTACGTTTAGATTCAAGCTGGAAATGTTTGATAAGTTTAATCTTTCGAATAAATTTAAAAACATCTATTCTTGTCTGATTGTAGAAAAACCTATTTGGCGGGTAATAAGAAAGTCCTAATGAAAGTAGTTGTTCTTCAGCTTTTGATAAGACAAGATCAGTAAGATTAATGACTGTAATTTCTGTTGTGCCTGTTACTTTTTCCAACTATTTTTTGTTTTGCCTTGAGTAGTATTTTTGTTTACAGATCCGCTTCCTTGCGCACCTACGTTGACTGATTGATTTCCTTGCTTTGTTTCAGGATTCTGGGAGCGCAGGGAATACATATATATATATATATATATATATATATATATATATATATATATATATATATATATATATATATATAGCATAGGATCGAGGTAGATGAGACTTACAAATTTTCATTTAAAAAACTTTGAAATTCACTGGAAAAACCATAGATTTCAAGCACATTATAGTTAGAAATTAGCATTTAAAAGAACATAGAAATTCACTGTAAAAACTATAGGTTTCAGGAACGTTAGTTAGTTGGACATTTCACTCGTACAAAACCATAGAAATTATGGTATTATAGTTAGTTCAGCTCGGGGGCGCGAGTTATAGTTCTAACTATAACTCGCGCCCCCGCAATGCACTGCTGAAGACGTCACAAAGAACAGGGTTCCACAAGTGCAGTTCTTGTTGGGCATGCAAATTTGGCATCAACAAAACTGAATATCAGAATTCTTTTGACCCAACTCCAATTAAAATCAGTGGGTTGTTCACCTATAATACGTATTTTGCAGTATATTTTCTTGACTGCCCCTGCAATTTAAAATATACTGACAGTACCAAGCTGCAGGTATTCAACTATATACTGCAGCATTTACGCGCTATTGTGAACTCTGATCAAAGCTATCCTGTATCTTGTAGCTCGTCATTTTAATCTAGTACATAATAATGACTAACATGATTTGAGCTATTTTTTATTGATTTAGTGCCCAAAGATCCAAGAGGAGGAAACAGGGAGAGGAGACTAAGACAACTAGAGTCTCAATACATTGTATTACTTGATTCTAGGATTCCAAAGGGTCTAAACACAGGAGGGGGGTCTCCACAATTTTCTGAGAACAAACTAAAGTATCAGTAATAGTGTTTCCTCTGCCTGGAACATGTGATTTGAGTATGGTTTTTAGAGAGACGGTTTTTATCCAGTTTTTAGGACTGGTTTCGGTCTCGTTTTTACCTGGATTTTAACCGTTGGTTTGGTCTTGGTGATGTCGGGTACTTTTTACTTGTTTTTATGGCAGGTTTTAAGCTGTTTTTTTACTAACCAAATTCATTTTAAGGTTTGTTTTTGATGCTCTTTTTTGGACTTGTGCAATATCTCTGCTTGTTTGTACTGTATTGACAATTTGTGGTAGCATTTTTGGGAACAGTTGTGACCGGTATGTGGGACTGGCTTTTAACTGTGTTCTTACCTAGTTATACTTTGTTTTAGCTGGGTGAGGCCGGGGTTTTCAGCCAGTTTGGTGGCTGACTTAATGAAGTTATAGAATGGAAAGTGCAAGTAATAAATGATGGAGGAAGTGCTGTTGCATTTTTATTATGTTTAGGAAAAACAAAGGGAACCCAAAAGGTATGCCATAGGGACCTTGGGAGGTATCATGCTACAAAAAACAGTGGTCCCTACTCGTGGACCAAATGGTATACTGAGCTAATAATCACACACCTGATAAGTGTTATGTCTTTTGTCCAGCCGGACAAGGAATTTATTTAACAATTTTCCTAATAAAACTGAATGAACATATTAATAACAAGTGGGCAGAGCCGTGACTTACAACATTCAGACAAAACAACGAACAGAATGGTAAAAGGAGCAAAGCAAAAATATGTCTGTGTACTTGTAGTCAGTGTTACAGACAGAGATTGTTATAACCACACCATTGCATTTCACAATATTTTAAATGTCATATTGCATAAGGGTTTTTTTTGGTCCACGACGTTTCGATGCTTAAGTTAAATGAGGGGCATCATCATCAGGACAAAAATATAGTTATTGTTGTCTTTAAATATTATACTGCCTTTTAACTCAATTCTAGGAGGAGAAAAGGGGAGAGAAGAAATACATGAAATAAAGCATGTTGTATTGGAAATTTGCAACCTCATCTCTTCCATCAAAACAGAGTATATTCATGTGCTCGTGGTGGAGAAAAAACGGCACATGGTGGAACTCAGTGTCCAGGATTGCGAAAGACAACAGGGAAATGACTTCATCGTGTAAGAGGGGTGTATTTGAGTGCCAGTGATGACAAAATAATGGCGCATTGAGGAGCAAATTATCAAGTACCGTGAGGGCAGACTATTTAGGTGCAGTGATGGAGACAAGTGTTCCAAATTTCGATGTGACACAGTGACCAGAGTGAGATCGGTCAGAAATGTTGGCAGTGAAGGTCTAATAAACCATAAAACACAAATATAGACGGAGGCTGAACCGGGTTCCGTCATGTAGTGAAGGGCACAAACGTTATGAGTGCAGGTGAACAACAAGCAAATCATCGGATCAGCAGATACCATGAACACAGGAAGAATCTGGAAAAGTAATACTTGAACATTAAAATGGGTCAAGTGCGACCAGGGGGGTGAGCAGCATGGCGTGCTACTGGTAGAATAATTACCGGCACTGCCTTGTCCAGCGTGGAGAGTCGTCTGGATCAGGAGCATAATAGCTCGGTCTGGGGAGAAAGTTCAGTGGAGTCAATTACCCAGGGGGGCATGGTGGGACTGGAGTGAAAGGAAACGGCGCGTGCGGGTTGCTTACATGCAGGACTCGGCGGCGCTGTGGCGGATGGTGGGGTTCTGGTGTTAGAGAACTGGCGTGTGGCAAGTTATTTAAAAGGACCATGTGGTCTGCAGAAAGCGATGATGGACTGCAGAAGTGAGAGCCGGTTGGGCTGTGAACAGTGAAAAAGGACTGGGGAAGTGAAACCTCTAGTCATGGTGTGCAGACGCGGCGGCCATCTTAAGGTGGTGAATATAGTGAAAAGAGTAAACATTGTTCAAGTTAATCAGGCGCATTGCCGTACATAGAATAACATTTAGAGGGTTATTTCATGTAAGCTTTGTTTACAGTAGGGAGGTCCAATCTTCGAGACAATTCAGGCCATTCCTGATGCTGTTGGTTTTAACGATCCAATCAAGTTCCTCCTTGTTGAGCAAAAGGGACATGTCTGCTCCTCTAGGAGGGGGTTTGATGATTGTTATCACAGTCCATACCAAGTCTTTGTCACTGTGACCTTTTTCTGAAAAATGTTCAACAAGCAGTGCATTAGCTGTCTTGCACCTTATCCTGCTTCTGTGTTGGCCAATCCGTAGTTTGCTTTGGTTACTGAATCAGGATACACTTCACAGGCAGTAGATGAGGGGCTGCCAGCTAATCCTGTTGATCCATATGGTGTAGGGAATACCGAGTTCGAGATGGGGCTCATTTGATGTATATCACTATTACTACCTTGTAAATCAAATATTGTGATTGATGCCACACTAAGGGGTGAATGTGTGCTACGATCTTGTGGAAACCGGATAGATAAAGGGATTATGGCCTGCATGAAAAGAGAAGCAATCATACATTCTCCCTATGTTTTCATATGTTTTAACTAGTTGAAATCCGCTTTTTCGTTAGGGGTCACATTTTAGATTGATAAATACAATTGCATGGTCCATGAATGAGAAGTCTTACATGAGGAGTTCACGACCACAATACTCTCCTCTTCAGCGGGTATGAAGGACATGAGCTGATTAGCTGATTGAGGGTAAATATGATGATCTGATAAGAATGTTGATAATGAACACTTGTAAAATTTGTCCTTACGCTTTCAACACAAGGCTGTTTCAGATTGATAGAACAACCCAATAGCTATAAAGAAGAGGACTTAGAACTTTACAGAGAACAGTTTGCCTTTTTCAGCTGGTATGAGAACCAAGAGCTGTTGAAGGGTAATAATAATAATATTGTTTATATCTTTTACAATGATACATTTGGCTTAGAAGTATAATGGGAGGTGGGGTCTCCGACTGAGTGTGTTTCTTTTCACTTTTTCAATTGACAGTCATTCAGAGCAAAAGTGTCCAACATCGGTGCTGTGGCAGAGTGTCTAGCCCTGAAGAATTTGCTGAAAATATTGTGGCAGAGAAACATGTTGGCAGTGGGTTTTGGTATACAAGGGTAGTTACCATTCCCTTTATAATTCAACAGAACACATCTAATAATTAAGAATAAAGTTTTGAGAGAGGTGTGCCTGTTGATTTTAATCAATTCTTGTCACGAGTAGAGGGGGATTGCTTATCTCTCTACTGCACTTTACACAATTCCTTTTCATTTTGGACACTTTCTTTTTCAGTTTATCTTCTTTTCTGGGACAATAAATGACCGCCTATAATGAGAAAAGGGGCTCTATCTGGTGAGTACCTACTAGTTACCCTGATGGTGGTGCGCCCTTGAGGGGTCATTTTGTCCCTTACACATTTTTTTCACCACTAAAGATGTACTGAATAACTGCTTTTCAGACATGCACATAGTTCTGTTTTGTCTGTCGATTTAAAAAGTTTTTCATTTTAGAAAGGGCAATAAACAGTAAATATCCACATGTAGGATTGAGTAAAAAAGAGGGTCTTGGTGCAGCAGAGAAAATATATAGTAAGTATTTCCTGCTGAAAAAGAAATATACATATATAGATACATAGATTTACATGTGTGTTTGCCCAAGGGCCAGGGTTATTGTTGTATTGATAGTTTATGAGTGGAGGGCAACCCTGGATCTCTTTCTCCCTCTAGGCTCCTTTTGTAATTGGTGATTAGAAAACTGTGAACCAGATGGATCATTACTATTAATATTTTTTTGTCCTTCTTTGAGTAAACAGCAAGATGGATTTATCCAAATATCCTAGCAAAGCTAGTCGCTATGTGGACTTCATTTTTAGTTTTTGAACTTGCACATCTCTTCCTGATTGCACCAAGACATGGGCAGATTTGATGGTCGGTATTAGTCTCCATGTTGATAGGTCCAGAGATAGGTTTATAAACCACTTGGTTTGATAGAGGTAGTAAACATACTACAATGTCACAACTACCACATTGGACTCCCTCTATCATACCAATGATGCTAAAACTGCAATAAAGAACTAAATTTGAATCTTCAC
Source organism: Lissotriton vulgaris (assembly GCF_964263255.1). Taxonomy (NCBI): domain Eukaryota; kingdom Metazoa; phylum Chordata; class Amphibia; order Caudata; family Salamandridae; genus Lissotriton; species Lissotriton vulgaris. Next base: position 869,268,503 of record NC_141685.1, read on the forward strand.
CCTGTGGTATGTACCTGTTTTTCGTTACCAGAAGTGGTAATCCAGGACTTTGTGTCTATATATATGTTTGTGTGTGTATGTATATATATATATATATATATATATATATATATATATATATATATATATATATATATATATATATATATATATATATATATATATATTACCTACTGGCGGTAGCCAGTAGGTAGTTATAGTTAGGACCTAGTTTCCATAGGAAATCTGCAACATTCTTTTGGGAATAACTTTGGCGCCGGTTGATGAATCTCCGCGAATTTCTCAAAGAAGATGGCTCGCTACGCTCCGCTCCTTTCCTGAAAATCTCGGGAAGATTCGTCAAGCGGGGGCCGAGAAAAAAGGGGGGTCCCAAAACGTGTTTTCCCCATGTTAATTTCCATAGGACCTTTAGACACGGCTACAGCCCGAACCGCTGAACGGAATTACACCAAATTTGGGAAAATGGTAGGGTCTGGTACACAGATCACGCTTTTGTTTAAATGGTGTAAATCTCTCCAGTAGTTGCTGAGAAAATTTAAGTTGAAATCAATTATATATCTATAAGCGCGCATGGGTGCGAGCACCGTGCGCGCACCGTGCGAGCACCTTGCCGTGCAGGAGCTTCATGCTGATTGGCTGCCACTGTCTGTCAACACTCTAAAACAGAAATTGTTGGCAGCCATCTTGTGCCTCTGTAGGCACAGGAAAGCAGAAAAACCAAGGAGTAGAACTCGAAAAGGGGGCCGGGTAGAAGCACCCTGACCCCCTAGGCCTGCTCAAGGGGTCCCACAGGGACCCCCAAGGCAAAAAAAAAAATTTTTTTTTTGAAAAATCCTGGGGTGCGCGCACCCCATGATTGTCCCAAATAAAAAATAAAAAATTGCCTTGGGGTTCACTTACCTCCCTTTTATCATCCTCAAATCCCCTTCCCTCACCATCTTTCCATTTCTTTTACCTTCATTCCCCTTACCCTACTCTATGTATCTCTCTTTGTCCCTTACTCTCCTTACATATGTCCATCCTCACTCCCCTTCTGTCACTCCTCCTCCCTTACTTTCTTTTCCATACTGCTCTTCCCATATTTTTAATTTCCCTTAACTCACTACCCTACCTTTAGACACCTTGGGGCAGATTTACAAGCCCCTTACACCTGTATTGCGCCGCTGTTGCGTCACTTTTGTGACGCAGTGGCGGTGCAAAAGATGCGCCATGGTGCGGGCTATTTACAATATGATGCATCTGGTTCCGTCATGGCCCCGCCCGTTCTTCAGATCGTCAGCGCAGGCGCGCATCTCTTTGTCCCTTACTCTCCTTCCTTATGTCCATCCTCACTCGCCTTCTGTCACTCCTTCTCCTTTACTTTCTTTTCCATACTGCTCTTCCCATAATTTTTAATTTCCCTTAACTCACTACCCTACCTTTAGACACCTTGGGCAGATTTACATGCCCCTTACACCTGTTTTGCGCCGCCGTTGCGTCACTTTTGTGATGCAGCGGTGGTGCAAAAGATGCGCCATGGTGCGGGCTATTTACAACGTGACGCATCTGGTTCCGTCATGGCCCCGCTCGCTCTTCAGATCGTCAGCGCAGGCGCGAAATCAGCGCCGCGCAGGCGTGCCGGGCGGGCCATTACGGAACCACTCCGTCACCAGCGCAGCCCACCCGAGGGCTATGACACAGCGGTTCCGTCATAAGCGTAGGAGGGGTTAAAGGATTGTTGTACATCAAACAGCCGACGTCCATTGTATATCAAGAGAGATGAAACCATGCACACATTCGACCACAATTGTACAACACACAGTATAGTTAGGAATTAGCATTTAATAAACCTTTGAAATTCACTGAAAAAACCATAGGTTTTAAACCCGTTATAGTTAGGAAGTAGCATTCAAAAAACCTATGAAATTCACTGAAAAAACTATAGGTTTTAAACACGTTATAGTTAGGAAGTTGCATTTAAAAAACCTATGAAATTTACTGGAAAAACCATAGGTTTTACACACGTTATAGTTAGGAAGTAGCATTTACAAAACCTATGAAATTCACTGAAAAACCATAGGCTTCACACATGTTATAGTTAGCTGGATATTTTACTTATACAAAACCATTGAAATTCCCCAGTTATAGTTAGTTCAGCTAACTATAATTTGCGCGCCTGGGCCGCAATGCACTGCTGATGACGTCACATACTACATCACTCATGACTTGGTCAGTGACATCACTCATGACATCACTGATGACATCTCAAATGACATCACTGATGAAATCATCCAGTGAATGTGTGTTTTTCCGAAATTTAAATGTTTCATATATGTATATCTCAAGGTCGATGGAAGAATAAATGGATATATATGTGTCTAAGTGGATGATTTTTTTGTAAAATTAATTGTATAACTGACTGATTAATTGTATCTTAGTGAATACATGGGTTAGTGAGTAATGTTTAAATATGTCAATATCTGCATCAGTCTCACACATTTTTTTAAGAAGCTGCTGCATGGGTTGGTGAGTAGCTACATGAGTGTCTATATAGGTTATTAGTTGGTTTTTTGACTATCAGTATGAGTGTCTGAGTGTCTATATGATTCAGTGGGGGATATTAGCGTATATAGGCATGAATGAGTAACTCACTATTTGTATGTGTTTTGAAGACAGCATGTGTGCAGGACTGTATGGGTGGATGAGTGTGTTATAGGTGTGTTAGTGAGTAAATGACTATCTCAATACTGTCTTTATGACTAAGTACATATGTTTTAAACTACTATAATGTGAGCATTTGTGTATATAAGTGAATATATATGAGAGTCAGAGATTGGAAGAGTTCCTGTATAACTAAGTATGTGTTTCTATAAGTGATTGTTTAAGAGAGTAAGTATGTGTACATTTCTGTACAAATAAGTGTAGTGGTGTGTGCATAGCTATATATTCAAGCAAATGGATGTTTGAAAGTTTATTTGCATGTGTTAGTATGTGTGTGAGTAACTCTATGTATGAGTGTAGGTGTGTAACAGAATGTATAGGTGTATGAGCACATATGATTGAAAACATGTATGAGTGACTATATAGAACTGTTGGTGAATGAGTGGATGTGTATGGAGATTTTGGAATTACTGAATAGGTTGCAACTAGTATTGGTATCTCCATTGTTTTGAAACATTTTGTTTCTATATATGAATGTGTGTATCAAAGGTTATATTAGGGTAAGAGGAGGTGTGCCACTCTTTCACAACGATGATGCCATCAGTGATGTCATTTGAGATGTCATCAGTGATGTCACTGACCATGTCGTGAGTGATGTAGTATGTGACGTCATCAGCATTGCATTGCGGGCACATGAGTTATAGTTAGCTGAACTAACTATAACGGGGGAATTTCAATGGTTTGGTATGAGTGAAATGTCCAGCTAACTATAACATTTGTAAAACCTATGGTTTTTTCAGTGAATTTCTAATGTTTTTAAATGCTAATTCCTAACTATAAAGTGTGTAAAACCTATGTTTTTTTCAGTGAATTTGCAAGGTTTTTTAAATGCTGATTCCTAACTATAACATGTGTAACCTATTGTTTTTTTCAGTGAATTTCAAAGGTTTCGTAAATGATCATTTTTAAATCTATTAATTATTATATTTCTTTCTTTTTATACTAATATCCTATATTTGTATTATAAATATTTATATATTTTTAAGTTATATTTCATATTCTTAATGTGAAATAACAACAAAACTATATTGAAAAATATTGTTTTATTAATTATTTTTCCAATATATTAAAATTGAATTCTATATAATTCCTTTTCCATTGTCTTTTTTTGGTAATCATACCGTATGCGTACGGAGATCACACCATACTTTGTACGGCTACTCTTACTCAGCGCGTACCCACACATACGCTATGAATATGCTTTGACTTTTAGCATCGAATCTAGACTTCCGTGTGACATCATGTACGACGCCCAGTACGCGAAAGGCACGAAAGTTTTTAATTGTTTAAAAACGTATATTTATGTATTTATTATACATACTAACAGAAGACATTATCTAGGATAATTATGAAAATAGTTTTTTTAACTTTTAATAAGCGTACATTACTTTTAAAAGCAATTACAGAAATTGCGGTGGAACGTCATCCGTACACGCATCGTAAGAGCACCGTAAGCACACGGTAAAAGTACACAAAGCCATGTGACTTTAAAAGAAGAGTTTTTATTTGTTCATAACGCTTCCTATTCCAACTGTTGAAAAACCCGTCCCATTTTAATCATTCTACTTCGAGTTTCTAAGAAGAAGCATCTCTTCTGAGAATCCTGTCAAATAGAAGGAAGATCACCGTAATAACAGCAATAGACTCATCTTCCAGCCATTCTTCAGAGGAAGATTTAATTGCTGAAGAACCTCTAAAGAAGAAGAAAGAAGCTCTAATTTGGAAGTTTTTTACTTTCCCTGAAGGGCAAAAAAGGTTAATGCTCCAAAAGTAACCTGTAAAATTTGCCAAACAACTCTTTTAAGGGGTGATCTATCCAAAAAATCCTCTTTTGGCACAGCAAATAGGGTGCGACACGTCAAGACCTTGCACCCCAAGAACTTTGCTTGAGCTGCAACACCACCTGCTGCTGCACCAACCACATCAACTGCTACAGCAGCATTTTCAGAAAGCAGTCCACACCCACATATTGATCCTGATTTTGGTGAAGTTAAAATTCTATGCATTTATTGCGATTAACTTTTGTGTTATGGGGAACAGTCTATCGACCTGATAAAACGCAGAAAGCAGGTTCATTGCTGTCCTCGACATTAGATTTTTTTTCATTCTTTTGTTCCTGTTGGACAGTTTTTGGGTTCCAGTTCCATTTTTTTTTACACTTGTTGAAAAAACATAAAAAAACTGTTATTTTTAGAACTACCTTCACTGGTCAAAGAAAAAACTATATTTCTATGTTCGTGTATAAAAGTTTCTCAGAATGAATGTGTAGTTCATAAATGAATGAATGAATATATTATTAGTGTATGGTGAATGTGAAAGTGCAGAACTATAAGGAAGTGCTACAGCATAAATCTATAAGCCGTTTACCTATAGTATACTGTAGTACCTCTGAAACACTTGAATGTAACATATGCACATAAACATGTTACAAGTCTATGCTTAATTTGCACTGCTGGTGAAACTGCCAGGCATGAATTTGTATGTGTTAGGGGTTGATTTACAACCCCCTTGTGCCACTTTTACACAGCCGTTGCATCATTTTTGTGACATACTGGTGGTGCAAAAGATGTGCCATGGTGTGTGGTATTTACAATGTGATGCATCTGGAAGGTGCATTTCATTGTAAAGCCCTACGCCAGAAGGAGGCTTTCCTACGCAGTGGGGGGGGGGGGGGAGGGTGTTCTGGTGCAGCAACGCCTCCTAAAAGTGACTGAGTGAAATCTATAAGATTTCATTTAGTCACTGTTGAGCTTATGCTGCGTCAAAACCCTGCACCTGCTTGAAGCATCTGTAAGGATTGACACAGCATTGTGAGCATAGGGCCCCAAGAGCATTGCTGGTGCTGCATTTCGCTTGCAACCCAAGTCAAGCAATGCGTCCCCTTCACAGCACAGATACACCACATATCTGTGCCATTTTTGCCCCATAGTGCACCACATTGTAAATACAGTGCTTCCATGGTGGTGATGTCACAGTACACAATAACTGACTTATCTCTGGGGATGTACCAATTATTGTACATCTGCTGATTAGTGTTTTAATGTAGTGAGTGGATACTTTTAGAACAGTGTATAGATGAGCACATAGTGCTCTATGGTCACTACAATACTGAAACAGAAGTGGGATAGTGTTTACTGGAAGTGTAAGGATACAGACTGGGGAATTAAAGGTATAAAAGACAAGTTTGCTGTTGCATAGAACACTGCATGCATAGTCTATAGGGGTTTGAAGCAGTCCATGCCCTAAGACGCACTTTCCACCATGAGTACTTGGGTACTGGTTGAATGATTACAATTCTGCAAGGAGAGTGTGTGGCTGAATGTATAGCAGATTAACTTTTACAACAGTGTATAGATAAGCATATACTGCTGTATGGTTCACTACAATACTGAAACAGTAGTGTAAGAGTGTTTTGTGAAAGTGTAACGATACACACTGGGCAATTAAAGATATAAAAGGCAAGTTTGCTGGTGTATAGAACAGTGAATGCATAGTCTATAATGATTTGAAGCAGACCATGCCCTAAGGCCTACTTTGGTGCATGACTACTTGGAAAGCGACTGAATGCTTACACTTCTACAAAGAGATTGTCTAGCTGAACATATAGCACCTTCAGTTCTATAACAATGCATACATAAGAACATACTGATGCATAACTCACTACAATACAAAAATAGCATGCTTGTTCAGCTCTTCTATGACACTGTTACTAATTTCGAAATCGTCTTCCAAATTGTTTTGTTCATTTTACATACTGAATTTTTTATGCTGTAGCTCCTTGTACAAAAATATAAACACTTTATCATTTTTCCTAATACTGAACACAAAACTTCCTTTATCAACTATTTTGCCCTTTAAAAAATATTATACAAAGACCATTCTCAACTACTTTATAAGATTATATAAATATAATATAGCCTTATAGCCCGCCGTGGAAGGCTATACCGGCTATTAAAGGCTCTCTCCAGCATTAAAAACCTGAGCCGAAGGCTTTGAGCCGAGCCTATGCTTTGTGCAGGCTTTGTGTCTGCGTGTTTCCGTGGATTTTGTGGGCATATACGCCATATCTGCCCCTTCGTCTGGGTGTGTACCCCAACGGTTCGCACTCATTGTGCGAATACGTGTATTTTTTAGAAAAGGCACTGTGCGCCGCCCATCAATCTGACATCCTGTTTTACCAATAACAACTCTGAAACACTTATACATATTGATTAACCAATGACTGTCATTATAAGTTATAAGTAACCTCCCATTCTTCTACAAATAAACTTTTAAGTAACCTCGCATCCTTCTAGACAAGGTTGCCAGATTGCGCTATTTCCCGCACAATTGGGCGAATTTTTTCCCAGTTGTGTGGGAAAATCCCATGCATAGCGGTGGGCTAGTTTTTGAACTTCATTGTAGTGTTTGAGCGCAATTTACTAGCTTGGGTGGACACCCACAAGAGGATACCGTGGCGTGATGCCATCACACCCTCTCAGTGTCAAATCAGAGCACAGCGCGCCCTACTAGAGTGGTTACAAGTGGTCACTCATTGGAGGTCCGATTCTGGGCCTGCCTCGGCGCACATGATAACCCTGCTCTCTGTTGTTAATTGTTGGTGCATATACTCTCACTTGCACATGCGTGGTGCTAGCCCGCCCACACTCCCCATATGTGCCCAACTAGCTTTCTTGCTATTCCTAAGCCTGGAAGCCAATAAATTAGCCAATAGAGGTCCACCAGAGCAGTCATTCTTGTACGTGCGAAATGCTACCAATGACGACCCTGGGCATTGTTTGGTCAGCCCCGCGGTTCCCATATAATGATGTGAGCACACTCTCTTTTGTCTGCCTGTGCTGCGGTGACAAACAGACTCTCGTCGTCAATTGTAGTACGAACTGTTTTGCTGGAACGGAGGAGGACTCGTGACACTCGACGTGGTGTCACTGCTGCTGCCGCCCAGCCAGGCTACCACAGGCATGGTGGAGGTGGAGCCCGCGCCCAGCCCAGCTCTTGGCCCAGCCAAAGCCCCAGCCTTTGAAGGCAAGACAAGAGACGACAAAAGCAAAGGTAGGAGAAGCCGTCACACCATCAGCTTCCGCTCCAGGCCCAGTCCACACCACACCACAATTTCTGTGTCGTATTTCTGTGGTATGCCACGTGGTTTGACCTCTATTATTAATTGTCCGTGCATGATAGTATTCTTTTTTTACTGTGTCACATGGCCCTCCCAGCTCTGTTTTGCTTTATTTTTGTGCGCCACGTGCTCTGTGCTTCATCGTATATTCTCCCTCCTAATTCTCCCATGACTTTTAATATTCATTACTGCCTCACTTGGCCTTCCAAGGGCTGTATTCTTATTGATCGTACTTGCATGATCGTATTATTTATTTCCTTCAGCATCACAGGGCCCTCCTAGGACTCTTTTTAATAAATGGTGCATGCATGAATTTCTGTGTCTTATTTTTCAAGTGTGTCATGTGCTATAGTCTCTGTTATACATTTTATGTGCTTGATGGTATTTGTTTTCTGCTTCACGTGGCCCTCCCAGCTCTGTTTTGCTTTAATTTTGTGCTCCACGTGCTTTGTGCTTCATCGTATTTGCTCCCTCCTAATTCTCCCATGACCTTTAATATTTATTACTGCCTCATGTGGCATTCCCAGGCCTCTATTCTTATTGATCGCACTTGGTTGATTGTGATATTTATTATCTTCTGCTTAACGGGGCCCTCCTAGGCCTTTTTTTAACCCCTTCCATGCTGCTGATGGAACGGTTCCGTCATGCACTACGGGTGAGCTGTGCGGATGACGGAACCGTTCCGTCATGACTCCGCCCGCGCAAGGCGGAGTCAGCATGGGCGGGGAATTCTGCCCGCACGGAAGGGGTTATTAAATGGTGCATGCATGAATTTCTGTGTCGTATTTTTGAAGTGTGTCACATGCTTTTGTCTCTGTTCTTATAAATTTTACTTGCTTGATGGTATTGTTTTCTGCGTCCCGAGGAACTCCCAGCTCTGTTTTGCTTAATTTTGTGCGCTACGTGCTTTGTGCTTCATCGTATTGGATCCCTCCTAATTCTACCATGATTTTTTATATTTATTACTGCCTCACGTAGCCTTTCCAGGCCTCTATTCTTATTGATCATACTTGGATGATCGTAATATTTATTTCCTTCTGCGTCACAGGGCTCTCCTAGGCCTCTTTTTAACAAATGGTGCATGCGTGAATTTCTGTGTCGTATTTTTTAACTATGTTACGTGCTTTCGTCTCTCTTATACATTTTACGTGCTTGATGGTATTTATTTCTGCATCACATGGCACTCCCAGCTCTGTTTTGCTTTATTTTTATGCGCCACGTGCTTTATGCTTCATCATATTTGCTCCCTCCTTATTCTCCCATGACTTTTATTATTTATTACTGTCTCACGTGGCCTTCCCTGGCCTCTATTCTTATTGATCGTACTTGGATGATCATAATATTTATTTCCTTCTGCGTCACAGGGCCCTCCAAGGCCTCTTTTTAATAACTGGTGCATGCATGAATTTCTGTGTTGTATTTTTGAAGTGTGTCACGTGCTTTAGTCTCTGTTATACATTTTTTGTGCTTGTTGGTATTTTTTTCTGCGTCACGTGGCCCTCCCAGCTCTGTTTTGCGTTGTTTTTGTGCGCCACTTGCTTTGTGCTTCATCGTATTTGCTCCCTCCTAATTCAACCATGACTTTTAATATTAATTACTGCCTCACGTGGCCTTCCCAGGCCTCTATTCTTATTGATTGTACTTGCACGATCATATTATTTATTTCCTTCTGCGTCACAGGGCCCTCCTAGGCCTTTTTTTAATAAAGGGTGCATGCATAAATTTCTGTGTCGTATTTTTGAAGTGTGCAAAAAACACAGTCAAGTCAAGTCAAGTCAAGAGATTTATATAGCGCGCTACATACCCATAGGGTCTCAAGGCGCTTGAGGAAGGGTGGGGAATTACTTGTCGAATATCCAAGTTTTAAGTTGCTTTCTGAATGCTAGGTGGTTCTGAGTAAGGCGAAGGCGAGTGGGAAGTGAGTTCCAGGTTTTAGGTGCCAGGTAGGAGAAGGATCTACCTCCCATGGTGGTTTTGTTGATGCGAGGTACAGTGGCAAGGGCTTGGTTGGAGGATCGTAGCTGACGGGTGGGGGTGTAGAAGGACAGTCGTGTGTTGAGGCATTCGGGTCCAAGTTCGTAAAGTGCTTTGTGTGCGTGGGTTAGGAGGCGGAAAGTAATCCTCTTATTTACGGGGAGCCAGTGGAGGTTTTTCAGGTGACCAGAGATGTGATCTTTACGCCGGATGTCTAGTATGAGCCTGGCTGAAGCGTTCTGGATGCGTTGGAGTTTTTTCTGGAGTTTTGCGGTGGTACCGGCGTATAGGGTGTTTCCGTAGTCCAGGCGGCTCGTGACCAGTGCGTGGGTGACCATTTTTCTGGTTTCGGAGGGGATCCAGCTAAATGTTTTTTTGAGCATGCGAAGGATGTTGTAGCAAGATGATGAAACGGCGTTGACTTGTCTGGTCATCGAGAGTGAGGAGTCCAGGATGACGCCCAGGTTCCGTGCGTGGTCCGTCGGGATGGGTGCTTTTCCAAGGGCCTCTGGCCACCAAGAGTCATCCCAGGCGGAGGGGGAGGTGCCTAAGATGAGGACTTCTGTTTTGTCTGAGTTCAGTTTCAGACGGCTGTGCTTCATCCACTCGGCTACTTCTTTCATTCCTTTGTGTAAGTTGGTTTTGGCGGTGTTAGGGTCTTTGGTGAGTGAGAGGATCAGTTGAGTGTCGTCAGCGTAGGAGATGATGTTGAGATTGTGTTGGCGAGCGATGGCCGCAAGGGGGCTCATGTATACGTTGAAGAGGGTGGGGCTGAGTGACGATCCTTGTGGCACGCCGCAGATGACTTCAGAGGCCTCTGACTTTAATGGTGGGAGGCGGACTCTCTGGGTTCTTCCGGTGAGGAACGAGGTGATCCATTCCAGTGCTTTTCCTTGGATTCCGACGTTTCTGAGGCGTTGTAGAAGGGTGCTATTACAGACTGTGTCGAAGGCAGCGGAGAGGTCAAGGAGGATGAGGGCGACTGTGTCTCCATTGTCCAGTAGAGTTCGAATGTCGTCTGTTGCTGCGTTAAGTGCGGTCTCGGTGCTGTGTTTGGCTCGGAAGCCGGACTGTGAGGAGTCGAGGGATTTGTTGGCTTCGAGGAAGGTGGCGAGCTGGTTGTTGACAGCTTTCTTGATGACTTTGGCCGGGAATGGAAGAAGCGAGATGGGCGGTAGTTTTTGAGTTCGGTGGGGTCAGCTGTGGGTTTTTTCAGAAGGGCGTTGAGTTCTGCGTGTTTCCAGCTTTCCGGGAAGGTGGCGGAGTTGAGGGAGCAGTTGATGACATCTCGGAGGTGTGGTGCTATGATGGAGTCTGCTTTGTTGAAGATGTGGTGAGGGCATGGGTCAGTTGGGGATCCTGAGTGGATGGAGTTCATCAGGCGGATGGTGTCCTCAGTGGAGATTGGGTTCCAGTCGTTGAGGGTGTTCAGGGGGGGTGAAGGTCCTGCAGAAGGTTGGGTGGGTTGGTCTCCGGGTCGGTTGTCGAAGCTGTTGTGGATGTCTGCGATTTTGTTGTGGAAGAAGGAAGCTAGGGAGTCGCAGAGGACTTGGGAGGGGGTGATGTCGTTGGAGTTGGCTGATGGGTTGGTAAATTCTTTGACGATGTTGAATAACTCCTTGCTGTTGTGGGCGTTGTTATCTAGACGGTCTTTGAATGCGGCTTTCTTGGCAGACCGGATTAGTTGGTGGTGTATGCGGGTGGCGTTTTTGAAGGCGTCCCTGGTGCAGGTGTTTGGGTCTTTTTTCCAGGCCTTCTCGAGGGAGCGACAGTGTTTCTTCGATTTCTTAAGATCATCGTTGAACCAGGAGGCGATTTTGCTGCCTGGTTTGCTTTGACGTTTTTTCAACGGTGCTAGGATGTCGGCGCTGTTGGATATCCATTGGGTGAGGTTAATGGCTGCTTGGTCGGGGTTTAAGGAGTGGGCGGGGGGGTTTAGAAGAAGCGATGAGGAGATCTGGTCGATGGTGATTTTGTTCCAGTTTCTTCGCATGGTGGGTTGAGGATGGTTGTGGATTGTGGTCTTATTGTAGGTGAAGTGAACGCAGCTGTGGTCCGTCCAGTGAAGAGCTGTGGTGTGACTGAAGGAGACATGTTTGCTGGAGGTGAAGATAGGGTCGAGTGTGTGACCTGCAATGTGGGTAGGGGTAGTGACCAGTTGTTTGAGTCCGAGGTTGGCAAGATTGTCCAGAAGGGTGGGGGCGCTGCTGTCGTTGCTCTTTTCCAGGTGAAAATTGAGGTCTCCCAATAGAATGTAGTCCTCGGAGGGGAGGGCGTGTGGGGTGATAAAGTCAGTGATGTCGTCACTGAATTGTGCACGGGGTCCTGGAGGCCGGTAGAGGAGGGTGCCTCTGAGTGTGGTCTTGGGGTCGGTGTGGATCTGGAAGTGGAGGTGTTCGGCGGTGGCAAGGTTGACGTCTGAGCTGTTTGAGATGCGGATGGAGTTCTTATGGACGATAGCGATGCCTCCTCCTGTTTGCTCGATGCGGTCCTTACGGATGATCTTGTATCCTTCCGGGATGGCAATGGCGATGTCTGGGGCTGAAGAGGCATTCATCCATGTTTCTGTTAGGAAGGCGACGTCCGGTGAGATGGTGTCGAGTAGATTCCAGAGGTCGATGGCGTGTCTGTGGACCAAGCGGGTGTTGAGCAGGATGCATTTTAGATGGTTGGTGTCAGGTCTCTGATTGGTGTTGGTAGATGAGGAGCTGGTTTTGGTTCCGTTGAACTTGCAGGAGTTGCAAGAGAAGGGGCCATGGGTGAGTCCAGGAGCGGCTTGGATGCAGTTGGGGGAGTGGCCGGGGTTAAGGGCTAGGAGGGTGGAGGCGTCGTAAGTAATGCGGGGGGGCTGAGCAATGCGAGGGCCAGGGGGTCTGGCGCTGGGCGCGGTCCAGGCGCGGACGGGCGTAGACGGGCTTACCTTTGGCGCACCTTCGGCGCGGCCGTAGCGCGTGGACACTGCGCGTTGGTGCATCTGACATAAGTGGAGAGGTGGAGGGGGGCGGAGCGTGGGAGGGGGAGCAGGGAGGCGGGAGCGTAGGGGGAGGGACGGGCTGCAGGCACAACAAAATGGACGAGGGGAAAACAACAGGATCGGGTGATGCGAGCTGGCGGTGGAAGACGGGCACAATGTCAATTACAGACACAAAGATAGCAATGCGGAGCGTTCCCAAATGGAAAAGTGCTACACTGGCCAGGTAATGCGGATATGTCACAGTTAACTATTCTCACCAAACTAAGTAATGCAGAGCGCTACGCAGCGGAGCGGGTGTAGCATCAATTAAGACAAATTTTCAATTAGGCATACAAAGAGATGCAGAGCGCTACGCAGCGGAGCGTGTGTAGAATGAAATAATACACGTATTCAATTAGGCATACAAAGAGATGCAGAGCGCTACGCAGCGGAGCGTGTGTAGACTGAAATAATACACAAATTCAATTAGGCATACAGAGAGATGCAGAGCGCTACGCAGCGGAGCGTGTGTAGACTGAAAAATTACAAGTTTTCAATTAGGCATGCAAAGAGATGCAGAGCGCTACGCAGCGGAGCGAGTGTAGACTCCATTATAATAAGTCACAAGTATGGCAGTGGTAGGGGAGCAGCGCTACGATACCAGAGGAAGCGCTATGGGCTCAGGAGGAATGGTGGAGCAACCGCTTCACACGAGGTCAGGCTGGTTACGGAGGTTCCTCTGCCGGGACGTTCCTGATGTCTAGTGGGTGGGAGGGGGAGCAGGGAGGCGGGAGCGTAGGGGGAGGGACGGGCTGCAGGCACAACAAAATGGACGAGGGGAAAACAACAGGATCGGGTGATGCGAGCTGGCGGTGGAAGACGGGCACAATGTCAATTACAGACACAAAGATAGCAATGCGGAGCGTTCCCAAATGGAAAAGTGCTACACTGGCCAGGTAATGCGGATATGTCACAGTTAACTATTCTCACCAAACTAAGTAATGCAGAGCGCTACGCAGCGGAGCGGGTGTAGCCTCAATTAAGACAAATTTTCAATTAGGCATACAAAGAGATGCAGAGCGCTACGCAGCGGAGCGTGTGTAGAATGAAATAATACACGTATTCAATTAGGCATACAAAGAGATGCAGAGCGCTACGCAGCGGAGCGTGTGTAGACTGAAATAATACACAAATTCAATTAGGCATACAGAGAGATGCAGAGCGCTACGCAGCAGAGCGTGTGTAGACTGAAATAATATTGATGGACAGAATGCAGAACAATGTCATACATTCACCCCAGTACAGAGATCTGGGCCTAAATCCATCGTTTTTTTGCACTGCACACCACACCAGTTCAGACATGGCCATATGCAAATCAGTTTGACCCTGTGCCTCATGGGAACAGTCCAGCCTGAACTGCCCAGCCATGCCTTCTCTGACCGGAAACAAGCTTCCGAGGACCGGTTTCTGGCATTCCAGCCGTTTTCAGCCCGGCTTGCTTGAATCCAGTGGTGTGGAGAGCATGGGACTCAGGTCTGAGCATACCCATCCCACTCAGGGTGACAAATGCAAAAACCACAGTTGATGGACAGAATGCAGAACAATGTCATACATTCACCCCAGTACAGAGATCTGGGCCTAGATCCATCGTTTTTTTGCACTCCACACCACCCCAGTTCAGACATGGCCATATTCAAATCAGTCTGACCCTGTGCCTCATAGGAACAGTCCAGCCCGAACTGCCAAGCAATGCCTTCCCTGGACCAGACACAAGCTTCCGAGGACCAGTTTCTGGTATTCCAGCTGTCTTCAGCCCGGCTTGCTTGAATCCAGTGGTGTGGAGAGCATGGGACTCATGTCTGAGCATACCCATCCCACTGGGGGTGACAAATGCAAAAACCACAGTTGATGGACAGAATGCAGAACAATGTCATACATTCACCCCGGTACAGAGATCTGGGCCTAAATCCATCATTTTTTTGCACTTCATACCACCCCAGTTCAGACATGGCCATATGCAAATCAGTCTGACCCTGTGCCTCATGGGAACAGTCCAGCCCAAATTGCCAAGCCATTCCTTCCCTGGACCGAAAACAAGCTTCTGAGGACCGTTTTCTGGCATTCCAGCCGTGTTCTGCCTGGCTTGCTTGAATCCAGTGGTGTGGAGAGCATGGGACTCACATCTGAGCATACCCATCCCACTCGGGGTGACAAATGCAAGAACCACAGTTGATGGACAGAATGCAGAACAATGTCATACATTCACCCCAGTACAGAGGTCTGGGCGTAAATCCATCTTTTTTTTGCTCTCCGCATCACCCCAGTTCAGACATGGCCATATGCAAGTCAGTCTGACCCTGTGCCTCATGGGAACAGTCCAGCCCGAACTGCCAAGCCATGCCTTCCCTGGACCGGAAACAAGCTTCCGAGGACCGGTTTCTGGAATTCCAGCCGTGTTCAGCCTGGCTTGCTTGAATCCAGTGGTGTGGAGAGCATGGGACTCACATCTGAGCATACCCATCCCACTTCGGGTGACAAATGCCAAAACCACAGTTGATGGATAGAATGCAGAACAATGTCATACATTCACCCCAGTACAGAGATCTGGGCCTAAATCCATCGTTTTTTTGCACTCCACACCACCCCAGTTCAGACATGACCATATGCAAATCAGTCTGACCCTGTGCCTCATGGAAACAGTCCAGCCCGAACTGCCAAGCCATGCCTTCTCTGGACCGGAAACAAGCTTCCGAGGACCAGTTTCTGGCATTCCAGCTATCTTCAGCCCAGCTTGCTTGAATCCAGTGTTGTGGAGAGCATGGGACTCACGTCTAAGCATACCAATCCCACTCGGGGTGACAAATGCAAAAACCACAGTTGATGGACAGAATGCAGAACAATGTCATACATTCACCCCAGTACAGAGATCTGGGCCTAAATCCATTCTTTTTTTGCACTCCACACCACCCCAGTTCAGACATGGCCATATGCAAATCAGTCTGACCCTGTGCCTCATGGGAACAGTCCAGCCCGAACTGCCAAGCCATGCCTTCCCTGGACCGGAAACAAGCTTCAGAGGACCGGTTTCTGCCATTCCAGCCGTCTTCAGCCCGGCTTGCTTGAATCCAGTGGTTTGGAGAGCATGGGACTCACATCTGAGCATACCCATCCCACTTGGGGTGACAAATGCAAAAACCACAGTTGATAAACAGATAGCAGACCAATGTCATACATTCACCCCAGTACAGAGATCTGGGCCTAAATCCATCGTTTTTTGCACCCCACACCACCCCAGTTCAGACATGGCCATATGCAAATCAGTCTGACCCTGCGCCTCATGGGAACAGTCCAGCCCGAACTGCCAAGCCATGCCTTCCCTGGACCGGAAACAAGCTTCTGAGGACCGGTTTCTGACATTCCAGCCGTCTTCAGCCCGGCTTGCCTGAATCCTGTGGTGTGGAGAGCATGGGACTCAGGTCTGAGCATACCCATCCCACTCGGGGTGACAAATGCAAAAACCACAGTTGATGGACAGAATGTCATACATTAACCCCAGTATAGAGATCTGGGCCTAAATCCATCGTTTTTTTGCACTCCACACCACCCCAGTTCAGACATGGTCATATTCAAATCAGTCTGACCCTGTGCCCCATGGGAACAGTCCAGCCCGAACTGCCAAGCCATGCCTTCCCTGGACCGGAAAACAAGCTTTTGAGGACCGGTTTCTGGCATTCCAGCCATCTTCAGCCCGGCTTGCTTGAATCCAGTGGTGTGGAGAGCATGGGACTCACGTCTGAACATACCCATCCCACTCGGGGTGACAAATGCAAAAACCACAGTTGATGAACAGAATGCAGAACAATTTCATACATTCGCCCCAGTACAGAGATCTGGGCCTAAATCCATCATTTTTTTGCACTCCGCACCACCCCAGTTCAGACATGCCATATGCAAATCAGTCTGACCCTGTGCCTCATGGGAACAGTCCAGCCCGAACTGCCAAGCCATGCCTTCCCTGGACCGGAAACAAGCTTCCGAGGACCTGTTTCTGTATGTGATTATGTCTTTCTGCACACAACATATTTTGCAAACTACATTAATATAAGAAAGGTATTTCTGATTAGTTTTTTTTGTTTGAGAAAGGTTTGTGGTACGTTGTTTAAGTAATTTCTTGTTTAAGAAATGTTACTTTTTCAAAACTTTTCAAAATTAATTTGCAGGAAGCATGACATGTGATAATTCTCCAACACCTGTACCATCTTCAGTACCTCTACCATCTTCATCACCTGTGCCATCTTCATCACCTGTTCCATCTTCAGCACCTCTACTAGCTACAGCACGTTACCCATCTCCAGCATCTAGTCAATATACATCCCTAAAAAATGTTTTGGATTTGTAGAAAAAAAACAGTAAAAGAACATATGGGAGCAATAGTGTTAAGCTTTTAAAATATGACAGTTATTTTTGGTCACTTAAAATGGACCAATGTACAGTTGATGAGGTTAGTTTCTGCTACAGGTAAATTGTATATAGTATGGCTAATGGCGTATGATGTACATGTGGTTCCTCTTTAGAAGATAATGTGCTTTCATATATTTTTACAGGTAATCGATGCCTTCCTCTCAAAAATATGTTTGTCAAGACTAAATGTATGTATATTTTCATTCCTAATATAGTTATCTGTAATTAATAATTTAAAATCAATGTGTGTACTGAGATCCTTTAATTTTAACCTTAGTGTTTAGCAATATCAGCAACAGTGTGGTCCTGTATCTTCCTCGGCAAATATCGCTCTTCTACTTTTCAGGTAAATATTCATATCTGTTATGTGACTTTTCAGTGTTACTGGTGCAAAGCAATATTGAAAGTTAGTGATTCTATGAAGTAATGTTTGATAGAATTGAGTAACGTTTTGAAGAGTGAGAAATGTAAGCTGTTTTTCAACGGAAATTGGTCGATTTTGAATACATATTGCGTTGAGATTCACGTTTTCAAATTGTTCTAAGTCTAAACATATGTATTTGGTATGTAATATAATAGTTTTTCATGATTGCCATTTTTAACTCTTCAGATACCTTTTGACAAAATAGACACTGTTCTTTGTCCGACAAATAATGACTGTCATTGGATACATTTGGTCAGTGCAACTTTTTTATATTTATCAATCTATTTTGAAAGTTCTTGTTGGAAAATGACTGGTTGCAATAGTTTAAATTGTCAAAGAAATATTTTTCAAATATTTTAAATGCTAATATTCTAAATGATTTTGTAATGTATCTAGAGCACTGAAACCCATGATTGCTTTTCAACCTCAAACCTTTTGTGATTAATTGTGTTTATGTACATTAACATTCAGGTTGGACTTTTGCTCAACATATACATTGGTTATTATGTTTTCAGTTTGAAGAATGCTACCTAACTAAGCAGCAAGTTGCCGAGATTTTTACTAATTTAATATTTCTTGGGAATTATCGACTGAAAATTGCAATGGACCTAATGGAGTCATCAGGTTTAACTTTAACATTTCAATGATAAATAAGGTGTCACACTCTAGTGTTGTCCTGAACATTGGATTATTCTCTTTTTTGTTTTTTCATAGAAGGTCTTTTATAGATAAAGGCATATCATTAATTTTTAACATAGTATAGTAAGATATTGACATTATGGTTGTGAATTTTCAATGATGTTCGTAATGTGACCATTTGAATATGTTTGCAACAGTTGTGACTGTCTCTATACCTAGACCTGAAAACACCTAGAATCATGCATGATATATTCCAAAATAAGTTTTGAATTGTTAGCATTGCTGTTATGGTGTGCTAATGTATATCTTTTTTTACATTTAGAGTCTGTTGAAAAGTATTGTGGTGTCTGCAAACAAGATACTTCATAAATTTATATGCAAAACCTAATGGTAAGTACCCTCAATGACTCTAGACGCTGAAGATCAAAATTAAGTGATATAGGTCCTTGGTCTATTTTGGTGGCTTTAAGTGCCCAGTTCACATTCATCTGATGCAGGGTGCATGTTATTATGCATTTGCAAGGGTCTTTTCAGAGTTGCGTCCGCCATGTTGGATAGCTGGCTATGCACCCTTCCTAGTTATGGACTTATTACCACTTTCCCACTGAGTGTTGAGAGGTCACTATGTTTACTATTTAAATACATATACAGTTTTCATTTCAAAAAGCTATTGACCTTTAAACAATGCAATGTTAATATCAAGTTACTTTTCACTATCTTCCCAACAGGCCCAATGTTTCGAATGCTGCAGATGGGTCCACCTTGAAAGTATCAAAATGAATGTAACATCCTGGTTACCTTTTACTGGTTACAAATGTACAAAATGTATGTTTTAAAGTAAACATATGATTGCATGCAAAATGTCTAATGAGATCTTTTGTATACTCCTCCCATGTAGTGTTGTGTCCGAATTATCATAAGAAGTAATGTTGAGACACACTTCCTTCAGCTGTCACAACTTGCACAATCCTTTCAGAATTGGGGCAGACTTCCTCTAATATTCCTACTTAATTTTATTTTTTAAATCGAGCAACTATTTTGCTAAGGTGTTGAAATATAAATTTAAATCTTCTTCCTCTTTGAAGGTGAACAAGCAATACCGCTTATCCACACGTTATTGTTCAATAGAAGTCTAAAAAGTAGTGGTAATTCTACTATCACTAAGGTAGACGTCTGACAGTAGAATCTTTAATATAGTTACACCACTTTCCCTGAAGGGCAAAAACAGGTTAATGCTCTATTAGTAACCTGTAAAATTTGGCAAATACCTCATTCAAGGGGTGAGCCATCCAAAAATACTTCTTTGGTACATCGAATATGGTGCAACACGTCAAGAACTTGCACCCCAACAACTTTGCTCGAGCTGCAACACGGAGGTTGCAGGACAATCATCTGCTGCTGCACTTAGCACATCAACTGCCGCAGCAGCATCTTCAGCAAGCAGTCCACACCAACGTATTAATCCTGATTTTGGTGAAGATAAAATTCTATGCATTTATTGCGATGAACTTTTGTGTTACGGGAAACAGTCTATCGACCTGATAAAATGCAGGATGCAGAAGCATCACTGTCCTCGACATTAGTCATTAGACTTTTATCTAGCTGCCTTTCTTGGCTAGGGTTATTAATTATTCTTGAATTTCATATTCTGATTCAAAGTCAAGGGCCTTTATTGAGCCTTTTTTGTTGTAACTACTTCCCCGGCTAAAGGCACTGGGTAATTTGCACACTTACAGCCTTTCTTATTTTTCACCTTATTCATATTCATCTTCCACTCAATCAACACATAATCCACACATACACACACCTACTTGCTGCCTTTCTTGGTTGGGGTTATCAATTATTCTTCAATTTCATATTCCTATTCAAAGTGCAGGCCCTTTATCAAGCCTTTTTTGTTGTAACTAACCCAGATGAAGGCAGTGGGAAATTTGCCCACTTGCTGCCTTTCTTGACTAGGGTTATCAATTATTCTTGAATTTCATATTCTGATTCAAAGTCAAGGGACTTTATCGAGCCTTTTAGTTGTATCTACTACCCCGGCCGAAGGTAGATGGAAATTTGCACACTTGCTGCCTTTCTTGGCTGGGGTTATCAACTATTCTTTTTGTAATTCAAATGCAAAGTGCAGGCCCTTTATTGAGCCTTCTTTGTAACTACTACCCGTGAATGGAAGTGGGTAATTTGCATACTTGCATCCTTTTTTGCATCCTTCCTACCACACAGTGTGTGTACTTTCTGCACTTGCTTGCCTCCTTAGAAGTGGTACCCATTTCTCAGGCTCCCACTGTGGAATCCAACGCCCTGTCGGTGTATTGGACTGTAAAACCAAACACCCGCTTCCCTTACAAGGCAGTGGTAGTTTACGCGTCTCCAGCCTTTCTTATTTCATCTTCCACTCATTCAACACATCATCTACACATACACGCACCTACGTTCTGCCTTTTTTGGCTGGGGTTATCAATTATTCATCAATTTCATATTTTCATTCAAAGTCAAGGCCCTTTAACAAGCCTTTTTGTTGTAGCTACTACCCGGCCAAAGGCAATGGGAAATTTGCACATTTGCTGCCTTTCTTTGCTGGGGTTACCAATTATTCTTCAATTTCATATTCTGATACAAATTCAATGCTTTTTTCTGAGCCTTTTTGTTGTAGCTCCTACCCCGGCCGAAGGCAGTGGGAATTTACACACTTGCTGCCTTTCTTGGCTGGGGTTATCAATTACTGTTCAATTTCATATTCTGATTCAAAGTCAAGGCCCTTTATCAAGCCTTTTTGGCTGTAACTTCTTCCCCGGCTGAAGGCACTTGTTAATTTGCACACTTGCAGCCTTTCTTATTTTTCACCTTATTCATCTTCCACTCTATCAACACATCATCAACACATACACACACCTACTTGCTGCCTTTCTTGGCTGTGGTTATCAACTTGTCTTCGATTTTATATTCCTATTCAAAGTGCAGACCCTTTATTTAGCTTTTTTGTTGTAACAACTACCCCTGCCGAAGGCAGTGGGAAATTTGCACACTTGTTGCCTTTGTTGGCTGGGGTTATAAATTATTCTTCTTGTAATTCAAATTCAAAGTGCATGCCCTTTATTGAGCCTTCTTTCTAACTACTACCCATGAATGGCACTGGATAATTTGGACACTTGCATCCTTTCTTGCGTACTTTCTACCGCACAGTGTGTATACTTTGTGCACTTGCTTGCCTCCTTAGATATGGTACCCATTTCTCAGGCTCCCACTGCGGAATCCGACACCCTATTTGTATAATGAGCTGGAAATCCAAAGATCCACTTTACTGACAAGGCAGTGAATAGTTTGCCTGTCTCCAGCCTTTCTTATTTTTCAACTTATTCATCTTCCACTCAATCAACACATCATCCGCACATACAAACACCAACTTGCTGTCTTTCTTGGCTGTGGTTATCAACTATTCTTCTATTTCATATTCCTATTCAAAGACCAAGGCCCTTTATCGAGCCTTTTTGATGTAGCCACTACCCTGGCTGAAGGCAGTTGGAAATTCGCACACTTGCTGCCTTTCTTGGCTGGGGTTATCAATTATTCTTCTTGTAATTCTAATTCAAAGTGCAGGCCCTTTATTGAGCCTTCTTGGTAACAACTACCCGTGAATGGCAGTGGGTAATTTGCACACTTGCGTCCTTTCTACAGCACAGTGTGTGTACTTTGTGCACTTTCTTGCCTCCTTAGATGTGGTACCCATTTCTCAGGCTCCCACTGTGGAATCCAACACTCTGTTTGTATAATGAACTGGAAAACCAAGCACCCACTTCCCTCTCAAGGCAATAGGTAGTTTGCGAGTCTTCAGCCTTTATTATTTTCACCTTATTCATCTTCCACTCAATCAACACATCATCCACACATAAACACACCTACTTGCTGCCTTTTTTGGCTGATGTTATCAATTATTCTTCAATTTCATATTCTGATTCAAAGTCAAGACCCTTTATCGAGCCTTTTTGTTGTAGCTACTACCCCGGCTGAAGGCAGTGGGAAACTTCCACACTTGCTGCCTTTCTTGGCTGGGGTTATCACTTATTGTTCAATTTCTTATTCTGATTCAAAGTCAAGGCCCTTTATCGAGCCTTTTTTGTTGTAACTACTTCTCCAACTGAAGGCACTGGGTAATTAGCACACTTGCAGCCTTTCTTATTTTTCAGCTTATTCATCTTCCACTCAATCAACACATCATCAACACATACACACACCCACTTACTGCCTTTCTTGCCTGTGCTTATCAACTATTCTTCTATTTCATATTCCTATTCAAAGTGCAGGCCCTTTATCGGGGCTTTTTGTTGTAACAACTACCCCGGCAGAAGGCAGTGGGAAATTTGCACACTTGCTGCCTTTCCTGGCTGGGGTTATCAATTATTCTTGAATTTCATATTCTGATTCAAAGTCAAGGGCCTTTATTGAGCCTTTTTTGTTGTAACTACTTCCCCGGCTAAAGGCACTGGGTAATTTGCACACTTACAGCCTTTCTTATTTTTCACCTTATTCATATTCATCTTCCACTCAATCAACACATCATCCACACATACACCCACCTACTTGCTGCCTTTCTTGGCTGGGGTTATCAATTATTCTCCAATTTCATATTCCTATTCAAAGTGCAGGCCCTTTATCAAGCCTTTTTTGTTGTAACTACCCCAGATGAAGGCAGTGGGAAATTTGCACACTTGCTGCCTTTTTTGACTAGGGTTATCAATTATTCTTGAATTTCATATTCTGATTCAGAGTCAAGGCACTTTATCGAGCCTTTTTGTTGTATCTACTACCCTGGCCGAAGGAAGATGGAAATTTGCACACTTGCTGCCTTTCTTGGCTGGGGTTATCAACTATTCTTTTTGTAATTTAAATGCAAAGTGCAGGCCCTTTATTGAGCCTTCTTTGTAACTACTACCCGTGAATGGAAGTGGGTAATTTGCATACTTGCATCCTTTTTTGCATCCTTCCTACCGTACAGTGTGTGTACTTTCTGCACTTGCTTGCCTCCTTGGAAGTGGTACCCATTTCTCAGGCTCCCACTGTGGAATCCAACGCCCTGTCGGTGTATTGGACTGTAAAACCAAACACCCGCTTCCCTTACAAGGCAGTGGTAGTTTACGCGTCTCCAGCCTTTCTTATTTTTCACCTTATTTATCTTCCACTCATTCAACACATCATCTACACATACACGCACCTACGTTCTGCCTTTTTTGGCTGGGGTTATCAATTATTCATCAATTTCATATTTTCATTCAAAGTCAAGGCCCTTTAACAAGCCTTTTTGTTGTAGCTACTACCAGGCCAAAGGCAATGGGAAATTTGCACATTTGCTGCCTTTCTTTGCTGGGGTTACCAATTATTCTTCAATTTCATATTCTGATACAAATTCAATGCTTTTTTCTGAGCCTTTTTGTTGTAACAACTATCCCGGCAGAAGGCAGTGGGATATTTGCACACTTGCTGCCTTTCTTGGCTGGGGTTATCAATTACTGTTCAATTTCATATTCTGATTCAAAGTCAAGGCCCTTTATCAAGCCTTTTTGGCTGTAACTTCTTCCCCGGCTGAAGGCACTTGTTAATTTGCACACTTGCAGCCTTTCTTATTTTTCACCTTATTCATCTTCCACTCTATCAACACATCATCAACACATACACACACCTACTTGCTGCCTTTCTTGGCTGTGGTTATCAACTCGTCTTCCATTTTATATTCCTATTCAAAGTGCAGACCCCTTATTTAGCTTTTTTGTTCTAACAACTACCCCAGCCGAAGGCAGTGGGAAATTTGCACACTTGTTGCCTTTGTTGGCTGGGGTTATAAATTATTCTTCTTGTAATTCAAATTCCAAGTGCATGCCCTTTATTGAGTCTTCTTGCTAACTACTACCCATGAATGGCACTGGATAATTTGGACACTTGCATCCTTTCTTGCGTACTTTCTACCGCACAGTGTATATACTTTGTGCACTTGCTTGCCTCCTTAGATATGGTACCCATTTCTCAGGCTCCCACTGCGGAATCCGACACCCTATTTGTATAATGAGCTGGAAATCCAAAGATCCACTTTACTGACAAGGCATTGGATAGTTTGCCTGTCTCCAGCCTTTCTTATTTTTCAACTTATTCATCTTCCACTCAATCAACACATCATCCGCACATACACACACCTACTTGCTGCCTTTCTTGGCTGTGGTTATCAACTATTCTTCTATTTCATATTCCTATTCAAAGACCAAGGCCCTTTATCGAGCCTTTTTGACGTAGCCACTACCCTGGCTGAAGGCAGTTGGAAATTCGCACACTTGCTGCCTTTCTTGGCTGGGGTTATCAATTATTCTTCTTGTAATTCTAATTCAAAGTGCAGGCCCTTTATTGAGCCTTCTTGGTAACAACTACCCGTGAATGGCAGTGGGTAATTTGCACACTTGCGTCCTTTCTACAGCACAGTGTGTGTACTTTGTGCACTTTCTTGCCTCCTTAGATGTGGTACCCATTTTTCAGGCTCCCACTGTGGAATCCAACGCTCTGTTTGTATAATGAACTGGAAAACCAAGCACCCACTTCCCTCTCAAGGCAATAGGTAGTTTGCGAGTCTTCAGCCTTTCTTATTTTCACCTTATTCATCTTCCACTCCATCAACACATCATCCACACATAAACACACCTACTTGCTGCCTTTTTTGGCTGATGTTATCAATTATTCTTCAATTTCATATTCTGATTCAAAGTCAAGACCCTTTATCGAGCCTTTTTGTTGTAGCTACTACCCCGGCTGAAGGCAGTGGGAAACTTCCACACTTGCTGCCTTTCTTGGCTGGGGTTATCACTTATTGTTCAATTTCATATTCTGATTCAAAGTCAAGGCCCTTTATCGAGCCTTTTTTGTTGTAACTACTTCTCCAACTGAAGGCACTGGGTAATTAGCACACTTGCAGCCTTTCTTATTTTTCATCTTATTCATCTTCCACTCAATCAACACATCATCCACACATACACACACCTACTTGCTGCCTTTCTTGCCTGTGCTTATCAACTATTCTTCTATTTCATATTCCTATTCAAAGTGCAGGCCCTTTATCGAGCCTTTTTGTTGTAACAACTATCCCGGCAGAAGGCAGTGGGATATTTGCACACTTGCTGCCTTTCTTGGCTGGGGTTATCAATTATTCTTGAATTTCGTATTCTGATTCAAAGTCAAGGCCCTAAATCGAGCCTTTTTTTGTAACTACTACCCTGGCCAAAGGCAGTGGGAAATTTCCGCATTTGCTGTTTTTCTTAGCTGGGGTTATCAATTATTGTTCAATTTCATATTCTTATTCAAAGTCAAGTCCCTTTATCGAGCCTTTTTGTAGTAGCTACTAGCTCGGCCGAAGGCTGTGGGAAATTTCGGAACTTGCTGCCTTTCTTGGCTGGGGTTATCAATTATTGTCAATTTCATACTCTGATTCAAACTCAATGCCCTTTATCGAGCCTTTTTGTTGTAACAACTACCCCGGCTGAAGGCAGTGGGAAATTTGCATACTTGCTGCCTTTCTTGGCTGGGATTATTGATTATTTTTCAATTTCATATTCTGATTCAAACTGAAAGCCCTTTATCGAGCCTTTTCGTTGTAGCTACTACCCCGGCCGAAGGCAGTGTGAAATTTTTGCACTTGCTGCCTTTCTTGGCTGGGGTTATCAATTATTCTTCTTGTAATTCAAATTCAAAGTGCAGGCCCTTTATTGAGCCTTCTTGGTAACTACTACCTGTGAATGGCAGTAGGAAATTTGCACACTTGCGGCCTTTGTTGCCTAGAGTTATCACTTATTCTTGAATTTCATATTCTGATTCAAATTCAAGGCCCTTTATTGAGCCTTTTTGTTATAGCTACTACCTCGGCCAAACACAACACGACATGGCAGGACTATAGAAAGCATCTAAATCTACAGCACTACATGCCAAAAAGAAATGCTTACTTTGTAAGTGACATTTTCCATCTGTAAGATGTAAGATCTGTCAATAGTAAAGAAACATGTTCTCAGGGAAGTGAAATGAGTTATTGTGATATATTGAAACTATTTTCACAACTTCTTTACTGTTGTTTGTTGTTACAGTGGTTGTGCTCCTCACGTTCAATATTTTAAGCTACACTGCAACTATTTTCACAACTTCATAACTGTAATATCGAGGTTTGTGGTGCTCACAAAAAATATTTTGTGATACCTTGAAACTATTTGTAAAACTTGTTTACTGTAATATCAGTGTTTGTAGTGCTTTCATAAAACATTTTTGAATACATTGCAACTATTCTAAAGAATTCTTTACTGTAATATCAGTGTTTGAGGTGGTAATAGAAAATAAATGTGATACATTGTGCTGTATGGCTCACTACACTATTGAAACAGAAGTGTGATAGTGTTTGCTGGAAGTGTAAAGAAACAGACTGGGGAATTGAGGGTATAAAAGACAAATTTGCCGGTGCATGGAAGAGTGCATGCATAGTCTATAGGGGTTTGAAGAAGTCCATGCCCTAAGGCCCACTTTGCATCATGAGTACTTCAATACTACTTGAATGATTACAATTCTGCAATGAGAGGGTCTCAAACCATTATTAATCTATAATAATACATTTATTCTTGTAACATCTCATAACTTAGTAGAGCTTCTAAAATAATTTCATCATGTATTTCATATTCCTGATATCAATTTCAAAAGTCATATTATCATACTCGATGTCATCTAATGTGTCCACAAAATCACATCTAAGGTTTAGTCTAGGAAATCACAGCTAACATCTGAAGCATTCATATCTTCCTCTTCATTCTCGCTACTTGTAAAATGTATGTTCAGCTCTTCTATGACACTGTTACTAATTTTGAAACCATCTTCCAAATTGTTTTGTTGATTTTCCATATTGAATTTCTTATGTTGTAGGTCCTTGTACAAAAACATAAACACTTTATTTTATTGTTACTGTAATATCAGCATATGTGGTGATTCATATGAAATATATTAAATATGTATCTTGGAAATGAAGCAACAATATTTTGTACTTGAGTGTATATTATTTTGAAAACATTCGAAAAATAAATACAATAAATACAGTGTCACTATGCATTGTGTCAAGTGCTTTATTTAGGGTATACATGAATATGTTACCTTTGATTGTAATGACATACAAACCAAGACAAGATAGAACACTGCAACTCAAGCACATTACATATTGGTACAAAGCATGTCATTGGAATGTTGAGTATTAGGATAACATACACAACTCACATATAAAATGATTTCAGAAACTTGTTACTTTTTCGATGATAAGGATTAGCAATGTCTTTCCAAGAAGATTGGAATATTTAAAAGGATAAAGTAGGAGGTGAAGAACAGAGGTAAGAGGTTACATTTCAAGATACAAGAATGGATGAAAAGGGTGGTCCAAGGTTTGCATGTACAATGGCCAGTGGAAACTTTTTGAGGGCGGGTACACTCAAGGTATTTTATAATGTGCAATAAGTGCTGACGGTACCACCACACAGAATGGGCAAGAGCAGATAAAATAATCGATTGTATGTGCTTGGACTATGATGAGAATACACTGTAGGAGGACCACGGTCAAGTGCAGAGATTAAATACTTAAGACATAGCAAACGAGGTGGCAACAAAAGCCAGGAGGGTCCAAGACTTGTGGAGGCTGGGTTCTTTAACCTGTGTCCTACCTACTGTGTTGCAAACTAAAAACAGTGACGACAGGAGTGCTTTACTTTGACTCCCCCCAGTACGTTGTCAATTAGGGTGGAGGGAGGTAAAGGAAAGGAGTAAACTACATGTCTACAGATGTACTGCTATGTTCAGGACACTGGATCAAACACTGAATAAACAAAGTCAGATACAAAAGAAGATACACAAAAGATACACAAAGGAAAGCTACACAAATAAGACGGCGAATCTCGAACAGAAACTAGTAAGTCAGCAAAAGAACAAAAAGGCTAAGAACACTGCAACGGATGCTACGCTGTGGAACTCATTGTGATGAGAGGTAGCAAGATACTGTAAATAAAGCGGAATTCAAATAAAGAAAAATTTAAAAAGATACATGGATGACAAAGTCACTGGGGTAATACTCTGTTCCCCAACACAAAAAAAGATTTTGCAGAAATTATATGTACAAATGTTTAAGGAGCTGCAAAGGGGGTACACAAACACCATCACCCTAATGAACACACACTGTCAACCTAGAATCGGCCTGTATAAGCTCCCTTTAGACTTAGGGGGTTCACATAACCACGGGGAGAAGAAATACTATCTTCTCCCCATCAACAGTAACCGAACCCTAGTCAACACTCACTGCCAATATCCAATCATAGATTCAACATAGATGGTAAAAAAAAAATAGCATCTATCACAAATTTTTTATAATTCCCGGGTACCCCGTCCCCTGGAGCTCAAATATAACATTGGGGACAGTGGGGGGATCCCCAATGCCCCCAAGGTCCCAGCCAGCTTCCTGCGTCCTTCGAGAGTCGGCATTGCTTTGTCAGGGAGAGCAGCTTACATTCTGCTCTCTCTGACGAAAAGCAATCTGCTTTCCTACTTGAAGAGAGAGCAGGTTAACTTGCTCTCTCTTTCAAATAGGAAAGCGGCTTGCTGTGGTAAAGTGGGAGCCGCAACGCTCCAGTCCTACCATTGCAAACAGCAGTGTCCCGGGGGTAGGCATCCCAGGACACTGCAGGAGCCAGCCCTGGGAGGTTGCGGACCCCAAGGCCATCAAAGGCTCCAGGAAGGGGGCCGCGTGACCCCCTCCCAACATTCAAAAGCCCCGGGGGTGCAGGTTCCCGGGGCTGGGGGGTCCATCACAGACCCCCTTATTTTAAATATTACTGCCCAAGGAAGGTGGCGGTCCCCGGGGCGTGTAGGGGAGGGAATGAAAACATACTTTAGAGATAGAGGCTATAATAACAAATGTATCAAAGAAGCTCTGTCCAAAGTTATGACATGAGATAGAAATTATCTTTTGGCAGTAAAAAACAATGAAACTTTGGGTGAAAGTAAACCTGAAAATGAGTCTGTCAGGTTTATAACTAATTATAACAGGCAATCTTGGAATGTGAAAGAGGCATTAAAAAGATGTTGGGGTACCCTTAGAACAGACAAAGATATCTCAGGCTGCCTTAAAGAATATCTCCAAGTTACATATCGTGAAGCGAAATCGCTAAAAGACTCACTTTGCAGAGCAGTCATTCAACCGGTGAGAAAAACTAATACCATACAAGGTTTCTTCACATGTAGAAAGTGTAAAGCTTGCAAACATAGCTTCAATGTCAAGGAAGGCTGACTCTCCCCCAATTGCAGGCCTTTCAAAATTTTACAGCACTACTCATTCCATGCGGAATATGTAGTGTATGCCCTGAGGTGTCCGTGTAATAAGTACTATATCGGAAGCCAAGAAACGAGTCTTGGAACTTCTCAGGGCAATCAAAAACAATGACAAACAATATCCCATCACCAGTCACTTTGCCACCCATCACAAGAGCGACAACACATTGCTGTCCTTTTGTGTGTTTGATAATATTCCAATATGAAATAGAGGAGGTGACAGATTGCAAGAACTGCGCAGGTTGGAATCAAAAATTATTATTAAATACGATACACTTCAACCAGGGGGACACAACTGTGATGAAGGACTTTCTACACATCTGGGTTAAATTGATCTAATGTTGTGCTGTTTATCAATCTGAACTGTTTCCCAAGTGAATATGTCTTATTACAATTTTAATCTGCTTGATGTTAGCTTGTTCACTTTTAAATTTAGAGTAGTGCTTTGTTAATAGTGTTTTTATTCAATATGGGATTCCTCACTTACCATTTTAAATTTTTTATTTTTCCAGAATCTTTGGCATTATTATCGAGGAGAGTAGAATGCAAGACTCTTATAACCTACACGTTCAAGCAAACGAGTAATGGATAAGAATCACTTGCACTTATGTTGACTATTTTGTCGCGAGTTGAGTAATGTCCTGCACGTTTTTCGCCGAGATTGGCGCTTTTGCGTTAATTAGATTTGTCTTCGGCAAGGCTATGTATGAGTTATGACAAGCAAACATGCGGTTCACTGCAATTCTCTTTGACCACAGAGGAGTGATTTTGTTCTTGTCAATTTTGGAACAATAAAGTTTTGTGTGGTAGTGCAATGTTCCGAAAATCATAATTTTGCACAAACCTGCTAATTATGTTTATTTTATTTTTTATTAACATTCATGTATGCACTGTCTCTTTAGTATAATCTTTGTTCAAAGACAGAGTTGAAGAAACATAGTCTGTCTTTCCAGCTCCTCCGACTTCGAATTGCCATGATGCCTGTTTTTTATGTTTACTAAGAGGTGTGGCATCCAAAATGTATTTACACTGTTATTTTCAAAACACTTGTTCTCGTGACAAAGGAATGTGTACTCCGAAACGTGTTGAGTGACATGGCCGTAATGAAATTTAAATAAACACACTTGGACATGGAGAAGTGGCTGTGACTTCGTTTTTTGCAAGGATCCTTTTCTATTAATGATCGATTTGTATATATATATATATATATATATATATATATATATATATATATATATATATATATATATATATATATATATATATATATATTCAGCTATATTAACGTTTACATTTATATGTGAATGAAAAATGAGGAGTATATATTTGTAACCCATGTACTCAGAGACGCACAAAAATACCGTAGTAGTATTTTCTCTATGATTATTGAAGTCACATGGTGTGCACTGCCATTTGAAAAAAACAGGCATTATGGGTAATGTTTGACTGTGAACAAGGGCAACTGCCCGAAACGCGTCAGTTTCGTTTGCTGCTATTTACCAAATAAAATAACAACTTGCCTTTATATTGGGATTCATGCTGCTTTCTGTTTCTGGGAGACCGGAGTTGCAGTTTGCATTTGATGTGTATATATATATATATATATATATATATATATATATATATATATATATATATATATATATATTCACTGAAAAAACCATAGGTTATAGACCATATATAGTTAGGAATTCGCATTTACAAAACCTTATTTTACTCACACAAAACCATTGAAATTCCATATATAGTTAGTTGCACTAACTATATATCGCGCACCCGCAATCCACTGCTGATGATGTCACATATTACATCATTCATGACATGGTCAGTGACATCACTGATGACATCACTGATGACATCTCAAATGACATCACTGATGACATCTCAAATGACATCACTGATGACATCACTGATGACATCTCATTTGACATTACTGATCACATCACTGATGATATCATTCATGTGATAATACGATGAACCTCTATACAGGTATACAAACTTTACTTATTCAAACATATACTAACACATATTTACTCTCTTATACAATCCCTGATACAAGTTCGCAATGATCCATACAGCCACTCACACATTCACTGACTCTTATGCACAGTTATTTATATATGTCAACTCTCACCTGTACTGTGTTTTACATATGTACTTACTTTGACATGTAGCACTGAGATATCCATTCACTCACCAATACACTCATGCACACAGTCAACCGCCCATACAGCTGTTTCCACATGCACTTTTGAAACCATACATCTAGTGAATCAACTGCTCACACATCTATGCACAGAGTCATACACCTCCCAGCCACCCACACACACACTCAGTCTCCCATACAAATACTTGGGCAACCAATCAATAACCCATATAGTTACTCATATAGCTACTTATCAACACATGCAACAGTTTACAGAACAACAGACATAATGATGCACAAATTAAGACAGTTTAGTCACTAACCCATGCACTCAGTGAGACACATTTAATCACTCACTCATACAGTCAGTCATGCACCTACTAAATCCTTCATCCAGACACTTATACATCCACTCATTCTTCAATATGTAAGACATATTTTAACTTTACAGAAACATACAGTCACTGGATGTTGTCATCAGTGATGTCATCAGTGATGTCATTTGAGATGTCATCAGTGATGTCATCAGTGAAGTCACTGACCATGTCATGAATGATGTAATATGTGACATCATCAGCAGTGGATTGCGGGTGCGCGATATATAGTTAGTGCAACTAACTATATATGGAATTTCAATGGTTTTGTGTGAGTAAAATAAGGTTTTGTAAATGCGAATTCCTAACTATATATGGTCTATAACCTATGGTTTTTTCAGTGAATTTTCAAGGTTTTGTAAATGCTAATTCCTAACTATATATGGTCTATAACCTATGTTTTTTTCAGTGAATTTTCAAGGTTTTGTAAAAGCTAATTCCTAACTATATATGGTCTATAGCCTATGGTTTTTTCAGTGAATATATATATATACATACATATATAAACATATATCATCTGTATATCTATATAAATACAAACATAAATGCATGCATACATATACTTATATGCATACAGATGCATGTTATTTACATGAAAGTTGAAAAAACACTAATAAAAGCAAAGCTAAAAAGCCACCTCATTACAAACAGAATGGCTTTAACTTAAACGAGGGCGAGATCTATTGCATTTTCAATGCTTGTTTACTTTGGTTCCATCAAGAAGGCATTCAGATGTGTCACACATTTGCCATAAATTCTGAATGTTAGCACTCTAGTTGCACATTAGATCACTTTAGTAAAGCTACTGCTCACCAGGGACGTCTGCTGCTGGTATTCAAAGTGCATGTTTCAGTCTGCATGTCAGAATTTTTTTAATGAAATAGAAGAGGATTTGAGAAGTCACTCAAAATGATCCCTAATTTTTCTTTCTGAAGCACTAATCATACTTTCTATGGCAAAATTAACCCCCTCATGTTGTTCCTTTTTAAATTGAGTGTTTTCAGACTTACCACTTCATTCCAATCAAGATGGCTTCTGGTGTGCCATACTTTTGTCATAAGTAAGACTGTTAGCGCTCTAGTTGTTCTTTAGAACACTCTGGGACATTCTGTCATTGGGCTATACTTGGGGTACATCTGGGTGATATTTGGGCTACATTTAGCGTCTTTTGTCTCTGGTGGCCATCTTGGGAGACTGTATGTCAGAATTTTTTAATGAAATTGAAGAGGGTTTGAGAAGTCACTCAAAATGTGCACTAATTTTTCTTTCTGCAGCACTAATCATAATTCATATGGCAAAATATACCCCCTCATTTTGTTCCTTTTTAAATTAAATGTTTTAAGAGTTACCACTTTATTCCAATCAAGATGGCTTCAGGTGTGCCATACCTTTGTAATAAGTAGGACTGTTAGCGCTCTAGTTGTTCTTTAGAACACTCTGGGACATTCTGTCATTGGGCTATACTTGGGCTACATCTGGGTGATATTTGGGCTACATTTGGGCTCTTTTGTCTCTGGTGGCCATTTTGGGAGACTGCATGTCAGAATTTTTTAATGAAATAGAAGAGGATTTGAAAAGTCACTCAAAATGTGCCCTAATTTTTCTTTCTGCAGCACTAATAATACCTTCTATTGCATAATATACCCCCTCATTTTGTTCCTTTTTAAATTAAATGTTTTAAGAGTTACCACTTTATTCCCATCACGATGGCTCCAGGTGTGCTATACCTTTGTAATAAGTAGGACTGTTAGCGCTCTAGTTGTTCTTTAGAACACTCTGGGACATTCTGTCATTGGGCTATACTTGGGCTACATCTGGGTGATATTTGGGCTACATTTGGGCTATTTTGTCTGTGGTGGCCATTTTGGGAGACTGCATGTCAGAATGTTTTAATGAAATAGAAAAGGATTTGAGAAGTCACTCAAAATGTGCCCTAATTTTTCATTCTGCAGCACTAATCATACTTTCTATGGCAAAATATTCCCCCTCATGTTGTTTCTTTTTAAATTAAATGTTTTAAGAGTTACCACTTTATTCCAATCAAGATGGCTTCAGGTGTGCCATACCTTTGTAATAAGTAGGACTGTTAGCGCTCTAGTTGTTCTTTAGAACACTCTGGGACATTCTGTCATTGGGCTATACTTGGGCTACATCTGGGTGATATTTGGGCTACATTTGGGCTCTTTTGTCTCTGGTGGCCATTTTGGGAGACTGCATGTCAGAATGTTTTAATGAAATAGAAAAGGATTTGAGAAGTCACTCAAAATGTGCCCTAATTTTTCATTCTGCAGCACTAATCATACTTTCTATGGCAAAATATACCCCCTCATGTTGTTTCTTTTTAAATTAAATGTTTTAAGAGTTACCACTTTATTCCAATCAAGATGGCTTCAGGTGTGCCATACCTTTGTAATAAGTAGGACTGTTAGCGCTCTAGTTGTTCTTTAGAACACTCTAGGAGGCTGCAGTAGAACACAAAGGAATCAACTGACAGTCTCTGTCCTTGTTGGATGTACATGTTTTACTGAGAATGTCAGACTTCATTTTCACATGACTGAGAAAGATAATGTGAATTTACAGAAAATATGCTTTCAGTTTAGCTTATAGATCCCCTTCCAAACCACTGTGGGAAAATCATGAGATATTAGTTTTCTTTCAAACAATATTCATGATATCACAGCAGAAGGTTTTTTCACATGGTAAAATCACCTTAGAACCCACCACAATTCCTAAAACGAGTATGGTACCATCAACAAATGATTTCTAATGTAACTAAAGTCCTAAAACCCTCTATTAACTACAATGCTTTTTAATGAGGTGCTATCATGTATATTGGTCCCAAGATGGCTGCCAACACTTCTTGGATGAAGTGCTGACAGCCAATCAGATCAGATGTGTGGTTAGGCTCCGCCCAGATATATATCTTTTTTTGAACCTAAATTACTCAAAATCCACTGGAGCACATATATTGAGACCTAGCAAAGGCACATCGGGCTAACAGTCCCTACAATTTTGCCAAGTTTCGTGCAAATCCATTCAGCCGTTCGAGCTAAAAGTGAGGCCAACCGCCCTATGGAAATTAACATGGGAAAAACGCGTTTTGGGACCCCCCTTTTTTCTCGGCCCCCCCTTGATGAAACCCCCCCAAATTTTCAGGGGCTGCTCAGAAACAAAATGTTCCATTGTCCTGAAAATTTCAGCCAATTCCGTCCTCAAACGCCAAAGTTATTAGACATAGAATTTTCAAAAATCCCATAGAGAAAAAATCCTAACTATATATACCTACTGGCAACCGCCAGTAGGTAATATATATGTATATATATATATATATATATATATATATATATGTATATATATATATATGTATATATATATATATATATATATATATATATATATATATATTACCTACTGGCGGTCGCCAGTAGGTAGTTATAGTTAGGATTTTTTTCAATGTTAAATCTCAAAATTCTATTTGGAATAACTTTGGCACCGGTTTACGAATCTGCCTGAAAATTTCCTGAAAATGGCCTCGTCGAGTTCCGGTTCTTCCTTGAAAGTTTGGGGGGGATACGTCAAGCGGGGGCCGAGATAAAAGGGGGGTTCCAAAACGCGTTTTCCCCATGTTAATTTCCATAGGGCGGTCGATTTCACTTTTAACCCGAACGGCTGAATGGATTTCCACCAAATTTGGCAAAATTGTAGGGATTGGTAGCCTGATGTGCCTTTGCTATGTCTCAAGATATGTGCTGCAGTGGATTTTGAGTAATTTAGGTTACAAAAAATATATATATCTATAGCTGCGCACCGGTGCGCGCACCGGAGTGCGCTCCAGGCGCGTGACGCGAGGTGCGCATGGAAAGCTGATTGGCTCTCGGGTGTCTGCAAACATTCGAAACAGTCCAGAGCGGCCGCCATCTTGTGTCTCGGTAAAATCGAGACATAAGAGGTGGCTAAAACAAAGGGGGAACTGACCATAAGGCGTCAGGGATAGACCCCTTTGACCCCCTAGGTTTGATGTGGGGGCTATAAAAGGGCCCCGCGGGGCATTTAAAATATTTTTTTTTTTTTCGTTTTGCGCGGGGGAAGCGCCCGGTGCGCGCACCAGGTAGCGCACCGGGGAGCGTAAAATGAGGGAAAAAGATGACAGTTTTTAAAAAAATGAAGTTTTTATTTAGAAATTGGAGGTAGTTCTAAAAATAACTTTTTTTTTCTTCTTTTTGTTGTTTTATATTTTTTTTGTGTTTTTTGAACTTTTTGAACTTTTTTGGCTTTTCAAAACAGTTTTATATTTTTTTTGTATTTTTTAAGGGGGAGAAACAAAAAAAGGGAATTGAAACTGGCTCAACTGGAGCAAAAAAACAAAAAACCCAAAAAATTATTTCTTTTTGGGGCACTTGTGATTATCACCTGCAAGGACGATGAGCTTAACGCTTTTTTCGCCATAGGCGATAAGCTTGCCACATGCAGAACAAGTGATTTTAAAATCAGCAAATCTCGGCTGAATGCAAGGCATCACCTCGGATGTTTCTGGTTCTGATGAGGTGGGTTGGTTTCTTTGGGAGGAGGTCCTTGATGACTGGGGGAGGTTACTGGCCAGTTCCCTGAACTCTGCTCGAGAGTAGTTGTTTGGGTGCTTTCTGGTCATGTGCCGAATCATGGTATAGTTACCAAAAGAATATTTTTTGTTTGGGTTGCCCCGTGAAAGTTCATCATTGCAGATGAGGCAAGTCACCTTGGGCGCATTCACCTTTTTTTGCCCCTCTGGGATTGAAAAAAACTGCCATACAATGTGTGGTTTGGGTTTGTAAGGTGTATTTTCTTCTGGCAGCCATCTTCTTCTCCCCTCCTCCTCTTCCTCTTCCTCCTCCTCCTGTTCTTGACCACCAATATAATTTGGAGCTGGTCCTCTTGGTGGTTGTGGTGGTGGTGGTGGGGCAGATGCACCAGCTGATGCTACTACTGAAGCCATTATTTGGAGCAAAAAAGTAGAGAGAGCAACAAACAGGTCTTCCTCAGTCAAAGGACAAAGTCAGAATAAGGAAAAAAGGTGGGGTCTTTCATCATTTAGAAAAAAAAACTGTCCTGAACCAATGAGAAGTGTTATTTTCAGGTCACAAGACCAGGGGCTTCATCATTATGAAACTAAAACTGTTATAAACCAATGAAAAGTGTTATTTTCTGCTCACATGACCCGACGCGCTTACGCTACGCGCACGTATTCGCTCGAGTACTTCCGGGTGCGCTTACGCCGTGCGTATCACGCGGTCGCGGCTACGCGATACGTCACGATCATGTTTTCGTTTGCGATATTGGCGCTCACGAGACGCTCCCCGGAGCGCGCCCGGGGGCGCTTTTCAGAAATACGCTTTTCGGGGCGCACTCCGGGGCGCGCTCTGGGAGCGCTCCCCCAAAAAATTAAAAAAAAAAAAATGGTATAATTGTAGGGACAGGTAGCCCTATTCTGAAGTGGTTTGTAAAAAAAATAACTTTATAAAAATATGTATTGTGCTACATTGGGCTTAATATATGTTAGAGCCAAAATGTAGCCCAAATGTAGCCCAAAGTAGCCCAATGTAGCCCAAAGATGGCCACCAGAGACCAAAAATTGTAAATGTAGCCCAAATTTCAACTAGATGTAGCCCAACTGTAGCCCAATGACAGAATGTACCAGAGTGTTAAAAAGAACAACTAGAGTGCTAACAGTCTTATTTATAAAGTGAAACTTATAGTTAGGAATTAGCATTAACAAAACCTATGAAATTCACTGAAAAAAACATAGGTTTCACACCAGTTATAGTTAGGAATTAGCATTTAAAAAACCTATGAAATTCACTGAAAAAACCATAGGTTTAACACCAGTTATAGTTAGGAATTAGCATTTAAAAAACCTATGAAATTCACTGAAAAAACCATAGGTTTCACACCGGTTATAGTTAGGAATTAGCATTTAAAAAACCTATTAAATTCACTGAAAAAACCATAGGTTTCACACCAGTTATAGTTAGCTGGAAATTTTACTGATATAAAACCATTGAAATTCCCACGTTATAGTTAGTCGGACTCACTATAACTTGCGCGTGCAATGCACTGCTGATGACATCACATATTACATCACTCATGACATGGTGAGTGACATCACTCATGACATCACTGATGACACCATCCAGTGAATATGTGTCTTTCAGAAAAATAAATATTAGTGAGTTATGTTTAAATATTTAAATACATATATTAGTGTTTCACTTTGTGTATAAGTGGCTACATGTGTTGATAAGTAGATGCGTATGTATATGGGTTATTTGATATTTTTATTAGTATCAGTTTGAGTGTCTATATGGTTTGGTGGGGGTATTACTTAGCACATAGATGCATGAGTGACTGACTCTTTGTTTGTATGTGTTTTGAAGACAGCATATGTACAGGACTGTATGGGTGGATGAGTGTCTATATGTGTTTGTTTTGAGTGAATGACTGTCTCACTAGTGTCTTTATCAGTAACTACATATGTTTTAATCTAGTATATATGAATATTGATGTATATAAGTGAGTATATGTGAGAGTAAGAGATTGTAAGAGTTCCTGTTTAAATAAGTATGTGTTTCTATAAGTGATTGTTTAAGAGAATAAATATGTGTAATTTTCAATAGAAGTAAGGTGGAAGTGTGTGTATAACTCTATATTCAAATAAATGGTTGTTCAATAGTTTATTTGCACGTGTGAATATGTGTGTGAATAACTTTTGGATGAATGTCGGTGTGTAACAGGATGTATAGGTGTATCTCTTCATATGATGAGTGAGTATATGTTTGAGTGACTATATAGAACTGTTGGTGAATGAGTGGATGTGTATATAGATAGTGGAAGTACAGAATTGCTTGTTGTAACTGATATAGGTATGTCCATTTTTTAAAAATTTCAGTTTCTATTTTTGAATATGTGTCTCAAGGGTTACTTTACACTGAGAGGAGGTCTGTCACTGTGTCACAAGGATGGAGTCATCAGTGATGTCATGAGTGATGTCACTCACCATGTCATGAGTGATGTAATATGTGATGTCATCAGCAGTGCATTGCACGCGCAAGTTATAGTGAGTCCGACTAACTATAACGTGGGAATTTCAATGGTTTTATATCAGTAAAATTTCCAGCTAACTATAATTGGTGTGAAACCTATGGTTTTTTCAGTGAATTTAATAGGTTTTTTAAATGCTAATTCCTAACTATAACCGGTGTGAAACCTATGGTTTTTTCAGTGAATTTCATAGGTTTTTTAAATGCTAATTCCTAACTATAACTGGTGTTAAACCTATGGTTTTTTCAGTGAATATATATATATATACATACATACATATATACATTAGTTGTGGTTTAGCAGGCTTTAGGCATTGGCTCACAGGGCTAACCCTAAGCGTAAGAATCAGCCCACATTTCATGGATTGGAACATCCACGCAGGGGCAGATGTACTCAAATCTCATGCAACACAGTGCAGCATGCAAAAAAGCTGTGCTGCATTGCACTAGAAGAAGAGAGCATGAGAGTGCCATATTTAAAGAAATATGACATGCTCCTCCCCTCTCCCTGGTGCTGAGATTAGCTGCTGTGAGCTATGCATGCATCTTCGCATCATCGCACAAAGGTGTCCCCATGAGTCCTGCAAGGTTTTGTACTTGAAGAATAGATCTCCAGTAAAAAATATTGTGCTCAGAGTAACTTTAAACTGTTTCCCACTTTGCACGTGTGCTGTACAGTGCAAGGACCCACTGTAATTCCTAGGACAGGGTACAGTAACAATGGAAAATAAAATTCCTAGGACTATATGTGAAACTAAATAAACTAGATAACATACAAAAATGAGTTCAAGAAAATTTTACATATATCAAAAAAATCATTTTAATCATAAACACATTAATAATCTAAAACAAAAAGATCAAATTGATGATGTTAATTGATCCTTATTACATTTCATTATCTTATTAGAAATTGCATCATCATGGCAAAACAATGAGTGGCAAAATTATAATCTTCGACGTGCATTTCGGAGCTATGAGCGCCTTTGTCAGGAGTAGCCACAAATAAACTTGTCAAATTAAGTGTACTGTGTCTCATTCTTTTTGTATATCAAAGAACCCACAATGTAGGAGAGCTTCTCGCTTTTAATAAAAGGTTGATATCATTGATGGATAATTTGAAGAAAGGTACTTCTCTTTCAGGGTTCCGTGTTTAACTAAAAATTAGGGGCCCGTTTGAATTCAAATATCCGAAACCTCTAAAACGTAAACTCTCAGTAGACGTTCTTCTCGGGTCGATAATGGTGCAAATATTGCTCTATCTAGCTGTACAGTGCAGCACACATACAAAGTCGGAAAAGGAAAGGGGAATGAAAGCAGTTCACCTTTATAGCGTCTACTTGAAATGGGTGCCAATTTCTGACACTAAACCCTGTCCACTTTATTAGGTAAAAAGGGCATAGCATCAGAAAGCTTGGTGGTTGCATGGAAATGCCCATGACCATCTATGGTACGCCGCAATGGAGATAAGTAATGCAATCCAGCCCTATGCACTGCTTTGCATTACTTTCAAGTGATTTTCCAGTGCTAAATAAATTTAGCGCTGGAAAGTAAATAGGTTCAGAAAAGGGGGTGGTGATGGACAGAGTATCTGAATTAAACAGAACACTCATACCCAGTCAACAATTCAGGGCTTGATCCATCACCGTTTTTTAGCTCACTGCACCATCCCAGCTCAGAACCTGGCTACATGCAAATTAGTCTGTCCCTGGCCCAGTGCATCATGAGAACAGGGCAGACCAAACTACCAAGCCAATTCTTATACTGGGAAGGAAACAAGCTTCCGGGGACCGGTTTCTGGCATTACAGCCATCTTCGGCCCGGCTTGCTTGAATCCTGATGGTGTAATGAGCAAGGGACTCACATCTGAGTATACCCTTCCACGCTTATGGTGGACAAAACGATTCAGAAAAGGGGGTGGTGATGGACAGAGTATCTGAATTAAACAGAACACTCATACCCAGTCAACAGATCAGGGCTTGATCCATCACCATTTTTTAGCTCACTGCACCATCCCAGCTCAGAACCTGGCTACATGCAAATTAGTCTGTCCCTGGCCCAGTGCATCATGGGAACAGGGCAGACCAAACTACCAAGCCAATTCTTATACTGGGAAGGAAACAAGCTTCCGGGGACCGGTTTCTGACATTACAGCCGTCTTTGGCCCGGCTTGCTTGAATCCTGATGGTGCAATGAGCAAGGGACTCACATCTGAGTATACCCTTCCATGCTTATGGTGGACAAAACGATTCAGAAAAGGGGGTGGTGATGGACAGAGTATCTGAATTAAACAGAACACTCATACCCAGTCAACAGATCAGGGCTTGATCCATCACCATTTTTTAGCTCACTGCACCATCCCAGCTCAGAACCTGGCTACATGCAAATTAGTCTGTCCCTGGCCCAGTGCATCATGGGAACAGGGCAGACCAAACTACCAAGCCAATTCTTATACTGGGAAGGAAACAAGCTTCCGGGGACCGGTTTCTGGCATTACAGCCGTTTTCGGCCGGGCTTGCTTGAATCCTGATGGTGCAATGAGCAAGGGACTCACATCTGAGTATACCCTTCCACGCTTATGGTGGACAAAACGATTGTGTTCTGTTTAATTCAGATACTCTGTCCATCACCACCCCCTTTTCTGAATCGTTTTGTCCACCATAAGCGTGGAAGGGTATGCTCAGACATGAGTCCCTTGCTCACTGCACCATCAGGATTCAAGCAAGCCGGGCCGAAGAAGGCTGTAATGCCAGAAACCGGTCCCCGGAAGCTTGTTTCCTTTCCGGTAAAAGAATTGGCTTGGTAGTTTGGTCTGCCCTGTTCCCATGATGCACTGGGCCAGGGACAGACTAATTTGCATGTAGCCAGGTTCTGAGCTGGGATGGTGCAGTGAGCTAAAAAACGGTGATGGATCAAGCCCTGTTCTGTTGACTGGGTATGAGTGTTCTGTTTAATTCAGATACTCTGTCTATCACCACCCCCTTT
The DNA here is from genome assembly GCF_964263255.1 of Lissotriton vulgaris. Taxonomy (NCBI): domain Eukaryota; kingdom Metazoa; phylum Chordata; class Amphibia; order Caudata; family Salamandridae; genus Lissotriton; species Lissotriton vulgaris. Next base: position 869,310,718 of record NC_141685.1, read on the forward strand.
TCTGAATCGTTTTGTCCACCATAAGCCTGGAAGGGTATACTGAGATGTGAGTCCCTTGCTCATTGCACCATCAGGATTCAAGCAAGCCGGGCCGAAGACGGCTGTAATGCCAGAAACCGGTCCCCAGAAGCTTGTTTCCTTCCCAGTATAAGAATTGGCTTGGTAGTTTGGTCTGCCCTGTTCCCATGATGCACTGGGCCAGGGACAGACTAATTTGCATGTAGCCAGGTTCTGAGCTGGGATGGTGCAGTGAGCTAAAAAACGGTGATGGATCAAGCACTGATCTGTTGACTGGGTATGAGTGTTCTGTTTAATTCAGATACTCTGTCCATCACCACCCCCTTTTCTGAATCGTTTTGTCCACCATAAGCGTGGAAGGGTATACTCAGATGTGAGTCCCTTGCTCATTGCACCATCAGGATTCAAGCAAGTCGGGCCGAAGACGGCTGTAATGCCTGAAACCGGTCCCTGGAAGCTTGTTTCCATCCCAGTATAAGAATTGGCTTGGTAGTTTGGTCTGCCCTGTTCCCATGATGCACTGGGCCAGGGACAGACTAATTTGCATGTAGCCAGGTTCTGAGCTGGGATGGTGCAGTGAGCTAAAAAACGGTGATGGATCAAGCCCTAATCTGTTGACTGGGTATGAGTGTTCTGTTTAATTCAGATACTCTGTCCATCACCACCCCCTTTTCTGAATCGTTTTGTCCACCATAAGCGTGGAAGGGTATGCTCAGACATGAGTCCCTTGCTCACTGCACCATCAGGATTCAAGCAAGCCGGGCCGAAGAAGGCTGTAATGCCAGAAACCGGTCCCCGGAAGCTTGTTTCCTTTCCGGTAAAAGAATTGGCTTGGTAGTTTGGTCTGCCCTGTTCCCATGATGCACTGGGCCAGGGACAGACTAATTTGCATGTAGCCAGGTTCTGAGCTGGGATGGTGCAGTGAGCTAAAAAACGATGAAGGAGCAAGCCCTGTTCTTTTGACTGGGTACGAGTGTTCTGTTTAATTCAGATACTCTGTCCATCACCACCCCCTTTTCTGAATCGTTTTGTCCATCATAAGCGTGGAAGGGTATGCTCAGACATGAGTCCCTTGCTCACTGCACCATCAGGATTCTAGCAAGCCGGGCCGAAGACGGCTGTAATGCCAGAAACCGGTCCCCGGAAGCTTATTTCCTTTCCGGTAAAAGAATTGGCTTGGTAGTTTGGTCTGCCCTGTTCTCATGATGCACTGGGCCAGGGACAGACTAATTTGCATGTAGCCAGGTTCTGAGCTGGGATGGTGCAGTGAGCTAAAAAACGGTGATGGATCAAGCCCTGGTCTTTTGACTGGGTACGAGTGTTCTGTTTAATTCAGATACTCTGTCCATCACCACCCCCTTTTCTGAATCGTTTAGTCCACCATAAGCGTGGAAGGGTATGCTCAGACATGAGTCCCTTGCTCACTGCCCCATCAGAATTCAAGCAAGCCCGGCCGAAGACGGCTGTAATGCCAGAAACTGGTCCCCGGTAGCTTGTTTCCTTTCCGGTAAAATAATTGACTTGGTAGTTTGGTCTGCCCTGTTCCCATGGTGCACTGGGCCACGGACAGACTAATTTGCATGTAGCCAGGTTCTGAGCTGGGATGGTGCAGTGAGCTAAAAAACGGTGATGGATCAAGCCCTGATCTTTTGACTGGGTACGAGTGTTCTGTTTGAATCAGATACTCTGTCAATCACCACCCCCTTTTCTGAATTGTTTTGTCCACCATAAGCGTGGAAGGGTATGCTCAGACATGAGTCCCTTGCTCACTGCACCATCAGGATTCAAGCAAGCCGGGCCGAAGACGGCTGTAATGTAGAAACCGGTCCCCGGAACCTTGTTTCCTTTCCGGTAAAAGAATTGGCTTGGTAGTTTGGTCTGCCCTGTTCCCATGATGCACTGGGCCAGGGACAGACTAATTTGCATGTAGCCAGGTTCTGAGCTGGGATGGTGCAGTGAGCTAAAAAACGGTGATGGATCAAGCCCTGATCTTTTGACTGGGTACGAGTGTTCTGTTTAATTCAGATACTCTGTCCATCACCACCCCCTTTTCTGAATCGTTTTGTCCACCATAAGCGTGGAAGGGTATGCTCAGACATGAGTCCCTTGCTCACTGCACCATCAGGATTCAAGCAAGCAGGGCCGAAGACGGCTGTAATGCCAGAAACCGGTCCCCGGAAGCTTGTTTCCTTTCCGGTAAAAGAATTGGCTTGGTAGTTTAGTCTGCCCTGTTCCCATGATGCACTGGGCCACGGACAGACTAATTTGCATTTAGCCAGGTTCTGAGCTGGGATGGTGCAGTGAGCTAAAAAACGATGAAGGAGCAAGCCCTGTTCTTTTGACTGGGTACGAGTGTTCTGTTTAATTCAGATACTCTGTCCATCACCACCCCCTTTTCTGAATCATTTTGTCCACCATAAGCGTGGAAGGGTATGCTCAGACATGAGTCCCTTGCTCACTGCACCATCAGGATTCTAGCAAGCCGTGCCGAAGACGGCTGTAATGCCAGAAACCGGTCCCCGGAAGATTATTTCCTTTCCGGTAAAAGAATTGGCTTGGTAGTTTGGTCTGCCCTGTTCTCATGATGCACTGGGCCAGGGACAGACTAATTTGCATGTAGCCAGGTTCTGAGCTGGGATGGTGCAGTGAGCTAAAAAACGGTGATGGATCAAGCCCTGGTCTTTTGACTGGGTACGAGTGTTCTGTTTAATTCAGATACTCTGTTCATCACCACCCCCTTTTCTGAATTGTTTTGTCCACCATAAGCGTGGAAGGGTATGCTCAGACATGAGTCCCTTGCTCACTGCACCATCAGGATTCAAGCAAGCCGGGCCGAAGACGGCTGTAATGCCAGAAACCGGTCCCCAGAAGCTTGTTTCCTTTCCGGTAAAAGAATTGGCTTGGTAGTTTGGTCTGCCCTGTTCCCATGATGCACTGGGCCAGGGACAGACTAATTTGCATGTAGCAAGGTTCTGAGCTGGGATGGTGCAGTGAGCTAAAAACGGTGATGGATCAAGCCCTGATCTTTTGACTGGGTACGAGTGTTCTGTTTAATTCAGATACTCTGTCCATCACCACCCCCTTTTCTGAATTGTTTTGTCCACCATAAGCGTGGAAGGGTATGCTCAGACATGAGTCCCTTGCTCACTGCACCATCAGGATTCAAGCAAGCCAGAAACCGGTCCCCGGAAGCTTGTTTCCTTTCCGGTAAAAGAATTGGCTTGGTAGTTTGGTCTGCCCTGTTCCCATGATGCACTGGGCCAGGGACAGACTAATTTGCATGTAGTGAGGTTCTGAGCTGGGATGGTGCAGTGAGCTAAAAAACGGTGATGGATCAAGCCCTGATCTTTTGACTGGGTATGAGTGTTCTGTTTAATTCAGATACTCTGTCCATCACCACCCCTTTTCTGAATCGTTTTGTCCACCATAATCGTGGAAGGGTATGCTCAGACATGAGTCCCTTGCTCACTGCATCATCAGGATTCAAGCAAGCCGGGCCGAAGACGGCTGTAATGCCAGAAACTGGTCCCCGGAAGCTTATTTCCTTTCCGGTAAAAGAATTGGCTTTGTAGTTTGGTCTGCCCTGTTCCCATGATGCACTGGGCCAGGGACAGACTAATTTGCATGTAGCCAGGTTCTGAGCTGGGATGGTGCAGTGAGCTAAAAACGGTGATGGATCAAGCCCTGATATTTTGACTGGGTACGAGTGTTCTGTTTAATTCAGATACTCTGTCCATCACCACCCCCTTTTCTGAATTGTTTTGTCCACCATAAGCGTGGAAGGGTATGCTCAGACATGAGTCCCTTGCTCACTGCACCATCAGGATTCAAGCAAGCCGGGCCGAAGACGGCTGTAATGCCAGAAACCGGTCCCCGGAAGCTTGTTTCCTTTCCGGTAAAAGAATTGGCTTGGTAGTTTGGTCTGCCCTGTTCCCATGATGCACTGGGCCAGGGACAGACTAATTTGCATGTAGCCAGGTTCTGAGCTGGGATGGTGCAGTGAGCTAAAAAACGGTGATGGATCAAGCCCTGATCTTTTGACTGGGTACGAGTGTTCTGTTTAATTCAGATACTCTGTCCATCACCACCCCTTTTCTGAATCGTTTTGTCCACCATAAGCGTGGAAGGGTATGCTCAGACATGAGTCCCTTGCTCACTGCACCATCAGGATTCAAGCAAGCAGGGCCGAAGACGGCTGTAATGCCAGAAACCGGTCCCCGGAAGCTTGTTTCCTTTCCGGTAAAAGAATTGGCTTGGTAGTTTAGTCTGCCCTGTTCCCATGATGCACTGGGCCACGGACAGACTAATTTGCATTTAGCCAGGTTCTGAGCTGGGATGGTGCAGTGAGCTAAAAAACGATGAAGGAGCAAGCCCTGTTCTTTTGACTGGGTACGAGTGTTCTGTTTAATTCAGATACTCTGTCCATCACCACCCCCTTTTCTGAATCGTTTTGTCCACCATAAGCGTGGAAGGGTATGCTCAGACATGAGTCCCTTGCTCACTGCACCATCAGGATTCTAGCAAGCCGGGCCGAAGACGGCTGTAATGCCAGAAACCGGTCCCCGGAAGCTTATTTCCTTTCCGGTAAAAGAATTGGCTTGGTAGTTTGGTCTGCCCTGTTCTCATGATGCACTGGGCCAGGGACAGACTAATTTGCATGTAGCCAGGTTCTGAGCTGGGATGGTGCAGTGAGCTAAAAAACGGTGATGGTTCAAGCCCTGGTCTTTTGACTGGGTACGAGTGTTCTGTTTAATTCAGATACTCTGTTCATCACCACCCCCTTTTCTGAATCGTTTAGTCCACCATAAGCGTGGGAGGGTATGCTCAGACATGAGTCCCTTGCTCACTGCACCATCAGGATTCAAGCAAGCCCGGCCGAAGACGGCTGTAATGCCAGAAACTGGTCCCCGGTAGCTTGTTTCCTTTCCGGTAAAAGAATTGGCTTGGTAGTTTGGTCTGCCCTGTTCCCATGATGCACTGGGCCAGGGACAGACTAATTTGCATGTAGTGAGGTTCTGAGCTGGGATGGTGCAGTGAGCTAAAAAACGGTGATGGATCAAGCCCTGATCTTTTGACTGGGTATGAGTGTTCTGTTTAATTCAGACACTCTGTCCATCACCACCCCCTTTTCTGAATCAGTTTGTCCACTATAAGCATGGAAGGGTATGCTCAGACATGAGTCCCTTGCTCACTGCACCATCAGGATTCAAGCAAGCCGAGCCGAAGACGGCTGTAATGCCAGAAACCGGTACCCGGAAGCTTGTTTCCTTTCCGGTAAAAGAATTGGCTTGGTAGTTTGGTGTGCCCTGTTCCCATGATGCACTGGGCCAGGGACAGACTAATTTGCATGTAGCCAGGCTCTGAGCTGGGATGGTGCAGTGAGCTAAAAAACGGTGATGGATCAAGCCCTGATCTTTTGACTGGGTATGAGTGTTCTGTTTAATTCAGATACTCTGTCCATCACCACCCCCTTTTCTGAATCATTTTGTCCACCATAATCGTGGAAGGGTATGCTCAGACATGAGTCCCTTGCTTACTGCATCATCAGGATTCAAGCAAGCCGGGCCGAAGACGGCTGTAATGCCAGAAACTGGTCCCCGGAAGCTTATTTCCTTTCCGGTAAAAGAATTGGCTTGGTAGTTTGGTCTGCCCTGTTCCCATGATGCACTGGGCCAGGGACAGACTAATTTGCATGTAGCCAGGTTCTGAGCTGGGATGGTGCAGTGAGCTAAAAACGGTGATGGATCAAGCCCTGATCTTTTGACTGGGTACGAGTGTTCTGTTTAATTCAGATACTCTGTCCATCACCACCCCCTTTTCTGAATTGTTTTGTCCACCATAAGAGTGGAAGGGTATGCTCAGACATGAGTTCCTTGCTCACTGCACCATCAGGATTCAAGCAAGCCAGAAACCGGCCCCCTGAAGCTTGTTTCCTTTCTGGTAAAAGAATTGGCTTGGTAGTTTGGTCTGCCCTGTTCCCATGATGCACTGGGCCAGGGATAGACTAATTTGCATGTAGCCAGGTTCTGAGCTTGGATGGTGCAGTGAGCTAAAAAACGGTGATGGATCAAGCCCTGATCTTTTGACTGGGTACGAGTGTTCTGTTTAATTCAGATACTCTGTCCATCACCACCCCCTTTTCTGAATCGTTTTGTCCACCATAAGCGTGGAAGGGTATGCTCAGACATGAGTCCCTTGTTCACTGCACCATCAGGATTCTAGCAATCCAGGCCGAAGACGGCTGTAATGCTAGAAACCGGTCCCCGGAAGCTTGTGTCCTTTCCGGTAATAGAATTGGCTTGGTAGTTTGGACTGCCCTGTTCCCATGATGCACTGGGCCAGGGACAGACTAATTTGCATGTAGCCAGGTTCTGAGCTGGGATGGTGCAGTGAGCTAAAAAACGGTGATGGATCAAGCCCTGATCTTTTGACTGGGTACGAGTGTTCTGTTTAATTCAGATACTCTGTCCATCACCACCCCCTTTTCTGAATCGTTTAGTCCACCATAAGCGTGGAAGGGTATGATCAGACATGAGTCCCTTGCTCACTGCACCATCAGGATTGAAGCAAGCCGGGCCAAAGACGGCTGTAATGCCAGAAACCGGTCCCCGGAAAATTGTTTCCTTCTCGGTAAAAGAATTGGCTTGGTAGTTTGGTCTGCCCTGTTCCCATGATGCACTAGGCCAGGGACAGACTAATTTGCATGTAGCCAGGTTCTGAGCTGGGATGGTGCAGTGAGCTAAAAAACGGTGATGTATCAAGCCATGATCTTTTGACTGGGTATGAGTGTTCTGTTTAATTCAGATACTCTGTCCATCACCACCCCCTTTTCTGAATCGTTTTGTCCACCATAAGCGTGGAAGGGTATGCTCAGACATGAGTCCCTTGCTCACTGCACCATCAGGATTCAAGCAAGCCCGGCCGAAGACGGCTGTAATGCCAGAAACTGGTCCCCGGAAGCTTGTTTCCTTTCCGGTAAAATAATTGGCTTGGTAGTTTGGTCTGCCCTGTTCCCATGCTGCACTGGGCCAGGGACAGACCAATTTGCATGTAGCCAGGTTCTGAGCTGGGATGGTGCAGTGAGCTAAAAACGGTGATGGATCAAGCCCTGGTCTTTTGACTGGGTACGAGTGGTCTGTTTAATTCAGATACTCTGTCCATCACCACCCCCTTTTCTGAATTGGAAAGTAAATAGGTAGCAAAGATTTTGCATCTATTTGCTTCAATTTTGTGACGCAAACACAGCATAAACTCTTAGTAAATAGACCCAATGTTGTACCTCTCATTCTTGTCAGGCACAAAGTTAAGGATCCAGAGAGCAAGCTCTATATGCCTATCCCTTTCCTCTAGTTGCTCTCCTGGCTGCTCTTCTCATGCTTTTGGTGAATGCCTTCAGGCAGCTTCCTCTGCTCTCCCTTCTCCCATCAAAGCGCTTCTCTCATGTACTCTCAGCATTCTTTTCCTAGAGCAATGATTACCCTACCTTTTGCCCCTGGTACACTCTAGACATACTTCAGCAGGGGCCACGCCACAGGACCTGTTGCTCTTCCATCTCCTGCCAGACGCTTATCCCCTGTGCATCTGGGCAGTCCATTTAGGCAGTCCCCTCTGTTCCCTCTGCTCTCATCCAGGGCTGGTGCTAATCATGGGTGGTGTGGGCTGATGCCCAAGGTCCTGCACTTAGGCCACCATCATGGAGCCCTAATCCAGTGTGGCACAGCCATGGCACACCAGTCCTCTCAGGACCCATGCCAATCCAATTAAGAGAAAGCTGTCTCATTACAAAAGTGCCCGCTGGAGGGGGCCTCACAGACATGGAATAGGACTGCAAAACCTAATTGAGGGGTGCCCTTATTATGGGCTCTGTTGCAAGGAAAAACAATCTACAGGTTTGTCCTTCACTGCTGCCCATAAAAAGGCATCATGGGATGCCCATCATCATGTAGTTTAGTGCCCAGTTTAACCTCTGAGAAGATAAGCAATCTTCAGACCTTCAGCTCTTCATGAGCTGTAAAAGAGGTGCTTGGTAGTTGCTGTGAGAGATGGGCTGCTGCCCATGACGGGTCTGTATTAAAGGTGTGTAGGAAGTTCATTCCAAGATTAAATCCAAAGACAACTCCAAAATTAGCAGGAATGAAAAGAAGATGCATTTCCTTACATAGAACCCACGACTGATCCAGTCAAATAGCAGGTAGTAAAATGAATGATGCACATTAAACATTCTAGAATACAGAATACAAAGCAATAATACATTATTTTAAAGGTATATACTCAAATAACCAGAAATCCACTCTCTACACCCCCCCATCCTATATTACCATAAAAAAATACAATAATAATATTTCTATATACAGGTAAGTCAACAAGTTCAATAATAAAGAAAATTATCAGAATGAAAAGGGATTCCTTATGCGAGAACTACACCTGATTGGTGCACTGTCACCAGAACAACAGGCATTATCTTGAACATTTTCCATAGATCTTTGAACGATGGGAACAACATTTTCAGAATCACCATTCCCAACACTCTCACAAGAATGAGAAGAAATTTTAATCACCGCATTTCGATTCCACCATCCGTGATTTTGTAGCATTACAGCCATTTTCAAAACCCTAACAAATTTTGCAGGTAATACAAATCTTGATTCTCCTTTGCTTACTTTAAGAGGTTTCTTTATAATGACCTAGTCTCTAGGAGATAAAGAAGTCACTTTGACATGTTTTCCTAATTCAAAATTTCTTTTGTATGTTGTTTGTTTTGTTTTACATGTTCTCTGACCTTGCATTAATCAATGTTAGAATTAAAGTCGCCTAATTTACCTCTCAACCATGATGGACATAGCATAGAAATAGGTTTTCTACCTTTTAGTAAAACATAAGGAGAAACATCAGTGGTTGAACGGGGTGTTGTGTTGTAACTCCGGGCCTTATCACAAATATACTTACAAACATCAAGTTTATTAGCCACAGCTGTCTGCACACCTTCTTTCAATAATCTGTTTGCTCTTTCCATGAGGCCATTCAAAGCTGGACTATTCAAAGGTACTAACACATGCTTAACAGAGACTTCACTGAGGAAACTTTCAAACTCTTTGGAAACAAAATAAGTTCCGTTGTCAGTCACAATTTTAGCAGGGAGACCTTCTATCATAAATAACCGTTGTAAAAACATAACCACTGATTTAGAATTAGCTCTCTTTACAAAAGAAAAATATAGCCACTTAGAAAAATAATCCATTATCACAATCAAAAATCTGTTATCACCACCAAGAGGATTAAACGGACCAGAAAAATCCATTCCTAACCTTTGCCAAGGACCTTTAGGCCACTCAACAGGGCATAAGGAGAAGTGGATAAGCGCCAATGCTTTTCTGAACACAAGCATTCAGGACACTTATCTACAAAATTCTTAACTTGACCATCAATACCAGGCCACCAATAAATCTCCTTAATCTTCCTAACAGTGCCAGATGTTCCTAAGTGTCGCTCATAAGCAAGAGAAATGATTTTAGACCTCATACCTTCCGGTGGTACCACTTTGTCCTCCCTGACTAAAACATTATTCACAATAGATAATTCTTCCGCAACCTGCAAGTAGCATTTGTCTTGCATAGATAAACTCCTATCGCAAGGCCAAACGTGCACAAACATTTTTTTTACTCTTTCAAGACAGAGATCACACTTACAAGAAGAAATCCACTATTCCTCATATAGTTTACTACACTGTGTTAAATCGTTGATGGTGAAAACCACATCAGAATCATTCTTGACAACCAAATCCAAATCAGTATTATCCAAAGGAATTTGTGACAAACAGTCCGCCCTGATATTCTTCCCCCCTGGTATGTATTTAATTTAGAAATTAAATTCTTGCAATCTAGCCAACAGTCTGACCAATCTAGAAGAAGCTGTTAGAGCAGCTATCCCATAGAATGTATATCAAAGGTTTGTGGTATGTAAATAGTTGGAATCTCGAACGCCAAATATACATTCAGAACTTTTCAACGGCCCAACAGCATGCCAAAGCCTCCCTTTCAATTGTGCTTTAGTTAGATTCTGCACCACTTAGAATTCTGGAAGCAAAGGCTATTGTATACTCTTGAACATTGATCACCTGGTGCAATACAGCTCCTAAACCTTTTGAGCTTGCATTTACTGTCACAATTGTAGGTTGTCCGTGAGAAAATTTTCTAACTGCTGGTGCTTCCAAAATTAATTTCTTAACTGTTTCAAATGACTGTTGAGTTTCCTCAGACCATATATATTTTACATTTTTCTTTAATAAATTCCTGAGGGGTTGAACAATAATGGCATACTTTGAACAAAACTAGCGTAGTACTCGCTAAGACCTAAAAATCCTCTCAAAGCACCTTTATCTTGTGGACTTGGAGAATCCTTGATGGCATTGATCAAAGATAACTTAGGTTTGATGCCATTAACTGAAATATTGTGACTTAAATAATCTGCGTCTTTGGTGATAAATTTGCACTTGTTTTTATTAATAGTCATATCAAGCTTTCCAGTTTCAAGGAGACTGTGGTGTGATTCCAATGACGCTGAGTAAATTAAAATTTCGTCCTGGAACGCTTGAATACCATCTATATGAGAAAATAACTGATCCATAAGTCGTTGAAAAGTGCTGGCTGTGGACGCTAGTCCAAAAGGTAAGCGTTGTACATATAAACTCCAAAAGAAGTAACAAAAGTGGTCGAAGGTTGAGATTCTTTTGAGAGTGGAATCTGGTGGTAGGCGGATTTTAAGTCTATTGTTGTAAAATACCTACTACTGCCCAGATTGTCTAACATTTCCTGAATTCTGGGTAAGGGGTGACAGTCAATGAGAATATTGCGGTTCAGTGCTCTCAAATCCACACACAGACGAATCTCGCTAGAGCTTTTGCGAGTGACAACACTGGCGGATACCCACTCAGAAGACTTAACAGGTGTTATTATATATTGTTTGTATAAATCATGAAAAAAAATTTTTAAATCACCCCTAGCAGATAATGGAATGGGTCTGCATTTTTGAACCTCTGGGACTGCATTCTTTTTACATGCAATTTTATGTTAGAAACATTTGACTAACCCAACTTTGTCAGAAAATATATTTGTGTATTTAGTGAGTAAATCTGTTAAGACTGGATCATCAGAAATTTTAAAAGAATCATCTACTACAGATAATATAGGTAAATCACCCAAAACAACAGGTTCAGGATGTCCAGGTTTGAAAATAATTCCTAACTTTGCTTCATCTTGCCAGCCTAAGATGTTATGACCATTCACAGCTACATAGATTTTAGTAAAAATTTCTCTCCCTTTAAAGTTGATGGAATCAGAAAAGTATCCACACATTGGGGTCGTTTCCGATTCGGGAAATAAATACGTACGCCGATTTGAATTTGTAGTCGTTTCTGTCCGAATCGTACTAATCCATGCGAATCGCGTAGTACGATCCGTAGGTAAAAAATATGTCTGAATCTTAGCGAACTGTATGAAAAGCATGTGAAAATCCATACGAAAGGGACCCTGAAAGTGAACCGTATGAATCGTAAACATGCTGTAGGACCCGACAAGAACGATCCAGACCGGGGAACGAGAACGTGATTCATATGGAAAATGTCGTATGTTAAATTCGTACGGAGAACCACACATTCATATACGCACGTACCCCTGCAATCATGGGGGTACGCACCATACCCCTCTGTACCGTACACCCATGCACCGTACACCCATGCACCTTAACCCCGATGCACCGTACCCCAACGCCATGTACCCCAATGCACCGTACCCTTACGCACCGTACCCCTATGCACTGTACCCCGGCACTCATGGGGTGTACTTGCGTACCCGGGGGGGTCTGTTTCGCACGCGGTAAGAGTGGAAATATGCTTTTACGGATGTTTTAAACTCCTGTTGAAAAAGAGTCGTAAGGAGTGTTGTCGTAATGAATCATACTTGCTGGTTCGTGAAAAGCTGGTTCAATCCGTATGGACGTCACGTACCTCATGTTCCGAATGCGATTTGTACGTATTTTTAATTCGTATGGTCCTTTGTATGATTCGTACGGAGATCTGTTTTGTGTTTGGATCGTACTTCATCGTACGTCAGGGGACGATGAAGGTGTACGATTCAGACTGGAAAAATGCTCCGTACGGCGATTCATAGGGGATTTTGCCAAATCGGAATCGGCCCAATAGTAATATCAAATTGCCCAAATGTCTTGGGATTGACATCAGTAGGTTTAAGTAAAACTTTTGACCACATTTTTTTAAGGTTTTAACATCCAAAATGGTGATTGGGGAACCTGAGTCATCCATAGCACTGATATCAATAACTCCTATTAATATGTTGCACAAAGAGCCTTTACATTTTTTAAGATCCCCATTCAAAGTGTTAATTTCAATAGAAGACAGTGTGTTACTCATTGCATTACATAGTTTGTCCTCATCGACATCAGGAACATTGACGTTCTTTTTATATTTTGCTGCTCTACACACAGTATTAAAATGTCCTATTTTCTTACAAATGTTGCATCTTTTATGAAGTGCAGGACAACAACAATTGTTGCCCATGTGGTACTTAGAACCACATCTGTAACAAAAACCTTTGTTATCTACATGAAAATTTGTATTTTTGGGCTTAGTGGAAATCACATTCACAACAGGTTCATTACTTTAAATACTTGAAGAAGTTTCTGCATTGATAAGTTTGCCAGCAGAATTTTGAGTTAGAAGAGATAACAGATCGTTCGATGATTCAAGCAATATCCATCACCTCATCCAGTGACGGATTTTTACAAGTTAAAATATGTTCTCCTATTTTTTTATTAAAACAATTGAAAACTTACTGATCTCGCTAAGCTGTGTCCAAATATGAACCAAATTGACACTTATCTGCTAATACACGCAAAACAGCTAAGTAATCTTCAATTGATTCATCCTGTGTTTGTTTTCTTTCATAAAACAACATGCCTTTCCACCATAACAGAAGGTTCATCAACATAGTTTTTACCAAGTCTAGCTAGAGCCTCAGCATATACATTCCATGTTTTGTCACCAAATGGCGCCGTAACCAAAGGTAAATTATCAAACACATCCTGACCAGCACTACCTAAATGATTGAATAAAAGTGCTTTTTTTCTAGAGGCAGAATATTTAGTAGCATCTATAGCTTCTAAATAATTATCAAAAATTCTAAACCATTTGTGCCAAGGCACTAAAGGCTTACCTGGATTCTGCAAGGAAGGAGAAAGTTGCATGACCTTGTTTGAAGATGAAGAAATATTGTAAAATATAGGAGAGTAAAGGTAAATTTGATAAATAAACAGCACTTGTATTGTAACTGGGTGTGTCTAAAATGAATAGAAATCACCAAATAATGCACCTAGTAATGACTATAAACATTAACTGAGCTGCAGTGAATTAAGGTAAAATAAATACATTTTTAAATAAATAAATATATAATGTCACTGTATAAATGAGTATCAAGCATCAACGTTCATTATCCTGTGCTTATCACAGAAGGAATATGCAAAAAGAACAGGTGATGGACCGAATGTGGATCCATGTCACACACTCATCCCAGTCCAAAGATCCGGGCCCAAATCCATCGTTTTTTTGCACTCCACACCACCATGGGTTAGACAATGGCGATATGCAAATCAGCTCTGACCCTGTGCCCCATGGGAACAGTCCAGTCCGAACTACAAAAGCCATGTCCTTCCCAGAACGGAATCAAGCATCCGAGGACCGGACCGGTTTCGAGGTAACACCTCTCATCAGCCCGGCTAGCTTGACTCCAGTGGTGTGGAGTGCCTGGGACCCACGTCTGGGCATCCCCAGCGCACTTAGGGCAGAATATGCAAACACAACAGGTGATGGACCGAATGTGGATCAATGTCACACACTCATCCCAGTCCAAAGATCTGGGCCCAAATCCATCGTTTTTTTGCACTCCACACCACCCTGGGTTAGACAATGGCAATATGCAAATCAGCTCTGACCCTGTTCCCCATGGGAACAGTCCAGTCCGAACTACAAAAGCCATGTCCTTCCCAGAACGGAATCAAGCATCCGAGGACCGAACCGGTTTCGAGGTAACACCTCTCATCAGCCCGGCTAGCTTGACTCCAGTGGTGTGGAGTGCCTGGGACCCACGTCTGGGCATCCCCAGCGCACTTAGGGCGGAATATGCAAACACAACAGGTGATGGACCGAATGTGGATCAATGTCACACACTCATCCCAGTCCAAAGATCTGGGCCCAAATCCATCGTTTTTTTGCACTCCACACCACCCTGGGTTAGACAATGGCGATATGCAAATCAGCTCTGACCCTGTGCCCCACGGGAACAGTCCAGTCCGAACTACAAAAGCCATGTCCTTCCCAGAACGGAATCAAGCATCCGAGGACCTGACCGGTTTCGAGGTAACACCTCTCATCAGCCCGGCTAGCTTGACTCCAGTGGTGTGGAGTGCCTGGGACCCACGTCTGGGCATCCCCAGCGCACTTAGGGCGGAATATGCAAACACAACAGGTGATGGACCGAATGTGGATCAATGTCACACACTCATCCCAGTCCAAAGATCTGGGCCCAAATCCATAGTTTTTTTGCACTCCACACCACCCTGGGTTAGACAATGGCGATATATGCAAATCAGCTCTGACCCTGTGCCCCATGGGAACAGTCCAGTCCGAACTACAAAAGCCATGTCCTTCCCATAACGGAATCAAGCATCCGAGGACCGGACCGGTTTCGAGGTAACACCTCTCATCAGCCCGGCTAGCTTGACTCCAGTGGTGTGGAGTGCCTGGGACCCACGTCTGGGCATCCCCAGCGCACTTAGGGCGGAATATGCAAACACAACAGGTGATGGACCGAATGTGGATAAATGTCACACACTCATCCCAGTCCAAAGATCTGGGCCCAAATCCAAAAAAAAAAACCGATGGATGAATAATAGGCATAAAAAAAGACTTTAAATACAGGAATTGTACATTACATAAGAGTAAATGCCTTGCATTTGCTAGTTAAAAAATATCTTAAGATAATACCATTATTGTTGCCAGCATAATGTACCTTCCTTATTGATCGTATATGTAGTATTCACATGTTTAACCTGTCAGCTTACTGCATATTAATATCTGCCACCACATATAATTATGATGATATTGGCAAAGGCGTGTCATTTCTTTTATAATGTTGTATCTTTTCTATCTTTAGAGCCTATTACTCGTTTCATATCTCTGCTTAAATGCATATGTTCGAGACAAAAATAGGCTCATATTATGTTTTCCATGTTTTTTTGTATTAAAGTACTGTGCATAAATATCTAAACAAACAATAAAGTGATTCCTGCCTACCCAAAGTGCTAAGTGCACAATCCTATAAGGTGCAAAATCTGTATGTTTATACAAAGAGTTAAAACCATGACGTTCAGCATTTTTTGGGCCTGAGAGGAACCATCTTTCCAAATTCAATAAAGTTACATTGATTGCAATGTACCATATTACATCCACTTGAAGATCAAGTCAATTTGTATAGTCAACCATACATTATATACATTGCATTACTCTAACTAACATTTGAATGTACTATTGTACCCTTGCTCTTATCTCCAAACTGCTCTAAAATATTATTACACATTTGCTTTTGGTATAAAGTGCCCAGATCCAAAATATGAGGTTGAAGCTGCCAGAATTCTAAATGTAGTACACACATAAAAAATATAAAATATGAAATACATATATGTTTATAAGATATATACATATTTTGCAGCACTTTATAGGATTTGGAATTTAGCCTTTTTGGTATGCACAAAGCACTTTATAGATTATTCATATATTGGTGCACAGCACTTTAATACAAAAAAACATGGAAAACATAATATGAGCCTATGTTTTTTATGCCTATTATATTATATGTCCAGTGACACTAGCGGTGGTTAAAACAAGGAGTCGCAGAGCATTATGCATGTGATCAAGGTCACGTGTGGTGACCTGAAATGCGTCATGACTTGTTGCGAGGAATAAAGAAATTGCACAAGCAACTTCAGAGTCCATGCCCATCTGGATCCAAGATGAGTGGATTGTTGTTGGGAAATATTGCTGCATATATATATATATATATATATATATATATATATATATATATATATATAATAACATGGGCTGGGGGTGGTGTATAGGCACGAAAGAAATACACCTGTTTCCTCCGCACAGAATCAACGACAGACTAGTGGAGCCTGCTTGCCCCTCACAGACACAGCAAAGTCAAGTCAGGTGTCATGACTTCTGCCCTAGGGCAGCCTCCCCTCCTCCTCCTCCAGCTCCTTGATCCCCAGCTCTGAGCAATAGCTTGGCAGCCTGGCTCAGCAGACAAATGGGCTCTTTCAGATTCCAGGCTGCAGACTCCATGGTATCTCAGTGCCTGAGCATTTTGCCGGGCTTGCCAGCAGGTAGCTTATGCTTCTTCTGACATATTTACTACCACCCATATCTGTGTAGACGATGAGCTAGTTAACAGGTGATTGGTCTATATAATATCATTGTTATGGAACGTTGTACTGGCTTGGTGTTTCAATTATCCAGCAACACGATCGACCTCTTGAGGGTGACTGATGAGCTGATGCTGCTCTGTCTGGTTTTGAAAATGTACAGCGCAGGTGCAGGGAATAAGAGCCGCCAGGGTTTCTTTCACTTAATTCTGGTCACAGTTGAGAACGTGAACTCCTTACTCCTTTGACTCGATATGAGCAAAACAGAAATGTTTGGTTTCACTGTATGACACAGTTTTCAATTAACCCGTCAGCCACAGAGATTTACATCTTCAAATCAGGACCGGGTTAAACAACATTCCTGCCCACATGGAACCATGTGGAATCTCTCAGAGATTTCAGATAACTCTGCGGAATTCCATGGAGTAGAACTCTTCTACTACCCTGTAGAGCGAGGATTTCTGGTTATTTGAGTATATACATTTAAAAGAATGTATTATTACTTTGTATTCTTTATTCTAGAATGTTTAATGTGCATCATTCATTTTACTATCTGCTATTTGACTGCATCAGTCATGGGTTCTATGTAAGGAAATAAATATTCTTTTCATTCCTGCTAATTTTGGAGTTGTCTTTGGATTTAATCTTGGAATTAACTTATTACAATTAATGGCGACGATTTTACCCTGTCGAAGGGCCGGTCGCCCCTCGCACCGCACGGCTCCTCGTGAGTGCGCTCAGGCTTCACCGACACTGCCGCGAGTTCACGCCTTCTGCTTCCTGTATTTTGGTGCCTCCTATACCTAGTATCGGTATTTGTATTCTGTGATTGTATTTTGTGCCCTTTATTTGGTTCTGCCATTCTTGCCTCTGTAACTGTGATTGCGCCTTTCCTCTCCCTCGCCACCCCTTGAGATCGCTTTCCCACCTGTGCACCCCCCGCTCTCTGATCCCCGCCGCTGCTCCCCTGCGGCCCGCCCCCTTTTTTCTGTATCCTACCCTCCCTTCCCATTCGCCGCCCCGCTCCCGCCTCCCAGCTGCTCCTCCCTCCCACTTCGCCTTTTATGGCGGAGCCCACACGTACGCGCAGCATTCACGCGCAGCAGGCGCGCCGATGTCGCACCGAAGGCGCACCAAAGGCAAGCCCGTCTGCACCCGTCCTCGCCTGGACGGCATCCAGTGCCAGAACCCCTGGTCCTCGTCGATGCCAGCGCACCCAACGAACTTAAGATGCCGCAAGCCTCCACGCACTCAATGCCGGCCGGAACCCCGCCTGCTACCGAGCCACCTCGAAACGCACCCACGGACCCTTCACCTGCCAAGCCTGCCAATTCACCTGCCTCCGAACCTGCACCGCACCCACCAAACGGAGCCCCAGCATCAACCACCTCAAGTGCATCCTGCTCAACACCCGCTCCGTCCACAGGCACGCCGTCGAACTCTGGAACCTTCTCAACTCAACATCACCAGATGTCGCCTTCCTCACAGAAATATGGATGAACGCCTCCTCAGCCCCCGACATCGCCATAGCCATCCCGGATGGCTACAAGATCACCCGGAGGGACCGCATCAACAAAGCCGGAGGAGGCATCGCCATCGTCCACAGAAACACCATCCGCATCAAGACCAACTCCGACGACACCCTCACCGCCGCCGAGCACCTTCACTTCCAGATACACACCGACCCCATGACCACCCTCAGAGGCACCCTCATCTACAGACCCCCAGGACCATGCACACAATTCAGCGAAGCCATCGCTGACTTCGTCAGTCCGCACGCCCTCACCTCCACAGACTACATCCTCCTAGGGGACCTCAACTTCCGCCTGGAGAACAACAAAGACTGCAACACCGCCGCCCTGCTGGATAACCTCGCCAACCTCGGACTCAAGCAACTGGTGAACACCCCCACCCACTACGCCGGCCACACGCTCGACCCCATCTTCTCCTCCAGCAAGCACATCTCCTTCCGCCACTCAACCGGACTACACTGGACAGACCACAGCTGCGTCCACTTCAGCTTCAGGAGAAACAAGACCCACCACCACCCACAACAGGTTCCCCGCAGAAGCTGGAGCAAGATCACCGCCGACCAGCTCACCACCACCCTCAGCCAGAACCCACCCACCAACAAGACGGACCCCAACGAAGCAGCCCGTAACCTCACACAGTGGCTCATCAACTGTGCCGATGAACTCGCACCACTGAAGAATCCTCCCAGCAGACCCGGCAGCAGGAAAGCCTCATGGTTTACCAACAAACTCAAAAACTCCAAGAAAACCTGCAGCACCCTCAAGAAAGCCTGGCGCCACGACCAGACAGCAGAACACATGACTGCCCTCAAAAACGCCATCCGCAAACACCACCAGCTGATCCGCACCACCAAGAAGACAACATTCAAAGAACGACTGGACAACAACACCCACATAAGCAAGGAACTCTTCAGCATCGTTAAAGAGCTCTCCGACCCCAGCGCCTGCAACAACGACATCACACCCTCGCAAGACCTCTGTGACTCAATCGCCTCGTTCTTCCACTGCAAGATCGCCGACATACA
The DNA here is from genome assembly GCF_964263255.1 of Lissotriton vulgaris. NCBI lineage: Eukaryota > Metazoa > Chordata > Amphibia > Caudata > Salamandridae > Lissotriton > Lissotriton vulgaris. Next base: position 869,329,787 of record NC_141685.1, read on the forward strand.
GAACAGCTTCGGCGTGCAGACCACGGACCCAAGCACCGAACCAACGCCCCCCGCTACCACCCTCTGCACCTGGACCCCGGGCGGCACTGAAGACACCACCCGCCTGATGAACACCATCCACTCCGGCTCCCCTACCGGCCCACACCACATCTTCAACAAAGCCGACTCCATCATCGCACCCCAACTCCGGAACATCACCAACAGCTCCTTCGCATCCGCCACCTTCCCGGAGAGTTGGAAACATGCCGAGCTGAGCGCCCTCCTGAAGAAACCCACCACGGACCCTACGGACCTCAAGAACTTCCGCCCCATCTCGCTCCTCCCCTTTCCAGCCAAAGTCATCGAGAAGACAGTCAACAGACAACTCTGAGACCAACGGATCCCTCAACCCCTCACACTCCGGGTTCCGAGCAAACCACAGCACCGAGACCACCCTCATCGCAGCCACCGACGACATCAGGTCCCTGCTCGACAACGGGGGAACTGCTGCCCTCATCCTCCTGGACCTCTCAGCAGCCTTCGACGCCATATGCCACCGCACCCTGAAACAGCGCCTCAGCATGATAAGTGATGTCACTGACCATGTCATGAGTGATGTAATATGTGACGTCATCAGCAGTGCATTGCAGGCGCGCAAGTTATACTGAGTCCAACTAACTATAACGTGGGAATTTCAATGGTTTTATGTCAGTAAAGTTTCCAGCTAACTATAACTGGTGTGAAACCTATGGTTTTTTCAGTGAATTTAATAGGTTTTTTAAATGCTAATTCCTAACTATAACTGGTGTGAAACCTATGGATTTTTCAGTGAATTTCATAGGTTTTTTAAATGCTAATTCCTAACTGTATAAGGCCTGAAACCTATGTTTTTTTCAGTGAATTTCAAAGGTTTTTTTAATGCTAATTCCTAACTATATAAGACCTGAAAGCCCACCAGGAATCTCCAGTATGCGCCAGGGGACTGCAGTGCAGAGAGGTGTAATGAAGCCACGCCCCTTTTTACACCTCTCTGCAATGCAGCCCCCGTGCAGATTTGAAGAGAGGGAACTAATTCCCCTTGAAAACTGGGGGCCAACTAGCCCACCTGGAACCTCCAGTATGCGCCAGGGGGCTGCATTGCAGAGGTGTAATGAGGCTATGCCCCTTGTTACACCTCTCTGCAACGCAGCCCCCTGCGGCGTTTGCAGAGGGGGAACTAATTCCCCTTGCATAATGGGGGTCCCGGGGGGCCAACTAGCCCACCAGGAGCCTCCAGTATGCGCCAGGGGGCTGCATTGCGGAGAGGTGTAATTAGGCCACACCCTTTTTTACACCTCTCTGCAACGCAGCCCCCGTGCATGTTTGAAATGGGGGAACTAATTCCCCTTGCATACTAGGGGTCCCTGGGGGCCAACTAGCCCACCTGGAACCTCCAGTATGCGCCAGGGGGCTGCATTGCAGAGGTGTAATGATGCTATGCCCCTTGTTACACCTCTCTGCAACGAAGCCCTCTGCGGCGTTTGCAGAGGGGGAACTAATTCCCCTTGCATACTGGGGGTCCCGGGGGGCCAACTAGCCCACCAGGAGCCTCCAGTATGCGACAGGGGGCTGCATTGCGGAGAGGTGTAATTAGGCCACACCCTTTTTTACACCTCTCTGCAACGCAGCCCCCGTGCATGTTTGAAATGGGGGAACTAATTCCCCTTGCATACTAGGGGTTCCTGGGGGCCAACTAGCCCACCTGGAACCTCCAGTATGCGCCAGGGGGCTGCATTGCACAGAGGTGTAATGAGGCTATGCCCCTTTTTACACCTCTCTGCAATGCAGGCCACTGGCACGTTTGCAGAGGGGGGACTAATTCCCCTTGCATACTGGGGGTCCCTGGGTCATATCTGCCCAAACACCGATATTCCGAACGATTGAAAATGACTTTTCTTGAGAAACATTTGGATTTGGATTATCATGTCCTATACTTTGGAATTTTTGAAAGACTGACTTTGAGGATGCTATAAATTACTCAAGTCTGCCCGAATTGTGTGGGTAAAATTGATACTTAGTCACTTTGAATAAGAATGTACTTACGTCTCGTCTAACATTTGGAAGAAATATCTAGTTATTTGACAACAGGATACCGACATAACTTGAAGGAAATAAGAACGTCCTGAAGAAGTTCTGTTGTACAGAACGAAACGTTTCGGCTGGCTGTTGTACATAAACTTAAGGAAAATAAAAGCAATTGAATATACACCAAGATTCAGCGCTTCAATAAGGACTCTAAGTGATATGATTTGATTGGACTTATTGTGCAAGTGGTGCTGTGCCAAACTTTGGAATATTCTCCACTACTCTCTACTACTTACTCTCTCCTACTCCACTACTCTCAAATACTCACTCTCTACTACTCATTCTATACTACTCTACTACTCTCTACTACTCGCTCTCTACTACTCACTCCCTACTACTCACTATCTACTACTCTCTACTACTCACTCTCTACTACTCTCTCTCTACTACTCACTCTTTACTACTCACTCTCTACTACTCTCTACTACTCACTCTCTACTTCTCACTCTCTACTACTCTCTACTACTCACTCACTACTACTCTCTCTCTACTACTCTCTCTCTACTACCCACTCTCTACTACTTACTCTACTACTCACTCTCTACTACTCTCTACTACTCACTCTCTACTACTCTCTCTACTAGTCTCTACTACTCACTCTACTACTCACTCTCTACTACTCTCTACTATTCTCTCTCTCTGCTACTCACTCTCTACTACTCTCTACTACTCACTCTCTACTACTCACTCTCTACTACTCCCTACTACTCACTCTTTACTACTCTCTACTACTCACTCTCTACTGCTCTCTACTACTCACTCTACTACTTACTCTCAACTACTCTCTACTACTCGCTCTACTATTCACTCTACTACTCTCTACTACTCACTCTCTGCTACTCTCTCTACTGCTCTCTACTACTCTCTACTACTCACTCTCTACTCCCTATTACTCAATCTCTACTCTCTACCTCTCTACCTCTCTCTACTTCTCTCTCTACTAGTCTCTGCCTCTCTACCGCTACCTCTCTACCTCTACCTCTCTACCTCTACACCTCCACCTCTCTACCTCTCTCTACACTTACACATATATGTATGCATATATATGCATATGCATTTATATATATATATATATATGTATGTGTATGTATTACCTACTGGCTATCGCCAGTAGGTATATATAGTTAGAATTTTTTCCCTATGGGACTTTTGAAAATTCTATGTCTAATAACTTTGGCGTTTGTGGACGGAATCGGCTGAAATTTTCAGGAAAATGGCACATTTGGTTTCTGAGCAGCCCCTGAAAATTTGGTGGGGTTTCGTCAAGGGGGGGCTGAGAAAAAAGGGGGGTCCCAAAACGCGTTTTTCCCATTCATTTTTCCATAGGGCGGTTGGACTCACTTTTAGCTCGAACGGCTGAATGGATTTGCACGAAACTTGGCAAAATTGTAGGGACTGTTAGCCCGATGTGCCTTTGCTAGGTCTCAATATATGTGCTCCAGTAGTTTTTGAGAAATTAACGTTCAAACCAAGATATATATCTGTAACAGCGCTCTGGGCAGCGATCCGGTCCGCTTACTTTTCGCTTATCGGAACTTTGCGCGCAGAAAGCTGATTGGCTCTCCGGTGTCTGTCAACATTCTAAACAGTCCGGAGCGGACGCCATCTTGTCTCTCGGTAGGATCGAGAGAGAAGAAGAGGTGGAAAACGAAGGGGGAATTTAATGAAAGGGGGCAAGGTATCCCCCTCTTGACCCCCTAGGAATGTTGTTGGGGTTATTAAAGGGTCCCGTGGGGAAAATAAAAAAAAAATGATTTTTCACGGTAGAAGCGCGGCCGCGAACTGGTAGCGAAACGGGAATTCGCCATTTTGTGCTTCGTAAATTAAATTACTAGTTATAAGTGGGTGCGGGAGACGTATCCTAATCCCCTATGTTTCCTGAGGGTGGGTGAGGAGGCTGATATATGTTGATACATCTCTTCCAGCGGCTGTGCGTGAGCTTTTTTTTTTTTTTTGCTGCGTGACAGTCCGGAGCGGCCGCCATCTTGTCTCTCGGTAGGATCGAGAGAGAAGAAAAGGTGAAAAACTAAGGGGGAATTTAATGAAAGGGGGCAAGGTATCCCCCTCTTGACCCCCTAGGAATGTTGTTGGGGTTATTAAAGGGTCCCGTGGGGAAAATAAAAAAAAAATGATTTTTCACGGTAGAAGCGCTTCACGGGCCGCGAACTGGGCCGCAAACTGGTAGCGAAACGGGAATTCGCCATTTTGTGCTTCGTTAATTAAAGTACTAGGTATAAGGGGGTGCGGGAGACATATCCTAATCCCCTATGTTTCCTGAGGGTGGCTGAGGAGGCTGATATATGTTGATATATCTCTTCCAGCGGCTGCGCCATCTTGCCTTTTTTCGAATGCCACAATTTTGTCGTGCACGGCAGCCATTTTAGATGCCAGGCTGGTCCCAGGCTATCACCTACCCCTGCGGATGTAGTTTATGGCCCCAGCTGTAGAGAATTCAGACATGCCAATCCTCCTGATTCAGGCGTGTGAGTACTGATTTCAGTGCTAGTCTCCCGCCTCCCGATTTCTGCAAGCAAAAACCCGGGGGCATATTACGAACAACTAGCGATAATTTTTGTCTATAACTTGTTTAGAGACAAAAATTATCGCCGCACATCGGCGATTTTTATCGCAGATAAACCTTGCTATTATCGCAGAAAAGTCAGCGATATTCATGTATTATCGACCTAATGCTCTTAGCCATGTTATCCACCTCCCATTGGATAACATGGCTAAGAACTGCTCAGGGCAGGTGTTAGATTTTGGAGATATTCGCGCTTAGCGCGAATATCTCCAAAAGTTGGTAATAGAAGGTAGCGATGTTAGGGACTGTTTCCAGTCGCTAACATCTTGGCACGCCACTTTGCATGTCATTAGTGATAAGTATCACTGACATGCAAAGCCGGGCCCAAGATGGTCGCTATCTCCTTTTAGGTGTCACTAACTGGTGTTAGCGACAGCTTGATAATAGGGAAATAATTTTATCTCCGCTTTCATGGTTTTTAAAGCCAAAAAAGCGGAGATAAACCCCCTTGATAATATGCCCCACGATTCCTTGGGGGTTTCAGCTGACAGGGCTTGGTATTGTGTTACATGGTAATTTTTCCATGAAACGTCAGAGGGTCGATGTAGGGGTTCTAGAAGAGGTGATAAACCATTTAAGCCTCATGAACAAGCGCATGGTCTTTTAAAGATTTGTGAAGTACTCGGGGCGGCGGTGTGTGTGTGCCCTCTTTCAGGAGCGGGCGGGGGGGCACTGCCAGCAACTTGCCAGGTCAGGTAGTGTTCAACACGTGCATCACCCTTTCTCTGCCTGCTATTGCGCTCCATGCTTCGGAAAGGTAAGAAAAAGAACGTGCATTTGAGTTTGAAATGTCCGATCCTGCAGCAGCACACTTCCAAAGCCCACACATGACAATAACCCGATTCAAGGCCCCATTCACCCGTTTTTCAAAAAATAGATAACACTCCAACAAATTAAGGTTATAAAACTTTATTAACTTTTAACGATAATGAACAGAACAAAAACTAAAAACATTTAAACATTTATTAACACAAAAAGCAACAATGGTTAGAAGCTGTCTTTTGTGCGAATAGTCCCAAGGCAGCACAACGTGCAGAGTTCTGGACGGCACCCAGGTGATGTCGCCTGGGTGCCGCACTGGTTTAGGGATCCTACAATGCTGCTCCGAAAATTGGCGTGGGGCGTCCCGGGTGGGGTGGGGGGAGGCCTCGTCAGTAGCGGTCTGTTGTGCGAATAGTCCCAAGGCAGCACAACGTGCAGAGTTCTGGACGGCACCCAGGTGATGTCGCCTGGGTGCCGCACTGGTTTAGGGATCCTACAATGCAGCACAGAAAAACAGCGTGGGGCGTCCCGGGTGGTGCGGGGGGAGGCCTCGTCAGTAGCGGTCTGTGTCCAGTGTCACATGGCTGACACAACATGTACGACAGGCACCCAGGTGATGTCCAGTAAACTGCCGCACTGGTTTTGGTATCCTACAATGCTGCTCCGAAAATTGGCGTGCGGTGGCCCGGGGGGGGGGGGGGGGGGAGGCGGCGTGAACGGGCCTCCCCAGGTGGCGGCCATCTAGCTGAGTTGCGCTCGCTCTTGCGGCCACAGCGTCTCGCTCACCATGTTGTGGAGTTGCTCCCACTCTTGCAGTGCAGCGATAGGCGGCTGCCACATGGCTGTCAAAATGGCGGACGGCTCTTCGGTTTTGGGCCTGGTCCACTGAAATGGCCCTGGGACACCTTGGAAGTCGGACGCTTGCCTGCTAGGGCTTGGGCTCCATTCTCGAAAAGCGTCCCCTCAGCCGTGAAGATTGTATAAAAGTCTTGGGGGCCCCCGACTCCCGCAGGCTTCCGGTGGGGAGCGGCTGACATGATTGCTCGCGGAATGACCACGACGGAGCCAAGAGATGGTGGTGCTCTCATGCTGACGCCAGCTTCAGTCTGAATGATCCAGAAACAAGGTGGGGCTTTCATCGTTTGGGAAAAAAAAATGTTCTAAACCAATGAAAAGTGTTATTTTTAGGTCATATGACCAAGCCTTCCATCTTTAGCAAACCAAAAGTAAAATGAACCAATGAAAAGTTTTATAAACAAGTCACATGACCTGTTATGCGACATAGGGCTACAAAAAGCGTAGAAAATCCGTTGGCACGTGAGGCGGCGTCAGTAGCGGACCGATGTGCGAATAGGCCGAAGGCAGCACAACGCGCCGAGATCCGGATGGCACCGAGGTGGTGTCCAGCAAATTGCCGCACTGGTGTGGCCATCCTACAATGCTGCGCCGAAAGACGGCGTGTCCAGCTGAATTGCGGTCACTGTTGCGGTACAGTGACTCGAACGCGCCGAGATCCGGATGGCGCCGAGGTGGTGTCCAGCAAATTGCCGTACTGGTGTGGCCATCCTACAATGCTGCGCCGAAAGACGGCGTGTTCAGCTGAGTTCCGGTCACTCTTCCGGCACAGTGACTCGAACGCGCTGAGATCCGGATGGCATCGAGGTGGTGTCCAGCAAGTGGCTGCACTGGTGTGGCCATCCTACAATGCTGCGCCGGAAGTCGGCGTGGGGTGCCCCGTTGGCTTATGAGGTGATGTCAGTAGTGGACTGATGTGTGAATAGGTCGGAACCAGCACAAGGCGCCAAGATCCGAATGGCAAGTCCTGGATGTTGAGTGCCTCAGTTGAGATTTCTGAGCAGTGCTTGTAGAACTGTCTGAAGCTTATTTGCACCTGCTGCAGCTTCACTAGGTCCGGCGGAACTTGTTGCCTTTTCCTTTCTGCTTCTTTTCCTACAATGCGTTTCTTCTGAAGACACGACCAGGTCCCTGAATGTGTGCAGGGGGACGCTATTGAATGAATGAACGCGCCGAGATCTGGATGGCACCGAGGTGGTGTCCAGCAAATTGCCGCACTGGTGTGGCCATCCTACAATGCTGCGCCGAAAGTCGGCGTGGGGTGCCCCGTTGGTTTATGAGGTGATGTCAGTAGCGGACCGATGTGTGAATAGGTCGGAACCAGCACAAGGCGCCCTGCACTGTTGAGCCTTTTTCAATGTCTGTTTTTTGTTCTTTCCCCTCCATCAAAAACAAAACAAAAATACAAGGCGCCAAGATCCGAATGGCAAGTCCTGGATGTTGAGTGCCTCAGTTGAGAGTTCTGAGCAGTGCTTGTAAGACTGTCTGAAGCTTATTTGCACCTGCTGCAGCTTCACTAGGTCCGGCGGAACTTTTTTCCTTTTCCTTTCTGCTTCTTTTCCTACAATGCGTTTCATCTGAAGACACGACCAGGTCCCTGAATGTGTGCAGGGGGACGCTATTGATTGAATGAAAATGGCGGCTTGACACAAAGCTGACTCAAGCGTTACTGTTGGTGCTATACAGACAAAAATTGGTTTTCAGTTTGTACATTCTTCAGGTTTTTTTTTCCATCCAAGTCTGATTGAGAGTTTGTAGAAAAATGGCTTCAGATTTTCCACATACTACTCTTCAACATTCTTCCTAAATGTAACAATGTGAAACTCACTAGGAGAACGGCTGTTTCTGTTTCCTTTCAAAATGCTGCCACCAATATTTTCTGAATGGAAGACACCATCTTGTAACATAAAGGGCCGAAAGGGGTTCTGGTCTGGCCGATGGTTGGTGGAGACATTTTGACTATATCTTGGACCTGCCCGGCCTCGCCCAAAATGGCGCCGGTATAAATGGGACTCGTAACTCTTTGCCCGCAAATGTATATCTAGAAAATGTTATTGTAAGTGGCCCTGTCGTATTTTAATTACAAAATGTACGTCCACCGATTCCGCAACTGTTAGACACCTTTGTTCTTGTCACCTAATGGCCCGCTCGTTACGTTCTTCTACAGTGTAAATGTCTCCTCATCATATACGATTTGAGTTTGCTCCGTGGCCGGCCCACGTGGTTATAGGCCCGTATTTGTATACTGACATTTTCACAATAAAGGTTTTTAAAACAAAACACGGTAGTAGTATTTTCATTTGTAAAGTTTTTACTTTTAGTGACTGTTTTCGAATCAGTAAAAGGCAAGTGAAATAAAGCAGTCCAATTACATGACGGATAAAAGGTATAATATGTAGGAACGCAGTAAAGATAAATGGTCAAGGGCAGTTGTGTTTTTCATGTCTGCAACATAAAGTGATCGATAAGAATCTGATAATCAGGCGTATCGGCGACTAAGACAGCAGGCCGAATCTCTTTTACTCAACGGCTCCGTCATGGAAGGAAGAAACGCCCTTTTTCTCGAAAAAGGAATATATTTTACTTGCAAGACAGTTGTAAATTTTCCGGGAAAGTACATTAGCCTGGAATATTATAACATATGTTTGAAAAAAAAATATTGTTCGAAAATAATAAAAAGCGTAATTTTTAGGTCATATGACCAAGCTTTTCATCATTAAATTAACAAAAGTAAAATGAACCAATGAAAAGTTTTATTAACAAGTAACATGACCTGTTATGCTTACGTTACGCGCTGCGCGCCGCGCCTCGGATTACTTCCGGATGCGCTAACGCGGCGTGTCATAAAACGCATTACGCGACAACGTAGGTCAAGAATATAGTCTAAATGTCTCCACCAACCAGCGTTCAGAACACAACCCCTTTCAGCAGTCCAAAAAGTTCTGTTAAATGACAACAGAGGGGACAGGCAACAAGAACCATCAGTCAAAGAGGGGAGGGCAAGTTCTTCTCTTCCGGGTCATGTTGGGGCGCTACCGGAACTGATCGAATTGGTAGTCTACAGTGTTTCTGGATGTTTCAGACTAAAGCTGGCGTCAGCATGAGACCACTACCATCTCGTAGCTCCGTCGTGGCCATTCCACGAGCAATCATGGCAGCCGCTCCCCACCAGAAGCCTGCGGGAGTCGGAGGCCCCCAAGACTTTTGTAGAATCTTCACGGCTGAGGGGACGCTTTTCGAGAATGGGACCCAAGCCCTAGCAGACAAGCGTCCGAGTTCCAAGGTGTCCCAGGGCCATTTTAGTGGACCAGGCCCAAAACCGAAGAGCCGGCCGCCATTTTGAGAGTCCTGTGGCAGCCGCCTATCGCTGCACCGCAAGAGCGGGCGCATCTCAACTACATGGTGAGCGAGACGCTGTAGTCGCAAGAGCGGGCGGAAAACAGCTGAATGGCGGAAGAGGCACAGTGTAGCAAAATCGGGCGGAATGGCAACTAAAACGATAAAGGGGCGCCTCACTACAGCTTGTCTTCAGGTCAAACGGATTGTGGGACAAGGTCCAGAATTGAAGAGTCATCAAAAGGCAAAAAGTACCGCCGGACCCCGGGAGCCGGCCGCCTATGTCGGGGGCGATCTCAGGCTACACCAGTGCTATAAGACTTGGGGAGGGTGTCGGAGCCAAGCGTCTTCTCCGAGTCCATGGCCATCACAGCGCCCCTCAGGGGCCTCCGTCAAGCTGTTTAGGAAGGTAACATATCACATTGTTTTCTAATGCAGTCAGGTCCACAAACGACACTCACTTACTTTGAGAATAGTGAAGCTGCAGTAGGTGGAAATAAGCTTCAGACAGTGTTACAAGCGCTGCTCAGAACTCTTAACTATGGCACCCAACATCTAGAACTTATGCTATTTGAGAATGGTAGTGACATCGAAGCATCTCAGGGACCAAAACCATTAACGTACTTTCACGTATGAAAATCTTACTTGGGGAGGGGGCAGGAGCGAAGCGCCCCCTCCCAGTCAGCGCCACCACACCGTATGTTGAAAATCTGAAGCCATCGTTCTACAAAGTCAACCAAACTTGGATTGAAAAATCTAGAAAAATGTACAAACTGAAAACCAGTTTTGGTCTGCATAGCATCAGTAACAACGCTTGAGTCAGCTTTGTGTCAAGCCGCCATTTTGATTCAACAAAGCACAGGCATTGAAAAAGGCTGAAATTCAGAACTCTAAACTATGGCACCCAACATCCAGGAGCTTGCTATCCGGATCTTGGAGCCTTGTGCTGTTTTCGATCTATTCACACATCGGTCCACTACTGACATCATCTTATAAACCAACGTTATGTAAATAGTTTTTTAATAAAATGTTTTACCCTGTTTCTTTGCTGGTGTGTTGTCTATATTTTTAATATTTGCATAGGGTTTGTCATTATTTTGTGCGGGATGGGTGATGGAGCCGAGCTGTCTTGCAGCCCTCATGGTGTGGAGCTCAGTTCATCTCACTATTTTCGTATTTCTCAAGAAGGGTTGTTCCTAATATTTCTATTTTAGCGAGGTCAAAAAGAGATCCAATTAGTGGCCTACTGATTTTGCTCGATTACTTTTATTTTTTTACACGATTTTTCACTATCTGCAAAGACTAAACAGAGTATTGCGACTTTGTGCTTGTTTGTAAATAGAGAATGATCCAAAGAGAACCAATTCTAAAACAGTAAATGCTTGGACAACAATCAATCAAATGGAGAGACAAGGAGGTACGACGGATTACAACGGGGGTAAAGGCCTGCGTTAACTACCCTTCTGTATCTGCAAAGAGAGAGTACTACTAAGGCAAAAGAGGGGAGGGGGGGGGCAGCGTTCAAAGCACATCAGCGTGCATAAATACGAAAATGTTTTTATCTATCACGTACTTGACATTTTAAAGCTTTTCATATTTGCTATTAAAAAACCAATGAAATTCACAGAAAAAACCATAGGTTATAGTGGATATATAGTTAGGAATTTGCATTTACAAAACCTTGAAAATTCAATGAAAAAACCATAGGTTATAGGCCATATATAGTTAGGAATTAGCATTTACAAAACCTTATTTTACTCGCATAAAACCATTGAAATTCCATATATAGTTAGCTAACTATAAGCGCTAACTATATATCGCGCACCCGCAATCCACTGCTGATGATGTCACATATTACATCATTCATGACATGGTCAGTGACATCACTGATGACATCACTGATGACATCTCAAATGACATCACTGATGACAACTCAAATGATATCAATGATGACATCTCAAATGACATCACTGATGACATCACTGATGACAACTCAAATGACATCACTGATGACATCTCATTTGTCATCACTGATCACATCACTCATGTGATAATACAATGAACCTCTTCAGACTCTAATATAACCTTACATACACTCAGTATAAACAGACACTCACAGACTGTCACTCATCCATGGAGTTACTCACACACCTAGTCAGTCATGCAAAGAATCAATCACACCTCCATTTCCTCAACTATACAGTTATACACATCTTACTTATTCAAACATATAATAACACATATTTACTCTCTTATATAATCCCTGATACAAGCTCACAGTGATCGATACAGCCACTCACACATTCACTGGGTCTTATGTTCAGTTATTTATATATCTCAACTCTCACATGTATTGTGTTTTACATACGTACTTACTTGCACATGTAGCAATGAGAAATCCATTCACTCACCAACACACCCATGCACAGTCAACCGCCCATATAGCTGTTTCCACATGCACTCTTGAACTCATACTCCTAGTGAATCAACTGCTTACACATCTATGCACAGAGTCACGCACCTCCCAGCCACCCACACACACACTCAGCCTCCCATTCAAATATTTGGGCAACCAATCAATAACCCATATGGCCACTCTTATAGCTACTGATCAACACATGCAGCAGCTTACACAACAACAAACATACTGATGCACGAATTAAGACAGTTTAGTCACTAACCCATGTACTCAGTGAGACACATTTAATCACTCACTCATACAGTCAGTCATGCACCTACTAAATTCTTCATCCAGACACTTATACATCCACTCATTCTTCAATATGTGAAACATATTTAAACTTTACAGACACATACAATCACTGGTTGTTTTGATCAGTGATGTCATCAGTGATGTCACTGACCATGTCATGAATGATGTAATATGTGACATCATCAGCAGTGGATTGCGGGTGCGCGATATATAGTTAGCGCTTATAGTTAGCTAACTATATATGGAATTTCAATGGTTTTATGCGAGTAAAATAAGGTTTTGTAAATGCTAATTCCTAACTATATATGGCCTATAACCTATGGTTTTTTTCATTGAATTTTCAAGGTTTTGTAAATGCAAATTCCTAACTATATATCCACTATAACCTATGGTTTTTTCTGTGAATATATATATATACAAACATATATAAACATATATAATCTGTATATCTATATAAATACAAATATAAATGCATGCATACATATACATATATGCATACAAATGCATGTTATTTACATGAAAGTTTAAAAAACACTAATAAAAGCAAAGCTAAAAAGCCACCTCATTACAAACAGAAAGGCTTGAACTTAAACGAGTGCGAGATCTATTGCATTTTCAATGCTTGTTTACTTTGGTTCCATCAAGAAGGCATTCAGATGTGTCACACATTTGCCATAAATTCTGAATGTTAGCACTCTAGTTGCTCATTAGATCACTGTAGTAAAGCTACTGCTCACCAGGGAAGTCTGCTGCTGGTATTCAAAATGCATGTTTCAGTCTGCATGTCAGAATTTTTTTAATGACGTCATCAGCAGTGCATTGCAGGCGCGCAAGTTATAGTGAGTCCAACTAACTATAACTTTGAATTGTATTGGTTTTATGTCAGTAAAATTTCCAGCTAACTATAACTGGTGTGAAACCTATGGTTTTTTCAGTGAATTTAATAGGTTTTTTAAATGCTAATTCCTAACTATAACTGGTCTGAAACCTATGGTTTTTTCAGTGAATTTCATAGGTCTTTTAAATGCTAATTCCTAACTATAACTGGTGTGAAACTTATGGTTTTTTCAGTGAATTTCATAGGTTTTTTAAATGCTAATTCCTAACTATAACTGGTCTGAAACCTATGGTTTTTTCAGTGAATTTCATAGGTTTTTTTTAATGCTAATTCCTAACTATATGTCTCACTTTATAAGTAAGACTGTTAGCGCTCTAGTTGTTCTTTAGAACACTCTGGTACATTCTGTCATTGGGCTACATCTGGCTGATATTTGGGCTACATTTGTTTTTTTTGTCTCTGGTGGCCATCTTTGGGCTACATTGGGCAACATTGGGCTACATTGGGCTACATTTGGGCTACATTTGGGTTCTAACATATATATAGCCCAATGTAGCACAATATATATTTTTTTCAAAGTTAATTTTCGTAAAAACCACTTGAGAATAGGGCTACCAGTCCCTACAATTTTTCCCAATTTTTTATTTATTTATTTTTGCTTTGGAGCGCTCCCGGTGCGCGCCCCGGGGAGCGCCCCGAAAAGCGTACTTTTATAAAGCGCCCGGGGCGCGCTCTGGGGAGCGACCCATAAGCGCCAATATCGCGAACGAAAACATGATCGTGACGTATCGCGTAGCCGCGTCTGCGTGATACGCACGGCGTAAGCGCACCCGGAAGCACTCGAGCGAATACGATCGCGCAACGTAAACATCCGATGCGCTGACACGACCCGGGGCGCGCCCCGGGGCGCGTAGCGTAAGCGCGTCGGGTCATGTGACCTGAAAATAACAATTTTTATTGGTTAATAACAGTTTTGGTTTCATAATGATGAAGCCCCTGGTCATGTGACCTGAAAATAACACTTTTCATTGGTTCAATACATTTTTTTTTCAAAAGGATGAAAGACCCTACCCTTTTTCCTTATTCTGACTTTGTCCTTTGACTTAGGAAGACCTGCTTGTAGCTCTCTCTACCTTTTTACTCAATATAATGGCTTCAGTAGTAGCAGCAGCTGGTGCATCTGCACCACCACCACCACCACAACCACCAAAAGGACCTCCTCAAGAAATCATTGGTGGTCTTCAAGAAAAAGAAGAGGAGGAGGAGGGGAGTTCAAGATGGCTGGAAGAACACAATACCCTATACCAGCCAAGACCACACATTATTTGGGAGTTTTTTTCTCTCCCAGAGGGGAAGAAAATAGTAAATGCACCCAAGGTCAGTTGCAAAATCTGTGGCATGGAACTTTCAAGGGGAAACCCAAATAAAAAATATTCATTTGGGAACCACACAATGATACGCCACATGCAGCGCAAACATCCTATAAACTATTCTGCTGCAGAGATGAGGGAACTGGCCAGTAACCCTCCCCGATCAACAAGAACCAGCTCAAAAAGGAAGCAACCCACTGCGTCTGCACCAGAGGAAAGTGAGAGGATGCTGTGCATTCAGCCCCGATTTGCAGATTTCAGAATTATCTGTAAATATTGTGGGAAGACCATCTCCTATGGAGAACAGAGCGTAAAGCTCATCGTCCTTGCTGGGGACAACCATAAATGCCCCAATCAACCCTATTTTTTTCTTTTCTTTTTGTTTTTTGCTCCAGTTGAGCCATTTTCAATTCCCTGTTTTTTCGTTTTTCCCCATGAAAAATCTAAAACTGTTCAGAAAATCCAAAAAAAGTACAAAATGATCAAAAAAACAATATAAAAAATATAAAACAACAAAAAGTAGAAAAAAACAGTTCTTTTTAGGACTACCTCCAATTTCTAAAAAAAGGCTACATTTTTCAAAAACTCTATCATTCATTTTTCCCCATGGTACGCTCCCCGGTCCGCTCCCCAGTGCGCATACCGGGCAATCACCCTGTGCCAAAAAAAAAAAAAAAAAAAATGTTTTGCCCCGCAGGGCCCTTTTAAAGCCCCCACATCAAACCTAAGGGGTCAGGGGGGTCTACCCTGCCCCCTTATGGACATTTCCCCCTTTGTTTTGGCCACCTCTTGTGTCTCGATACTACCGAGACACAAGATGGCGGCCGCTCCGGACTGTTTAGAATGTTTACAGTCCCCCAAGAGCCAATCAGATTTCCGTGCGCACCTCGCGTGTCGCGCCCGGGGCGCTCCCCGGAGCGCGTACCGGGGCGCTGCCATAGACATATATATTTTTTTGAACCTTAATTACTCAAAATCCACTGGAGCAATTATCTTGTGACATAGCAAAGGCACATCGGGCTACCAGTCCCTACAATTTTGCCAAGTTTGGTGTAAATCCATTCAGCCGTTCGGGCTAAAAGTGAGGTCGACCGCCCCATGGAAATTAACATGGGGAAAACGCGTTTTTGGACCCCCCATTTATATCAGCCCCCACTTGACAAATCCCCCCCAAACTTTCAGGGAAGGACCGGAGCTCGAAGAGGCCATTTTGAGGAAATGTTCAGGCAGATTCGTCAACCGGCACCAAAGTTATTCCAAAAAGAATTTTGAGATTTAACATTGAAAAAAATCCTAACTATAACTAATATATATATATATATATATATATATATATTCACTGAAAAAACCATAGGTTATAGGTCATATATAGTTAGGAATTTGCATTTACAAAACCTTGAAAATTCACTGAAAAAACCATTGGTTATAGACCATATATAGTTAGGAATTAGCCTTTTCAAAACCTTATTTTACTCACACAAAACCATTGAAATTTCATATATAGTTAGTTCCACTAACTATATATCGCGCACCCGCAATCCACTGCTGATGATGTCACATATTACATCATTCATGACATGGTTAGTGACATCACTGATGACATCACTGATGACATCTCAAATGACATCACTGATGACATCTCAAATGACATCACTGATGACATCTCAAATGACATCACTGATGACATCACTGATGACAGCATCCAGTGACTGTATGTTTCTGTAAAGTTAAAATATGTCTTACATATTGAAGAATGAGTGGATGTATAAGTGTCTGGATGAAGGATTTAGTAGGTGCATGACTGACTGTATGAGTGAGTGATTAAATGTGTCTCACTGAGTGCATGGGTTAGTGACTAAACTGTTTTAATTTGTGCATCATTATATCTGTTGTTCTACAAACTGCTGCATATGTTGATCAGTAGCTATATGAGTAACTGTATGGGTTATTCATTGGTTGTCCAAGTATTTGTATGGGAAACTGAGTGTGTGTGTATGGGTGGCTGGCAGGTGTGTGACTCTGTACATAGATGTGTGAGTAGTTGATTCACTATATGTATAGGTTCAAAAGTGCATGTGGAAACAGCTGTATGGGCGGTTGACTGTGCATGAGTGTATTAGTGAGTGAATGGATATCTCAGTGCTACATGTCAAAGTAAGTACATATGTAAAACACAGTACATGTGAGAGTTGACATATATAAATAACTGTGCATAAGAGCCAGTGAATGTGTGAGTGGCTGTATGGATCATTGTGAACATGTATCAGGGATTGTATAAGAGAGTAAAGTAAATATGTGTTAGTATATGTTTGAATAAGTAAGGTGTGTATAACTGTATCGTTGAGAAAATGGAGGTGTGATTGATTTTTTGCATGACTGACTAGGTGTGTGAGTAACTCCATGGATGAGTGACAGTCTGTGACTATCTGTTTACACTGATTGTATCTAAGGTTATATTAGAGTCTAAAGAGGTTTATGGTATTATCACATGAATGATATCATCAGTGATGTGATCAGTCATGTCAAATGAGATGTTATCAGTGATTTTATCAGTGATGTCATTTGAGATGTCATCAGTGATGTCATTTGAGATGTCATCAGTGATGTCATTTGAGATGTCATCAGTGATGTCATCAGTGATGTCACTAACCATGTCATGAATGATGTAATATGTGACATCATCAGCAGTGGATTGCGGGTGCGCGATATATAGTTAGTGCAACTAACTATATATGGAATTTCAATGGTTTTGTGTGAGTAAAATAAGGTTTTGAAAAGGCTAATTCCTAACTATATATGGTCTATAACCAATGGTTTTTTCAGTGAATTTTCAAGGTTTTGTAAATGCAAATTCCTAACTATATATGGCCTATAACCTATGGTTTTTTCAGTGAATTTCATTGGTTTTTTAATAGCAAATATCAAAAGCTGTAAAATGTCAAGTACGTGATAGGTAAAAACTTGTTCGTGTTTATGCACGCTGATGTGCTTTGAACGCTGCCCCCCTCCCCTCTTTTCTCTTAGTAGTACTCTCTCTTTGCAGATAGTGAAGAGTAGTTAACGCAGGCCTTTACCCCCGTTGTAATCCGTCGTGCCTGCTTGTCTCTCCATTTGATTGATTGTTATCCAAGCATTTACTGTTTTACAATTGATTCTCTTTGGTTCATTCTCTATTTACAAACAAGCACAAAGTCGCAATACTCTGTTTAGTCTTTGCAGATCGTGAAAAATCGTGTAAAAAAATAAAAGTAATCGAGCAAAATCAGTAGGCCACTAATTGGATCTCTTTTTGACCTCGCTAAAATAGAAACATTAGGAACAACCCTTCATGAGAAATACGAAAATAGTGAGATGAACTGAGCGCCACACCATGAGGGCTGCAAGACAGCTCGGCTCCGTCACCCACCCCGCCCAAAATAACGACAAACCCTATGCAAATATTAAAAATATAGACAACACACCAGCAAAGTAACAGGGTAAAACATTTTATTAAATAACTATTTACATTACGTTGGTTTATAAGATGATGTCAGTAGTGGACCGATGTGTGAGTAGGTCGGAAGCAGCACAAGGCGCCAAGATCCGGATGGCAAGTCCTGGATGTTGGGTGCCATAGTTCAGAGTTCTGAGTTTGAGCCTTTTTCAATGCCTGTGCTTTGTTGTTTCCCCTCCATCAAAAACAAAAAAAAAATATAAAACTGTGCAAAAATACAAAAAAAATCAAAAAATGTTTACAAAAGCAGTGCTTGTAAGACTGTCTGAAGCTTATTTCCACCTACTGCAGCTTCACTATTCTCAAAGTAAGTGAGGGTCGTTTGTGGACCTGACTGCATTTGAAAACAATGTTATATGGTACCTCCCTAAACCGCTTGATGGAGGCCCCCGAGGGGCGGTGTGATGGCACGGACTCGGAGAAGACGCTTGGCTCCGACCCCCTCCCCAAGTCTTATAGCACTGGTGTAGCCTGAGATCGCCCCCGACATAGGCGGCCGGCTCCTGGGGTCCGGCGGAACTTTTTGCCTTTTGATGACTCTTCTATTCTGGACTTTGTCCCACAATCCGTTTGACCTGAAGACACGCTGTAGTGGGGCGCCCCTTTACCGTTTTAGTTGCCATTCCGCCCGCTTTTGCTACACTGTGCCTCTTCCGCCATTCAGCTGTTTACCGCCCGCTCTTGCGACTACAGCGTCTCGCTCACCATGTAGTTAAGTTGCTCCCGCTTTTGCGGTGCAGCGATAGGCGGCTGCCACAGGACTCTCAAAATGGCGGCCGGCTCTTCGGTTTTGGGCCTGGTCCACTAAAATGGCCCTGGGACACCTTGGAACTCGGACGCTTCCCTGATAGGGCTTGGGTCCCATTCTCGAAAGCGTCCCCTCAGCCGTGAAGATTCTACAAAAGTCTTGGGGGCCCCCGACTCCCGCAGGCTTCTGGTGGGGAGCGGCTGCCATGTCTGCTCGTGGAATGGCCACGACGGAGCTACGAGATGGTAGTGCTCTCATGCTGACGCCAGCTTTAGTCTGAAACATCCAGAAACACTGTAGACTACCAATTCGATCAGTTCCGGTAGCGCCCCAACATGACCCGGTAGAGAAGAACTTGCCCTCCCCTCTTTGACTGATGGTTCTTGTTGCCTGTCCCCTCTGTTGTCATTTAACAGAACTTTTTGGACTGCTGAAAGGGGTTGTGTTCCGAACGCTGGTTGGTGGAGACATTTTGACTATATTCTTGACCTACGTTGTCGCGTAATGCGTTATATGACACGCCGCGTTAGCGCACCCGGAAGTGATCCGCGGCGCGCAGCGCGTAACGTAAGCATAACAGGTCATGTGACTTGTTAATAAAACTTTTCATTGGTTCATTTTACTTTTGTTATTTTAATGATGAAAAGCTTGGTCATATGACCTAAAAATTACGCTTTTTATTGTTTTCGAACATTATTTTTTTTAAAACATATATGTTATAATATTCCAGGCTAATGTACTTTCCCGGAAAATTTACAACTGTCCTGCAAGTAAAATATATTCCTTTTTCGAGAAAAAGGGCGTTTCTTCGTTCCATGACGGAGCCGTTGAGTAAAAGAGACTCGGCATGCTGTCTTAGTCGCCGATACGCCTGATTATCAGATTCGTATCGATCACTTTATGTTGCAGGAGTGGAAAACACAACTGCCCTTGACCATTTATCTTTACTGCGTTCCTACATATTATACCTTTTATCCGTCATGTAATTGGACTGCTTTATTTCACTTGCCTTTTACTGATTCGAAAACAGTGACTAAAAGTAAAAACTTTACCAATGTAAATACTACTACCGTGTTTTGTTTTAAAAACCTTTATTGTGAAAATGTCAGTATACAAATACGGGCCTATAACCACGTGGGCCGGCCACGGAGCAAACTGAAATCGTATATGATGAGGAGACATTTACATTATAGAGGAACGTAACGAGCGAGCCATTAGGTTGCAAGAACTAAGATGTCTAACAGTTGCGGAATCGCTGGACGTACATTTTGTAATTAAAATACGACAGGGCCACTTACAAAAAAGTTATCTAGATATACATTTGCGTGCAAGTACCATGGGTGATGTTAATTCGAACTTTCAATAGTACAGTAATAAATAACACATCAGAACTTAATATCAATAGGGATGTAGAAATATTCAATCAATTCTCGTCCCCTCCCGCCATGAGCATCAAAACTGCATTCATATCTCGTGATATCAAGGTTGTTCAACCAGTACACAACAAGGAGTTACGAGTCCCATTTATACCGGCGCCATTTTGGGCGAGGCCGGGCAGGTCCAAGATATAGTCAAAATGTCTCCACCAACAATCGGCCAGACCAGAACCCCTTTCGGCCCTTTATGCTACAAGATGGTGTCTTCCATTCAGAAAATATTGTTGGCAGCATTTTGAAAGGAAAGATAAACAGCCGTTTTCCTAGTGAGTCTCACATTGTTACATTTAGGAAGAATGTTGAAGAGTAATATGTGGAAAATCTGAAGCCATTTTTCTACAAACTCTCAATCAGCCTTGGATGGAAAAAAAAATCCTGAAGAATGTACAAACTGAAAACCAATTTTAGTCTGTATAGCATCAACAGCAACGCTTGAGTCAGCTTTGTGTCAAGCCGCCATTTTCATTCAATCAATAGCGTCCCCCTGCACACATTCAGGAACCTGGTCGTGTCTTCAGGTGAAACGGATTGTGGGACAAGAAGCAAAAAGGAAAAGGAAAAAAGTTCCGCCGGACCTCGGGAGCCGGCCGCCTATGTCATGGGCGATCTTTAGCCACACCAGGGCAATAGTGAAGCTGCAGCAGGTGCAAAAGAGCTTCAGACAGTCTTACAAGCACTGCTTTTCTAAACATTTTTTTGTATTTTTGCACAGTTTTATATTTTTTTTTTGTTTTTGATGGAGGGGAAACAACAAAAAACAGGCATTGAAAAAAGCTCAACAGTGCAGGGCGCCTTGTGCTGGTTCCGACCTATTCACACATCGGTCCACTACTGACATCACCTCATAAGCCAACGGGGCACCCCACACTGACTTTCGGCGCAGCATTGTAGGATGGCCACACCAGTGCGGCAACTTGCTGGACACCACCTCGGTGCCATCCGGATCTCGGCGCGTTCCAGTCACTGTACCGCAAAAGTGACCGGAACTCAGCTGGACACGCCGTCTTTCGGCGCAGCATTGTAGGATGGCCACACCAGTGCGGCAATTTGCTGGACACCACCTCGGGCAATAGTGAAGCTGCAGCAGGTGCAAATAAGCTTCAGACAGTCTTACAAGCACTGCTCAGAACTCTCAACTATGGCACTCAACATCCAGGACTTGCCATCCGGATCTTGGCGCCTTGTGCTGGTTCCGACCTATTCACACATCGGTCCACTACTGACATCACCTCATAAGCCAACGGGGCACCCCACGCCGACTTTTGGCGCAGCATTGTAGGATGGCCACACCAGTGCAGCAACTTGCTGGACACCACCTCGGTGCCATCCGGATCTCGGCGCGTTCGAGTCACTGTACCGCAAGAGTGACCGGAACTCAGCTGGTCACGCCGTCTTTCGGCGCAGCATTGTAGGATGGCCACACCAGTGCGGCAACTTGCTGGACACCACCTCGGTGCCATCCGGATCTCGGCGCGTTCGAGTCACTGTACCGCAAGAGTGACCGGAACTCAGCTGGACACGCCGTCTTTCGGCGCAGCATTGTAGGATGGCCACACCAGTGCGGCAATTTGCTGGACACCACCTCGGTGCCATCCGGATCTCGGCGCGTTGTGCTGCCTTCGGCCTATTCGCACATCGGTCCGCTACTGACGCCGCCTCACGTGCCAACGGATTTTCTACGCTTTTTGTAGCCCTATGCCGCATAACAGGTCATGTGACTTGTTTATAAAACTTTTCATTGGTTCATTTCACTTTTGGTTTCCTAAAGATGGAAGGCTTGGTCATATGACCTAAAAATAACACTTTTCATTGGTTTAGAACATTTTTTTTTCTCAAACGATGAAAGCCCCACCTTGTTTCTGGATGATTCAGACTGAAGCTGGCGTCAGCATGAGAGCACCACCATCTCGTGGCTCCGTCGTGGTCATTCCGCGAGCAATCATGGCAGCCGCTCCCCACCGGAAGCCTGCAGGAGTCGAGGGCCCCCAAGACTTTTGTAGAATCTTCACGGCTGAGGGGACGCTTTCGAGAATGGAGCCCAAGCCCTAGCAGGCAAGCGTCCGAGTTCCAAGGTGTCCCAGGGCCATTTTAGTGGACCAGGCCCAAAACCGAAGAGCCGTCCGCCATTTTAAGAGTCATGTGGCAGCCGCCTATCGCTGCACTGCAAGAGTGGGAGCAACTCAACAACATGGTGAGCGAGACGCTGTAGCCGCAAGAGCGGGCGCAACTCAGCTGGATGGCCGCCACCTGGGGAGGCCCGTTCACGCCGCCTCCCCCACGCCCCCCCCCCCCCCGGGCCGCCCCACGCCAATTTTCGGAGCAGCATTGTAGGATACCAAAACCAGTGCGGCAGTTTACTGGACATCACCTGGGTGCCATCAACATCTCAGCGCGTTCTGCTGCCTTGGGACTATTCGCACAACAGACCGCTACTGACGAGGCCTCCCTCCGCAACACCCTGGACGCCCCACGCTGTTTTTCTTTGCTGCATTGTAGGATCCCAAAAACCAGTGCGGCACCCAGGTGACATCACCTGGGTGCCGTCCAGAACTCAGCACGTTGTGCTGCCTTGGGACTATTCGCACAAAAGACAGCTTCTGACCATTGTTGCTTTTTTTTGTGAAAAATGTTTAAATGTTTTTACAGTTTTTGTTCCGTTCGTTATATTTAAAAGTTAATAAAGTTTTATAATCCTACTTTGTTGGAGTGTTATATATTTTTTTTAAAACGGGTGAATGGGGCCTTGAATCGGGTTATTGTCATGTGTGGGCTTTGCAAGTGTACTGCTACAGGATCGGACATTTCAAACTCAAATGCACGTTCTTTTTCTTACCTTTCCGAAGCATGGAGCGCAATAGCAGGCAGAGAAAGGGTGATGCAACTGTTGAACACTGCCTGGCCTGGAAGTTGCTGGCAGTGCCCCCCCCCGCCCGCTCCTGAAAGAGGACACACACACACCGCCGCCCCGAGTACTTCACAGATCTTTAAAAGACCATGCGCTTGTTCATGAGGCTTAAATGGTTTATCACCCCTTCTAGAACCCCTGCATCGACCCTCTGACGTTTCCTGGAAAAATTACCACGTAACACAATACCAAGCCCTGTCAGCTGAAACCCCCGAGTAATCGTGGGGCATATTATCAAGGGGGTTTATCTCCGCTTTTTTGGCTTTAAAAGCCAAGAAAGCGGAGATAAAATTATCTCCCTATTACCAAGCTGTCGCTAACACCAGTTAGTGACAGCTAAAAGGAGATAGCGACCATCTTGGGCCCCGCTTTGCATGTCAGTGATATTTATCACTAATGACATGCAAAGTGGGCGTGCCAAGATGTTAGCGACTGGAAACAGTCCCTAACATCGCTATCTCCTATTACCAACTTTTGGAGATATTCGCGCTAAGCGCGAATATCTCCAAAAGCTAACACCTGACCTGAGCAGTTCTTAGCCATGTTATCCAATGGGAGGTGGATAACATGGCTAAGAGCATTTGCTCGATAATGCATGAATATCGCTGACTTTTCTGCGATATTCATGCATTGAGGCCGTTTTTTATCGCATTTGCGATAAACCTTGCTAATAGCAAGGTTTATCTGCGATAAAAATCGCCGATGTGCGGCGATAATTTTTGTCTCTAAACAAGTTAGAGACAAAAATTATCGCTAGTTGTTGGTAATATGCCCCCGGGTTTTTGCTTGCAGAAATCGAGAGGCGGGAGACTAGCACTGAAATCAGTAGTCTCACGCCTGAATCGGGAGGGTTGGCATGTCTGGATTCTCTACAGCTGGGGCCATAAACTACATCCGCAGGGCTAGGTGATAGCCTGGGACCGGCCTGGCATCTAAAATGGCTGCCGTGCACGACAAAATTGTGGCATTGGAAAAAAGGCAAGATGGCGCAGACAATGTTTATCAATAAGGATTCATTTATAACAAAATATTTTATCGCACTGACAAATTGGCGGTCAACACTTCCTGATTTCCATCGAATCGAACGTTAACAGACGTCACGCAGCAAAAAAAAAAAAAGCTCACGCACAGCCGCTGGAAGAGATGTATCAACATATATGAGCCTCCTCAGCCACCCTCAGAAAACATAGGGGATTAGGATACGTCTCCCGCACCCCCTTATACCTAGTAATTTAATTAAAACGAAGCACAAAATGGCGAATTCCCGTTTCGCTACCAGTTTGCGGCCCAGTTCGCGGCCCGTGAAGCGCTTCTACCGTGAAAAATATATATTTTTTTATTTTCCCCACGGGACCCTTTAATAACCCCAACAACATTCCTAGGGGGTCAAGAGGGGTATACCTTGCCCCCTTTCATTAAATTCCCCCTTCGTTTTTCACCTCTTCTTCTCTCTCGATCCTACCGAGAGATAAGATGGCGGCCGCTCCGGACTGTTTAGAATGTTGACAGACACCGGGGAGCCAATCAGCTTCGCATCGCAAAGTTCCGTTTCGCGAAAAGTAAGCGGACCGGAGCGCAGCCCGGAGCGCTGTTACAGATATATATCTTGTTTTGAACGTTAATTTCTCAAAATCCACTGGAGCACATATATTGAGACCTAGCAAAGGCACATCGGACTAACAGTCCCTACAATTTTGCCAAGTTTCGTGCAAATCCATTCAGCCGTTCGAGCTAAAAGTGAGGCCAAAGGCCCTATGGAAATTAACATGGGGAAAACGCGTTTTGGGACCCCCCATTTATCTCAGCCCCCGCTTGACAAATCCCCCCCAAACTTTCAGGGAAGGACCGGAGCTCGAAGAGGCCATTTTGAGGAAATTTTCAGGCAGATTCGTCAACCGGCGCCAAAGTTATTCCAAATAGAATTTTGAGATTTAACATTGAAAAAAATCCTAACTATAACTACCTACTGGCGACCGCCAGTAGGTAATATATATATATATATATATATATATATATATATATATATATATATATATATATATAAAAAAATATATATATATATATATATATATATATTTATATTTATATTACCTACTGGCGGTCGCCAGTAGGTAGTTATAGTTAGGATTTTTTTCAATGTTAAATCTCAAAATTCTATTTGAAATAACTTTGGCGCCGGTTGACGAATCTGCCTGAAAATTTCCTCAAAATGGCCTCGTTGGTTGAGCTCCGGTCCTTTCCTGAAAGTTTGGGGGGGATGCGTCAAGCGGGGGCCGAGATAAAATGGGGGTCCCAAAACGCGTTTTCCCCATGTTAATTTCCATAGGGCGGTCGACCTCACTTTTAGCCCGAACGGCTGAATGGATTTACACCAAATTTGGCAAAATTGTAGGGACTGGTAGCCCGATGTGCCTTTGCAATGTCTCAAGATATGTGCTACAGTGGATTTTGAGTAATTTAGGTTAAAAAAAATATATATATCTATAAGCGCGCCCCGGTACGCGCTCCGGGGAGCGCTCCGGGCACGACACGCGACTTGCGCGCAGAAAGTTCTTGGGTGTCTGTAAACATTCGAAACAGTCCAGAGCGGCCGCCATCTTGTGTCCCGGTAGGATCGAGACACAAGAGGTGGCCAAACAAAGGGGGAATTGACCATAAGGGGGCAGGGTAGACCGCCCCTGACCCCCTAGGTTTGATGTGGGGGCTATAAAAGGGTCCCGCTGGGCAAAAAAAAGATTTTTTTTTTCCGGTTTGCACGGAGGGAGCGCCCGGTACGCGCACTAGGGGAGCGCACTGGGCAGCGCACCTGGGAGAAAAGAGATTGGCAGAGTTTAAAAATGTAAGTCATTTTATATAAATGGGAGGTAGTTCTGAAAAGAACAGTTTTTTTTTTCTTTTTGTTGTTTTATATTTTTGTTTGTTTTTTGGAACATTTTTTTTTTGATTTTCAGAACAATTTTATATTTTTTTGTAGTTTTTCTGGGGTGAAACAAAAGACAGGGAATTGCAAACAGCTCAACTGGAGCAAAAAAATAGAAAAAAATTAAGGTTGCTTGCTGCAGAGTTGGTTGTCTGCAGCTCAATTAAGTAAAGTGATGCTCTGCTCACCATAAGATATAGTTTTGTTGCAATATATGCAAACAAATTTGAATTTTGAAAACTTGGTTTGAACATTAGGGACCATCTCCCTAGCCTCTGCACCCGATGGAGTGGGTTGGTTGGAGGTGCCTGAAGTTGAAGGATGGGGAGGGTTCTTGGTCAGTTGCCTGAATTCTGCTCTTGAATAATTGTTTGGGTGCTTCCTCTGCATATGCCTTATCATCGTGTGGTTCCCAAACGAATATTTCCTGTTTGGGTTCCCTCTTGACAGTTCTTGGTCACAGATGAGGCAAGTCACCTTTGCTGCATTTACTTTTTTGGCACCCCTTGGCATTTTGAAAAACTCCTAAATAAAATGTTCTTTGGGTTTGTATGGGGGAGTGTCCTAAGGCAGATATTGCCTCTCCTCCTGCTCCTCTTCGTCCTCCTCTTCTTCATGACCACCAATGTGGTCTTGTGGTGGTCCTTGTGGTGGTGGTGGAGGTGATGGTTGTGCAGATGCACCTGCAGCTGCTACCAGTGAAGCCATTTCTTACACAATGCAGGTCTTCTTCACTCAAACAACAAAGTGAAAATGAGGAAAAAAGGTGGGGTATTTCATCATTTGGAAAACAAAACTGTTGTGAACCAATCAAAAGTGTTAATTTCAGGTGACATGACCCGACGCGCTTACGCTGCGCGCCCCGGGGCGCGTCCCGGGGTGCGCCCAGGAGCTCGTCGCGTAAGCGCGTCGAATGCTTCCGGATGCGTTTACGCCTTGAGTATCACGCGGACGCGGCTACGCGATACGTCACGATCATGTTTTCGTTCGCGACATTGGCGCTAACTGGACGCTTCCAGGTTTGCGCACCGGGGCGCTTCAAACGAGTACGCTCTCCCTGGGGCGGTCACCGGCAAGGCAAAAAAAATGGGAAAAATTGTAGGGACTGGTAGCCCGATGTGCCTTTGCTATACTCAAGTGGTCCTTACGAAAATTAACTTTGAAAAAAATATATATTGTGCTACATTGGGCTATATATATGTTAGAGCCCAAATGTAGCCCAAATGTAGCCCAATGTAGCCCAATGTAGCCCAAAGATGGCCACCAGAGACAAAAAAATACAAATGTAGCCCAAATATCAGCCATATGTAGCCCAACTATAGCCCAATGATAGAATGTACCAGAGTGTTCTAAAGAACAACTAGAGCGTTAACAGTCTTACTTATAAAGTGAGACTTATAGTTAGGAATTAGCATTTAAAAAACCTATGAAATTCACTGAAAAAACCATAGGTTTCACACCAGCTCGTTGCAGTCTGGCAAGGCACCCGGTCCCAACGGCATCCCGGTCGAGCTATATAAGATACGACCTGACGTAGTTTCCCCGTATCTGCGTACTATGTTCCTGGAAGCGCGAGACGCCGGCCTTCTTCCCCTTGACCAGAGGCTGGCCACCATTGTGGTCATCCACAAGGAAGGGAAGCCGAGAGACATGTGTCGATCCTATCGCCCCATCTCTCTCCTGAATGTCGAGCCTAAGGTTCTTGCCAAACTGCTTGCCAATTGACTGATTGGAGTTATTGGCGACTTAGTGCACCCGGACCAGTCGGGCTTTATTCCTCACCGCAACACTGCCCTCAACCTACGTAGACTCCACGGTGCCCTGGCCAGGGCCCATACCCTTGAGGAACCGGCAGTCCTAGCCTCTCTTGATGCCACTATGGCCTTCGATTCCCTTGAGTGGAACTACCTTTGGGCAGTGTTGGCTAAGCTCGGGTTTGGTCCGGTCTTTGTGAGCTGGGTGAAACTCCTCTACGCTAGCCCACTGGCTAACGTATTAGTAAACGGCCATCTGTCGACGTCCTTTGCCTTACACAGAGGCACCAGACAGGGTTGTCCTTTGTTGCCTCTCCTTTTTGCCCTGGCTCTCGAGCCGCTCGCGGCCATGTTGCGCGCACACCCTGATCTGCATGGCATTACCTGGGCCCCCGGCTTCGAGGACAGGATCTCCCTGTACGCCGATGATATCCTGCTCTACCTGACTTCCCCCTTCAAGTCCCTCATCGTGGCTTGTGACGTACTCAGACTTTTTGGGAGATACTCTGGCCTAGTCATCAACTGGGCCAAGTCCTCCCTTTACGTCCTGAAAGGGGACACACCGCGACTCCCCAGAGGCTGCAATATCCAGGTGGCTGTACAGGGTTTCAAGTACTTGGGGATCTACATCTCTGGGAGTTCGAAGGCGCGGTACGACCAAAACTTGCTCCCTCCACTCCAGCGCCTCCGACGTGATGTGGATAGCTGGCGGAAGCTCCCGCTCTCCCTACTCGGCCGTGCGGCCCTGTTCAAGATGATGTCCTTGCCCAGGTTTCTCTATGCCTTGCAGAACACCCAAGACCCGGTTCCGGCCCGCTACTTCAGGGAGATTGAAGGTCTCCAACGAGCCTTGCTCTGGGATGGTCGCCCCCGTGTCGCTGTCACGAAGCTCACGCTTCCGTGGTACGACGGGGGCATAGCTCTACCGGATGTTCGTAGGTACTACTGGGCCTCCCAGCTCGCAGCTCTCAATCACGGGTTTTACGGCCCGGTGAACAGCCCCGGCTACGCCATGGATAGATGGCTCTTGGGTGGTGGTAACTATTACCGGGCCCTGTACTCGAGATCCCTGGACCGGCGGATGTCGGGTCCAACGAAGACGGCGTTCTCCATCTGGCGGGCGATTACCAAGGCGCAGGGATGGCAGGGCAGACTGACTAGATTCACCCCTCTGTACGATTCCGACATTTTGGGCAGGTTATGGCACACCAAGGGTTTCGACAAATGGGACCTCATTGGCATCTCTAGGGTGGACGACATGGTCTCTAAGGGGGAAATCAAGACCTTTCCTCAGTTGCAGACTGAACACCAGTTGGGCGGCTCGGAGTTCTTCCGCTATGCCCAGCTGAGGCACGCGCTGCTCTCTGCCATGCCACCGGAGGGGGCGATTCCAGAGAGCTCCCCGCTGGAGGACAGAGTGTTGGACGGCCATATGCCTGACAGTGCTATTTCACTGTCATACAAAAAACTAATCAATGTCCGTACCGACCTCCTCCTTGGAGTGCGTGATCAGTGGGTGAGAGATGGCCTGGAGATCAACGATGAAGATTGGCAGAGCGCAGTGTCCTCCCCTAAGGAGGTTGCCATCTCTTCTCGTCTTAGACTGGTCCAATTTAAGATCTTGCACAGGGTGTATGTGACTGGCCCCCGACTGGTACATATGGGATACTCGCCCGACGGTCTTTGTCGTCGAGGCTGTGGTGCCCTCGCGACCTTCCTGCACATTCTATGGGAATGCCCCGTCATAGCCTCCTATTGGAGAAGGATACACAGTGTTATGAGTGAAGTGACTGGAGTGGCGACTACGGCGGAGGCTCGGAGGTGTCTCCTTAGCATTTGGGAACCGTCTGATCATAACACCGCACAGACCCAATGGGTGACCTTAGGCAATATGGTGGCCAAGCGGGACATTGCTCAGAAGTGGGGTGCCGCTACGGCTCCCCTTGTGGTACAATGGAAAGCCAACATGGATTGGTGTATGTTCCGGGAGAAGACGGTATATGTTGCCAGGGGTAGGCCCCGTAAATGAAATAAAGTGTGGGGAGCCTGGAATGCTTACCGGGGGGATGTATGCCTGCCACCCGAGCCTGCTTCTCTGGATGAACGTATGTCACCGTAGCCTGTGACACCAACTGTGACACGTTACCTGATTGATCCTGTCTTTCCTCCTCCCTTTTATTATCCTCCACTCTTCTGTATCACTGATTCGTTGCTTTCTCTCCCCTGCCTGCTACCAACACCTTGCTGCATTCTCTATCCCATTGCCACTCTCAGGCGCCGTTTGGCGTTTCCTTTCTTTTGTTCTCTTCTCTTCATTATAAAATACTAAAAACAACCTGTATTGTCCTGATGTACCTGTTTTGCACTACTACGCTCCTCTCTTACCATGCTGCCTTGCCTCCGGGATGTTAGGCTGAATAGCTGTGTGCGCTTTCAAAATAAAGGTTTTAAAAATTAAAAAAAAAAAAACCTATTAAATTCACTGAAAAAACCATAGGTTTCACACCAGTTATAGTTACCTGGAAATTTTACTGACATAAAACCATTGAAATTCCACGTTACAGTTAGTTGGACTCACTATAACTTGCGCGTGTAATGCACTGCTGATGACGTCACATATTACATCACTCATGACATGGTCAGTGACATCACTCAAAAAATGTGCCTCTGTCTCCGCCCGTGTCGAACACAGAGCACAGAAGGACGAGGACTGGGAAGATGATCTCCACCTGGACACCAGGTTGCCTAGAGGTAAGGTGCCCACTCTGAGCTTGAAGTAGAGAGCCCTGTCCAGTCGGATGGAGATGAGGTCCAGATAAGGCAGTCGAATTGCAGTGACGAGGATTGCAAATGAGTTTGGAAGATACCCAGACCCAATATAGTTTCTTCAGGGTGGCTTTGGGAGGAGCAGAACGAGTAACCCAAGAATCTTCCAAACCCAACTCCCCCAGTAGGCTCTTTACGTCCCTTAGCCATTTTATTCGATGCCATCCCTCCATTGCAAACAAAACAGGTGATGGACCGAATGTGGATCAATGTCACACACTCACCCCAGTCCGAAGATCTGGGCCCAAATCCATTGTTTTTTTGCACTCCACACCACCCTGGGTTAGACAATGGCAATATGCAAACCAGCTCTGACCCTGTGCCCCATGGGAACAGTCCAGTCCGAACTACAAAAGCCATGTCCTTCCCAGAACGGAATCAAGCATCCGAGGACCGGACCGGTTTCGAGGTAACACCTCTCATCAGCCCGGCTAGCTTGACTCCTGTGGTGTGGAGTGCCTGGGACCCACGTCTGGGCATCCCCAGCGCACTTAGGGTGGAATATGCAAACAAAACAGGTGATGGACCGAATGTGGATCAATGTCACACACTCACCCCAGTCCGAAGATCTGGGCCCAAATCCATTGTTTTTTTGCACTCCACACCACCCTGGGTTAGACAATGGCAATATGCAAATCAGCTCTGACCCTGTGCCCCATGGGAACAGTCCAGTCCGAACTACAAAAGCCATGTCCTTCCCAGAACGGAATCAAGCATCCGAGGACCGGACCGGTTTCGAGGTAACACCTCTCATCAGCCGGCTAGCTTGACTCCAGTGGTGTGGAGTGCCTGGGACCCACCTCTGGGCATCCCCAGCGCACTTAGGGCGGAATATGCAAACAAAACAGGTGATGGACCGAATGTGGATCAATGTCACACACTCACCCCAGTCCGAAGATCTGGGCCCAAATCCATCGTTTTTTTGCACTCCACACCACCCTGGGTTAGACAATGGCAATATGCAAATCAGCTCTGACCCTGTGCCCCATGGGAACAGTCCAGTCCGAACTACAAAAGCCATGTCCTTCCCAGAACGGAATCAAGCATCCGAGGACCGGACCGGTTTCGAGGTAACACCTCTCATCAGCCCGGCTAGCTTGACTCCAGTGGTGTGGAGTGCCTGGGACCCACGTCTGGGCATCCCCAGCGCACTTAGGGTGGAATATGCAAACAAAACAGGTGATGGACCGAATGTGGATCAATGTCACACACTCACCCCAGTCCGAAGATCTGGGCCCAAATCCATTGTTTTTTTGCACTCCACACCACCCTGGGTTAGACAATGGCAATATGCAAATCAGCTCTGACCCTGTGCCCCATGGGAACAGTCCAGTCCGAACTACAAAAGCCATGTCCTTCCCAGAACGGAATCAAGCATCCGAGGACCGGACCGGTTTCGAGGTAACACCTCTCATCAGCCCGGCTAGCTTGACTCCAGTGGTGTGGAGTGCCTGGGACCCACCTCTGGGCATCCCCAGCGCACTTAGGGCGGAATATGCAAACAAAACAGGTGATGGACCGAATGTGGATCAATGTCACACACTCACCCCAGTCCGAAGATCTGGGCCCAAATCCATCATTTTTTTGCACTCCACACCACCCTGGGTTAGACAATGACAATATGCAAATCAGCTCTGACCCTGTGCCCCATGGGAACAGTCCAGTCCGAACTACAAAAGCCATGTCCTTCCCAGAACGGAATCAAGCATCCGAGGACCGGACCGGTTTCAAGGTAACACCTCTCATCAGCCCGGCTAGCTTGACTCCAGTGGTGTGGAGTGCCTGGGACGCACGTCTGGGCATCCCCAGCGCACTTAGGGTGGAATATGCAAACAAAACAGGTGATGGACCGAATGTGGATCAATGTCACACACTCACCCCAGTCCGAAGATCTGGGCCCAAATCCATTGTTTTTTTGCACTCCACACCACCCTGGGTTAGACAATGGCAATATGCAAATCAGCTCTGACCCTGTGCCCCATGGGAACAGTCCAGTCCGAACTACAAAAGCCATGTCCTTCCCAGAACGGAATCAAGCATCCGAGGACCGGACCGGTTTCGAGGTAACACCTCTCATCAGCCCGGCTAGCTTGACTCCAGTGGTGTGGAGTGCCTGGGACCCACCTCTGGGCATCCCCAGCGCACTTAGGGCGGAATATGCAAACAAAACAGGTGATGGACCGAATGTGGATCAATGTCACACACTCACCCCAGTCCGAAGATCTGGGCCCAAATCCATCGTTTTTTTGCACTCCACACCACCCTGGGTTAGACAATGGCAATATGCAAATCAGCTCTGACCCTGTGCCCCATGGGAACAGTCCAGTCCAAACTACAAAAGCCATGTCCTTCCCAGAACGGAATCAAGCATCCGAGGACCGGACCGGTTTCGAGGTAACACCTCTCATCAGCCCGGCTAGCTTGACTCCAGTGGTGTGGAGTACCTGGGACCCACGTCTGGGCATCCCCAGCGCACTTAGGGTGGAATATGCAAACAAAACAGGTGATGGACCGAATGTGGATCAATGTCACACACTCACCCCAGTCCGAAGATCTGGGCGCAAATCCATCGTTTTTTTGCACTCCACACCACCCTGGGTTAGACAATGGCAATATGCAAATCAGCTCTGACCCTGTGCCCCATGGGAACAGTCCAGTCCGAACTACAAAAGCCATGTCCTTCCCAGAACGGAATCAAGCATCCGAGGACCGGACCGGTTTCGAGGTAACACCTCTCATCAGCCCGGCTAGCTTGACTCCAGTGGTGTGGAGTGCCTGGGACCCACGTCTGGGCATCCCCAGCGCACTTAGGGCGGAATATGCAAGCAAAACAGGTGATGGACCGAATGTCGATCAATGTCACACACTCACCCCAGTCCGAAGATCTGGGCCCAAATCCATCGTTTTTTTGCACTCCACACCACCCTGGGTTAGACAATGGCAATATGCAAATCAGCTCTGACCCTGTGCCCCATGGGAACAGTCCAGTCCGAACTACAAAAGCCATGTCCTTCCCAGAACGGAATCAAGCATCCGAGGACCGGACCGGTTTCGAGGTAACACCTCTCATCAGCCCGGCTAGCTTGACTCCAGTGGTGTGGAGTGCCTGGGACGCACGTCTGGGCATCCCCAGCGCACTTAGGGTGGAATATGCAAACAAAACAGGTGATGGACCGAATGTGGATCAATGTCACACACTCACCCCAGTCCGAAGATCTGGGCCCAAATCCATAGTTTTTTTGCACTCCACACCACCCTGGGTTAGACAATGGCAATATGCAAATCAGCTCTGACCCTGTGCCCCATGGGAACAGTCCAGTCCGAACTACAAAAGCCATGTCCTTCCCAGAACGGAATCAAGCATCCGAGGACCGGACCGGTTTCGAGGTAACACCTCTCATCAGCCCGGCTAGCTTGACTCCAGTGGTGTGGAGTGCCTGGGACCCACCTCTGGGCATCCCCAGCGCACTTAGGGCGGAATATGCAAACAAAACAGGTGATGGACCGAATGTGGATCAATGTCACACACTCACCCCAGTCCGAAGATCTGGGCCCAAATCCATCGTTTTTTTGCACTCCACACCACCCTGGGTTAGACAATGGCAATATGCAAATCAGCTCTGACCCTGTGCCCCATGGGAACAGTCCAGTCCGAACTACAAAAGCCATGTCCTTCCCAGAACGGAATCAAGCATCCGAGGACCGGACCGGTTTCGAGGTAACACCTCTCATCAGCCCGGCTAGCTTGACTCCAGTGGTGTGGAGTACCTGGGACCCACGTCTGGGCATCCCCAGCGCACTTAGGGTGGAATATGCAAACAAAACAGGTGATGGACCGAATGTGGATCAATGTCACACACTCACCCCAGTCCGAAGATCTGGGCCCAAATCCATCGTTTTTTGCACTCCCCACCACCCTGGGTTAGACAATGGCAATATGCAAATCAGCTCTGACCCTGTGCCCCATGGGAACAGTCCAGTCCGAACTACAAAAGCCATGTCCTTCCCAGAACGGAATCAAGCATCCGAGGACCGGACCGGTTTCGAGGTAACACCTCTCATCAGCCCGGCTAGCTTGACTCCAGTGGTGTGGAGTGCCTGGGACCCACGTCTGGGCATCCCCAGCGCACTTAGGGCGGAATATGCAAGCAAAACAGGTGATGGACCGAATGTCGATCAATGTCACACACTCACCCCAGTCCGAAGATCTGGGCCCAAATCCATCGTTTTTTTGCACTCCACACCACCCTGGGTTAGACAATGGCAATATGCAAATCAGCTCTGACCCTGTGCCCCATGGGAACAGTCCAGTCCGGACTACAAAAGCCATGTCCTTCCCAGAACGGAATCAAGCATCCGAGGACCGGACCGGTTTCGAGGTAACACCTCTCATCAGCCCGGCTAGCTTGACTCCAGTGGTGTGGAGTGCCTGGGACCCACGTCTGGGCATCCCCAGCACATTTGAGATGTCATCAGTGATGTCATTTGAAATGTTATCAGTGATGTCATCAGTGATGTCACTGACCATGTCATGAATTATGTAATATGTGACATCATCAGCAGTGGATTGCGGGTGCGCGATATATAGTTATTGCGACTAACTATATATGCGAATTTCTATAGTTTTGTGCGAGTAAATTAAGGTTTTGTGAATGCTAATCCCTAACTATATATGGTCTATAACCAATGATTTTTTCAGTGAATTTTCATGGTTTTGTAAATGCAAATTCCTAACTATATATGGTCTATAACTAGGGGTGGGCGGCCAGCTACGCTCCGTGCACGGAGTGTGCGTAGTGCCGCCTACTCCGCATTTTGCGGAGCGGGCGTAGCCAGGCGGCACTACGCACGCTCCGCAGACGGAGCGTAGCTGGCCGCCACCCGCCTCCCTCCCGCCCTCCCTAAATACTTTCAATTAAACGAGTAAAATAATTAAAACGCACTTACCTTGCCCGCCGCTGCCCGCCGCGTCCCCGGGGCTCGCTATCTGCAGTCTTCCGTCTTGTTTACTAATGCGCATGCGCGGGCGGCCGCGCATGCGCATTTTCTCATGAGAAATGCGCATGCGCGGCCGCCCGCGCATGCGCATTAGTAAACAAGACGGAAGACTGCAGATAGAGAGCCCCGGGGACGGGGCGGGCAGCGGCGGGCAAGGTAAGTGCGTTTTAATTATTTTACTCGTTTAATTGAAAGTATTCAGGGAGGGCGGGAGGGAGGAGGGTGGCGGGGCTGGCGGCCAGTGGTGTTTGCGTAGTGGGGCTACGCGGAGTGCAGAGGTGGGCGTAGTTTCTCGCCCACTTCGCATAGCTCCGCGAATCCCCACTACGCCCACTACGCCCAGGACTATCTATAACCTATGTTTTTTTTCAGTGAATTTCATTGGTTTTTTAAAAGCTAATATATATAGCTGTAAAATATATTCTTTATTACGTGACGTATCACGTAGCCACGTGAGACGCCTCATGACGCGTTGCATAAACGTGACGTATCGTCTCTGCAGCGCAAACAAAACCCGTAACGAATGCGCGACAGAGCACGCTTACAGATATATATATATTTTTTTTAACCTTAATTAGACATAATCCACACGTGCACATATCTTGAGGCCTTGCAAAGGCACAACAAACAAACAGCCCCTACAATTTTGCCAAGTTTGGTGGAAATCTATTCCTTTAAATTTTATTTTACTGTTTCTCTTGGTTTTCCCCTTGTTACGCTTACCGGAACGCTACCCGGTACGCAAACCGGACGCTCCAAAAACACAAGATGTCGGACTCCCGTTACGCTGCCGGTTAGCTGCCCGGTTGGCGTACCGGGAAGCGCCTCTACCGCGAAAAATCGCAATTTTCTTTTTTTTCCTTTTGCCCCGCGGGGCACTTTAATAACCCCATCATCAATCCTAGGGAGTCAGGAGGGGTCTACCTTGCCCCCTTTCCTTCATTTCCCCCTTCGTTTTTCACCACCTCTTGTCACTCGATCCTACCGAGAGACAAGATGGCGCCCGCTCCAGACTGTTTACAATGTTGACAGCCAATCAGCTTCTCCTCAGACTCCCGTTACGCTGCCGGTTAGCTGCCTAGTTAGCTGCCCGGTTCGTGTACCGGGACGCGCCTCTTCAGCGAAAAATCGCTATTTTTATTTTTTTATTTTTTTTGCCCTGCGGGCCACTTTAATATCCCCCTCATCAATCCTAGGGGGTCAAGAGGGGTCTACCTTGCCCCCTTTCCTTCATTTCCCCCTTCGTTTTTAAATGTAAATGTAAATGTAAATGTATAGGCATTTATATAGCGCACTACTTACCCGGAGGGTCCCAAGGCGCTTCGACCGCTGCGAAACCCTTCCTGGCTTCCCTGAGAGATGGTCCCTTAATGGGTATCTCCAGGGTGAGACCAGGCATCCCCGGCGGTCTGGTGGGGCCATTAGTGAATATGAGGCAAGCTAATGCCCAGAGTTGCCGAGTGTGATCGCTGATCAGAGTGGGCACCGAGGCGAGAGAAAAATCGAGTCCGCTGACCCTGGTCCAGAAACCTGCCGCGCCGGGAATCGAACCCTGGTCCCGGGCCGTCCTCTGCTCTCGGGTCTGCCGCCTCTAACCAGTGAGCCACACTACTTCACACCTCATGTCTCTCGATCCTACCGAGAGACAAGATGGCGGCCGCTCCAGACTGTTTACAATGTTGACAGCCAATCAGCTTCTCCTCAGACTCCCGTTACGCTGCCGGTTAGCTGCCCGGTTCACGTTCCGATTTGCGCCTCTACGACAAAAAAATCGCTTTTTTTTTTTTGGCCCCCCGGGGCACTTTAATATCCGCTCATCAATCCTAGGGGGTCAGAAGAGGTCTACCTTGCCCCCTTTCCTTCATTTCCCCCTTCGTTTTGGCCTCCTCTTGTCTCTCGATCCTACCGAGAGACAAGATGGCGGCCGCTCCAGACTGTTTAGAATGTTGACAGACACCGGAGAGCCAATCAGCTTCGCTTTGCAAAGCTCCGATACGCGAAAAGTACGCGAACTAGTACGCTATCTAGGACGCTGTCACAGATATATCTGTTTTTTAAAACGTTAATTTCTCAAAATCCACTGGAGCACATATATTGAGACCCAGCAAAGGCACATTGGGCTAACAGTCCCTACAATTTTGCCAAGTTTCATGTAAATCCATTCAGCCGTTCGAGCTAAAAGTGAGGCCAAACGCCCTATGGAAAAATAAATGGGAAAAACGTGTTTTGGGACCCCCTTTTTTCTCGGCCCCCCCTTGACGAACCCCCCCCAAATTTTTAGGGGCTGCTCAGAAACAAAATGTGCCATTTTCCTGAAAATTTCAGCCGATTCCGTCCACAAACGCCAAAGTTATTAGACATAGAATTTTCAAAAGTTCCATAGAGAAAAAATCCTAACTATATATACCTACTGGCTATCGCCAGTAGGTTATATATATATATATATATATATATATAATGACCCAGCCTATCCGGTGGCCAGGCACTTCAAGGCTGTACATAATAATAATTTGGAGTGCCTGTCCTACTATGTTATCTCTGCGATTGATAAACCAAGAAGGGGCGGAGGTAGGGTTAAGATGCTTAGAAGAATGGAATCTCATTTTATTCTTGAGCTGGACAGCAGATCCCCAAATGGGCTTAACAGCACGGAGGATCTACATGTGTTTTTGTAATTTAGTTCTGCAATGGCCCCTTTTCAATTGCTTTGGTTAGAGAGTCTCGGTGGGCTGCCGCCCATCCCCATATGATTAATTTTAAAATCTCCTTGTTGGGTTTATGCACGCAATTCTTCTTTTTCATTATATCAATAATGATTCACGGTGATTCACAAATTATGTTGGTTTATTATCTTTTTTGGGCTAACACTAGTTTTTTGAGGACATAGACAATAGGCATTTTCTGTTTTTCCTTAAAAAATGTTTTTACATAATCGGATATGTGACAATAGTAATCTTGTGGTATCTATACCAAACAGTCTTTGCCCTACAAATATGCTGCTACAGTCATATGTTTACAAACAGCGCTGATTTACACAAAAATATGTATAGATGCAATATGATGATGTTTACAATACGGCATATTTTGCACAAATAACTGTTATTATTAATCTTTATTGCGTCTATTCGGACATTGATTTTAAATGATGCACTTTGCACTTTATTATGCATTTTTGCACTGCAATATCGTTTTGTATGTTGGGGCTTTGACTGTAAATATTTGGTATCATGCATATAGGCATTTTATGCATTTATTTCTTTTTTACCATTTTTCATGAATTACATGGTTTAATAATGTCGCATTATTTTTGGATTTTAACCATGAATTGAATTTTATTTCCGATTTTTTTCTAATTTGCAAATGTTTGGAAAACAGACTACTATATGCAGTACTGGTAGTTTGTCCTCTCTTTCCATAATCACGTGGTGTTTAGCAAAAAAACGAAAAAAATGCACTTTCACTGTTAAGCATTGAGTATTTAAATGTGGCCATTTCCAACACTGACTGTCTGTGAGCAAGGGCGGATGCCCGAAACGCGTCAAATTGTTTGGTTCAGCTCCTAATAAAACTTGTGCCTGAAGTAAGCTATTTTGGATCTGCGTGATTTCCTGGGTCGCTGTGGTCGGAGCCTGGGAGGTTGCACTTGCTGGATATATATATATATATATATATATATATATATATATATATATATATATATATATATATATTTATTCACTGAATAAACCATAGGTTTCAAGCAGGTTATGGTTAGGAATTATCATTTAAAAAAACATTCAGACTCATTAAAAAAAACATAGATTTCAAGAAGGTTATTATTAGGAATTATTGTTTCAAAACCTTAGAAATTCACTGAAAAAACCATAGGTTTTAGGGGTGTTATAGTTAGCTGGACATTTCACTCCTACAAAACCATTGAAATTCCTCCGTTATAGTTAGTTGTACTAACTGTAACTCTCGCAACGGCAATCCACTGGTAACGAGTTCACATATTACATCATTCATGACATGGTCAGTAACATCACTGATGACATCACTGATAACATCTCTAATGAAATAACTGATGACATCACTGATGACATCATCCACGTAACAATCAGATACGCCTCATCATACACTAGTATAATTAGTATAATCTTTCATCACTCATTGTGAAATACAGAGTATCATATTTTAATCCATTGACACACCAATACAAATATCTAAAAACCCACTCAGTGATTCCTCGATCTGCACACACATCTAATCAATTACGTATAGATTCAATCATACATGCTGTCAATGATCAATAGAACACTATCAAATATACTTATACATCTATATTGACATCACATACCGGCACACATCGTATTTACTTATGCAGTCATCCTAGTCACTTATGCAAATAATGGATCATACTTTTATTTACTCAGCTACACACTTATACAAACTCCTCTTTATTTATTCATAAATCATACTTAGTGTGTTATAAAATCACTATTACAAGTATACATTTATCCATACAGTCACTCATGCAATTACTGAGTCTTCTGTATACTTATTTATATACAACAAATTTCACGTACACTACCTTTTTATTATTCTAGTTTGTTGGACATGAACCATTGAGAGATATATTTGCTCATCAGCACATCTATATACATATTGACCTAACCAAACAACTGTTATAACATGTAGTCTCAACATCATATACCTACTGAATCAACTATTGACACATCTTTGGCACTCACAGACCCCCCGCCGATAGAGCGACAGATTCACTCTCCCATAAAAATAATCAGTTAACGAACCAATAACTAATATAGACTTTCGTGTAGCTAGTTACTAACTGGTGCAGCAGTTTACACAACAACTGACAAAATAATACAGATATTCACCCTCCTAGCAGACACGGCAGCAAAACAGCATTGTGGTTAACCAACAAACTCAAAACATCCAAGCACCCTCGAAAAAGCCTGGCGCCACGACCAGACCACAGAAAACATGACCGCCCTCAAGAACGCCACCCGCACACACCACCATCTGATCCGCACCACCAAAAGGACATCATTCAAAGTACCGACCCCTGCCCCACCATGTCTTCAACAAGGCCGGCTCCATCATCGCACCCCAACTCCGGAACCTCATCAACATCTCCTTCAACACCGCCACCTTCCCGGAGAGCTGGAAGCATGCCAAGCTCAGCGCCCTCCTGAAGAAACCGACCTCAAGAACTTCCGCCCCATCTCGCTCCTCCCTTTTCCTGCCAAAGTCATCGAGAAGACTGTCACCATACAGCTCACCGCCTTCCTCGAGAGGAACGGATCCCTCGACCCCCTCACAGTCCGGTTTCTGAGCCAACCACAGCACCGAGACCACCCTCATCGCAGCCACCGACGACATCAGATCCCTGCTTGACAACGGGGAAACAGCTGCCTTTCTGTCACACACGCTTACATCCTTCTTCATATCATTTCCATGTTGACGCGTTTCAAGGCGGGAACGCCTCTTCATCAGGACTCTGCATAGGAAAAGAAGGCGAAGATCTCACTACTCCATTCATTGCACGTTTTTATTCAATGAACAACGCCCTAAGTGGGTGTGGCAATGTCATAACTACCAGTGGCATGCTGGTCTTTGAAGTCCCATAAGTAAGATGAAGAGGCGTTCTCGCCTTGAAACGCGTCGACATGGAAATGATATGAAGAAGGATGTAAGCGCGTGTGACAGAAAGGCACGCATGCCCGGAGGTGGGGAGAGTGCTGTGCGCCTTCTTGGACCGGAGGGGTCATTGGTGGAACATATAAATATAATATATATATATATATATATATATATATATATATATATATATATATATATATATATATATATATATATATATATATCCAAATCCAATGCTCACCTCTTTGACAAATGAGCGGGACACATGCTCCGGGTTAGACAAGGGGATTTAATCGACGTGGCAAGCACAATTGGTTTGTCCTACAAGTCTGTAAAACGCTGTAAAATGCAGGCAGACGCGTTTCTGGCCTCAGTGGGCCGTCTTCAGTGCCGGTCTCACAGACCGCCGTGCATCCCTGGATTTGGATCGGTCACCGCTTCCATGAAGTAGTTCCGTAGCTCCTCCTCCCGGCTGCAGGTGTGTGCTAATTGCTGATTCCTGTAGGTGAACTGCATGATGGTCGGCGTAGTCCCGCGTGGTGCCTAGTACAGTGACTGGTTACCAAGCACCTCTAGGATGCCCCCTTTGTTGGCGTTGAACAACTCTACCACCACACAGCACCTCGGTAAGTTGATTCCGTCGTACCCCTTGTCGTCCCCTTAGTCAGGCAGCACAATATATATATATATATTTATATATATATATATAATAGATTCACTGAAAAACCCATAGGTTTCACACACGTTATAGTTAGTATTTAGCATTTTAAAAACCTTTGAGATTCACTGAACAAACCATAGGTTTCACACCAGTTATAGTTAGTTTGTAATTTTACTCATACAAAACCTTTAAAATTCCCCCGTCATAGTTAGTTCTGCT
Source organism: Lissotriton vulgaris (assembly GCF_964263255.1). Lineage (NCBI taxonomy): Eukaryota > Metazoa > Chordata > Amphibia > Caudata > Salamandridae > Lissotriton > Lissotriton vulgaris. Next base: position 869,371,948 of record NC_141685.1, read on the forward strand.
AAGTATAACACGTGCGCCCGCAATGCACTGCTGATGACGTCACATATTACATTACTCATGACATGGTCAATGACAATACTCATGACATCACTGATGTTAAGGTTTTTAGGATGCTAATTCCTAACTATAACGTGTGTGAAACCTATGGTTTTTTCAGTGAATTCCAAAGTTTTTTTAAATGGTAATTCCTAACTATAACGTAGCTGAAACCTATGGTTTTTTCAGTGAATTTCAATAGTTTTGTAAATGATAATTTTTAAATGTATTAATTGTTATATTTTTATACTGATTTACTATATTATTTTAAACTATTTATTTTTAGATATTTTATTTTTTAAATTACATTACATATTTTTAATATAAATTGAAAAAAAAATGTTTTTATACCTCTCTGCAACGCATCCCCTGGCGCGTTTGCAGAGGGGGAACTAATTTGCCTTGCATACTGGGGGTCCCTGGGGGCCAACTAGCCCACCTGGAACCTCCAGTATGCGCCAGGGGGCTGCATTGCAGAGAGGTGTAATGAGGCCACACCCTTTTTTACACCTCTCTGCAACGCAGCCCCCAGGCGCGTTTGCAGAGGGGGAACTAATTCCCCTTGCATACTAGGGGTCCCTGGGGGCCAACTAGCCCACCTGAAACCACCAGTATGTGCCAGGGGCCTGCATTGCAGAGAGGTGTAATAAGGCCACACCCTTTTTTACACCTCTCTGCAACGCAGCCCCTGGGCGCGTTTGCAGAGAGGGAACTAATTCCCCTTGCATATTGGGGGTCCCTGGGGGCTAACTGTCCCACCTGGAACCTCCAGTATGCTCCAGGGGGCTGCATTGCAGAGAGGTGTACTGAGGCTATGCCCCGTTTTACACCTCTCTGCAACGCAGCCCCCTGGTGGGTTTGCAGAGGGGGAGCTAATTCCCCTTGCATACTGGGGGTCCCTGGGGGCCAACTAGCCCACCTGAAACCTCCAGTATGTGCCAGGGGGCTGCATTGCAGAGAGGTGTAATTAGGCCACACCCTTTTTCTACACCTCTCTGCAACGCAGCCCCGGGTGCGTTTACAGAGGAGGAACTAATTCCCCTTGCATACTGGGGGTGCCTGGGGGCCAACTAGCCCACCAGGAGCCTCCAGTATGTGCCAGGGGGATGCGTTGCTTTTCCCTGGGGGGCGGCGGTCCCCGGGGAAGTGTAGGGGGATTGGGGCCCCCCACACTTCTTTATCACTATGCCCCCACAATTTGGTCCCCCGGGGGGTAATTTGAAAAAAAACAGACCGGGTTTAAAAAAAAAAAATGGGCCTTGGGGGTACTTGTGGGACCTCCTGAGCAGGCCTAGGGGGTCATGGTGCTTCTACCCTGCCCCCTTTTTGAGTTCTACACGTTTGTTTTTCTGCTTTCTTGTGCCTCAGTCTACCGAGCACAAGATGGCAGCCAACACTTCCTGGTTTGAAGTGTTGACAGCCAATGAGCATTCAGCTTTCTCGGGAAGGTATGCATACTGTACGTGTACCGTACGCGTACGTGCGTGTACGGTACATGCACGGAACGCGTACCCCGCGATTTTTAGAATTTGTTTTTCTTTTGGCCTTTGGTGTCCTTGTGAGACCTCCTGAGCAGGCCTAGGGGGTCAGGGTGCTTCTACCCTGCCCCTTTTTTGAGTTCTACATGTTTTTTTTTCTGGTCTCCCGTGCCTAAGTCTACCGAGGCACAAGATTGCTGCCAACAATTTCTGTTTTGGAGTGTTGACAGACAGTGGCAGCCAATCAGCATGCAGCTCGTGCACACGAAGGTCCGCACACGCGCGTATGATACGTGTACGGTACGCGGACCTGTACGTGTACGGTGCGCGCTTATAGATATATATTTTTTTCCATTTGATTTTCTCAGGAACTACTGGAGGGATTTACACCATTTAGGCAAAGCGTGATCTGCAAATCAAATTTCTTGTAATTCCGTTCAGCCGTTCGGGCTATAGCTGTGTCAAATCGTCCTATGGAAAAAAATATGGGGAAAACACGTTTTGGGAGCCCCTTTTTTCTCAGCCCCCACTTGACGAATCCCCCCAAAACTTTCAGGGAAATATATATTACCCACTGGCAATTGCCAGTAGGTAAAATATATATATATATATATATATATTACCTACTGGCGGTCGCCAGTAGGTAGTTATAGTTAGGATTTTTTTCAATGCAAAATCTCAAAATTCTATTTGGAATAACTTTGGCGCCAGTTGACGAATCTGCCTGAAAATATCCTCAAATTTGACTCGCGGAGCCCCGGTCCTTCCTCCAAAGTTTGGGGGAGATTCGTCAAGCAGGGGCTGAGATAAAAGGGGGGTCCCAAAACGTGTTTTCCCCATGTTAATTTCCATAGGGCGGTCAAACTCACTTTTAGCCCGAACGGCTGAAGGGATTTACACCAAACTTGGCAAAAATGTAGGGACTGGTTGCCCGATGGGCCTTTGCTATGTCTCAAGATATGTGCTCCAGTGGATTTTGAGTAATTTAGGTTAAAAAAAATATATATATCTATGGCCGCGCCCCGGTACGCGCACCGGGGAGCGCAGCGGGCGCCACATGCGAGGTGCGCACGGAAAGCTGATTGGCTCTCGGGTGTCTGTAAACATTCAAAACAGTCCAGACCGGCCGCCATCTTGTGTCTCGCTAGAATAGAGACACAAGAGGTGGAAAAAAAAAGGGGGAAATGACCATAAGGGGCAGGGTAGACCCCCCCTGACCCCCTAGGTTTGATGTGGGGGCTATAAAAGGGCCCCGCGGTGCAAAATATATATATATTTTTTTTTATTTGCGCGGGGGGAGCGCCCGGTACGCGCACCGGGGAGCGGACCGGGGACCGGCCCATGGGGAAAGAAGAATGACAGAGTTATTAAAAAATGTAGCCTTTTTTTATGAAATTGGACAGTTTTTTTTCTTCTTTTTGTTGTTTTATATTTTTTTGTGTTTTTGGAACATTTTGTACTTTTTTTAGCTTTTATGAACTATTTTATTTTTCTTTTGGGTATTTTTATGGGGATAAACAAAAAAACAGGGAATTGAAAATGGCTCAACTGGAGCAGAAAAAAAAATAAGAAAAAATTAGGGTATTTTGGGGCATTTGTGGTAGTCCCCAGCAAAGATGATGAGCTTTATGCTCAGTTCACCATAGGAGATGATCTTACCACAATGTATACATGTTATACGGAAATCCGCAAACCGTGGCTGAATGCAAGGGATCGTCTCCCTTGCCTCTGGTCCCGTTGGAGTGTGTTGATTTCTTTGGGAGGTGGAGCTTGAAGATTGGGGAAGGTTACTGGCCGGTTCTCTCATCTCTGCAGCAGAATAGTTGATTGGATGCCTGCGCTGCATGTGGCGAATCATGGTGTTGTTTCCGAAAGAGTATTTCTTATTAGGGTTTCCCCTGGAAAGTTCCACACCACAGATTAGGCAAGTCACCTTGGCCGCATTTACTTTTTTCTTTCCCTCTGGGATCGAAAAAAACTCCAATACAATGTGTGGTTTTGGCTGGTATGGGGTATTGTGTTCTTGCAGCCATCTTCTCCTCCCCTCCTCCTCCTCCTCCTCCTCCTCCTCTTGTTGACCAACAATGCATTCTTGTGGTGGTCCTCTTGGTGGTTGTGGTGGTGGTGGTGATGCAGATGCTCCAGCTGCTGCTGCTATTGAAGCCATTTCAAAGTACAAAATATACCTGAAAGATTGCCAAACAGGTCTTCCTAAGTGATAGGACAAAGTCAGAATAAGGACAAAAGGTGGGGTCTTTCATCATTTGGAGAAAAAAAAAGGCCTGAACCAATGAGAAGTGTTATTTTCAGGTCACAAGACCAGGGATTTCATCATTATGAAACCAAAACTGTTCTGCACCAATAAAAAGTGTTATTTTCAGGTCACATGACCGACGCGCTTACGTGGTGCGCCCCCGGGCGCGTCGCGTAAGCGCGTCACATGTTTACGTTGCGCGATCGTATTCGCTCGAGTGCTTCCGGGTGCGCTTACGCCGTGCGTATCACGTGGACGCGGCTACGCGATATGTCACAATGATGATTCCGTTCGCGGCGATAGCACTAATGGGGCGCTATCCGGAGCGAGCCCTGGGGCGCTTAAAAAGATTACGCTTTCCGGGGCGCTCACCGGGGCGTGCCCCGGGAGCGCTCCAGGGTAAAAAAAATAAATTAAATAAAAATAAATACATACATACAAATAAAAGATAGGAGTCATTCTTTTTCAAAAATATTACATTTTATAGCTATAGACATTTGCTATTAACAAAATTTTGAAATTCAAAGAAAAAAATATAGGTTTGGGGCCTTATATATAGTTAGGAATTAGCATTTAAAAACCTATGAAATTCACTGAAAAAACCATAGGTTTCACATCCGTTATAGTTAGGAATTAGCATTTAAAAAACCTATGAAATTCACTGAAAAAACCATAGGTTTCGCACCAGTTATAGTTAGGCATTAGCATTTAAAAAACCTATTAAATTAACTGAAAAAACCATAGGTTTCACACCAGTTATAGTTAGCTGGAAATTTTACTGACATAAAACCATTGAAATTCCACGTTATAATTAGTTGGACTCACTATAACTTGCGCGTTTAATGCACTGCTGATGACGTCACATATTACATCACTCATATATATATATATATACGCGCACAAGAGGCTCCCGTCTTACCAAGTTGGTTTCTGCTCACTGGGTGCTGCCTTGGTGGCGTTTGGATGTGTCCGGGGTACCGGGATTCAGAAACCCACCTCCTGGCCTGGGAGAAATTACGGCGGTGTGGGAGTCAATCGGCTTCACGCTGGGCAGGGTGTATTCTACCCCTATCCCCGCTCAAAGGACACCAGACATTGGGAGGTTGAGATGTTAGGGGATTGGAGGCGACAGCGTGTTCCATGGCAGCAGAGGGCGGAGAATTTGCCACCAGTACAGCGCTTTCCCATCCCAAGCAACATCCACCAGGAAGTACAAGAAAGATGCATTCTGGGACTGGTAGTCGCGGCACACCATGTGACTAACCAGGGACATTTGCTATTGGTATTCGTGCAAGAAGGGGCGGGGCAGCGCCGGACAAATCAGGTGGGGTGTGATATTATATCAGAAAAATTGCCACCATCTGAAGCATCCACACCCGTGGCGCTGAAGAAGGCTGATTCCAAGCCGAAATGCATTTGCCTCATAGCGGGTGTTAAAAAATTTTCCTACCTGCTGTCTAAGGAATAAAAGCTGTTTATACCTGTCCCCTTGGTTGGCCTCTTCAATCTCGTCGTCGGCGGAGGTGATGGATTGCATATATATATATATATATATATATATATATTCATATATAAAATTCACTGAAAAAAACATAGGTTTCATGAGTGTCATAGTTAGCTAGACATTTCACTCGTAAAAAACCATAGAAATTGCTCCATTATATTTAGTGCTAACTATAACTCGTGCTCCCGCAATGCACTTCTGATGATGTAACATATTACATCATTCATGACATGGTCAGTGACATCACTGATGACATTTCAAATGACATCACTGATGACATCATCCAGTGAATGTGGTTTTGTTTGAAATTTAAATATCTATTATATGTATACCAATCTGTATTGAGGATTGAGTGGATATATAACTGTCTGGATGGAGGATTTATTAGCTGTCTGACTGTTTGTTTAAGTGAGTAATTAAATGTGTCTCACTAAATAAATGGGTTAGTAACCAGACTATGTGAATGTGTGTATCACTGTCTCTGTTGTTGTATAACCTGTTGCATCAATTGGTCATTAACTACATGAGTGTCTGTATTAGTTATTGATTAGTTGGCTGATTATTTGTAAGGGAGACTGAGTGTATCTATGGTTGTATTGGGGAGTTGTAACTCTATGCATAGATGTGTGAGTGGTTGATTGTCTAGGCATATGGGTTTAGGAGTGTTTATGGAAACAGTTGTTTGGGTGTCTGAGTGTGTTTATTTGTGTGTTGGTAAATGAATATATGAGTCAGTTGTACATCTCCAATAAAGTAGAATCATAAAAGGCATTGAGAGTTGGTGAATATAAATAAGTATACGTAAGAGTCAGTGATTGTGAGAGTAACTGGAAGAATGAGTGTAGAAATGTAATAGTGTTTTTTTAACATAGTAACTATGATTTACTATGTGTATGTATAAATCAGGTGTTGTGTGTATAACTGTGTTGGTGAGTAAATGTAAGTGTGCTTGATTCTTTTCCTGAGTGAGTAGCAGCACTGAATAACTCACTAGGATGACTGCTGATGTGTTAATGTCTATATGGGTGTATGAGTGAATTTTATAGTGTTACCATTGATCAGTTACTGCATGTATAAGTCATTCTGTGAGTGAATGGACAGTTGTGTGTGTAGACCTAGGAATCCGTGAGTACGTACGTAGTAAATGGTATGTGTGAGTCAATGCTCACAAATATGGTACTCTGTATTTTACAGTGAGTGATCAAAGGTTATACTAGTGTGTGATGAGGTGTATCAAATTGTCACGTTTATGATGTCATCAGTGATGTCATCAGTGATGTCACTGACCATGTCATGAATGATGTAATATGTGACATCATCAGCAGTGCATTGCAGGTGCGCGAGCTATAGTTAGCACAACTAGCTATAATGGTGGAATTTCTATGGTTTTGTTTGAGTAAAATGTCCAACTAACTCCTCAACTGAAATATTTTTAATTATTTTTTTTTTTTTGTATTTTAATATATTTATATAATTTTCTTTTCAAATTTTTTTGGGGAGTCGCGCACCCAAAGCATACCTATCGCAGAAAGTCTGCGTACTCTAGCTGCCATTTCGTAAAAAGTCAGGAAGGATCTGCGTATGGTGAGCGACGAGTGTGTGGGTTTTTTCAGTTATGTCCTACAGGTACAATTTTACGTGGTGTGCCCGACCGGAATGCGACCGGCCTGCACATCCATGACACATGCGTATTATGGTACGCAATGCTTGCGTGGTGGCGGATCCCAGGTGATGTCATATACATGCTGGGGCGCGCTGGGTGCACGACTCCTGCAAAAAATGTTATGTTCTAAAATGATATGTACTTGTCTTTAATGTACATATTACGGCAAATGATTATCTAAGGTATTTAAAAAATAATATATTTCTACTTTTAATAAACGTATATTATTTTTTAATATATTTTCGCGAAGTCGTTTTGGGTGTGCTCTTCGTGATTTGATTGGTTCAAAAATTTCCCAATGTAACTATTGAAGGACCCCACCCATTTTAAATATTCTGTTTGGCGCAGTTGATGAGAGACATCTCTTCTTCTTCCAGAGCTGTTTTTGGAATTTTTTGGGTGCTTTTAAAAAATTGCATTGGAGAAATGGTATCTGGTTTGCAAGCTCCTCATCATTCTTCAGATGAAGATATCTTAGAGGAAGATCCAACCAAGCAAAGGCCTGAATCAGTGGTATGGAAATTTTTCACCTTTCCTGCCAGAGAAAAAAAGGTCAACGCAAGAAAAGTCATATGCTTGCTGTGTGACAGGGTCCTGTCGCAAGGCAGTGACAAGAAATACTCCTGTGGAACAGCAGGTATGTATAAACATCTGTGGACCATTCACCCGAAGAATCTGGCACAAGAAAAAATGAGGGGTGCAGCAAAAAATCCACCACCAGGCATTACTAGCACCTCCGGAGCATCCACTTCAGCACCACCAGTAGACATTCGCCCAGAATTTGCTTTTCTGCAGCAGCACTGCACTAAGTGCAAAGCCATCATCTGTTATGGTGAACAGTCAGTGGACGCTGTTTGTGCAGCTCAACGGAACCACAAATACAACTTTTTGTATTTGTTGTTCTTGGAATGATGTTGAATTCCAAAGGCTAACTGTTAACTTGGTTCCTTTTTTGTTCAATTTTTAAAAAGCACCAAAAAAGTAAAATATTGTTACAAAACTACAAAAAAATGGAAAACAAAAAAACAGAGAAAAAAAATGCAGAATTACCTTATCTGGTTTGAAAAAAAAGAACTATAAATGCATGGTAATGTCTGAAAGTTTGGTTGAATGTATGTGTAGAGCATGATTGACTGAAAGTATGCATTAGTACGGTATGGTGAATTTATAAGGGCAGATCTATGAGGAAGTGCTGCAGCGTGATACTGCAAGCCCTTTAGCTGCACTGTGCTGCGGCACTTCTAAAGCACAGGGATGTGACATATTTCCATGAATGTGTCTCAATTCTGTGCACACAAGCTGCAGCCATGCAGTCACGCAGGCACCCTTGCACATTGGTGCAAGGATATCTGTGTCATGGGGAGATTGTTTTTGTGCAGGAAGGGACTACTACCTGCACAAAAACAATCACTAAAAGCATTTTCCTCCTTGAATGTGTGCTGTGGAATGCAGCATTAATTGAAAGAGGAAAAATAAAACATTTCTCCTTGTTGTGCCTCACTACACCACTTCTAGGGTGGAGCACCATTCACACATATATACAGATTTACACTTTCTAAAAATCTTGAGATGTGTTATTCCATGGGTGCTGTGTGGAAACAGACACAGCAACACCCATTGAACACTTCTTCAACGCAAAGTGCTGCATTTGAATGGGTCGTATTTTCAAGGAGAGGAAAAGTCATGCAGCGCCATCACTACATTACAAAAAGTGATGTACTGGTGGCGCAAGGAATTTGTAAATCTGCCCCATAAGTGCTTAGGTATTGGCAGAGTGATACAATAAGAACATAGTGCTGGATGGGTGATTGATGAACCGCATGAAACTGACAGGAGGTATTCTAGGCTGCATGAGTACTACTTCAGTATTTAGTGGAGTGTACCAATAGTATGTATCGGCTTAGAGGTTTGTAAGGATTGTGCACAGAATATTGTGCGTGTACTTGTGTTGGTGCCTAGGTCATTCTATAAGAACATCACTAGTAACCAGAATGAAGACAGTGCTGCAACGAGAGTGCTCAGTTAGTTTATAAGTGCTTATGAATTGTCTCAATACCTGAGTCATTCTGCAATTGCGTAGACAGGGACTGGGTTCTTAGAGTGCTATTAGTTGATAGCAGGATACGTTTATAAGCATTTATGTTTCAGCAGAGTGATTAGATAAGGACATGCTTCTGTCAGGATGATTTTAGGAGTGGACACAGACTCACAGTGTGATTCCAAACAAGCATGACTATTACCTGGACTTTTGCAGGACCGACTCAGTAATCTGCAAGGGGTTAAGGGACAACATACATTTTGCACATTTGACTGTCCCACTGCTTGTCTCAATGCCTGAGTCATTCTGCAAGAGCATAGACAGTGACTGGGTTCGTAGAGGGCTAGTATTTGACAGCACGATACGTTTATAAGCGCTTATGTTTCAGCAGAGTGATTAGATGAGTACATGCTTCGGTCAGGATGATTGTAGGAGTGGCCACAGACTCACAGCGTGATTCCAGACAAGCATGACTTTTACTTGGACTTTTGCAGGACTGACTCAGTAATCAGCAAGGGGTTAATGGACCGCATACATTATGCACATTTTACTGTAACACTGCTTGTCTCAATGCCTGATTCATTCTGCAAGTGCATAGACAGTGAATAGGTTGCTAGAGTGCTAGCATGAAGACAAAATGGACGACCGAATGCTACCTCAGCGATGTTTGATGTGCTCCCACAAGGTGAAGTGGTCACTCCACCTGAGGTAAATCAACACCAAATGAAATTGATCGTCTTCTAAGTCATCAACAAAAAGTTCCTCAAATTAAGTTTATAGTGAAAGGGACAATGACAATTGCGCAATGTCGACGTTTACTTCAGAAAGGCATGCACATGTGGGACTTGTTGACTGTGAGGATAAATTCAAAGTGAAGAAGAATCAACATGAAAAAGCACCACAAACATTCAAACATTGTCAGAAGATAACTCTAAAGATAAACGGGTGTTTGATACCATTCATAATTGACAGTGGTACAATGATAAATATCATGCCAGAGGAGAAGTAGCAAGAATTGTCTCCTTCGCCTCAACTTACGAAGTCAAAGACTAAAGTATTCACATGGGCTGCCTCAATCCCCCGTAAAGAGATCAAAGTTTGTTTGTAGCCATGATGAAACAGAAGAAAACAGTTGTACAAGCACCTATCCATGTACTTCAAGGAACAGCCTTGAGTGCTTCCTTGCTGAGTTTCAACACTGCTGCTGATGTGGTACTAATATCAGTGAGGCAAAGTGTCGTTCCTAGGAATCCCTCAGGACCTGCATGGTTTGGATGACCTAAATTAAGGACCTGGTGTCCCAACCGCTTCGGTACACCCCCACAGGATTTCAGCCATCAGACCAGCTAGCTCTACAGGGTAACTACCACCCCCCTGTATTCTACAGGGGTGTAGGTCGTCTCTGGCAACCACTGAACATGATAACCCTGATTCCTCAGGAATTGTGGAAAACAGTACAGTACGTTTCGCTCAGACACTCATGCTTTCTTACTCCCAGAAAACAAAGGATGGTGATTAGGATGTTTGAATAAGTATGTATTGTTCTAGCAACAGCCTTGTGTAAACATATGTGCTGTGACAATCAGGAGACAGAAGCATACAAAAGAGATTGCTAGTCCCAATATAGTGAATAGTAGATACATTTCTACAGTAGTGCTAACAAAATTAACATAAGCAGTTCAGATAAAAGCAGTAGCACTTGCATATTCCTGAAATGCAACCCTAAGTAATTTGCTGTAATGTACCTAGCCTAAGTATGTGGGTATATAATGTATATGCGTATGTGTATATATGTTCAGCCTAGAACCTCCTAGGGATGAATCATCCCCCTTACCTGATGGTTGAGAATGACGGACCCAGTCTCTGCATTAAGGATGACAACCCACAAGGGATGTCAGACCACTGCATGTCTGAGATTTGGCATGTAGGACCCCCATCTCAGCTTGTAAGGGATTCTCCTCTAATTTATAGGGGGTTGAGGGGCTTTTATGCTACAGTGGTCACTCCAGGGATTTTTCTAGAATCAATATGTTTTTTAAAGAACAATAGATGTTTTGACAACAATCGTAAATATTTTGAAAACAATCATAAATGTTTTGAAAACAATCACCAATGCGTTGAAAACAATCACCAATGTTTTTCTAAACAAGTGTGATCATGAACAGCTGGCTGTATACCAAGGATGAAAAAAAGTTGTGACCATTATACAGAATAAATATGCCGTGCCTGGGGACAAGTTTATGTAAGTCGGGTACAGGGTTTATGATAGAATAGTCAGAGCCTGGTGTCGAGGAGATAGGAGCAAGCTACTGGATGAAAGGTCACCTGCTTAGAACTGTTATTGTCATGTGGATATGACAATGTATATAAAAGTAGGGTATGAATCGATGAGACTATTCTAAAACACATGACACCCACTCCTCTTCAAAAGGTCATCAAGTTCAGCTAGGTAATGATAAAGCTAATGCTATAAAAAGTCATAAAATCATTTATAATAAAACATTCTAAAAAGCACTTAAAAGCCTGAAACATTTCCATCCTAAAAAAAGTGTTCAAAAGGTCCTCTAAACTTGTATATATTGTGATTATTGTACTGAGCACCTTGAAAGCCATGAAGCTAACTTAGAGCCGAGAAGAAAAATAAAACAACGTTAGGTTCGTCCTCCTATTTTAGTAAATGTTTAAAAAGTTGGCAAAAAGTTCCCAGCAGAGAAGAGGCCAGATTGTTTTAAGAATCCTGCGCTGAAGACTCAACATCGCTGAACATCGTATCCATAGATGCAGTCCCCTCAAAAACTTCAAGTATCATGTCCAATGAGCAAAGATGGTCATCTCTGGTTCCCTAGGCGGCTGCCGGGGAAGAATTAAATGCATGCACGACTGAAACTGACGCCTGCACCTCTGAAACAGAGCCCATATCCTTTCCAACAGGAGTGGAAGCATACCTTGGAGGCTCTAGAAATGCCGTCATCATCCTGGGAATAAGCTGTGGACAACTGCATGTGTGGGCCTGCAAAGGTGTCAGTAGCGCTTCTATGTCGGGCAGAGCAACCGATTGAAGTGTCAGACATAGGTCCAACACACAGCCGAATCCACAGACGAGGCAACAGAACACAGGCAGGACACAGTCTAACCATACCAGTCTGAAACACAGAAACCAATGCTCACTCAGATCACGAAGCTGAGACGAAGTAAGGTAGAACACCATGCGCTCACTACAACGTAGTTCCAGCAGTTTTCTCTCCATATCGTGCAGCATTGCGACATCCATTGCGAAGCAGGAGTATCAAAATCTGGATTCCCTCTACGAAAGCAGGACCAAAGGAAGCCCTCCAAAACCACTGGCAAGTACAGAGTGTATAAAGGCTAGAATTCCTACCAAGATGTTCTCAAAGGTGGCTAAGACACCTGATCCAAGTTGCTTAAAAAAATGTATGATCCCACTCTTATCAGACATTTATAGATATGATGAACCTTTCTGAAGACCTTGTACCCTGGAGATCAAAAGTCTATCGGACTAAAGCCAAGGCCACATTTTCTTGAAACAACATGGCTTTCAGTCTGCTCAGCGAATCAAACCTTATACTAGTAACATTCAATGAAGGCCACAGAGGTGCCTGTCTAACTGTGCGAGCTTGGAGAAACATTACTTGCTTACAGCAAACAACCCTGAAGTTTACTATGACTTTATGCTTGGTGCCATTCCATATCAGTCTTGATCATTTGGCACTAAATAAATTCCATTTGAAAACAATTCAAAAACCGGATGAATCACAGCAGCTGGGGAGCCTTTCAAGGAGCAAGATAAGTTTGGTTTTGACGCATTACATGTTCCATGAAGTGACACTTCTTTGAACAATAAAGTCCCACTTAAAGCCTTCCCACAGGATTTATTACTTAAGAAAACTTCAGTGTCCTTATATGTGCACCAATATCTATGCGGTAACTCCCAGGTTTCCTGTATGAACCCTACACCGAACTCTTCATAACTGCCTGCTTGGACGAATCCAAGGCAGTATTGTAACTGAAATGTCATGATTGGCAGTGTGATATAGCCATGAATTAACCATTCAGTAGATAGTGACTATGCTACAGTTAAAGGTAACTTCTCCTATTTCTCATTGAGCAGCATGGTGTACTTTGCATCTCTGCGTGCTATAGTCAACTGTCTGTCGGTCACATTGTAAACCGAAAACAAACTTGTGCTGTTAATGTATTTCCATGGCACATTACTTGAACGCAATGATTGCAGCGTCCAGCTTAAAAGCATAATGGAGGGCAATTGGGTTTCCCATGTTGTAGAATAGAAAAATCTTGTTCCGTTATATCAATTGCCAAGGACACAATATTGCCCAGTGAATGAATATGTGAAGAAAGTGTGGTCATACCATTGTCTACCACAGCCAGGGCCTTTTCTGGGTTCATACTATCAATTTCATATAATCTCTCAGCAGCATCCTGTTGGGAGACTTTCCAAAGTTCATTATAGATGGCATACACAAAGCTTTTCTTATGTGGTTTCTTGGGACCTAGAAAGAAATCTCTAAGATAATTTTGTTACTGATAGAAAGGACAAGTGTTAGTGTTAGTGTTAGTGTCACCTGTTTTAGTGTTGAGGCTTTTAGCCATTCTAGGCACAACTTTCCAACACTATAAGAAGTCACTACCCCTGGGTCGTTGGTGTGAACATAGCGTGGGTCAGTCCTATGGATACTAAACCCGCTGGTGTTACCCTTGAATCTCGCTTAACACCTATTTGTGTTGATAGGCCAAGCCAATCATCCCTACCAATTGGTAGTTGGAGGAATTGTATGTGCCATTATTTACCATTTCATCCAGCAGCTCTTCACTTATCAGTGTGTCATTTAATATATCTTCAATAGGTATGGGTAAGGGGATGCATGGAGTTTTTAGCTCTTTCATTTTTACAAACCCGTAGCAGGTAGTTTGTTGCAATGTTCTGTTCAGGACAATTATAGGGAACAATATGAGGCAAGCTATAAATAAAGCCTCTGTTCCCTGAACCTGCCAATCTTTCGTCCCCCAGATATATTTTGTGTCTATCCTGTCCCTCCATTAGGAACTGATGCATTGAATCCTGAAAAGTATGCACATTTCTGTGCAAATGTGGCAGAACTACATTTTGGTGGTGTCTGGCAATGTTCCCATTGATAGTAAGTGTTTACATTGCATGGAACACTAGCTCTGTGCAAGAAGTGATGACCATATGTGGTAACAAAACATCTCATTGTAGTCAGGTGTACCTACATACATTTCCCTGTAAGAAAATGTAGTAGATTGTTCTAAATCTGAAAGCATAGTATTTACAGTCTCAATGTCCCAATCATCACAGAGTATACTCAGGGAAATGAAGTAATTCATTGAAATTGTGAACTCTTGTGGAATATTCAAATGTTCAGTAGGACCAAATATTTCATTTGAAACTCAATCCCTTACTATACCATCCAGTACTGTAATTGCTAAAATGTTTACTAGGGACAGGTCTCCTTGTTTATGGTGTAATGATGTATGAGGTTTTAAGACCAAGGTCACATGTTGGACTGCAGAGTGTTGTGTGAGGTAATGTCCATTCAGTAGTAGGAAAAAGACAGTTACTATACCAATTCAAATTAACAGGATCCCTAATGCAAGCCAAAGATGTAGCCAGGGGGGCACAACATAGGTCTTTTTCATCCAGAGATATAATGTTGAAATTGTTCTTTCTTGGAAATGGGTGGCATTTGCTCAGGTTCACTTGGATCTGAAGTATAGTCATCGAAGTTAATGAAGTAGACAGACAGAGTTCAATCTATCTTTGGGAGCTCAGAAATGTGTGTAGAACTGGCAATTACTTCTTGTGAAGGCACGTTGATGTAAAGTTCATTGTTGTGCCGAATTACAATTTGTATTTCATTAGTTTTTTGGTGTTTTTCTGTTTCAACTGGCGGGATTTGTACTCCATTATTGACTACTCCTGCATCTTGCGCAGAGGATTCTTGAAATGTTATTAGTCTTTCCATCAGATCTTCCTGTACAGTAGCGAGAGGACATTTGCGGCTACCCAGCACTCCATGTGGCCTGTTTTTTGGATCTGCCACATAGGGTGGTTTGATCAGATAAATGGAGACAAACCTTCTTTCTTTTTGACCTGCAAAAAGCGGAAGAAGAAGTACTGTTATTTTCCTTGAACTGCCAGGACAGGCACAGGTGTTCTGATGGATGGCCCAAAATCCTTCCTGTCCATGATCTTTTTTCTGACCAGGGCCAAAACGAACCAAATTATCATTCAAATCAAGTGATTTTACTTCGATCACTGTGCAGGCACAATTGTAGTCAGGTACCCACATTCTTGTCCCAAACAGGATTTCATAGGGGGTACGTCCTCCCAAAGATTTTCTTGGTATATTATTCAGTGCCCTCTAGACTCTGTATAGGTGGTTGACCTAGCTTCCGCCCGCACCTAATAGCCTTGCTGTTAAGGATTGCTTTAGGTCTTGTTTTTTCCTCTCCACCACCAAATTTTCCTCGAGATGGTAGGGGGAGGAGTACTGCAAAGCCATGTCCATACTTTCCATGGCATTCTTGTAAGTCCAAGAGCCGAACGCTGGGCCACGGCTGGAATATAATGTGCCAATTGTGTATGTCCCAATAAAGACTTGCAAATCCTATATAACAGTTTGAGCGCCAGCCGAGCGCTAAGGCCAAACCCATAGAAATCAAGAGCATGAATCGACTGCCACCAAGATATACTTGTAAGCCCCTCCTGAGTTTTAAGGGGCCGCAGTGATCTAAATAGACACATGTGAGAGGTCTGTTTAAAATGAGTAATGATGTTTGTGGTGGCTGTGCTACGGTGGAACCTTATATCTTCAGACAGGTGTCCCACTTTAAGGGATAAGCCATTGTTTGTTTAGACAAATTTGGCGCCAGAACTGCTGTTTCAATAACAAAACTGTAGCAGTGACTCCTGCATGTGCAGAGCCCAGACTCTCGTGCTCAGCTAGTATTAAACCTAATCTGCGATCAGTGTTTGGTATGACCCTATCCCCCACTCCTGGAATTTGAGCATATGGTGTTTTTCACACGTTGAATTTATAGGAATATGTGAGTGGAAAGCCATTTGGAATGGCAGTGATATTCTTTGAAGCATTGACAGCTATCAGTATTTCTCCGTCTATACTCGTGCCAAAACGAGTGATTGCACCAACGGCAGCAGTTTGCACTGTCACCTTGGCGGCTTTATCAGCCAGCTAATTCACCTCAACGTGTATGCCAACAGACTGATGACTCAAGGTGTGATTAACTTGAGCCCGTGGCAGGCATGCTTTCAGCTTTGCCACTTGTTCCCATAACAATTTATGTTTAATTGTGCAACCCTTGAAATCTCTAACCCCACTCTGGCCCTAGTAATGAAGATATTCATTGTAAGACTGCACACAGTAAAACAAATTACACACTACCAGTGTGGGGATTTCCATTTCTATATATATACTGTAGTGCCAATATCAGGGCTTTCAGTTCTGCTAAATATGATGTACAATCTCCCAGAAATTGCGTAGGTGTATTGTTGGGATCCTGCTAATGACCGTTTACTATAGCACATGCAGCCCTATACTGTTGTTTACTTCCTATGGCAGGCTGAGCAGATCCATCAGTGTAAATGATGTATACATTTTTCTCTAGAGGGAAGATTTCATTTGGGGGAGGGTAGTCTTGTATATATTGCAGAAATGCTCGCGTTTTTACTGTGGAATCCTATCTGTAATCTACATCTGTTACAGTGAGAGAATTAGCCCATTGTATCCATCACGGATGTAGTGCTTTTGCATTTGTAATGCTTGTTTTGGATAACATCTTCTAAAGTTGGTACCAGGGTAACAACGATTGTGTGTTTCCCCTGTGCTTGTGCTCTTTCTCCCACTACAGCAGTCTGTACTGCAGTCCGTATTTTCTCTGTTGCTGCACATTGCATTTCAGCATTTGTGTATAAATGTGATTTGTAAGCAATTGGAACTGTCTCATCTTCGATTCAATTCAATATGCTTTATTCAGTTAAAATGTAATAACCATAAAAGCAAAAGTACAAACACATATGATAAAAACCAGTTACAGTTAATTCGGCATACAGAATAAAATCACAGTTCATACAACAATAAAATATCATACTTTTCCTTGAATGAATTGATCTTAATATAAAAGTTGCAACAAAAAAACAAGTCTCAGACTCTCTGACTGTAAACAGTAAACTCATAGCAGCAGTAGTGGTTATATTATGATTTTTTTTAACAGACATTTTAAATAGACAATACGGAGGTTCAAGTACAAATCACAGAGGAGGAGAGAGTGCAAAGTGCTTTGTTAAGTATGACCATCACATGGGCAAGGGGACACTGGGTGCTGTTTCATACTAGGGAAAGCTACTAAATGATGGACAAGGCCTAGTCTCATTCTCGTTAGGACAAAACGATGTGACGGTCTTGTTACCAGTGTCAGATAAGTCTTGGAGCCGCCATTATCTAAATAGGAATGATAAAGCTGGTATGTTATTTGTTTCCCTCAAGATCTCAATCTCCACTCCTTCCTTTGAGACAGGAAAGTATTCTTTATTTCCTGTTTAGACAAACTTGTTACATCATTAGGGTTAGCCAGAGCAGCAAGTTTAAATACCTCTTTGTAGGCATGTGCAATATATTTAAGCCAGGGGATCTTCAAGCAGTTGTCCAGTTGAAGGCAGTCTTTAATTATCACTTTATTGATCTCCAGAGCAGTAGGGGTCTAACCGCAATCAGGTCAGACAAGTAATTGAGCCCCACTTCGCAGTGAATTAATTCAGAGGACGCTGAAGTAGGTAGACATAAAAGCTTTTTAAGAAAATAATTTTCCTCAATTTGCAATACTTCGCTAGGATGGTTACCCCATACTTCTGCTCCTTATAATGCAATTGAGGTACATCTCGCTTTGTAAGTGGATGTCATGTCTTTAATTCGGCACACCCCTAATTGAAAGTGAGATAAGTATATCCTGATAAACCGGGGACAACCCTTATCCCCACGTTTGTAGAATTTACAAGTGTGTGCAAGTGTGTGCAAATGTTTAGATGCTATCATGGCAGCCTGAACTGAACAGTGTTGCTGTGTCCACTTATTTGTGTGAAATCCAGACTCAGTATGTTGTTGAAATGTTTTACTCTTTCTGCGTAATCTAGAATGTATGTTCTGCCAAAATGTTGAAATCTTAAAATGAATTGCAAACCCTTTAGATTCTTTAGAGTTAGAGCAGCGCACACTTTTCTAAAAAGTTGGCTACAAGGCTCTTGCCTTCACTTGATAGCTCATATGCCAAAAACATGACATTGAGATGGACAATTTTAGATTTCTTGAAATTAAATTTGTAGCCCAAATTGGCAAATCCCACAATTATGTTGTTCACCCTGCTCAAGTGTTCAAGTAATTCATTGTCCAGCAAATAGAGTAATATACATAGGGCACAGCCTCCTTATTGCATGCTTGTAATATTTCTTACACTCTTGCCGAGAGTAGCCCGGGTTTTTCTTATACCCTTGAGGCAAATGACAAAAATGATGCTGAGTGCTGATCGCAGAAAATGGTGTAAATATCTACTTTCTGGAGCTATATTCTGGCAGAAGAATCCATTTGAGATATTTACTATTGTTTTGTACTTCTTCCACACGATGTTATTCAATAATGAAGCACTGTGTGCATTTTGAACTGCAAATGTTCACATGCATGTGTTTAAATGTCGGTAGTATAAAACTAGACAATATCTTTTGTTAGGTTTCATTACTGGAAACAAAGGATTATTTATCGGGGAGGTGCAAGTCTCATTCACACCTTTGTATTCGATTTAGACTAAGATTTCTTTGATCTGTCTTTTTGCATAGTTTTTTAGGTTGAGCATTCAAGACCTCTTGTATATACTGTAGTATATACTTATATGTGTATGTATTGTGGGGGCTCTGGAGTTCCGCCCAAGGACTTGTCAGCTTCCGATAAGGGAATTTTTTTTCTTTTCAACCTCCTCAATTTAACTATCTAGATAGAAAACGACCAGTAAAGGTCAGTAAAATACCAGAATTGCTTTCTGCTTGTTCAACTGCCTCTATTTAATGTGGATGCTTCCGCTTAGGGCTTTTTTCTGTTCAACTGCCTCTATTTAACTGCCTTGATAGAAAACGACCAGTAGAGGTCAGTAAAATACCAGAATTTCTTTCTGCTTGTTCAACTGCCTCTATTTAATTACCTTGATTGAAACGACTAGTAAACATCAATAAAATACCAGAATTGCTTTCTGCTGAGGGACTTTCTTTTTTTTTCTAGCAACTGCCTCTATTTAACTTTATTGGTAGTAAATGACCAGCAGAGGTCAGTAAAATACAGAATCACTTTAGTATTCTCTAGATTCCGTCCATTGAAATTGTCTTCCACAAGCACCCGTAGACAATAATATGTTTTTCAAATCTTGTATTTTCAGTGATATGACCACCGAAGACTCTGGTTTTATATTAAAAACACAGATTTGGACTATACCATTTCCAGCTTAAAGGCAATACTTCTCTCCCTGTGTTCCCCCACCTGATGTGTCACGCAGTTTGGTGCTTACTTTCCCTCCGAGTTAAAGAACAGTAAATGTTTCAGCACCCAGGCTAATGTGCTGCATAGCTAAATACATATAAGGTCCCAAATTTGATACTGATTGCATTGCAAATGCTTGTTATAGGGTACAGTCTCTGTGGATTTGGAGTAGATTTTAATGGGATTTCATGGTAGGTGGACTGCA
Source organism: Lissotriton vulgaris (assembly GCF_964263255.1). Taxonomy (NCBI): domain Eukaryota; kingdom Metazoa; phylum Chordata; class Amphibia; order Caudata; family Salamandridae; genus Lissotriton; species Lissotriton vulgaris. Next base: position 869,391,718 of record NC_141685.1, read on the forward strand.
CGTCCCACCCTACATGGTTGTGGTATAATGCCAGAGCTAGCGCTAGCACCTACTCCTGTTTGTATGAGTGATTTGAAGATTCTGGAAAGAGGTTGGAGAAAGCAGGCAAAATTTCGCTTTCCCTCCTTGGGCAAACTCAGGCGGTCAATCCCTTTCTGCTTGCAGTATATCATATTGATAGGTCAAATTATCCCAAAAGAGACCTTTATCCTTTTTTCAGATGTTACCCTCTATGTGAAGTGTAATTTCATGCAGTTTATGGTATCAGGTGTTTCCACAGTGATATCTTCATTCAATACGACTGTCACGAGAAAATCATGCAGGTTCTGGCGAGCTACTGTTACTTCTGCTGCGCTCCCTAGCATCTTTTCGGTTTAAATCTCTTTATTATTTGAAAGACAGTGCAAGGCAATACAATGAGCAGTGCTATCGCGCCAGACACTGAAAGTAAGTGCAGCAGAGGCAAAGCGTTCAAGGCAATATCAGCAAGAGCAGCAACTTCAATGCGCCGGAATTGAGAAAAACACTGCACCAAAAAGAACAATGAACTAGAAGAAACAAGGGAAGGCCCCCCCCCTCGTCCCACCCCCCCTCAAACTCGTATCTGTCCCCCTCCCCCCACCCAGTCCAGAGCTCCCAACATTCCCTCTGCAGTCAACGCCTTCAGCTTCCAGTGTATGATGCCTCGAGAGTCGTAGGATCTGTAGTTATGGGTGCCGTCAGGCGCAGCAGTCTGAGATATTTAGGACAAGTTATCTCTGTGAACTCAGTCAGGAATAGGGCCCTGTACGACTGCCAGAGTTCCTCATATTGGTCTCCCTTCCCCGCTGCGGTGAGTGACAGTTTTTCCATACCCAACACATGCCACATCCGATGAAGCCAGCCTGTAGTGGTAGGGACAGTGGCAGTACGCCAGTGTGTCAGAATATTCTGCAGAGCTGACCCAAGGGCTATGGCCATTTGACGGCCCCTGCGGGAGCGTAGCGGATAGGTGAGCGCATTGGGGAGGCCTAGTAATATGTAAGCCGGGAAGCAGGGTATTTCTGTCTGAAAGTGTGCATCAACCTCATCCAAAATATGTGTCCAGTATGAGCGTAGGAGTGGGCAATCCCATAAGATGTGTACTAGAGTGCCAGTGTGCCCACAGCCCCTCCAACATAGCTTATCTTTAGCAGGATCCATTTCAGATAGCCGTTCGGGGGTATAGTACCAGTATAGAGATATTTTGGTGAGTGTCTCAGTGAGGCCCATGTGGTATGCTGAGTGCCTAGCCCTATATGCAATGTTCCCCCATTCTTTATAAGCCAGGGATCTACCCAACTCTCTTTCCCAACGCACCCTGCCTGGGTTATAGATGTGTGTGGTCGGGGGCTGTATCAATTTGTAAAGGTCCGATATAAGTTTAGCGTTGGAGGTGCGTGAGAAAAGTCATTTCTCGTATGGAGTGAATTTCCTATCAGCCAAATCCTTTACCTGCGGCTGCAGTGCCCAGTGACGCACCTGCAGATACCTCAGACGTTCCGTTTCAGGGAGGTTATATTCTTGCTTAAAGAGGTGGAAGGGGATCACCCCCTCTGTGCCGTATATATGGTATAGGAAGCCAGGGGTAAAGTATGGGTTATCCACCAGTTGGGTGAGTGGAGAAGGGAACTTTGTCAGACCGTGGAGTGTATTAGTCACATCCCAGACTTCCAGAGGTGCCCTGGTTATAGAGGACGTGTAGAGATTGGCTGGTCTATAAGCTCTGGGCAAAAACGGAATCTCTTGCAGCGGGCGCCCCGCCACCGCCTGATCCTGAAAGAGCCAATGTTTATCGGACTCCCATTTATTCCATTCCACCAGATAGCATAATTGCGTCGCCTGGTAGTATTTATTCAGGTCCGCAATGCCCAAGCCCCCTTCCTCGGGGGCCAATGTGGCGAGTGTCCTCTTTAGCTGGGGCTTCCGACCTTGCCAGATGAAATTAGCTAGATCCGATTGGGTTTGACGTATCCAGCCTACTGGAGGCCGGAGGGGTAAGGCACGGAAGAGATATAAGCCTTGTGGCAGGATAGTCATCTTAACTGCCGCAATGCGACCCAGCCAGGATAGGGGAAGGTGTTTCCACCGGTCCAACTCTCTACGGATGCAGGTACGCAGAGTAGCGTAGTTGACCGCGATCATCTTATCTAGGGTCGGGGCAAGCTGAATTCCCAGGTAGGGAATAGTATACGTGGCCCATCTAACCGGCACGAGGGACTGTAGATATACTCGAGTAGAAGCTGTAAGAGACAGGTCCAGTTCTATAGATTTGTCCGTGTTCATCTTGAAGCCAGATACCACAGCAAATGCCTCTAGCTTAGCTACACACGCCGGCCACGCCGTCCGTGGATGGTCCAAGGTGAGTAGGATATCACCTCCAAATTTGATGCCAACAGCATTCTGGTGCTGCCAAATTCGATAAGCGAGGGGTTCCATGTAGAGAGTGAAGAGAAATGGCGACAAGGGGCACCCTTGTCCTGTCCCTCTCTCTATGGGGAACGCGGTTGATGAGTAACCGTTGACCCTCGTTACTGCGGAGGGCGCACTATAGCAATTGAAGACAAGTGTTCGAAATTTCTCACCCATCCCGGACTTGGTCAGCACCAACTCCAGGTAAGGCCAGTGAACACGGTCAAACGCCTTCTCGGCGTCAACCGCTAAAACCATGTATTCCCCAGGTATGCGGGAAGCCTTTTCGATTAGGTGAGTTATCCTTTTAGTATTGTCAACCGTTTGGCGGTCAGGGATGAAGCCCGCCTGGTCGGGGTCCACCAAACCCGGCAAGTGAGCAGCTAGGCGCGCGGCGAGGATGCTGGTGTATAGTTTGAGATCAACATTGAGGAGGGAAATTGGCCGGTACGCCCCACATTTAGTGCTATCTTTCCCTGATTTTGGAATAACCGAGATCGAGGCGCGCAGGAGATCCGGTGGGATGACCCCCGGGACTGCAAACGATTTAAATAGGCGAGTGAGCAACGGCGCCAGGGCGGTGCAGAAAGTCTTGTAAAAGGAAGGGGAATAGCTGTCCGGCCCAGGCGCTCTCCCTACTTTAAGTCGAGCATTGGCAGTGACCACTTCTTCGATGTGAATGTCTCTCTCTAACCATTCCGACTGTTACGGTGCCAAGAACGGGAGCGCAACCGAGTCCAGGTAAGTGGACACAGCAGCCACATTTGGGGGGGTGCCCCTATAGAGATCAGCGTAGAAGTCTTGGAATGTCTCCGCTATTTGTGCATCATCCGTTACGATGGATTCGTCAGTACGGGTGATTCCCTTCACCTTCTGGTGTTGTTGGGCTACCCTAAGCCTGTTGGCCTGTAACCGCCCACACCTATCCCCACCTGTGTAATGGGCGTGTTTCAGCCGAAGTGCCGCATATTCTGCCCGGTCATTATCTAAAGCTGTGAGGTGTCCTCGCGCCTCTTTGAGCTGTTTCTAGACTCTCGGGGCTCCCGTCCGTTGGTGCATGCATTCGAGTTCCTGCACTCGCTGAGTGAATTCCTTTCTTTTCTCTGCCCGTAAGCTGTTGTCAGCTGAGGAGATTGCTATGAATACTCCTCTAGGGCAGCTTTTAATGCAGCCCATTGGGTTGCCAGCGAAGTATCTGAGTTTGCGTTATGCTGTTGGAATTGCTGTATGGACTCCTGTATCTGCTTCACTACCGCTTGCCTATGCAAGCGTGTGTCTCGAAGGCGCCACACTCGAGGAGGTGGTAGAGACGGCGGGGCGGTAACAGTCCTGGAGACCGAGGCATGATCTGACAGGGATATGACTCCCATATCAACCGATGATGTAAGAGTACATACTGGGCTCATCACTAGAAGGTAATCAATGCGGGCGTACGACTTGTGTGCCGCCGAGTAATGAGAGTATTCCCTCACCCCAGGGTGCCGGAGGCGCCATAGGTCGTGTAGGTCATGGTCCCGTAGTCTGTCAGTGCAGGTCGTCGAGAGGCTTCGGGAATGAAAAGTGCGTGGGGAGGATCGGTCTAGGGTTGTCCCAAAGACAACATTCAAGTCTCTACCAAGTATAATGTGCCTATCTGCAGTGACTGCTATTTCCGTGAGAGCGGTGTGTAAGAATCTCTCCTGGCCTTCGTTGGGACTGTACAAAGAGCCTAGCGTGAATGACATCCCTCCCAAGACTACGCGGTACGCTAGGAGCCTGCCCCTTATCTCTGCTACTTTGTGGAGGACCTCTCCCTTAAAGTGTCGCGCAACAGGAAGTGCTACCCCGGCTGTTTTAGTGGCCCCGCAAGAGAAGTATGGGCCGGGGAATGCCAGCGCGCGAAGCCTGTGACAATCTCGGGCCAGTAGGTGTGTTTCTTGGAGGAGGCAGATGTCTGCACATGTACTCTCCAGAAAGGAGAAGATTGCTTGCCTCTTGACTGGATTGTTGAGCCCCCGTACATTGAGTGTCAATACTGTAAAGGCGCTAGGCATCGCGGCTGGGCAGGTTGTGAACCAAAGCTATGGCACCTCGTGAGTGGCTCTCAGCTGGGACGAAAGAGGATTCCCCCCGGGAGGTAAGAACCCGGCAGTGCTGGAATGCAAGTGACGTGTGTGTACGAGACCTGAGCCCTGGACTACCCCCCCAACCCCCCCAACTCCCCTTGGGTCCCCTCCCTAACCCCAACTGGTAAACCCCCCAAGAACTAAAGAGTTCCAGACCAATCACAAGTTCGTGGAGGCCCATAGGTCAAGTCAATAGTGAGAAACGTGGTGTTGGCAAACCCACAGCCCAGATCTTAGGTCAGCCGACTTGTAGTCCAGCTCTTTGGTAGGTCAATGTGAGAGAACGTGGCAACCCAGGCCCCGGTGGCTCCCTGGCCCTCCCCCCCCTCTACATGAGTATAATGTGTTACGTCTACCCCCAAACCTCGATGTGTCAACCAGGACTCGTTGTGTCTTTCACTACTTCCTGGATAGCTGCTGCTTGTTCGTGGGCCACTGTCTCTGGGTCAGGTTTGAGGCCCTTCTTGGGATGGCGGCGTCTCCGCACCTGCTGCCACCAGTCAACCTGTGATGATGAGAGGCCCTCTTGTAGCTTCCGTGGCGATCTTCCTCCAGGCGAGCCCTCCTCCAATGAGTCGATGCCCAACAAAGTGCAGGTGTCCTGAAGGGAGCGCATCTGATGCAGTGTTCCTTGCCATTTGAAGATAAGCCGAAATGGGTGACCCCAGGAGTATGATGTCCCTTTATCTTGGAGAAAGGACGTGACTGCACGGAAGGATTTCTGTTTCAGGAGCGTGATGGCCGAAAGGTCCTGAAATAACGCCACCGATTAACCCTGGAAGCTGAGAGGTTGCTTCTAGCGCGCCTCACGCAAGATGCGCTCTTTCAGGGGGAAGTCTGGTAGAAACGCCAGGATGTCCGGTGTCGGGGCGGAGAGTCGTCTCGGCAGTCCCACCCTGTGGGCACGGTCAATACGGATCTCGAAGTCAGCTGGCTCTCCGAGAATGTCCCTGAAGAGTTCTTGTAGGTAGCGGGTAACGCTGTTCCCCTCGGCCTTTAAAGGAACACCCCGCACGCGAATGTTGTTCCTCCGGGAGCGATGTTCAAGGTCCTCTGTGTGCGCCTGGAGGTCCACTTGCTGCTCCCGGAGCTGGAGTACCTCCTGCCGCAAAAATTAAATTTCCTCACTGCGCGCTTGGTCTGCAGACTCCATCGACGCCACTCTCGCACCCAAGCCATCTAAATCCTTGCGCAGTTCACGTTGTTCTCCATCCAGTTCCTGCTTCAAAGCCGTGACGTCCTCACACAGAGTATTGAATAAAGATTCCAAGAATGCTTTGGTGATAGGAACACTCCTGTCATCCTGTGCCATGGTGTCGGCCGATGTCGTGGTGAGGGAGGTTTGCGGGTTTTGTCCCCCTTCATGACGGTCTTAGCCAGCATATCTAGGATTGTGCGACCAGCCATAGCCCCCAGTCTCAGAGGAGTGCCAGGCAGGCCGAGGACCTCGTCGGCGGGCACTCAGGAGAAGTGGACAGCCGTTAAAGGCCCAAGCGGTACGAGGCGAGAGGGGGCAGGGGCTCTTCTAGGGCACAGCACTCGCTAGGCTGGGTTAGATGAGCACTGGCTGGAGCTCGGTGGCAGGATAGACAGAGAGGATGGCCCACTCACCGCACACCTGGTGTCTTGTCATTCGGGGGCGCAGTTTGCGGACACCCAGAGCTGGCCGGGTCACTGTGGTAGGTACCGTCGGGGGACTCGTCGCCCCCAGCGTTAGGCACACCTCCTCCTCAGGGCGCAAGGCTGCTAGGGAGAGTCGCACAGGTGGCCGAGTCCGTCAACTATGATGCCCCGATGCAGATCACCACGGGTGTGGGTCCGGGTCACCGTCCTCTAGAGAGCTGAGCCCAGCCAGGTAGGTGTCCGCTTCCTGGTGCTGGGATATGTGCCACTGTCCAAGAGTGCAGGGTGGCGCCAGGGGGAATGCGGTGTGCCTAAGTGCCGACAGCGCCCAGCTCCTTGTCCAGCAGGCTCACTCCCGGGGGCCGGATTCCTAGTCGGCCGCCCCACGGGCCCTCAGTTCGGTCGCAGCCAAGCACCGGTACCAGCAAGACTGTCCACTGCGCGCTCCGGCGGCAGCAATGTCTTCCGCCACTTGTGAATGGCGGGCAGGGCCCCCTAGGCCTCAGCAAGGAGCGTCCACGCAACAGGCGGGGCGCGGGGACCGCAACGGCCTTCCGGGCCTTCTCAAGGACAGCTACTCCTGGTCCAGGTTGTGGCGCTCCCTCCTGCTCCTTACCGGCAGTCAGCAGTAGGCCCAATGCAGGGTGCTGTGGGGCACGTCTAGGCCCCCAGGTCCGTCAGCGGTTCCGCAGCGCCCCAGCCAGGTGCTGCTCACTACAGGCCGCAAAGCCGGGGCCTCGAGTTTCGTAGAGGCCCCGTCACCGCCGCTGGTCTGAAGTGCGTGGTCCTCGCTCCTGAGCAGGTCCCCAACGCTAGCCTCCATGTCGCTGGTGTGGGCCGTGCCTCCGGAGTCTTCCGACCGGACCCTCCGGTCTCTCACTGCCACAACGGGCCCGTTCGCTCTGGGCCGCCTAGGCCCGAGACCGGGACCTCGAGTTTCGCTGCTAGCCACGCAGCAGGAGCCAGCCCCCATCACCGCCCCCACGGGATGTCGCTATCAGCTCGGTAATGTCAGAGTGAGTCAGCACCCAGCCGCCTCCGTCCCGCAGCGTTCTGTCAGGCAGGGTCCTCCCCAGGGGGCTCCGGCGCCGGAGCACCGCACACAGCTCGGGCGGGAAGGCAGAGAGGCCTCAGGCGGGACCCGGCTCCCCGATCAGACGGCAATCAGAGCAATGCCGGCTCCCGGAGCCCGTCCTCGCCCAGACCGTCGATTCCCCCGTTGGAAGCGGGAAAATGCTGGTACGGAGGGGGAGACAAAGCGGTGATCCGGGGCGAAACTGTGGTTCAGGGCCAGGTACCCTCATGATCCAGCATCTTGCTAGGTCGCCATCTTGGCCACGCCCCCCTAGCATCTTTTAAAAGCAAAACCAAAGGGGATGATGGACGGAGTGTTGAACAATGCAAGCACTCACCCCCAGTCAACTGATCTGGGTTTAATCCATCACCATTCTTTAGCTCACTCCGTTACCCCAGTTCAGACATGGCCATATGTAAATCAGTCTGACCCTGTGTCTCATGGGAACAGTCCAGCCCGAACTGCCAGGCAATGTCTTCCCTTGACCAGAAATAAGCATCCTGGGACAGGGTTCTGGCTAATGAGCCATCATCAGCCTGGCTAGCTTGAATCCAGTGGCAAAGTGAGCAAAGGGACCCACGTCTGGGCAGACCCTGCCAACTTAGGGCGAACAAAGCAAAACCAAAGGGGATGATGGACGGAGTGTTGAACAATGAAAGCACTCACCCCCAGTCAACTGATCTGGGTTTAATCCATCATCATTCTTTAGCTCACTCCGCCACCCCAGTTCAGACATGGCCATATGCAAATCATTCTGACCCTGTGCCTCATGGGAACAGTCCAGCCCGGACTGCCAAGCCATGTCTTCCATGGACCGGAAAACAAGCATCCTGGGATCAGTTTCTGACTAATCAGCCAGGCTAGCTTGAATCCAGTGGCAAAGTGAGCAAGGGACCCACGTCCAGCCAGCTACTTTCTGCTTTTTGAATTGAAGTTTTGCTTCTGGTTGCTCTTCCTGTTTGATAATGTAATCTGAAGTGCAATGTGTTTCCTTTTTTGCCTTTTGTCTATCTTCAGTCTTTTGTTCCGATCATCCATCCCTCTCTGAATTTATTGATGAACCGTGGAAGGAACAAAAGGAACGTGTATCTGTGTTCCCTACAGATTTTCTAATTCCTAAGGTTGTACCTCTTTTCAAAGGACTTCGGTTGGAGAAACCCACACTTTGATCTTGATTTCTTTTCTGAATTGTTATTTTTATCCTTTTTGTTTTCACATTTCTTTTTTATTTTATTTTTTAATATATATTTATTTGAGCAGGTTCAAAAATATACAACATACAAATTATAGGTAGAAAAGGTATAAATACTTAAAAACCATACATTGCATCCAGCGTTACAGAATCACATTGCAAAACTTTTAAACATAGTTTTAGCTATGATTAATTAGAAACATGGCTGTGTAAAATTGTAGCATACATACTGATAGATACCAAGTTCCCATAGCAAGTCATTTTAGCAGCTTACAAATTTCTTTTGTTCTCATACCAGGCTGAAACAGGAGCCCATATCTGAGCCCCAAGAATTCTAGATTTTTTCCCCCTGGTTTTATAGATGGAAATCTCCTGTTTATATATTCCCAAAAGTCTACTTAACCACATTTGAAAAGTGGGAGCGTCAGCCTCTTTCCAGCGAGCTGCCAGGATGATTCGGAGTACAGCAGTACCCAGAAAAACGGATATTACTTCCTCCTTACTGTATCCAAGAGAGTCATCATAACCTAAAACATAAAGTGTCGACGATATCCTTAATTCATGCCCAAAAATTTCTGCCCAATATTCAGAGATCTTTTTTTTAATTACTTCTAACTTAGGGCAGTCAGCAAGCATATGTATAAGATTAGCTGGACCAAGAGCACATCTTGGACACTGATCGTTTGGCCTTTTACCCCAGGTAAACAACTTTGCAGGGGTATAATAAAGATCGTATATTGTTTTATACATTTGGGCCTTTAGGTTAGAAGCTAAAAACAGTTTAGAGGATAGCATCAAGGACATGTCAACATCAGTATTTGAATTGTCTAATTTAGCGGCCCAACCACTTTCAACCCGTTCTAGATCGTCAGGGTAGTTATTCATCAGTAGTTCATAAATATTTCCTATCCTGGTGGTCCGCCTAACTATTAATTCTAAAAATGGGATACCTTTTAGTTCTATTCTAGGTACAACTTGTGCGATGGTCGTATAAACTTGTATGTATTTCAAATAGTCAGTAAAGGGGATCATAAATTTATCCCGTAGTTCCTCAAATGATGGTGTAAGATCTTGACCAAGGAAATCCCCTACTTTCACGATCCCCAAGCTCTCCCATTTCCTGGAAATGCTGTCATTAAGTTGAATTGGTATAATTGAACTGTGCCAGAGAGGAGTGTATTTTGTATATTTTGGTATTATCAGATGTTTACTAGTGTGTTTCCAGATTTTCCATGCATCAATAATGATCTTAAATTTATTCTTTTTAAAATATGAGGGTTCAACTTGTTTTAAGAGCAGTCCTCTGGCTTTGTCCCCTAATACCAATTCATATATTGAGGGTATAGTATGGCCTGGAATAATGCTTACGGTTGGTTTAGTGTCAAAAAGAGGGGTCATTTGTTGAAGGAGGGTTGCCCATAAGTAAAATGTCAGATTTGGTATAGCTAGCCCTCCTCTTTGCTGTGGTAGTGTTAGCTTTGGCAAGGCCCTCCTGACTTTCCCATAATTCCACATAAATTTCGACATGCAGGAATCAAGAGTATTAATAATACCATTCTCAACCAAAAATGGGATTGCCCGGAAAAAATACAATATTTTCGGGAAAATACTCATTTTGAGGTAGTTCCCTCTGCCGATAATTGACAAATGAAGATTGTTAACTCTATTAACCCCTTCGACACTGATGACGAGCTGGGCTCGTCATGGTGTAGCCCGCTCGCACACTGATGACGAGCCCAGCTCGTCACGCAAAGTGCGATTTTGAAAAACCCAGCGCGCTAGCGGAATTCCGCTAGCGCGCATGCGGTTAAGATCTTTTTTGATTTTCTTAATAAGTGGGTCGTAATTAAGTTGATTAATTTCATTTACTTTGGGAGAGATGGATACACCTAGATATACCGCATTATTAACTCTATATGGGCTTTCAAAAGATGTATTTTCAGTACACATGACCATTGTCTTGTCTCTATTCAGAGAATACCCTGAATAGGAACCGAAGGATCGGGTAATTAATTCAATCTCCTGGATTGCCTCTGTGGGGTTAGGTGTTAATACCGCCACGTCATCGGCATATGCCAGTACTTTGGTATAGAAACTACCAACTTTCACAGGCTCAATTACGGGAGAGGTGAGCAATTTCAAAATAAGTGGGTTGATATAAAGAGCAAATAAGATTGGGGAGCACGGGCACCCCTGCCTCGTGCCTCTCTGGATATTAATAACCTCCGATTCACAGCCCCCCACGGTGAGCTTAGCCTTAGGGTCAATATACAATGCTTTGATGGATTTTACAAGAGTTGGTCCGAAGTTATTTAACTCCAGAACTTCCCATAGGAACAGCCAAGAGACCCGATCAAAGGCCTTCTCGGCATCCAGCAGGATCATCGACATCTGGCCCCCCGAAACTCCCATGGTGTCAAAAAGGGAGATGGCTCTACGGGTGTGATCTGTAGTGCCCTTACCGGGGATGAAACCATGCCACGGGGAGACCAGATGTTCGATAACCCCGCTGAGCCGGTTGGCAAAGATCTTGGCATAAAGCTTCGAATCAGAATTAATAAGTGAGATGGGTCGATATGAGGAAGGTAACTCAGGAGGCTTACCTTTTTTAGGGAAAATGGCTATATTTGTGTGTTTCCAGGAATCAGGTGGATTACCATGCCATTGCACGCCAAGAAACAAATCTAATAAATAAGGTACGATCTGCTTTCCAAGCACTTTATAAAGATCAATAGGGATTTTATCTGGGCCTGCAGCCTTTCCAGTAGCAAGTTCTGACAGTGCTAATTCCACCTCAGTAGTTGAAATCTCTTTATCCAGTTCATCCCTAGTCAAATCATCAATAGTCTTGCCCAGGTTTGTCTCCAAAAGCCAGTTATTTAAAAAAATGTTGGTATCGGATGTTGAAAGTTGATCTTCATTTTGATATAGCTTCTGATAGTAGCTTTGGAAAGCCCCTGCAATGCCTTCTGAGGACGTGTGTTTGTGCCCCTCATATTCAATGGATTGTATAGCATTCTGTGTTTGTTTCTGGCGTGTTCGAAGAGCGAGATGTTTCCCGACATTTTCCCCATTTTCATATGCTTTATTCTGATTTGCCTGAAAAATTTCCGCTGCTCTTTGGGACAAACCGCTATTAATTTCTGCTTTTAGGACTAGAATTTTACATAGAGTGCTCTGACATTCATCTCCTCGGTGGATCTGACTAGCATGCTGTTGCTCTAGGTTTATTAGCTCTGAATTCAGTTGTTCGTTCAGTTTATCCTGATCCTTTTTTCGTTTGGCAACAAAGGCGATAGTTTCCCCCCTTAGGGCAGCTTTAAAGCAATCCCAGACCACCAGCCTGGGGGCACTATACTGATTAAAATCAAAAAATTCTTGTGCACAGAGCTTTATATATGTTATATATTCTTTGTTTACTAGGAGCTTACGATCAAATGACCATTGAGAGTATGGCCTCTTGTAATTGGGGATGTCAAAAGTAATTATAAGGGCATTATGGTCTGATATAGTTTTTGGGGATTTAGTCATTACAGAGTTTAAGGCAATATCTATGGATGCCATTATGTAGTCGATCCGGACGTACTTGTTATGGGGGTAGGAAAAGTATGTATAGCCAGGATCCTGATTGTTTTTCAAGGTCCAGATGTCAATTAAATTATGGCTATCCATAAGTTGCCTTACAGCCCCATACACTTTGGGCTTACGTCCATTATATGCCGGCTGTATTTGCCTACTCTGTGTATACCCTAGTGCTATATTAAAATCTCCACAGATAACCAATGATCCTGTCCAAGAGGCCAACTCCAATTCTAGGTCATAAAATATCTGTGGGCCGTCCAGGTTCGACCCATAGACCGAGCATATAGTGATGCCTAGATTAAGCTGTACTATGACCCACCTACCATGGGGGTCTGCCGATTTTCGCCTAGGTTTGCCCAAAAATGTTTTTGCTAGAATAACAACTCCACGTGTCTTAGATGTTTGTGTTGTCAAGTCGAGAATGTTATATCCAGCAATTCTTAACAATTCTTTATCCCCCACTGGGATATGGGTCTCCTGTAGGCAGAGGAGATCATATGAACCTTGACGAATTATTTGGTATAATTGTGCCCTCTTACCCCTATCATTAAGGCCCGCCACATTCCAGCAGCATAGTTTTAATTTCCCCATAATACACATTGGATATTCAGACAAAATATAGTACTACATAGTGTTAGATGATTAAATAAGTAAGCACACATTCTTAATGTTTCACATTGCCTTACAACTGGTTGAGCCTCCTTTGCTACCTTGTTTGTTGATCCATTGATTAAATTAATTGTATATTTTGACTTGCTCTTTTTGTGTTTTTGCCGACCCACCCCCACCCCCACCCTCCCTAGTGGGGAGCTCCCCCCCACATACCCCTCCCCCATTACACCCCAAAAACGGACAATGAGACTCTGTAAGAGTCTGTGGTGATGGACTAGTGCTACCTGACCAGTACACAGTGAATATACAAAATAAGAAAGAGAGAACAGAAAAAAAAGAAAAAAAAAAGAAAAGAAAAAATTGGGTAAAGAGAAACAAAACCATAGCAACCCCAAGAGTCACCGATAAGAAGACAGGATAGGGGAAATGGACGAGAAGATAGATCATCTTAATTGCTCTATCCTATCCCATCATATAGAATCATATCGTATCATATCATATCATGTCACCAAACTTAATTTTCAAAGCAACTACCTTTTCAATCATTACTAAGAACAGAGAAAAAACCAGATCTATACGAATACAGTCATGCCGCCTCCCTTCCTGATAATAAAGTTAATTCAGACTATCTAGGTATACACACTTATTTTAGGGTATCTAGATATTCTTTTGCCTTAATCTCGGAAGTGAAGAATCTAGTTTGGCCTCCGAAAATTACTTTCAATCTAGCTGGGTTATTAAGATAAGCCTGTGCCTTCTTCTCTAGGAATGGTTTAATCATTTGTCGCAGGCGCCATCTCCTCTCTACAGTTATGTGACAAAAGTCCGGTCGGACAAAGTAGGAGATCGAGTCTTTACTGCGTCGCGCTTCAGGTCTGGCTTTCTCCGAGATAGCTTGTCTTAGGAGAAAGTTCCCAAAATATACCAATATCGCTCGGGGGTAACCCCCCGGTTTTACTGGAGTTTTCAAGGTCAATGGGACTCTATGTGCACGTTGGACTTCCATGTCCCAATTCCAGCTGGACAATTCAGGCAGAGTATCTCGAAAGAGTTGTATTATATATGCGCGGACATCCTCTCCCTCACTTTTTTCTGGAATACCTAAGACGCGCAGATTATTTCTGCGTAGACGATTTTCGCAGTCTTCCAGCTTCCACCTTACGTCTGCTAGTTCTGCCTCATGGAAATCAACTCGTTCTTGGGTCGCAGTGGCCTCTGCTTCGTTTGACACAATGCGGGCTTCCGCTTCGGTCATTCGATCATTAAAAGAGCTAACAGTTCTTGTTAACTTGCGTACCACCCCTTGCACCTTGTGAAGTGCTGCCTGCGCCTTTCGACCATCTTTAGACGTTTCTTCGCGATGCGAGGCGATGGCCTGTAATACAGTGTCCATGACAGAAGTTAGCGTGGCGTCCGGTTGGGTTGCATGATCTAATACCTCTGGGCGGGAGGAGGGAGGTGGGTGCATATGAGTAATAGACTGAGTTGAAGGAGAGTAATCCCAGACCAGCTCTGCAGCCCCATGACGGCTTTTTTTCTTTTTTAAAACTGTTTTCCTGCCACCCCTGGGGTCATTAAGTTTCAAGTTTTGGTCGCTCTCTGTGGTAAAGTCAAATTCAGCATCCTCCTCCATATCCTCCTCTGTTTCTCCTGACCACCCAGCTTCCTCTGAAAATGAAAAAAAGTCAGTTGGATCTTTATCTGTCTCTGCTGTCTCTGCTGACTCTGCTGCTGCCCCCATTGTCTCTACACCACTATGTTCGTGCATCTTATTTCTCTCAATAATCTCAGGAATAGCCTCGGTGGTAATTAGACTGTCTCTGCCAGAGCCATGTATCAGCGCCACCGCGCCTGCCTGGCCATCTGGGGTACCAGGGGTGTTTATCAAGTTACTCTCTGTACTAGGTAATTCCGCAGGCTCTAATATCGAAGTCTCAGAGAGGGCCTGGATATTTACAATAGACAATGGGGAGGTCGTACCTTGGAGCTGAGTCTCCTCCTCGGGTAATCCGATATGTTCGCTTACCTCAGGCATAGCGCTGCAGGCCTCTGTATTTAGATCTATTATCGCCGGAGCAATGGGAGCTGTAATGCCAGAGGGAGCCTCTGCCTCAATATTGCCTCCAGTCTCTCGATGCAGCTCAGGCTCAGGCTCATGCAATCCACCCCTGGTTTTTGGTTCTGCTGGTACAACTGTCAGTACTGCCGAGTGTCTCTTCTCCCCGCTGGCTGAGGGCGTTTTCGCGGGTGTTTTTGCTGGAGTTGTCCCCGGAGCTCTGCGAAGCAAATCAACCACCGAGGGGCCAGGCTGTTTCAGCGATTTGGGGGTAGGTAGCGTCTCCGTGTTAGGCACTCCTGCATCGCCGGTGCTGGCAACACTTACGTGACCCCCTCGCTTCAATGCGAGCTCCCGGTCTCGTACTGCTTGTTTGGCTGCTCTAGTCTTTGCGGCGGCCGCTAATGCTGCTGCATTCTTAGGAGCCATATCGTCTTCTGGTTCTGGTTCCAGGTACACCCTTTCACTTTCAGCACTTTCAGCCGTGAACTCCGCTGTTTGTGTACAAATCAAAAAAAACTCGTTTGCTCTTAAGCCCCCAAGGAGCCGTATAACTGTAGCGCCGATTAGGGATGTGAAGAGTGACAGCTGATCTTTTACCACTCTCCTCTCACTCGTGGCTGTGGGCTTAAGGGTCGATGTATTTCCGATCACCATTCTCATCTGATTTCGAATATCACTATATTCAGGGACAGCTGTGCAGCATCATGTTCCGTTTTGTTAAGCCTGTGAAATCACGACTGCCGGTGTTGATTCTGTTCTGCATTCATCATCATTGTAGTGAGTACTGGTCAGGATGCACAGTACAGCGGTCTAGCACACCGCCGCCATCTTGCCCCCTCTCCGGAACTGTCACATTTCTTTTTTTAAAGAAGTGGGTGCTTGCTTCGAGTTGTCTTTGCGGGGACTATCCACCATTTGTGGCTTCCCGGCTTTGGTTCCAAAATGATCTGTACCTAATTCAGCATAGGTTTCTGCAAACATTTTTGGTAATTCTCACTCCCAATTTCTAGGTGCTATTTCCCTTAGGTGGCTGCGTATGATCACGGCTACTGCTTCCCCCGTTATATTGCTCATCATGATTGCAGAGACTTGGGCAAAATTACCCATCAGTTTCATCCCCAAGTCCAGGGCAGGTCCTACCCCATACTCATTCTTTATTTGTTTCAATATTTCTGGAAAAACTGCTAAGGAAGGAGTACTGTGTATTGTAATGTAAACAGCAGCAAAGATTGTTCCCTAAGTGATACAATCCTCAATCGAGGGAAGCATCCCCATTAGCAAACAAATTGTTAGCATTCTACGTTTTTCCGGCAAACCCGTCTCGAGAAATACTGCTTTCAGCTGTATGTTTTTTTGTGCTATCCAGAAAGGAATTTGCACCAGTTTGGACGAAATTGTCCCAATTACTGATTTCAATGTCTGTGGGTTAATTTTAGGTGTGGTCTGATGTGGACCAGCTGGAGTATTTATTGCAAGTTGAACTGTCAATGTTCGCATGACAAACTGGACAATATGTCTGTATAGCCTGACTATATCTTTGTATATTGTACGGACTTCATCCACCGGTAGTCTATCTATCTCTGGATGTGGAGTATATGTCGCTAAGATCTGCCAGATTGCTCCTTCTATGCTGAGCAGACCGAGTCTCACAACAGATTTTGTGTGTGGTAGGGCACCTTTAAACCAGCGTTTATGCTGCTGGTAAGTTAACGGGACATCAATGTCTTCGTATGGAATGTATTTATCTGGTGGTTCAGCTACAATGTATGTGTGGAACAATGTAGTCACCGGATCTGCAGGTGGGAACTGAACCGAGGAATAGAATACCTCTGATCCAAACACCTTGTGTGCCTCAATCCTGAAGGTAATACAACCACCTGTTAATGGTACGCCGTGTTCTAACAATTTCATAGTCACTGCATGTCTGCAGTTTTCTGTAACGTTAAGAGCGTTAGCCAATTTGTCTTCCCCCGAGCTACTCGCAGGCTCAGTCATTTTCAGAAGAGAACAGTAAGTTTAGGAGATAGGGTATTGCACAATGTGGGGAACTTTTTATCCTTACAAGCTTGCTAAACCTGCAGCCAATACACAGAGTATATCTGCTCAGCTGAGGGGGATCTCCCATCCCATTTCAGATTTTTCTGGAAGGTGTGAGAAGAGCTTTCTGAGAAAGCATGACTGAACTTCTGAGGGGTCGATTCACAGAAGTACTCTGAGATAAAATCCTAAGCTATCTACTTTTGGTATTCACTGAAGGCATTTAGTAATAGTAAAGTTAGGATTCTTAACTTTACTAATACTAAACTGAGACAAAATCCTAACTTTCTGACTTTCGGTATTCACAAAAGGCATTTAGCAGTAGTAAAGTTAGGAGTCCTAACTTTACTGTTACTAAATGCCTTCTGTGAATACCAAAAGTAGAAAGTTTAGGATTTCTTCTCAGTTTAGTAGTAGTAAAGTTAGGAGTCATAGCTTTACTACTACTAAATGCCTTCTGTGAATACCAAAAGTAGTACGTTTAGTATTTCATCTCAGATTAGTTCTGTGAATCAGCCCCTCAGATTTCTGCTGTTAGTATAAGAACCAAACCAACGTTGGCGGCTCCTGCCATGTAGTTCCCCGGAGTCCCCCTGAATCTGTGCGTTTTGGATGACCTAAACTGAGGGCTTGGTGTCCCAACCATTTCCGGACAACCCTACAGGATCTGTCAGCCATTAGACCAGCTAACTCTATAGTGCACTACCACCCCTTGTATTCTATAATGGTGTAGGTAGACTCTGGCAACCATCAAACATGACTACTCTGATTCATCAGGGTTCGTGGAAAACAGTACAGTATGTTTCGCTCAGACATTTGTGCTTGTTTACTCTCAGACAACAGACAGTATGGCGATTAGGACATTTCAATAAGAATTTATTGGTTCAGCGACAGCCTTGTGTAAAACATATGTGCTGTGACAGAAGCATACAAACGAGATTGCTAGTACCAATATAGTAAATAGTAGAAACATTTCTACCATAGTGCTGATAAGACAAACATAAGCAGTTCAGATAATAACAGTAGCACTTGCATATTCCTGAAATGCGCGCCCTTACTAATTTTCCAAAATGTACCTAGCCTAGGTATGTGGGTGTAGCATGTATATGCGTATGTGTATATGTGTGTAGCCAAGAAACCACTAGGGAAGAACCGTCCTCTTCACCTGATGGTTGGGAATGAAGGGTCCCGTCCCTGCATTGAGGATGACAACCCACAATGGAGGTCAGACTGCTGTGTTTCAGAGATTCGACATGCAGGACCCCCGTCTCAACTTGGAAGGAATTCACCTCTAATTTGTAGGTTGGAGTGAGGGTCTTTTTTACTAAAGTGGTCACTCCAGGTTTTTTCTAGAATCAATATGTTTTTAAAACAACTATGGATGTTTTGAAAACAATTATAAATGTTTTGAAAACAATTACTGTTGCTTTTCTAAACAAGTGTGATCATGCACAGCTGGCTGTTGGCCAAGGATAAAAAAAATTGGTGACCCTTATACAGAATAAATCTGTCCAGCCTGGGGCACATTAGGTACAGGCTTTATGATAGAATTCATAGAGCCTGAGGTTGAGAAGACAGAAACAAGCTACCAGGTCAAATGTCACATGTTTAAAACCGTTATTGGTGTGTGGATGAGACAATGTATGTAAAAATGGGGTATACATCTGATGGAGCAAGGGCTTGTAGAAAAGAGACTTGCTCAGAAGCAATCCTCTCATTTGACTTACTAACTTGTTTTAATTACGTATTTTGTGAAACTAATATGCACCACATCAAAATAAGGGTCAGAGAAGCTTGTCGATGTGTTTGCTAAAGTAAGTAACTCAAGTGACGTTCTAAAATGGTTGCTAATGGGAAATCTTTATTGTGCATGTATCAAGTGCATCTACTCAATATGCCGAGCTGTCGCTTGGAGGGAAATTCTTGCTTATGAGCAAATGGTACTAAAATGGCTTCTTCAAGACTCACATGCTTTGCATCTACTTGTTTGAAACTAAATGGAGCTATTTTACTAATGCTAATGAGGGGAAAGAATTAATAAATAAAGGGAAATATAGTAGAGATGAGTGGTAAACAGCAAATTCATTTATTTTTTAAAGTAACGTTTGTTTTTCTGACTTTATTACTAGTGCTCATTTGGGCCTCTTCGGTATGTCTGAAGTGAGCCATTGTCACATGGGTTTTTACGCATGACAGGTGGAGGCTAGCCCGGAAGGATGACATTCAGGTCAAGAAGAGTGCAAGGCCAATCCTGCCTGAAGACTGAGAAACCAGCAGTACATGGTCTGAATGAATGAAAAACACATAATAATGTTAACAATTGTATCGAATTTAATGTGGATGCGGGTGGGAAAATAAAGTTTGAATGAAAATTAAGGGGATGGGTTTAGTAACAAAGGGCTAACTGAAAAGAGTGATATGTAAGCATGGTGTGATGATCTTTCCCCCCCGTGCCTGACCAATCAAAGTTAGTATTTTACGATATTGAAACATTAATGAGTGGTACATGAGAAGAGAAAAGGTATAATTGAAGTTGTTTTAGCTAGTTAATTGGCAAAGACTGGGATGCTGTCTGAAAGAACCAGAGACATTAATGCTGAGATGCTGTGAGCCGTGGGTGCTGTGTTAGAGATGCTGTGAGATGCTGATAAAGAACTGAATGCAGTGCCTACTATCCTAAATATTAGGCTTAGAAAGAAGATCGCAGAAGAATCTCGAGGAGGAAGAGAATGTCAGAGAGGGGTGCGACATGATCATCGGTGTTAGAGAGGTCCTCTATCCTGTCCTGAAGTCTTTGTCTTCTGACCTATCCCAGGGCACCCCTACCAGCCATTTGGCCAGGGGGTTGGTCTTTACACCATCCTAGGTAATTATCATTTTCGCAAGGTTGCAGTTGTTGTTTTCTCCTTTCTGAGCCTAAGTCATTGCAAGTTTGAAGTAAGTGTTAATGATTTGATTAATTGAACTTTCTCTCCTATGAGTGATGGTGAATGTACTGTACTTTGAAGTAGTTCTAACGCAAAGAATTTAGATAAGGATTTAAAACTTTCCTGAGTCTGTGGTTATTTTGCCTAAAGTATAAAGGTTAGAATTAAGTTAGAATTTTCACCATCAACTAGTTCAACTAAGGGTCCATCGACCAGAGGAAATAACTTTTTGATCAGTAAAAGGTTGGTTAGGAATAAGGAATAATCAATCTTGAGTTATGAAAAATATAACTTTGACTCCAGCGGTTTACACAAAAGATTGAGTTTTTATGGGCCCAGGTGAGTATATGGGATTGGAGTATCTGTTGCTGTACACTGCTGGATCACATTGATGAGACTATCCTAAAAGACATGACATATGGTATGGATCATCATGAAATTATAAGTCAATTTCCTTTATTATTTCAAGGGTTAGGTAAACTCAAAATGGTGAAAGAGAAGTTACATATAAATAAGGATGTATGTTCAATGGTAAAGAAACAAAGACAAACTGCTTTTCACTTGCAAGAGGCTGTTGAAAAAGATCTTAATTAATTGATTAAACATGACATCATTGAACACTCCACTTGTCCAAAGCAATGGGTTTCTCCCATTGTAGTAATGCCTAAAGGAGACAATGAAGGAACTGTGAGCATACACTTTGACATGCGTCAAGCTAACAAGGTGATTGAGGGGGTGCGCAGTCAAAATATCGAATTTTCAATATCGACCTACACTAATATCGAGTTTTTAAAGTCGTAGGGACAGAATATCAAAGTCAAGAATATGGTTGACCAGAATATCGACTTTAAGGTAAGTAATATCGATTTTTTTAACATCGAAGTAAGTAATATCAAAGAAAATAATATTGTTAGAAAAATATAGATGTAAATAATATCAATTATATATTTTTTTGTATCCTCATATTGCGGTTTATGCAGAAAGAAAGGTGTTTGGGAGTCCGACAGTATCTGAGCGGTTGTACCTCCAAACTGCCCCAAATCGTCTATCGGTGAGTACAAGGGGCGTATCTCATTCTCTTTGTTCTTACCAATCAATTTCCTTCCATACACCTTTATCTTGCTCAATAATTCCTTTGTTTCTGGAGATATCTGACCCTTGGGGTGTTTGACAGACTTCAAGTCATGCCAGGAATTATTGTTCCGCTTAATCATTGGAATCAAAAGAAAAAGAAAAAAAAGAAAAGAAAAAGAAAAAGAAGCCAAAGAAACCTCAAACAAAGAGAGGTTCTAGTTTGTCATCTGGAGGTGATATAATTTTCCAAGATCTCCCAATATTTCATTCTTTTGAGTTGTTTCCCTTTTCTATCCAAACTGCTAGTTCTTATTACAGCATTTAGCCAATTCTCATGAGTCGGTGGTGCTGGTTTTATCCAGTTAATACAAATCTCTCTACGTGCTAATAGGATCATAACAAACAATAGATTTTCTTGATGTTTATTTAGCTTAATCTGATTTGGTTGAGTAGTATAATGTATCCCAAAAATAATTAAAAGAATACTCACAGTTATCGGTGTTGCCAGTATTGCAGTTAGTGTCTTACCAATCTCTTGCCAATATTGCGTAAGTTCTGAGCAGCCGCCAAACATGTGAATATCATCCACTTTTTCTTCGCCACATTTACTGCACGATTTTACTGCTGAGCCTTTAAATTTTGATAATTTTTTGGGTGTCCAATACGCTCTATGTATGGAGAAGAGATGGTTCCTTTTTAAGGCTGCGGGCTTTACACACAGCCAGCATTTCTCTACTGATTTTTTCCAGATTTGACTTAGATCCAGAGCTTCGTTTAGTAGGTCTTTCCTCCATAATTTTTCAAAGATGGTAAGATCTTCTTCGCCGGATTCAATTAGAGTCCAATACCATTTTGAGACTTCTTTTTTTAATACCGTTTCATTCGTCATTTCTAATTCTAAGTTTTTCGGATCTGTTGCTCCTTTCGGAATGGTATTTGCCCAGCTGCTCAATTGATAATATTTGAACTTTGAGATTTTTTGATCTGTTATTACTTGCAAATGTTCCCATGATATTAAAGTGTTTTCAACCAGGAGTTTTCCCCATTTTTCAATTCCAGATTGTCTGAGTGGGCTTGATATTGAGTCCTTTAAACATTCTGGGGTGCCTGGTGAGTCCCATATTGGAGCCATACTACTGTAATATGGAATCTTTGTGGCAATTCTTATCTGATTCCAGATCTTAACGGCGTTATTCAGAACCTTCAGTTTTACTTTTTTGAAAAATTTTGGGTGACCAAATTTGAAGAGGAAATGATCATCACCATTTGTTAAATGTAGTAAGTAAGTTGGATAGGCTTGATGAACCTTTAACAGGGCGCTGAAATTTTTAAATTGGAAGGATCTATAGTATTCATATATGTCAGGGCTTGCTATTCCTCCTTGTTCCTTCTTTCTCCTGAGTTTGTTCCATGAGATTCTTGTACTCTTTGCTGACCAAATAAAGCTAGATATTTCTCCTTGTATTTTTTTTAGGGCTTCCTTTTTGAATTCTAACGGAATGTTATTAAAGAGATAAGTGAATTTGGGAATGATTGACATTTTTATTATATTAGATTTGCCTAAGAAACTTAGCAGCAGGCCTGACCAGATTTTAAGGAGTCTTTTCATGTCTTTCACCACTATGTTTAAGTTTGTTTCCAATAATTTTCCAAGATCTTGTGTTATAGTGATGCCTAAGTATGTCATTTTATCCTTTAAAAGAGATGAATTTAAGTTAGTGTTCCAGCTCATTACCTCTGTTTTATCAACATTTATCAAATAACCTGAAACTTTACCAAATTTATTCATTACATCCTCAATCGCTACTTTAGAGGAGTCATAGTTATCAGTAAACACCATTAGATCATCCGCGTAGAGCGCAACTTTCTTTGTCCAATTTTGAAATCTAAAAGGTGTTATGATTGGTTGATTTCTAATAGAGCAGGCCAAGGGTTCGACATATCAAATTTTCAATATCGACCTACACTAATATCGAGTTTTTAAAGTTGTAGGGACAGAATATCAAAGTCAAGAATATGGTTGACCAGAATATTGACTTTAAGGTAAGTAATATCGATTTTTTTAATATCGAAGTAAGTAATATCAAAGAACATAATATTGTTAGAAAAATATAGTTGTAAATAATATCGATTTGTTTGTTATGTATTTTACTATGTGATTATATGTATGTTTAACATGTTTTTAAATGTTTTTTCATTATTTTTAAATATAAGTATTACATGTTTAGAAAATAGTAGTTTTTTTAAGAAATACAGTTTGAGTTATAGTATCAGAGTGGGTTTATAGGGGAAAAGTGTGGGAAGTATTTTAATTATAATTAATAAATGATATGTTGTTATCTATTGTTATTGATTGTTAATGTATTGTTAATTAATTATTGTTAATACATTTTTATGAGTTGGTTAATTTATAATTATATCATTTATAATTATTTTTATTTATTGTTATTGTTAATTAATTCATTGTAAATTAATTATCAATTGGACATTAATGTTTATTAATTGATAATTAAATGAGTTATGTTATTTTTAATGTGTGGCCGGTTATGGGTTTATAGGGGAATAGGGTGGGAAGCAATTTAAAAATAATTAATTAGTTAATATGTTTTTTTTATTGTTATTGATTATTAATGTATTGTTAATTAATTATTAAGTGGTAATACAGGCTTATTAATTGATTCATTAAAACTATATATTGATTATAATTAGTGTATTATTAATTTGCATTTATTGTTATTGTTAAATAATTAATTGTTAATTATTAATTGGTCATTCATTTTTATTAATTGATTAATTGATAATTCAATTAATTGCATTATTTTTTATATGTAGCTCGTTGTGTCTTTATAGGGAAATAGAATGGGAAGAAATGTTATGTTATTTAAGTAAAAATTAATTTGATTTAATAGCTATTTATTACTAATGTTTTTGTTAAATAATTATTAATATGTTATTTATTTTACAAACAATATTTAATTGATAAGTATGTTAATGTAACCCATACTCTATCCAATAATTCCCTACTGTTGCACTCACTGGAGTGGGAATAGTAATTTAAACCCCTATGCCATGCAATACTTTCCCTACTGTTGCACTCACTGGAGTGGGAATAGTATTGTTTACCCCTCCGCTATCCAACACTTTTCCTACTGTTTCAATCACTGGAGTGGGAATAATAATTTTTACCCCTCCGCTGTCCAACACTTTCCCTACTGTTGCACTCACTGAAGTGGGAATAGTAATTTTTTGCCCTACCCTATTTAACACTCTCCCTACTGTTGCACTCACTGGAGTGAGGATAGTAATTTTAACCCCTCCGCTATCCAACACTTACCCTACTGTTGCAGTCATTGGAGTTGGAATAGTAATTTTATTTCCTCCACTATCTAATATCTGTTGTATTATTTTAGATAATGTACTGTATAGTTAATTCTGGAAATATTAAAAATAATTTTAATTTTCTCAATTTGTTACATATATTTATTTAATGTGTATTTATATTATTGTTTTATGTGTATAGATGTATTTATAATTTATAATTGTTTAAAAACTATTTATAAATTATTAAAATAAATATTAAAACATATTAATAAGTAAGTATATATATCTTATATATTATATGTATATGTTTCATTTCTTTTCAAATTATATATTACTTATAATTATTAAGCATTTTAAAATATTTTTAACTATGTTTATTTTCATTATATGTATTATTTACTTTATTTTACATGTTTTTAACCTAAATAAAAAACAATATTTTTAACAACAATATTTTTTACATCAATATTTTTTTCCAATATTTTTGTACTTACCATAACGTAGATACGATTTCGATATTTTTGAATTTGATTTTATTGCTGCAATATTTTTGTAGGTCGATATTTTGTCAGTGATTCGATTGAGGGAGAGAGACATCCAGATTCACACATTGATGATATGGTAGCTTAACTCACTGGTTCCCAAAGTGTTTGCCACGGCACCCCGTGCGTCATGATGAGAAGCCAGGGGCGCTGTGGCGTCGCACAGGATGTGGAGTGGTTTGAAAGAAATGCCACCTTCAACACACATCGTACGTGCTTTAGGACATTGGCTCAGAGTGTTTTATCTCCACTTCCTGCTTTCATTCTTGTAATCACAGGCTGCGATAAACTCAACATCATTACACATACTCTTCAAGAGCGCCCCACCAGACTGGGTAGCTGTACCCCCTTTTCTAGTTTTAAACATATCCTTTCCGTCACCGGCTGAAGTCCCAGCAAATCCCAGCCTATGTAACATGTCCTGCTTTCCCATGTTATATAATAGACTCTTCTTTTGAACCAAATGAACCCCTTCGCCACAATCGGGTCCTCCATGGTGCCTGTAGATCAATCACCGCAGGCTATAGCTAGCCACTCCCGGGCGCTTGAATTCGAGAACACGCACTCCTGCATTAGACCCATGCCTGCTAAAAACATCTAGTTGACAGAACCTTCACAACCTCTGTAGGCACACGAACCCGGGTTCAAGTAGGTTTAAAAAGGATGGGGGTGTAATCTCTAGAAGGGGCGTTGCCAAATAAGTGTAACTGGGAATCATTTCTGAAAGGCGTTGCCTCACTATGCAATTAGAATTACTTTAAAAAAATTGATAGCATACTTCATTAATTTGTCATTTTTACACATACTAATTCTGTCTGGTCAAACATTCAACCTCATTACTACCAGTTAAACATCCAAATACATAAATAAGCCATTGAAAAACCTTTGCCAAGTGTCTTTCCACACGTGGGAATACATATCGCCACATTTTTAGTACCTTTTGATCGGTTGGAGCTAGAAACTATTTTTTTGTTAACATCTGCAGACTATGCAGCAGATGGTGAATTATGCAGCTCATCCTTAATTTTGCAAAAAAAAGCAGCTTCAGCATAATCACATTATTCCAGCGGCGCTTTTTAAAACACATAGTCATGCAGCTTGTAGTATGACGGGTGAAGTACTCCTACATATATGTAAATGCAGGGCTTTAAGTGGGATAAAAAATACTGGGGGTGGTCTCAAAGGGGCGTGGCCGATGTAATAAAGGGCGTGACTTAAAACACTTAAGCTAAAAATCTCTGTTTAGCATAGTGTGCTGCCTGACCCACCGGTAAAAAAATGTTGGGGAGCCACGGCCTACTGCCAATTTGGTCAAGGGAACCACGGGTCAAAAAAGTTTGGGAACCACTGGCCTAACTGAATGCAGGGAAGTTTTTCTCTTGACTGCACTTAAATTAAGGACATCACCAATTGGAGCTTGAAAAAAAATCTTGGCACATTTCAACCTTTTTAATGCATATTGGTCTGTTTCACTGTGAGTGATTGAGTTTTTGTACATCCTCTGCTGTAGAAATTTTGCAAGGCGCCATTAGACGTATCATACAGCCTGTAGTAAATGCATTTAACTATATCTTTGACATATTACTTTCTGGAGCCACTCAGAAAGAACATGACAGAGATCTCATCCAATTATGTCGCTTGCTGAATAATGCAGGTTTAACTCTAAAAGTTGACGTGTAAATTTCCCAAGAAAATCTTTACATTCTTTGGCCATGTATTTTCAGATGGGCGTATGAAACCTGATCCAGCCAAGGTGCAAGCGTTGCCTACTGCTGGGAATCGAACCGTGAACCCCGTGGTCCGGAGTCAGGCACCCCGGCGGCTGCACCACACCTCTTCCACCCACTGCGGCACACCTCTTCCATCCGCTTTGCCACACCTCTTTCATGTAACACTTTGTTATGATCAGTGCACCTTTATGAGAACTGATGAGAAAGAATGTATCTTTTCATTGGTCACATTGATGTGAGAAGAGCTTTAAATAAAATCAAACACGCTATTGAGAATGCCTCTAAAATCGTTTACAATTTTCCCAAACTGCATACAGAGGTTGTTGTTGACACTGGCCCTGCTGGGTTAGGTGCAATCCTGGCACAGCATAACGAACAGCCAAATGGCTAGTAGCATATCATGGAATATGCCAGAAAAAAACCTGTCACAAATAGAACATGCTTACTTGCAACATGAGAAAGAAAGTTTGGCAGTTGCCTGGGCATGTGAACATTTCCATGTGTTCTTATACGGAAATCCATTCACAGTAGTGACTGATCATCAAGCACTGTTTACAATACTTGGCAATCCCAAAGGCAAAATGCCTGCTCTAAATGAAAGTTGGGGTTTGAGGTTACAATAATAGCACAATTCTTCATCTTCCAGAGAACGATCAGAATCCTGCTTGTTATTTTTCATGAGTACTATTGCAGTGTCCTGGTTGCCCATCCAAGACAACGGAGGCCTACATAAACTTTATGAAACAAGCATACCTGATGCTATGTCTTTAGAACAAATTGTCACTGCCATGAGCAAAGATAGTGTCATGTTAAAGTTAAAAGACATTATTGCTAATTTTTTGCGGAACCAGCACTTTAGTACTCTCACTATTGACAGTGAGTACGTGAAATTTAGAAATGTCTGAGGCAGATTTTCATGCATGGTACAGAAATAGTTTTTCTAGTGAGCCTACGATAACAAGTGACTGACTGCGCCAATGAGGGACATCGAGGAATAGTTGCCACTAGGAGAGCTCTCCTTGACCGAGTCTGGTTTCCCTACCTCGACAAAAGGGTCAAAGAAGAATTAAAGACTAGTCATATATGCAACTGTTTTGAATATGTCAGACTTCTCAAATTATGCTTGGGAGAGAATTACTTTTGACTTCTTTGGTGCACATGAGAAAGGACATCATTTTTTTGTCATTGTTGATGAATACTCCTGCTTTCCGTTAATAGAAGATCTTTTATACAATACACATAAAAAAGTTATTCAAAAAATAGATTGAATCCTTGCAACATGGGTTGTACCTATGATCTTGAAATCTGACAATGGCCCACCTATTGATGGTCGAGAATTCAAAGACTTTCTAAATCCCCTTAATATAAAGCATCACAAAAACACAAATTTTTGGCCCTAAGTGAAGGGTCTGGTGGAATTGTTTCTGAGAACCATAAACAAGCTATTGAGCTTGCTGTACAGGAGAAGATCGACCTCAAAGCTGTTTTGAACAGTAATCTTTGAGCTTACTATTTGACCCCTCACTCAACGACAAGGGAACGCCATGCAAACTCTCATATTCTAAATAGCTATGATGACCAAGCTGCCTCCATGGGCCCACCTGAGATCCAATAATGAGGAAAACATTCATACTATGAACTATGGTCACAAAAAAAGAAGATAAAGTACATGCTGACACGGCGGAAAAGGAGGGTGGCTTGTTGATCCAGACGCAGTGAGCACAAACTCACAAACGCTCCTGCTCCTGCCTCAGCGGTTCACTCACCATTCAAGAGAAGCAAAGCCGGCAGAACCCAGCTTGCATCGCTGTTGGAGATGTGTTATGTAGATGACCGAGCCTCCTGGAATTCAGGATTTCTGCTTTTTATTTCCCCAATGCTGCAGCTGCTCTGCGGGTCTCTACATGGCTGTGTGCTGCTAGCACGAACGGTTCAGTGGCAGAATCATTTGCTCTCTAGCTGGCAACATCGAAAGTCAGGAATGGCACTGCCACAAGTGAATGAGCAGAAAGAAAGGTGGGGAGGGTAGCGCTGCAGCAGCTGCTATGTCAATCTGTAAACCAGCTACCACAACACTGACAGCCGGAGGAGCTGATGGCTACCTGCCCATCAAAGAGAAAACAACAAATTCTCGGGTCAGACAATCCACACTTAAGTTTCTCCAGTTTGGTAATGCAACTGAGCAAATACACACCTGTAGTTGGACAGAGCTGATTCAACATGCTGAGAACGGGGCAAAGCTCTACAGGAACACGAGGTGCAAAGTCTACTATTGCATTGTTCACCAGAGAGAGTCTGGACCAAGCACAAGGTAATCATCATAACCAGATTGACTTTGATAAATAACAACTAACACAGGGTCTCATGGTAATGTCCCTTCATTTTCCCTGGGGAAGTCACCTCTCCCGGCAATGCCCTGTATCACTTCCAATTGTGGGGCTGCAGATCACAGTACAGGATCTGGCCCTGTGGAGAAAGGCAAAAACTCTGAACAGAAGGCCCCAAGTACAAGAGAATTATTTGAGCAGGCGAAAGGAAGCACAGAAAAGCCAGGGAATACTGTTTATGTACCTCCCCACATATGGGCAGTCTGGATGAAGGAGAAGATCCACTCTGGTGGTATAGAGGTTGCACCCGGCCGCACATTGGCAACAGATAAGTATATGTTAGCTCTTATAAGATAAGAACAATGGCTAATCAATAGGATACTTCTGGATATTCAGTTCTTGGGCATAGTGTTACCAGGACAGGGGAAGCTCTGTGGAAAAAGCAAGCTGAAACTACTAAGGAGGAGCTATTAAAGCTCGCAGTTGCTATCTCAGTGACCATTTGAACATCACAGCTCCAATATGCCCCAAGGGAGGACCTGAGGACAGCCCTCTACATAAGTTAGTCACTTCCAGGGTAGAGGTCAATGCTCTGATCTCACGGCTATCAAATAGAGGCCCTGCCCTACAATCCTGCTTATCAGCTCCAAAAAAGGATACTCAGATGTCAAATGATGGCAGCCCTAATGAGGATGCTTTCTTGAGCCAGGAGCTAGATAATGGCTCAGGCAGAGACATGGACTCGCCCAGCAATTCATCTTCCTGGGTGACCCAAGATGCTACAGTTGATACTAATGCGCCGGACCAGACTCATCATACCGATGTATCAAGTGCAAAAGATCCTTCACTTTCTACAATCATTCAGTTCCTTCTGTTCCAACGGACAGAGGCACTGGATCATTATGCACATGTCAAGACAGACAATCAAGCTATGCATCAAGCTGTAATGGAAGTTACTAGCAGGGTTACCTCACTGCCATTCCTGGTCGTTAACCACCAGCAACACGTGACGAAGACAAATCATTTATCAGATCAGCAATGATTAAAACAATCAAGGAGCAGGAGAGCTGTCTGGTCTCTGTCCAGAGAAAAATCAAAAACTTTGAGAATAGAAAATATTGAAACAACTTAAGGCTCTTTGACATATTTAAGGAGAAAGTAGGGAGTGGCCCTAGGAGTTTTTGTGGTTAACCTGCTTCAGAAATTATTTACAGAGCTATCAGACTGGGACATGGACTCTCAGATTCAGCAGGCCCATAGAATACCTATACATACAAAGCAAGCAGCCCAGGAAAAATACCAGCATCCTTGTCCTATCCTTATTTCGTCTGTCATTTTTGCTGAGGCAAGCCGTTTATCTTAAAACCTGTCCTCCAGCACCCTTAAAATCTTATTATTTGTCCATTTTTGTGCAATCAGACCTATGCATGGCTACAATGGACAGACGCTGGAAGATGCATCAGCTAATAGACCCACTGAAGAAAATCAGGTCCAAGTGTTTCTTCAAGAACCAGCACGACTCAAGATCATCAAGGATGGATGGCCACAAGTATTTCACTCTGAGGTGGAGGCTTCCCAAGCCCTGAGTTAGTAGCAACAGTGACTTTGCCCTATTTGCCTGCCAGGTATGTTTTCAGATAATGATCCTTGTCATTTAGCTTCTGCTGATGATGGACACTGGGTGGGAAATTATTTTGGACATTAATCTCTGAGGCTCCTATATGGCAGAATGTATAATAATTTGCACTGAGGTGGGAACTGGGGTGAGAGTGTCATAGAGTGTGCTGCTATGGAGCTGTAAATGCAGCTGACAGCAAAGGGGGTGAATGATTCCTTTTCTAGGCACAGGGAGGTGGGAAGAGTTTGAACTCCCAGCAGGTAGCACCACCACATCTCATGCAGGGTTGGGTTTGGGGTAGCCTTAAGAGTCAGAACAGGTGGAAACAGCATGTAGATTATAGCATAACCTTAGAGCAAGGAAAGCAAGGAAAGCATCTTAATACTGATGATAGGGAAAGAACTGTTCAGTTGAATAACACAATGGTTAGCTGGAAATATATGTGCTGTTATGTTACTGGGTTAAACAAAGTTACGAAGCGGCGTCTACTAAGGGAGGAGCTTATTGTCTATAAACCACACATATTGGCAATAACTGAAACCCATCTAGCATAAAAGGCTATTCAAGTCTTAAAACAAATAGAGTATGACTTCATTACTTGCTCATCACAAAAAATCTGCATACGGGGGTGGATATAATCAAGTCAGAAACTTGGTAGTTAAAATCGTTGGGAACATTGAAGACAGCAGGGGAAGGTGGGCTATAGCCCATATAGTAATCAAAAATCAGAAATATACTATCTGTGTGGTCCACGGCCCTAATCTCGATGTCCCGGTGGTCATTGATTACTTAAGTATGTAACTACTGGATTGGCCCGGAAACTTGGTTGTCATGGGGATTTTAACTGTGTGACAGAGTACAATATTGACTCTACTGATTGCCAAGCAACTACTCAGATGACTAGAACCCAAGCTTCAAATATGAAACTAATGAGGCTGCATGGGTTAGTGGATGCATGGAGAATACTATTCCCTGTTACACCAGAACAAATATTATTCCTTTCCCCATGTGTAGTAGTCGCAATTTGATATGATACTTCTGAAAAAGCAGATGCTAGAGGGGGCTAAAAATGAGATATGTCCTAAGGTCACCTCTGACCATTATGCTATCATACTGACAATGCATATGCTGCAAGAAGGGGAGAATGGTGGCACTGGTTTACACTTTCTTGCCACCATCTCAAGGATCTGGAATACCAGGGCATTTAAAAAGTTTATTGATAGAATTCACACAAATTAATAAAGGCGCCTCTACTGCTGCCATTGACTGTGACTGCATGATGGCATACATTAGGGGGTGACACTTCAGTTTATCCTTAAACAAAGCAAACATAGGCAACTCAAATTGGTTCAATATAGGCAGGACGGTATGACTTTAGAAGTGCAGCTTGCGCAGGCAATTCTCTCCAGAGATGTTCAGGAACAGTCCATACACCTAAAGGTAAATGGTAGGTGGCAAATGCTCAATCGGGGGGTAACTGAGAAGGTAGCTGCCAGCTACCAGAAACACAAAGCATTTCAGTATGAGTCCAGCGAGAGAGTTGGCCACCTCCTTGCACACCAGATATCTGATAAAAGGGCCAGTTGTGCTTTTAAGTGCATTTTGGCTGATGATAGGGGTGTATACACTCGCCCACAGAAGATAGTTGAGCAATTTGCCTATTTTTATCAAAGGGTATGTAACAAGCCACACAGCATTGATCGACAGTTGTTTGCTCTTTTTTTCGAGATAGTGGGATGTCTCAACTGGACCTCCCACAGGATCTTGGCCTGCAAGGGAATATGGGTTGGGAGAGGTCAAAGAAGCCATTATTGCTTTACCATCTGGGAAAGCTGCCTTGGAGGACACAATCCCCTTGGAATTTTAAAAAGTGTTTATGGGAACCTTAGTGGCAGAAATCAAAGACTTGATAACATATATTAGTAATGGAGGAGACTCCCCATCTTCCTGGGGGTCACCAATATAGTGGTCTTTCTTAAAATGGATTAGCCACTAGTGGAAAGGGGCGCTTTCTAACCTATCTCCCTGATAAATGCAGACGCTAAGGTCTTCTCCAAAATACTAGCCTCACTGCTACTGCTCCAAGAGCTAGGTCTTGAGGAGCCTTCTGAAGGTGAGCAGGTCTTGGGTCTGCCGTAGCTGGGTGGGGAGGGTGTTCCAGGTTTTGGAGGCGAGGAAGGAGAAGGATCTGCCGCCGGAGGTCGTTCGTTGGATGCACGAGATGGCAGCAAGGGCAAGGCTGGCGGAGCAGAGCTGGCGGGCGGGGGTGTAGAAGTTGAGTCTGTCGTTAAGGTAGGCTGGTCGGGTGTTGTGGAGTGCTTGTGTGTGTGGGTGAGGAGTTTGAAGGTGCTCCTCTTGTTGACTGGGAGCCAGAGCAGGTCTCTTAGGTGGGGGGTGATGTGGCTGCGGCGGGGGACGTTGATGATCAGTTGGGCTGAGGCATTTTGGATGCGTTGTAGTCATTGCAGGTGTTTAGCTGGGATTCCTGCATAAAGTGCGTTGCTGTAGTCCAGCCTGCTGCTAACGACGGCTTGGGTCACTGTTCTTCTTGTTTCAGTCGGGATCCACTTGTAGATCCTGTGAAGCATGTGGAGGGTGTTTTAGCAGGAGGAGGAGATGGCGTTGACCTGCTTCGACATGGAGAGGGAGGAGTTGAGGATGAATCCTAGGTTGTGTGCATGGTCCGTGGGTGTTGGGGCTGCTCCCAGTGTGGTCAGCCACCAGGAGTCGTCCCATGCATAGGGGGTGGGGCCTAGGATGAGGACCTCCGTCTTGTCCGAGTTCAGTCTTAGGCGGCTGCTCCTCATCCACTCGGCGACGGCCTTCATTCCCTCGTGGAGGATGGTTTTATCCCCGGCAGCAGCACTACCGTTCATACCAACAATGCAACTGCAGCATTTGAAGTCGTTAAAAATAATAATGCTCAGATTGGTCTGATAATGCTGGACACAGAGAAGGCCTTCGATGGGGTCACTTGGGAATCACTATGACTGACTATGGATGTATATTGGATAGAGGGCAGATTTATGGTATTCATGCAGGCACTATATAAAAACACCACGTGAAAGTTCTGACAGGGATAAGTCCTCCTCTCCACATTGAATTTATAGGGGCATGCATCAGGGGTGCTCGCACTCCTCACTGCTGTTTCCTCTTTATATAGAACCTTAATGAAGACATTTAACATTGAACAAATATATACAACCGGTAAGAATGAATGGAATTGAACTTAAAATAGCAGCTTACGCAGACAATATTGCAGTCTTCGTTTCTAACCCATGCAATTCTGTCATTTTCATATCTAAGGAGGCTGATCGATTTGGTGTATTCTCTGACTATGAACTGAAATTTTTGAAAACTCAGATAATCCTTAACTTTAAATCGCAGATAATAGGAGTTACTGACACAGCTACATACCTTGGCGTACGGTTGAGCAGTCATGTGGAAAAGATTATTATGCTCAAACTGCTGCAATGGCAGCGGCTCCCACAAAGTTGCTTGGGATGATGTAACATCATTGAAATTAACATATTACTGAAGTTTCTTTACTTATTATCGATCCATACCACTTCGAGTCCATGATTATTTTTTCAAACGGATTGAAGGGGCTATCAATAGTTTAATCTGGGGCTTTAGGAAGCCGTTTTGAGTAATTAGCCTTATAAAACTACCTTACATACAGGGAGGATTCAAGCTACCTGATTTTAACTTATACTTTTGGGCCTCGTACACTTGCCGGATTCAAAGCTTATTGATTAGGAATAAGCCCGGACTGATTGCATTTGGCTATAAACTCACACTCGGCCAGGATAATTGGTACTCTATACATAAACTATTGGATCCAAACTATTTCAAGAGGGTCAGACTTAAGGTATTCAGAGACCTGGTTTGGATATGGAGAGAAATATCTTACAAATATTCTTTACCACCAGGTCACTTTTATACTCCTCTATGGGACAATCCAGCACTCAGGACATGTTTCATGATAGTATAGGGAAGTCTTGAGGACAATTGGGCATAACTAATGTAGGGCAACTCTATGAGATACAAGGGGTTCAGACTTTTGCTTCTATTCAGGCAACATATGGGCTCCCGCAATGTTACTTTTTCAAGTACCTGCAGGTTAGGGATTATCTCTTACATAAATGCGAGTATAACAACAATCATGAAATACCTCAGATTCTTACATATTTGTATCAACCATCAAGAGAGGTAGGCTACACAAATTTAAGCACAATGTACCAGGGGCTTATGTCGTATGGCCCGGACGATAGTATGCAACTGGCATTAAAGTGGAGCCATCGGCTCGTGACTGCAGTCACGGTTACTGAAATACAGGACGCCCTCACAACACTAGACCAGTCATCAATTTCTGTCAACCTTAAGTTACAGCAGTTTAGGACAATCTGTATGCTCTATCATTCGCCTCAGCGCATCTCTAAATGGCCCTTGTCTGGATTCCCGGAGGTGTCATACTGCCCTAAGTGTCGCCTCTTGGCTGCCAATATAGTCCATATGTTCTTTGAGTGCCCCAGGCTCAAAGTAATCTGGGACAGCCTGTTTTGACTGGTATTGGTACAGCTAGGGTTCGAAATATGTTTGAATAGTAAAGAAATATTGTTTGGTCATAAGACAGGGTTGGACTACAGCCTCAGCCTTCTATTTTCAGTCATAATAGTTTGTGCATGTTTATGTATTGCCAGGGCATGGATTGACTCTGTACCACCTAGAATAATGGAATTTTAGGCCATGCTCCATCAAAGTTAAGAAGGTGAAATAGCAGTTGCTAAGGCCAGGAGACCCCTATCAGTCAAAAAGGTAGAAAGGATCTGCTGTCACATTGGTTTTAGATGAGTATGACGGCATGTCAATACTATAATCCGAAATGTACTGATTTAACCCAGTTCCCAAACAAACAGATGTTAATTTCCATAAGATGTTGTTTCCCCTCCCTTAACTTTGGTTTACCTTATGTATTGCTCCCTATATGGTGTAATTGTACAATGATTTTTCATAAATGTATGGCAA
The DNA here is from genome assembly GCF_964263255.1 of Lissotriton vulgaris. Lineage (NCBI taxonomy): Eukaryota > Metazoa > Chordata > Amphibia > Caudata > Salamandridae > Lissotriton > Lissotriton vulgaris. Next base: position 869,427,000 of record NC_141685.1, read on the forward strand.
CAATGAAGATTTAATGTAACACTTGCCTCATTTTCAATATGTTGCCCATCGCTCACCAAACATTGATGTCAATGTTGAGATGTGGGGGCCTAGTTCACAAAGGTAAACTTAGATGTTTGGTCTAAAGCTAGACCACATATCTACATTTACAACTTTTGGAATTCACAAAAGGCTTTAGGAACACTATCTTTATGTTCACATTCAGGCTGGATCTCCGCCCCTGGTGTAAATGCCCTTTGTGAATTCACTAAGTCATAAACTCCGACCTTTGGTCTAAGTTTAGACCAAACATCTAAGTTTACCTTTATGAATCAGGCCCTGGGTCTAGACAGACTGTTGATGACTCTGTGTCTGCTAATAATTCCATCTTACCTGTGTAGATCACTCACACTTCAACTGCCAGTTCCCGGTTTTCAGTGACCCGATCAGAATATGTGATTCAGGCACAATTAAAATTAATTGAAGAATTATATTTTGTTGAATATCTTAAATTAATCATATCATTATTTGTGTATTCAGTTCTCTATTTAGTTATTTATCTTTCATGAAAAGCTGTACCTTTCCATTTAGCAGAGTGGGAAATTCAGTGGCCTGTAAACAAAAGAACACTGGAACTCTTATGGTTCCCATTTTATGATGTAGGCCTGTGATGTAAGCATTAGGGAGGTGAGTTAAAAACAGGCTTGGAATGTTGAGTTCTGACTTACAAGCGGCATAATAAATACGGGTAAAATTACTCTCCGTGTGTGGCGATGTTATTGGTGAATATTGGGGCTGGGAGGGCACTACAGTGAGCATTAGCCTCCTTCTCGGGGGCGGCCCATCTACACAAGAAAAACACTAATACTTCCTGTGTCAAGACTAGTTTAGGAGGTCTAAATGGTAGTACTTCCTGTTTTTCTGAACTACAGTGTCCTGTTTGCACATAAGTGCTTCTTTCTTATCTTGTTAATATGTTTTAATATAGTTTGATGTCTTTGGCAGCTCAGCAGATAGTCCTGCACTAGTGGCCTTATTTGGCACCCGTTTGTATGTAATTTCACGTGCAATTGGTACATGTGAAACATAGTGCTTGGGGGAGTGCATGGCTCGTGTAAGATGAATCTGCTTATATTTTTCTTTTTTATGTTATTTGAACAGATTTCTGCTGTTTGTATGGTTAAAACATGTAAAATAACTGAATGATGAAACGCTGGCAGTTATATACTACTTCCTGTCTTTTGTGGTTGAGGGACAACCAAATATAACCAGGAAGCAATCCCTTTTGTTTGCTGTTTGTTTGGCAAGTGTGTTAAACATACAGGACAAAAAAGCTGGCATACTGACATTTCCTCTGGCATGGAATCTCCCCAACATGCTGTTGCAGCATCTGCTTATACTGAGGTGCATATATGCCAACCCTCTAGATTCAGGCAGGAGACTACCAATTTCAAGGTTAGTCTCTGGAGGAGGAGTTTAGAGCATATGACAGACCTAAACATTTGTTTGGGCAGTTTTAAATAGTGTGAACATAAAACTGAGTTTAGAACCCTGTTTTTGATTGCCAGAGTTTAGGATTCTATTTTTGCCTGCACTAGGTCATTAAACTGCCAAAAAAATGAATTGATGATTGTCTGTCACCACACATACCAATAGATCAATTCAGGCAGATTGACTCTGCTTCAATATAAGTCAGTGGAGAAATACATTCTCCCAACGATTTTTCAAAAAATCTACTACTTGCCTGCTCTAAAATTGTTGGCATGTATGTAGGTGCCTAATCCCCAGCAATTTGATATTCTACAGTAGATGATCAACAAGGCTCTGGGAGGGGCTTTTAGAGCCATGGAGGGTCCTTCTGCTCCTAAAAGAGAACCTTCTGCCCCTTAGGATCCTGACACTTATCTTTCTGAGGAGGAAGAAGTGGAGCCACAAGGGTGATATGTCAAGTGTTTCACTTCTTGGAGGGTACTGATCCTATCGGATCTACTTTATCCCATCCGGCTCAATTGTCGAGGAATGATTCTCTTTTTGACCACAAAGTAATAAGACATCTGCTTTCAAGATAAATGTAAGTTGTGGAGAAGTTCACATTTCCCTGGTTTTTGGTTAAGAGGTATATCCTGGATGGTTTTCAGGAGTTCCTGGCACAAGTTAAGGTCAACTCTCTGATTGCTGGCCTAACTTCTTGGAGTGCGATTGTCTAGGAAGATGCCTCCTCCTCATATGATTCAAATGAAAAAGTGTTTGGAGCAATGAGTGAGGCCTACACCGCTTTTAACTTTTCCATTACAACGCATGGCTGTGCCACATATGCAGCCCGATCCCTGCTGCTCAACTTTCACGCTGTAGCTGCAGCATTGTGGAGACGATATGTCAAGTCTACCCATAAAGGTACAAGAACTAATGTTCTTGTCAGAAATATCTTTTGGTGAATTGTGTACAGAAGCCTCTGCATTTGGAGCTTCAATTTCCACAAGATTATACTTTTGGCTCAGAAATTGGAAAGTAGACAACACTGCTAAACCTGCAACCAATACACAGAGTATATCTGCTCAGCTGAGGGGGATCTCCCATCTAATTTCAGATTTTTCTGGAAGGTGTGAGAAGAGCTTTCTGAGAAAGCATGACTGAACTTCTGAGGGGTCGATTCACAGAAGTACTCTGAGATAAAATCCTAAGCTATCTACTTTTGGTATTCACTGAAGGCATTTAGTAATAGTAAAGTTAGGATTCTTAACTTTACTAATACTAAACTGAGACAAAATCCTAACTTTCTGACTTTCGGTATTCACAAAAGGCATTTAGCAGTAGTAAAGTTAGGAGTCCTAACTTTACTGTTACTAAATGCCTTCTGTGAATACCAAAAGTAGAAAGTTTTGGATTTCTTCTCAGTTTAGTAGTAGTAAAGTTAGGAGTCATAGCTTTACTACTACTAAATGCCTTCTGTGAATACCAAAAGTAGTACGTTTAGTATTTCATCTCAGATTAGTTCTGTGAATCAGCCCCTCAGATTTCTGCTGTTAGTATAAGAACCAAACCAACGTTGGCGGCTCCTGCCATGTAGTTCCCCGGAGTCCCCCAGAATCTGTGCGTTTTGGATGACCTAAACTGAGGGCTTGGTGTCCCAACCATTTCCGGACAACCCTACAGGATCTGTCAGCCATTAGACCAGCTAACTCTATAGTGCACTACCACCCCTTGTATTCCATAATGGTGTAGGTAGACTCTGGCAACCATCAAACATGACTACTCTGATTCCTCAGGGTTCGTGGAAAACAGTACAGTATGTTTCGCTCAGACATTTGTGCTTGTTTACTCTCAGACAACAGACAGTATGGCGATTAGGACATTTCAATAAGAATTTATTGGTTCAGCGACAGCCTTGTGTAAAACATATGTGCTGTGACAGAAGCATACAAACGAGATTGCTCGTACCAATATAGTAAATAGTAGAAACATTTCTACCATAGTGCTGATAAGACAAACATAAGCAGTTCAGATAATAACAGTAGCACTTGCATATTCCTGAAATGCGCGCCCTTACTAATTTTCCAAAATGTACCGGGCCTAGGTATGTGGGTGTAGCATGTATATGCGTATGTGTATATGTGTGTAGCCAAGAAACCACTAGGGAAGAACCGTCCTCTTCACCTGATGGTTGGGAATGAAGGGTCCCGTCCCTGCATTGAGGATGACAACCCACAATGGAGGTCAGACTGCTGTGTTTGAGAGATTCGACATGCAGGACCCCCGTCTCAACTTGGAAGGATTTCACCTCTAATTTGTAGGTTGGAGTGAGGGTCTTTTTTACTAAAGTGGTCACTCCAGGTTTTTTCTAGAATCAATATGTTTTTAAAACAACTCTGGATGTTTTGAAAACAATTATAAATGTTTTGAAAACAATTACTGTTGCTTTTCTAAACAAGTGTGATCATGCACAGCTGGCTGTTGGCCAAGGATAAAAAAAATTGGTGACCCTTATACAGAATAAATCTGTCCAGCCTGGGGCACATTAGGTACAGGCTTTATGATAGAATACATAGAGCCTGAGGTTGAGAAGACAGAAACAAGCTACCAGGTCAAATGTCACATGTTTAAAACCGTTATTGGTGTGTGGATGAGACAATGTATGTAAAAATGGGGTATACATCTGATGGAGCAAGGGCTTGTAGAAAAGAGACTTGCTCAGAAGCAATCCTCTCATTTAACTTCCTAACTTGTTTTAATTACGTATTTTGTGAAACTAATATGCACCACATCAAAATAAGGGTCAGAGAAGCTTGTCGATGTGTTTGCTAAAGTAAGTAACTCAAGTGACGTTCTAAAATGGTTGCTAATGGGAAATCTTTATTGTGCATGTATCAAGTGCATCTACTCAATATGCCGAGCTGTCGCTTGGAGGGAAATTCTTGCTTATGAGCAAATGGTACTAAAATGGCTTCTTCAAGACTCACATGCTTTGCATCTACTTGTTTGAAACTAAATGGAGCTATTTTACTAATGCTAATGAGGGGAAAGAATTAATAAATAAAGGGAAATATAGTAGAGATGAGTGGTAAACTGCAAATTCATTTATTTTTTAAAGTAACGTTTGTTTTTCTGACTTTATTACTAGTGCTCATTTGGGCCTCTTCGGTATGTCTGAAGTGAGCCATTGTCACATGGGTTTTTACGCATGACAGGTGGAGGCTAGCCCGGAAGGATGACATTCAGGTCAAGAAGAGTGCAAGGCCAATCCAGCCTGAAGACTGAGAAACCAGCAGTACATGGTCTGAATGAATGAAAAACACATAATAATGTTAACAATTGTATCGAATTTAATGTGGATGCGGGTGGGAAAATAAAGTTTGAATGAAAATTAAGGGGATGGGTTTAGTAACAAAGGGCTAACTGAAAAGAGTGATATGTAAGCATGGTGTGATGATCTTTCCCCCCCCGTGCCTGACCAATCAAAGTTAGTATTTTACGATATTGAAACATTAATGAGTGGTACATGAGAAGAGAAAAGGTATAATTGAAGATGTTTTAGCTAGTTAATTGGCAAAGACTGGGATGCTGTCTGAAAGAACCAGAGACATTAATGCTGAGATGCTGTGAGCCGTGGGTGCTGTCTTAGAGATGCTGTGAGATGCTGATAAAGAACTGAATGCAGTGCCTACTATCCTAAATATTAGGCTTAGAAAGAAGATCGCAGAAGAATCTCGAGGAGGAAGAGAATGTCAGAGAGGGGTGCGACATGATCATCGGTGTTAGAGAGGTCCTCTATCCTGTCCTGAAGTCTTTGTTTTCTGACCTATCCCAGGGCGCCCCTACCAGCCATTTGGCCAGGGGGTTGGTCTTTACACCATCCTAGGTAATTATCATTTTCGCAAGGTTGCAGTTGTTGTTTTCTCCTTTCTGAGCCTAAGTCATTGCAAGTTTGAAGTAAGTGTTAATGATTTGATTAATTGAACTTTCTCTCCTATGAGTGATGGTGAATGTACTGTACTTTGAAGTAGTTCTAACGCAAAGAATTTAGATAAGGATTTAAAACTTTCCTGAGTCTGTGGTTATTTTGCCTAAAGTATAAAGGTTAGAATTAAGTTAGAATTTTCACCATCAACTAGTTCAACTAAGGGTCCATCGACCAGAGGAAATAACTTTTTGATCAGTAAAAGGTTGGTTAGGAATAAGGAATAATCAATCTTGAGTTATGAAAAATATAACTTTGACTCCAGCGGTTTACACAAAAGATTGAGTTTTTATGGGCCCAGGTGAGTATATGGGATTGGAGTATCTGTTGCTGTACACTGCTGGATCACATTGATGAGACTATCCTAAAAGACATGACATATGGTATGGATCATCATGAAATTATAAGTCAGTTTCAAAATGCTTTATTCGGTTTGTACAGGTACAACCATATAGCAACATTCATAGATACAATTGAAGTCACTTTTGGAAGGTATTAAAGAATAATGAAACATGCTAAAAACAGAATACATTAATACTTTAGTACAGCCAATCAGATAAAACCTAAAGAAGAAAGTAATCACTAGATATAGCGCTAATATAAACATTTGGTGCGGGACATGCCAGGTGGGGTAATACTAGACAAAGGCCTATGCAAGACATAAAGTGCGGTAATGTGTGCAAAAATAAGCAAAAGGTTGAACATAGTATTTTAGCAGCAATTTTAACAATTAATGGAAAAACATATCATATTAAAAATAGTCATATTAAAAATAATCACTTATATATAGCAGTCGTTTTAGCATTTGATACAACTTACAAATAGATGGTACAAAATATGAGACCTATGCTAGGCCTAAAGTGACATAGTATGTGCAAAGTACAAAACGTTATATTAGCAGCAATTTTTAAAACTAGTGCAAAATGCAAAATGAGGTAATATCAGTCAGGAAGAGGCCTAAACTGGATATAAAGTGCAATAGTGTGTGCAAAATATGCAAGGGTAACTAAAGTGCAATGTCTACGACGTCACTTACATATTTTAGCAGCAACAAAGAAAAGGCCTAAACTAGGTATAAAGTGCAATAGTATGTGCAAAAATGCACAAGAGAAACTAAAGTGCACTGTCTATAAATTCTCTTACGTATTTGGCAGCAATTATATACAGAAAAGTTTTTAAAAGGTAGGTCCAGAGGGATACATGGCCAGGGGAACAATCAATATGGGATCAAAGAACATAATAATACCAAAAGATCATGTATAAGAGAAATGCAAAGTTTTAGCGATAGCTCACAGTTGGTCAATGGATATTTTTACCAACGGCAGTCATATAATAATTGATTTCCTGTGCCCGATGCATTTAAGGACATAAGTCAAATTATAAGTCAATTTCCTTTATTATTTCAAGGGTTAGGTAAACTCAAAATGGTGAAAGAGAAGTTACATATAAATGAGGATGTATGTTCAATGGTAAAGAAACAAAGACAAACTGCTTTTCACTTGCAAGAGGCTGTTGAAAAAGATCTTAATTAATTGATTAAACATGACATCATTGAACACTCCACTTGTCCAAAGCAATGGGTTTCTCCCATTGTAGTAATGCCTAAAGGAGACAATGAAGGAACTGTGAGCATACACTTTGACATGCGTCAAGCTAACAAGGTGATTGAGGGGGTGCGCAGTCAAAATATCGAATTTTCAATATCGACCTACACTAATATCAAGTTTTTAAAGTCGTAGGGACAGAATATCAAAGTCAAGAATATGGTTGACCAGAATATCGACTTTAAGGTAAGTAATATCGATTTTTTTAACATCGAAGTAAGTAATATCAAAGAAAATAATATTGTTAGAAAAATATAGATGTAAATAATATCGATTATATTTTTTTTGTATCCTCATATTGCGGTTTATGCAGAAAGAAAGGTGTTTGGGAGTCCGACAGTATCTGAGCGGTTGTACCTCCAAACTGCCCCAAATCGTCTATCGGTGAGTACAAGGGGCGTATCTCATTCTCTTTGTTCTTACCAATCAATTTCCTTCCATACACCTTTATCTTGCTCAATAATTCCTTTGTTTCTGGAGATATCTGACCCTTGGGGTGTTTGACAGACTTCAAGTCATGCCAGGAATTATTGTTCCGCTTAATCATTGGAATCAAAAGAAAAAGAAAAAAAGAAAAGAAAAAGAAAAAGAAGCCAAAGAAACCTCAAACAAGGAGAGGTTCTAGTTTGTCATCTGGAGGTGATATAATTTTCCAAGATCTCCCAATATTTCATTCTTTTGAGTTGTTTCCCTTTTCTATCCAAACTGCTAGTTCTTATTACAGCATTTAGCCAATTCTCATGAGTCGGTGGTGCTGGTTTTATCCAGTTAATACAAATCTCTCTACGTGCTAATAGGATCATAACAAACAATAGATTTTCTTGATGTTTATTTAGCTTAATCTGATTTGGTTGAGTAGTATAATGTATCCCAAAAATAATTAAAAGAATACTCACAGTTATCGGTGTTGCCAGTATTGCAGTTAGTGTCTTACCAATCTCTTGCCAATATTGCGTAAGTTCTGAGCAGCCGCCAAACTTGTGAATATCATCCACTTTTTCTTCGCCACATTTACTGCACGATTTTACTGCTGAGCCTTTAAATTTTGATAATTTTTTGGGTGTCCAATACGCTCTATGTATGGAGAAGAGATGGTTCCTTTTTAAGGCTGCGGGCTTTACACACAGCCAGCATTTCTCTACTGATTTTTTCCAGATTTGACTTAGATCCAGAGCTTCGTTTAGTAGGTCTTTCCTCCATAATTTTTCAAAGATAGTAAGATCTTCTTCGCCGGATTCAATTAGAGTCCAATACCATTTTGAGACTTCTTTTTTTAATACCGTTTCATTCGTCATTTCTAATTCTAAGTTTTTCGGATCTGTTGCTCCTTTCGGAATGGTATTTGCCCAGCTGCTCAATTGATAATATTTGAACTTTGAGATTTTTTGATCTGTTATTACTTGCAAATGTTCCCATGATATTAAAGCGTTTTCAACCAGGAGTTGTCCCCATTTTTCAATTCCAGATTGTCTGAGTGGGCTTGATAGTGAGTCCTTTAAACATTCTGGGGTGCCTGGTGAGTCCCATATTGGAGCCATACTACTGTAATATGGAATCTTTGTGGCAATTCTTATCTGATTCCAGATCTTAACGGCGTTATTCAGAACCTTCAGTTTTACTTTTTTGAAAAATTTTGGGTGACCAAATTTGAAGAGGAAATGATCATCACCATTTGTTAAATGTTGTAAGTAAGTTGGATAGGCTTGATGAACCTTTAACAGGGCTCTGAAATTTTTAAATTGGAAGGATCTATAGTATTCATATATGTCAGGGCTTGCTATTCCTCCTTGTTCCTTCTTTCTCCTGAGTTTGTTCCATGAGATTCTTGTACTCTTTGCTGACCAAATAAAGCTAGATATTTCTCCTTGTATTTTTTTTAGGGCTTCCTTTTTGAATTCTAACGGAATGTTATTAAAGAGATAAGTGAATTTGGGAATGATTGACATTTTTATTATATTAGATTTGCCTAAGAAACTTAGCGGCAGGCCTGACCAGATTTTAAGGAGTCTTTTCATTTCTTTCACCACTATGTTTAAGTTTGTTTCCAATAATTTTCCAAGATCTTGTGTTATAGTGATGCCTAAGTATGTCATTTTATCTTTTAAAAGAGATGAATTTAAGTTAGTGTTCCAGCTCATTACCTCTGTTTTATCAACATTTATCAAATAACCTGAAACTTTACCAAATTTATTCATTACATCCTCAATCGCTACTTTAGAGGAGTCATAGTTATCAGTAAACACCATTAGATCATCCGCGTAGAGCGCAACTTTCTTTGTCCAATTTTGAAATCTAAAAGGTGTTATGATTGGTTGATTTCTAATAGAGCAGGCCAAGGGTTCGATATATCGAATTTTCAATATCGACCTACACTAATATCGAGTTTTTAAAGTCGTAGGGACAAAATATCAAAGTCAAGAATATGGTTGACCAGAATATCGACTTTAAGGTAAGTAATATCGATTTTTTTAATATCGAAGTAAGTAATATCAAAGAACATAATATTGTTAGAAAAATATAGTTGTAAATAATATCGATTTGTTTGTTATGTATTTTACTATGTGATTATATGTATGTTTAACATGTTTTTAAATGTTTTTTCATTATTTTTAAATATAAGTATTACATGTTTAGAAAATAGTAGTTTTTTTAAGAAATACAGTTTGAGTTATAGTATCAGAGTGGGTTTATAGGGGAAAAGGGTGGGAAGTATTTTAATTATAATTAATAAATGATATGTTGTTATCTATTGTTATTGATTGTTAATGTATTGTTAATTAATTATTGTTAATACATTTTTATGAGTTGGTTAATTTATAATTATATCATTTATAATTATTTTTATTTATTGTTATTGTTAATTAATTCATTGTAAATTAATTATCAATTGGACATTAATGTTTATTAATTGATAATTAAATGAGTTATGTTATTTTTAATGTGTGGCGGGTTATGGGTTTATAGGGGAATAGGGTGGGAAGCAATTTAAAAATAATTAATTAGTTAATATGTTTTTTTTTATTGTTATTGATTATTAATGTATTGTTAATTAATTATTAAGTGGTAATACAGGCTTATTAATTGATTCATTAAAACTATATATTGATTATAATTAGTGTATTATTAATTAGCATTTATTGTTATTGTTAAATAATTAATTGTTAATTATTAATTGGTCATTCATTTTTATTAATTGATTAATTGATAATTCAATTAATTGCATTATTTTTTATATGTAGCTCGTTGTGTGTTTATAGGGAAATAGAATGGGAAGAAATGTTATGTTATTTAAGTAAAAATTAATTTGATTTAATAGCTATTTATTACTAATGTTTTTGTTAAATAATTATTAATATGTTATTTATTTTACAAACAATATTTAATTGATAAGTATGTTAATGTAACCCATACTCTATCCAATAATTCCCTACTGTTGCACTCACTGGATTGGGAATAGTAATTTAAACCCCTATGCCATACAATACTTTCCCTACTGTTGCACTCACTGGAGTGGGAATAGTATGGTTTACCCCTCTGCTATCCAACACTTTTCCTACTGTTTCAATCACTGGAGTGGGAATAATAATTTTTACCCCTCCGCTGTCCAACACTTTCCCTACTGTTGCACTCACTGAAGTGGGAATAGTAATTTTTTGCCCTACCCTATTTAACACTCTCCCTACTGTTGCACTCACTGGAGTGAGGATAGTAATTTTAACCCCTCCGCTATCCAACACTTACCCTACTGTTGCAGTCATTGGAGTTGGAATAGTAATTTTATTTCCTCCACTATCTAATATCTGTTGTATTATTTTAGATAATGTACTGTATAGTTAATTCTGGAAATATTAAAAATAATTTTAATTTTCTCAATTTGTTACATATATTTATTTAATGTGTATTTATATTATTGTTTTATGTGTATAGATGTATTTATAATTTATAATTGTTTAAAAACTATTTATAAATTATTAAAATAAATATTAAAACATATTAATAAGTAAGTATATATATCTTATATATTATATGTATATGTTTCATTTCTTTTCAAATTATATATTACTTATAATTATTAAGCATTTTAAAATATTTTTAACTATGTTTATTTTCATTATATGTATTATTTACTTTATTTTACATGTTTTTAACCTAAATAAAAAACAATATTTTTAACAACAATATTTTTTACATCAATATTTTTTTCCAATATTTTTGTACTTACCATAACGTAGATACGATTTCGATATTTTTGACTTTGATTTTATTGCTGCAATATTTTTGTAGGTCGATATTTTGTCAGTGATTCGATTGAGGGAGAGAGACATCCAGATTCACACATTGATGATATGGTAGCTTAACTCACTGGTTCCCAAAGTGTTTGCCACGGCACCCCGTGCGTCGTGATGAGAAGCCAGGGGCGCTGTGGCGTTGCACAGGATGTGGAGTGGTTTGAAAGAAATGCCACCTTCAACACACATCGTACGTGCTTTAGGACATTGGCTCAGAGTGTTTTATCTCCACTTCCTGCTTTCATTCTTGTAATCACAGGCTGCGATAAACTCAACCTCATTACACATACTCTTCAAGAGCGCCCCACCAGACTGGGTAGCTGTACCCCCTTTTCTAGTTTTAAACATATCCTTTCCGTCACCGGCTGAAGTCCCAGCAAATCCCAGCCTATGTAACATGTCCTGCTTTCCCATGTTATATAATAGACTCTTCTTTTGAACCAAATGAACCCCTTCGCCACAATCGGGTCCTCCATGGTGCCTGTAGATCAATCACCGCAGGCTATAGCTAGCCACTCCCGGGCACTTGAATTCGAGAACACGCACTCCTGCATTAGACCCATGCCTGCTAAAAACATCTAGTTGACAGAACCTTCACAACCTCTGTAGGCACACGAACCCGGGTTCAAGTAGGTTTAAAAAGGATGGGGGTGTAATCTCTAGAAGGGGCGTTGCCAAATAAGTGTAACTGGGAATCATTTTTGAAAGGCGTTGCCTCACTATGCAATTAGAATTACTTTAAAAAAATTGATAGCATACTTCATTAATTTGTCATTTTTACACATACTAATTCTGTCTGGTCAAACATTCAACCTCATTACTACCAGTTAAACATCCAAATACATAAATAAGCCATTGAAAAACCTTTGCCAAGTGTCTTTCCACACGTGGGAATACATATCGCCACATTTTTAGTACCTTTTGATCGGTTGGAGCTAGAAACAATTTTTTTGTTAACATCTGCAGACTATGCAGCAGATGGTGAATTATGCAGCTCATCCTTAATTTTGCAAAAAAAAGCAGCTTCAGCATAATCACATTATTCCAGCGGCGCTTTTTAAAACACATAGTCATGCAGCTTGTAGTATGACGGGTGAAGTACTCCTACATATATGTAAATGCAGGGCTTTAAGTGGGATAAAAAATACTGGGGGTGGTCTCAAAGGGGCATGGCCGATGTAATAAAGGGCGTGACTTAAAACACTTAAGCTAAAAATCTCTGTTTAGCATAGTGTGCTGCCTGACCCACCGGTAAAAAAATGTTGGGGAGCCACGGCCAACTGCCAATTTGGTCAAGGGAACCACGGGTCAAAAAAGTTTGGGAACCACTGGCCTAACTGAATGCAGGGAAGTTTTTCTCTTGACTGCACTTAAATTAAGGACATCACCAATTGGAGCTTGAAAAAAAATCTTGGCACATTTCAACCTTTTTAATGCATATTGGTCTGTTTCACTGTAAGTGATTGAGTTTTTGTACATCCTCTGCTGTAGAAATTTTGCAAGGTGCCATTAGACGTATCATACAGCCTGTAGTAAATGCATTTAACTATATCTTTGACATATTACTTTCTGGAGCCACTCAGAAAGAACATGACAGAGATCTCATCCAATTATGTCGCTTGCTGAATAATGCAGGTTTAACTCTAAAAGTTGACGTGTAAATTTCCCAAGAAAATCTTTACATTCTTTGGCCATGTATTTTCAGATGGGCGTATGAAACCTGATCCAGCCAAGGTGCAAGCGTTGCCTACTGCTGGGGATCGAACCGTGAACCCCGTGGTCCGGAGTCAGGCACCCCGGCGGCTGCACGACACCTCTTCCACCAACTGCGGCACACCTCTTCCATCAGCTTTGCCACACCTCTTTCGTGTAACACTTTGTTATGATCAGTGTACCTTTATGAGAACTGATGAGAAAGAATGTATCTTTTCATTGGTCACATTGATGTGAGAAGAGCTTTAAATAAAATCAAACACGCTATTGAGAATGCCTCTAAAATCGCTTACAATTTTCCCAAACTGCATACAGAGGTTGTTGTTGACACCGGCCCTGCTGGGTTAGGTGCAATCCTGGCACAGCATAACGAACAGCCAAATGGCTAGTAGCATATCATGGAATATGCCAGAAACAAAACCTGTCACAAATAGAACATGCTTACTTGCAACATGAGAAAGAAAGTTTGGCAGTTGCCTGGGCATGTGAACATTTCCATGTGTTCTTATACGGAAATCCATTCACAGTAGTGACTGATCATCAAGCACTGTTTACAATACTTGGCAATCCCAAAGGCAAAATGCCTGCTCTAAATGAAAGTTGGGGTTTGAGGTTACAATAATAGCACAATTCTTCATCTTCCAGAGAACGATCAGAATCCTGCTTGTTATTTTTCATGAGTACTATTGCAGTGTCCTGGTTGCCCATCCAAGACAACGGAGGCCTACATAAACTTTATGAAACAAGCATACCTGATGCTATGTCTTTAGAACAAATTGTCACTGCCATGAGCAAAGATAGTGTCATGTTAAAGTTAAAAGACATTATTGTTAATTTTTTGCGGAACCAGCACTTTAGTACTCTCACTATTGACAGTGAGTACGTGAAATTTAGAAATGTCTGAGGCAGATTTTCATGCATGGTACAGAAATAGTTTTTCTAGTGAGCCTACGATAACAAGTGACTGACTGCGCCAATGAGGGACATCGAGGAATAGTTGCCACTAGGAGAGCTCTCCTTGACCGAGTCTGGTTTCCCTACCTCGACAAAAGGGTCAAAGAAGAATTAAAGACTTGTCATATATGCAACTGTTTTGAATATGTCAGACTTCTCAAATTATGCTTGGGAGAGAATTACTTTTGACTTCTTTGGTGCACATGAGAAAGGACATCATTTTTTTGTCATTGTTGATGAATACTCCTGCTTTCCGTTAATAGAAGATCTTTTATACAATACACATAAAAAAGTTATTCAAAAAATAGATTGAATCCTTGCAACATGGGTTGTACCTATGATCTTGAAATCTGACAATGGCCCACCTATTGATGGTCGAGAATTCAAAGACTTTCTAAATCCCCTTAATATAAAGCATCACAAAAACACAAATTTTTGGCCCTAAGTGAAGGGTCTGGTGGAATTGTTTCTGAGTACCATAAACAAGCTATTGAGCTTGCTGTACAGGAGAAGATCGACCTCAAAGCTGTTTTGAACAGTAATCTTTGAGCTTACTATTTGACCCCTCACTCAACGACAAGGGAACGCCATGCAAACTCTCATATTCTAAATAGCTATGATGACCAAGCTGCCTCCATGGGCCCACCTGAGATCCAAGAATGAGGAAAACATTCATACTATGAACTATGGTCACAAAAAAAGAAGATAAAGTACATGCTGACACGGCGGAAAAGGAGGGTGGCTTGTTGATCCAGACGCAGTGAGCACAAACTCACAAACGCTCCTGCTCCTGCCTCAGCGGTTCACTCACCATTCAAGAGAAGCAAAGCCGGCAGAACCCAGCTTGCATCGCTGTTGGAGATGTGTTATGTAGATGACCGAGCCTCCTGGAATTCAGGATTTCTGCTTTTTATTTCCCCAATGCAGCAGCTGCTCTGCGGGTCTCTACATGGCTGTGTGCTGCTAGCACGAACGGTTCAGTGGCAGAGTCATTTGCTCTCTAGCTGGCAACATCGAAAGTCAGGAATGGCACTGCCACAAGTGAATGAGCAGAAAGAAAGGTGGGGAGGGTAGCGCTGCAGCAGCTGCTATGTCAATCTGTAAACCAGCTACCGCAACACTGACAGCCGGAGGAGCTGATGGCTACCTGCCCATCAAAGAGAAAACAACAAATTCTCGGGTCAGACAATCCACACTTAAGTTTCTCCAGTTTGGTAATGCAACTGAGCAAATACACACCTGTAGTTGGACAGAGCTGATTCAACATGCTGAGAACGGGGCAAAGCTCTACAGGAACACGAGGTGCAAAGTCTACTATTGCATTGTTCACCAGAGAGAGTCTGGACCAAGCACAAGGTAATCATCATAACCAGATTGACTTTGATAAATAACAACTAACACAGGGTCTCATGGTAATGTCCCTTCATTTTCCCTGGGGAAGTCACCTCTCCCGGCAATGCCCTGTATCACTTCCAATTGTGGGGCTGCAGATCACAGTACAGGATCTGGCCCTGTGGAGAAAGGCAAAAACTCTGAACAGAAGGCCCCAAGTACGAGAGAATTATTTGAGCAGGCGAAAGGAAGCACAGAAAAGCCAGGGAATACTGTTTATGTACCTCCCCACATATGGGCAGTCTGGATGAAGGAGAAGATCCACTCTGGTGGTATAGAGGTTGCACCCGGCCGCACATTGGCAACAGATAAGTATATGTTAGCTCTTATAAGATAAGAACAATGGCTAATCAATAGGATACTTCTGGATATTCAGTGTCTTGGGCATAGTGTTACCAGGACAGGGGAAGCTCTGTGGAAAAAGCAAGCTGAAACTACTAAGGAGGAGCTATTAAAGCTCGCAGTTGCTATCTCAGTGACCATTTGAACATCACAGCTCCAATATGCCCCAAGGGAGGACCTGAGGACAGCCCTCTACATAAGTTAGTCACTTCCAGGGTAGAGGTCAATGCTCTGATCTCACGGCTATCAAATAGAGGCCCTGCCCTACAATCCTGCTTATCAGCTCCAAAAAAGGATACTCAGATGTCAAATGATGGCAGCCCTATTGAGGATGCTTTCTTGAGCCAGGAGCTAGATAATGGCTCAGGCAGAGACATGGACTCGCCCAGCAATTCATCTTCCTGGGTGACCCAAGATGCTACAGTTGATACTAATGCGCCGGACCAGACTCATCATACCGATGTATCAAGTGCAAAAGATCCTTCACTTTCTTCAATCATTCAGTTCCTTCTGTTCCAACGGACAGAGGCACTGGATCATTATGCACATGTCAAGACAGACAATCAAGCTATGCATCAAGCTGTAATGGAAGTTACTAGCAGGGTTACCTCACTGTCATTCCTGGTCGTTAACCACCAGCAACACGTGACGAAGACAAATCATTTATCAGATCAGCAATGATTAAAACAATCAAGGAGCAGGAGAGCTGTCTGGTCTCTGTCCAGAGAAAAATCAAAAACTTGGAGAATAGAAAATATTGAAACAACTTAAGGCTCTTTGACATATTTAAGGAGAAAGTAGGGAGTGGCCCTAGGAGTTTTTGTGGTTAACCTGCTTCAGAAATTATTTACAGAGCTATCAGACTGGGACATGGACTCTCAGATTCAGCAGGCCCATAGAATACCTATACATACAAAGCAAGCAGCCCAGGAAAAATACCAGCATCCTTGTCCTATCCTTATTTCGTCTGTCATTTTTGCTGAGGCAAGCCGTTTATCTTAAAACCTGTCCTCCAGCACCCTTAAAATCTTATTATTTGTCCATTTTTGTGCAATCAGACCTATGCATGGCTACAATGGACAGACGCTGGAAGATGCATCAGCTAATAGACCCACTGAAGAAAATCAGGTCCAAGTGTTTCTTCAAGAACCAGCACGACTCAAGATCATCAAGGATGGATGGCCACAAGTATTTCACTCTGAGATGGAGGCTTCCCAAGCCCTGAGTTAGTAGCAACAGTGACTTTGCCCTATTTGCCTGCCAGGTATGTTTTCAGATAATGATCCTTGTCATTTAGCTTCTGCTGATGATGGACACTGGGTGGGAAATTATTTTGGACATTAATCTCTGAGGCTCCTATATGGCAGAATGTATAATAATTTGCACTGAGGTGGGAACTGGGGTGAGAGTGTCATAGAGTGTGCTGCTATGGAGCTGTAAATGCAGCTGATAGCAAAGGGGGTGGATGATTCCTTTTCTAGGCACAGGGAGGTGGGAAGAGTTTGAACTCCCAGCAGGTAGCACCACCACATCTCATGCAGGGTTGGGTTTGGGGTATCTTAAGAGTCAGAACAGGTGGAAACAGCATGTAGATTATAGCATAACCTTAGAGCAAGGAAAGCAAGGAAAGCATCTTAATACTGATGATAGGGAAAGAACTGTTCGGTTGAATAACACAATGGTTAGCTGGAAATATATGTGCTGTAATGTTACTGGGTTAAACAAAGTTACGAAGCGGCGTCTACTAAGGGAGGAGCTTATTGTCTATAAACCACACATATTGGCAATAACTGAAACCCATCTAGCATAAAAGGCTATTCAAGTCTTAAAACAAATAGAGTATGACTTCATTACTTGCTCATCACAAAAAATCTGCATACGGGGGTGGATATAATCAAGTCAGAAACTTGGTAGTTAAAATCGTTGGGAACATTGAAGACAGCAGGGGAAGGTGGGCTATAGCCCATATAGTAATCAACAATCAGAAATATACTATCTGTGTGGTCCACGGCCCTAATCTCGATGTCCCGGTGGTCATTGATTACTTAAGTATGTAACTACTGGATTGGCCCGGAAACTTGGTTGTCATGGGGATTTTAACTGTGTGACAGAGTACAATATTGACTCTACTGATTGCCAAGCAACTACTCAGATGACTAGAACCCAAGCTTCAAATATGAAACTAATGAGGCTGCATGGGTTAGTGGATGCATGGAGAATACTATTCCCTGTTACACCAGAACAAATATTATTCCTTTCCCCATGTGTAGTATTCGCAATTTGATATGATACTTCTGAAAAAGCAGATACTAGAGGGGGCTAAAAATGAGATATGTCCTAAGGTCACCTCTGACCATTAAGCTATCATACTGACAATGCATATGCTGCAAGAAGGGGAGAATGGTGGCACTGGTTTACACTTTCTTGCCACCATCTCAAGGATCTGGAATACCAGGGCATTTAAAAAGTTTATTGATAGAATTCACACAAATTAATAAAGGCGCCTCTACTGCTGCCATTGACTGTGACTGCATGATGGCATACATTAGGGGGTGACACTTCAGTTTATCCTTAAACAAAGCAAACATAGGCAACTCAAATTGGTTCAATATAGGCAGGACGGTATGACTTTAGAAGTGCAGCTTGCGCA
The DNA here is from genome assembly GCF_964263255.1 of Lissotriton vulgaris. Taxonomy (NCBI): domain Eukaryota; kingdom Metazoa; phylum Chordata; class Amphibia; order Caudata; family Salamandridae; genus Lissotriton; species Lissotriton vulgaris. Next base: position 869,445,378 of record NC_141685.1, read on the forward strand.
GGCAATTCTCTCCAGAGATGTTCAGGAACAGTCCATACACCTAAAGGTAAATGGTAGGTGGCAAATGCTCAATCGGGGGGTAACTGAGAAGGTAGCTGCCAGCTACCAGAAACACAAAGCATTTCAGTATGAGTCCAGCGAGAGAGTTGGCCACCTCCTTGCACACCAGATATCTGATAAAAGGGCCAGTTGTGCTTTTAAGTGCATTTTGGCTGATGATAGGGGTGTATACGATCGCCCACAGAAGATAGTTGAGCAATTTGCCTATTTTTATCAAAGGGTATGTAACAAGCCACATAGCATTGATCGACAGTTGTTTGCTCTTTTTTTTCGAGATAGTGGGATGTCTCAACTGGACCTCCCACAGGATCTTGGCCTGCAAGGGAATATGGGTTGGGAGAGGTCAAAGAAGCCATTATTGCTTTACCATCTGGGAAAGCTGCCTTGGAGGACACAATCCCCTTGGAATTTTAAAAAGTGTTTATGGGAACCTTAGTGGCAGAAATCAAAGCCTTGATAACATATATTAGTAATGGAGGAGACTCCCCATCTTCCTGGGGGTCACCAATATAGTGGTCTTTCTTAAAATGGATTAGCCACTAGTGGAAAGGGGCGCTTTCTAACCTATCTCCCTGATAAATGCAGACGCTAAGGTCTTCTCCAAAATACTAGCCTCACTGCTACTGCTCCAAGAGCTAGGTCTTGAGGAGCCTTCTGAAGGTGAGCAGGTCTTGGGTCTGCCGTAGCTGGGTGGGGAGGGTGTTCCAGGTTTTGGAGGCGAGGAAGGAGAAGGATCTGCCGCCGGAGGTCGTTCGTTGGATGCACGAGATGGCAGCAAGGGCAAGGCTGGCGGAGCAGAGCTGGCGGGCGGGGGTGTAGACGTTGAGTCTGTCGTTAAGGTAGGCTGGTCGGGTGTTGTGGAGTGCTTGTGTGTGTGGGTGAGGAGTTTGAAGGTGCTCCTCTTGTTGACTGGGAGCCAGAGCAGGTCTCTTAGGTGGGGGGTGATGTGGCTGCGGCGGGGGACGTTGATGATCAGTTGGGCTGAGGCATTTTGGATGCGTTGTAGTCATCGCAGGTGTTTAGCTGGGATTCCTGCATAAAGTGCGTTGCTGTAGTCCAGCCTGCTGCTAACGACGGCTTGGGTCACTGTTCTTCTTGTTTCAGTCGGGATCCACTTGTAGATCCTGCGAAGCATGTGGAGGGTGTTTTAGCAGGAGGAGGAGATGGCGTTGACCTGCTTCGACATGGAGAGGGAGGAGTTGAAGATGAATCCTAGGTTGTGTGCATGGTCCGTGGGTGTTGGGGCTGCTCCCAGTGTGGTCAGCCACCAGGAGTCGTCCCATGCAGAGGGGGTGGGGCCTAGGATGAGGACCTCCGTCTTGTCCGAGTTCAGTCTTAGGCGGCTGCTCCTCATCCACTCGGCGACGGCCTTCATTCCCTCATGGAGGATGGTTTTATCCCCGGCAGCAGCACTACCGTTCATACCAACAATGCAACTGCAGCATTTGAAGTCGTTAAAAATACTAATGCTCAGATTGGTCTGATAATGCTGGACACAGAGAAGGCCTTCGATGGGGTCACTTGGGAATCACTATGACTGACTATGGATGTATATTGGATAGAGGGCAGATTTATGGTATTCATGCAGGCACTATATAAAAACACCACGTGAAAGTTCTGACAGGGATAAGTCCTCCTCTCCACATTGAATTTATAGGGGCATGCATCAGGGGTGCTCGCACTCCTCACTGCTGTTTCCTCTTTATATAGAACCTTAATGAAGACATTTAACATTGAACAAATATATACAACCGGTAAGAATGAATGGAATTGAACTTAAAATAGCAGCTTACGCAGACAATATTGCAGACTTCGTTTCTAACCCATGCAATTCTGTCATTTTCATATCTAAGGAGGCTGATCGATTTGGTGTATTCTCTGACTATGAACTGAAATTTTTGAAAACTCAGATAATCCTTAACTTTAAATCGCAGATAATAGGAGTTACTGACACAGCTACATACCTTGGCGTACGGTTGAGCAGTCATGTGGAAAAGATTATTATGCTCAAACTGCTGCAATGGCAGCGGCTCCCACAAAGTTGCTTGGGATGATGTAACATCATTGAAATTAACATATTACTGAAGTTTCTTTACTTATTATCGATCCATACCACTTCGAGTCCATGATTATTTTTTCAAACGGATTGAAGGGGCTATCAATAGTTTAATCTGGGGCTTTAGGAAGCCGTTTTGAGTAATTAGCCTTATAAAACTACCGTACATACAGGGAGGATTCAAGCTACCTGATTTTAACTTATACTTTTGGGCCTCGTACACTTGCCGGATTCAAAGCTTATTGATTAGGAATAAGCCCGGACTGATTGCATTTGGCTATAAACTCACACTCGGCCAGGATAATTGGTACTCTATACATAAACTATTGGATCCTAACTATTTCAAGAGGGTCAGATTTAAGGTATTCAGAGACCTGGTTTGGATATGGAGAGAAATATCTTACAAATATTCTTTACCACCAGGTCACTTTTATACTCCTCTATGGGACAATCCAGCACTCAGGGACATGTTTCATGATAGTATAGGGAAGTCTTGAGGACAATTGGGCATAACTAATGTAGGGCAACTCTATGAGATAAAAGGGGTTCAGACTTTTGCTTCTATTCAGGCAACATATGGGCTCCCGCAATGTTACTTTTTCAAGTACCTGCAGGTTAGGGATTATCTCTTACATAAATGCGAGTATAACAACAATCATGAAATACCTCAGATTCTTACATATTTGTATCAACCATCAAGAGAGGTAGGCTACACAAATTTAAGCACAATGTACCAGGGGCTTATGTCGTATGGCCCGGACGATAGTATGCAACTGGCATTAAAGTGGAGCCAGCGGCTCGTGACTGCAGTCACGGTTACTGAAATACAGGACGCCCTCACAACACTAGACCAGTCATCAATTTCTGTCAACCTTAAGTTACAGCAGTTTAGGACAATCTGTATGCTCTATCATTCGCCTCAGCGCATCTCTAAATGGCCCTTGTCTGGATTCCCGGAGGTGTCATACTGCCCTAAGTGTCGCCTCTTGGCTGCCAATATAGTCCATATGTTCTTTGAGTGCCCCAGGCTCAAAGAAATCTGGGACAGCCTGTTTTGACTGGTATTGGTACAGCTAGGGTTCGAAATATGTTTGAATAGTAAAGAAATATTGTTTGGTCATAAGACAGGTTGGACTACAGCCTCAGCCTTCTATTTTCAGTCATAATAGTTTGTGCATGTTTATGTATTGCCAGGGCATGGATTGACTCTGTACCACCTAGAATAATGGAATTTTAGGCCATGCTCCATCAAAGTTAAGAAGGTGAAATAGCAGTTGCTAAGGCCAGGAGACCCCTATCAGTCAAAAAGGTAGAAAGGATCTGCTGTCACATTGGTTTTAGATGAGTATGACGGCATGTCAATACTATAATCCGAAATGTACTGATTTAACCCAGTTCCCAAACAAACAGATGATAATTTCCATAAGATGTTGTTTCCCCTCCCTTAACTTTGGTTTACCTTATGTATTGCTCCCTATATGGTTTATTTGTACGATGATTTTTCATAAATGTATGGCAACAATGAAGATTTAATGTAACACTTGCTCTGACTCTTGGCGAAAAATATCAAAGAAAAATGTATTTTAAAAAAATGAAAGAAATAGAAATGCTGACAGATGACGTCATGTAAAAGATGCAAAAAGAACAATTGGAGGATAGAATCCAGAACAATGTCATACATTCACCCCAGTACAAAAATCTGGGCCTAAACCCATCGTTGTTTTGCTCACCATGCCATTCCAGTTTGGACCCAGCCATGTAAAAAATGACATCTTTATGAGAGGAGTGCGAGAGATTGTCAGACAACACAGAAACAGAAAAAGAAAGTTTGATGCTTGTTTTGAGGCTGAACAAGTGATAATCACTGATACAAAAAAGGCATCTGGTGACTGCCCATCATCCTGGAAAGTGTCTTACAAGAGGTTCCTCTCATTTTCAATATGTTGCCCATCGCTCACCAAACATTGATGTCAATGTTGAGATGTGGGGGCCTAGTTCACAAAGGTAAACTTAGATGTTTGGTCTAAAGCTAGACCACATATCTACGTTTACAACTTTTGGAATTCACAAAAGGCTTTAGGAACACTATCTTTATGTTCACATTCAGGCTGGATCTCCGCCCCTGGTGTAAATGCCCTTTGTGAATTCACTAAGTCATAAACTCCGACCTTTGGTCTAAGTTTAGACCAAACATCTAAGTTTACCTTTATGAATCAGGCCCTGGGTCTAGACAGACTGTTGATGACTCTGTGTCTGCTAATAATTCCATCTTACCTGTGTAGATCACTCACACTTCAACTGCCAGTTCCCGGTTTTCAGTGACCCGATCAGAATATGTGATTCAGGCACAATTAAAATTAATTGAAGAATTATATTTTGTTGAATATCTTAAATTATTCATATCATTATTTGTGTATTCAGTTCTCTATTTAGTTATTTATCTTTCATGAAAAGCTGTACCTTTTCATTTAGCAGAGTGGGAAATTCAGTGGCCTGTAAACAAAAGAACACTGGAACTCTTATGGTTCCCATTTTATGATGTAGGCCTGTGATGTAAGCATTAGGGAGGTGAGTTAAAAACAGGCTTGGAATGTTGAGTTCTGACTTACAAGCGGCATAATAAATACGGGTAAAATTACTCTCCGTGTGTGGCGATGTTATTGGTGAATATTGGGGCTGGGAGGGCACTACAGTGAGCATTAGCCTCCTTCTCGGGGGCGGCCCATCTACACAAGAAAACCACTAATACTTCCTGTGTCAAGACTAGTTTAGGAGGTCTAAATGGTAGTACTTCCTGTTTTTCTGAACTACAGTTTCCTGTTTGCACATAAGTGCTTCTTTCTTATCTTGTTAATATGTTTTAATATAGTTTGATGTCTTTGGCAGCTCAGCAGATAGTCCTGCACTAGTGGCCTTATTTGGCACCCGTTTGTATGTAATTTCACGTGCAATTGGTACATGTGAAACATAGTGCTTGGGGGAGTGCATGGCTCGTGTAAGATGAATCTGCTTATATTTTTCTTTTTTATGTTATTTGAACAGATTTCTGCTGTTTGTATGGTTAAAACATGTAAAATAACTGAATGATGAAAAGCTGGCAGTTATATACTACTTCCTGTCTTTTGTGGTTGAGGGACAACCAAATATAACCAGGAAGCAATACCTTTTGTTTGCTGTTTGTTTGGCAAGTGTGTTAAACATACAGGACAAAAAAGCTGGCATACTGACATTTCCTCTGGCATGGAATCTCCCCAACATGCTGTTGCAGCATCTCCTTATACTGAGGTGCATATATGCCAACCCTCCAGATTCAGGCAGGAGACTACCAATTTCAAGGTTAGTCTCTGGAGGAGGAGTTTAGAGCATATGACAGACCTAAACATTTGTTTGGGCAGTTTTAAATAGTGTGAACATAAAACTGAGTTTAGAACCCTGTTTTTGATTGCCAGAGTTTAGGATTCTATTTTTGCCTGCACTAGGTCATTAAACTGCCAAAAAAATGAATTGATGATTGTCTGTCACCACACATACCAATAGATCAATTCAGGCAGATTGACTCTGCTTCAATATAAGTCAGTGGAGAAATACATTCTCCCAACGATTTTTCAAAAAATCTACTACTTGCCTGCTCTAAAATTGTTGGCATGTATGTAGGTGCCTAATCCCCAGCAATTTGATATTCTACAGTAGATGATCAACAAGGCTCTGGGAGGGGCTTTTAGAGCCATGGAGGGTCCTTCTGCTCCTAAAAGAGAACCTTCTGCCCCTTAGGATCCTGACACTTATCTTTCTGAGGAGGAAGAAGTGGAGCCACAAGGGTGATATGTCAAGTGTTTCACTTCTTGGAGGGTACTGATCCTATCGGATCTACTTTATCCCATCCGGCTCAATTGTCGAGGAATGATTCTCTTTTTGACCACAAAGTAATAAGACATCTGCTTTCAAGATAAATGTAAGTTGTGGAGAAGTTCACATTTCCCTGGTTTTTGGTTAAGAGGTATATCCTGGATGGTTTTCAGGAGTTCCTGGCACAAGTTAAGGTCAACTCTCTGATTGCTGGCCTAACTTCTTGGAGTGCGATTGTCTAGGAAGATGCCTCCTCCTCATATGATTCAAATGAAAAAGTGTTTGGAGCAATGAGTGAGGCCTACACCGCTTTTAACTTTTCCATTACAACGCATGGCTGTGCCACATATGCAGCCCGATCCCTGCTGCTCAACTTTCACGCTGTAGCTGCAGCATTGTGGAGACGATATGTCAAGTCTACCCATAAAGGTACAAGAACTAATGTTCTTGTCAGAAATATCTTTTGGTGAATTGTGTACAGAAGCCTCTGCATTTGGAGCTTCAATTTCCACAAGATTATACTTTTGGCTCAGAAATTGGAAAGTAGACAACACTGCTAAACCTGCAACCAATACACAGAGTATATCTGCTCAGCTGAGGGGGATCTCCCATCCCATTTCAGATTTTTCTGGAAGGTGTGAGAAGAGCTTTCTGAGAAAGCATGACTGAACTTCTGAGGGGTCGATTCACAGAAGTACTCTGAGATAAAATCCTAAGCTATCTACTTTTGGTATTCACTGAAGGCATTTAGTAATAGTAAAGTTAGGATTCTTAACTTTACTAATACTAAACTGAGACAAAATCCTAACTTTCTGACTTTCGGTATTCACAAAAGGCATTTAGCAGTAGTAAAGTTAGGAGTCCTAACTTTACTGTTACTAAATGCCTTCTGTGAATACCAAAAGTAGAAAGTTTTGGATTTCTTCTCAGTTTAGTAGTAGTAAAGTTAGGAGTCATAGCTTTACTACTACTAAATGCCTTCTGTGAATACCAAAAGTAGTACGTTTAGTATTTCATCTCAGATTAGTTCTGTGAATCAGCCCCTCAGATTTCTGCTGTTAGTATAAGAACCAAACCAACGTTGGCGGCTCCTGCCATGTAGTTCCCCGGAGTCCCCCAGAATCTGTGCGTTTTGGATGACCTAAACTGAGGGCTTGGTGTCCCAACCATTTCCGGACAACCCTACAGGATCTGTCAGCCATTAGACCAGCTAACTCTATAGTGCACTACCACCCCTTGTATTCTATAATGGTGTAGGTAGACTCTGGCAACCATCAAACATGACTACTCTGATTCCTCAGGGTTCGTGGAAAACAGTACAGTATGTTTCGCTCAGACATTTGTGCTTGTTTACTCTCAGACAACAGACAGTATGGCGATTAGGACATTTCAATAAGAATTTATTGGTTCAGCGACAGGCTTGTGTAAAACATATGTGCTGTGACAGAAGCATACAAACGAGATTGCTAGTACCAATATAGTAAATAGTAGAAACATTTCTACCATAGTGCTGATAAGACAAACATAAGCAGTTCAGATAATAACAGTAGCACTTGCATATTCCTGAAATGCGCGCCCTTACTAATTTTCCAAAATGTACCTAGCCTAGGTATGTGGGTGTAGCATGTATATGCGTATGTGTATATGTGTGTAGCCAAGAAACCACTAGGGAAGAACCGTCCTCTTCACCTGATGGTTGGGAATGAAGGGTCCCGTCCCTGCATTGAGGATGACAACCCACAATGGAGGTCAGACTGCTGTGTTTCAGAGATTCGACATGCAGGACCCCCGTCTCAACTTGGAAGGATTTCACCTCTAATTTGTAGGTTGGAGTGAGGGTCTTTTTTACTAAAGTGGTCACTCCAGGTTTTTTCTAGAATCAATATGTTTTTAAAACAACTATGGATGTTTTGAAAACAATTATAAATGTTTTGAAAACAATTACTGTTGCTTTTCTAAACAAGTGTGATCATGCACAGCTGGCTGTTGGCCAAGGATAAAAAAAATTGGTGACCCTTATACAGAATAAATCTGTCCAGCCTGGGGCACATTAGGTACAGGCTTTATGATAGAATACATAGAGCCTGAGGTTGAGAAGACAGAAACAAGCTACCAGGTCAAATGTCACATGTTTAAAACCGTTATTGGTGTGTGGATGAGACAATGTATGTAAAAATGGGGTATACATCTGATGGAGCAAGGGCTTGTAGAAAAGAGACTTGCTCAGAAGCAATCCTCTCATTTAACTTCCTAACTTGTTTTAATTACGTATTTTGTGAAACTAATATGCACCACATCAAAATAAGTGTCAGAGAAGCTTGTCGATGTGTTTGCTAAAGTAAGTAACTCAAGTGACGTTCTAAAATGGTTGCTAATGGGAAATCTTTATTGTGCATGTATCAAGTGCATCTACTCAATATGCCGAGCTGTCGCTTGGAGGGAAATTCTTGCTTATGAGCAAATGGTACTAAAATGGCTTCTTCAAGACTCACATGCTTTGCATCTACTTGTTTGAAACTAAATGGAGCTATTTTACTAATGCTAATGAGGGGAAAGAATTAATAAATAAAGGGAAATATAGTAGAGATGAGTGGTAAACAGCAAATTCATTTATTTTTTAAAGTAACGTTTGTTTTTCTGACTTTATTACTAGTGCTCATTTGGGCCTCTTCGGTATGTCTGAAGTGAGCCATTGTCACATGGGTTTTTACGCATGACAGGTGGAGGCTAGCCCGGAAGGATGACATTCAGGTCAAGAAGAGTGCAAGGCCAATCCAGCCTGAAGACTGAGAAACCAGCAGTACATGGTCTGAATGAATGAAAAACACATAATAATGTTAACAATTGTATCGAATTTAATGTGGATGCGGGTGGGAAAATAAAGTTTGAATGAAAATTAAGGGGATGGGTTTAGTAACAAAGGGCTAACTGAAAAGAGTGATATGTAAGCATGGTGTGATGATCTTTCCCCCCCCGTGCCTGACCAATCAAAGTTAGTATTTTACGATATTGAAACATTAATGAGTGGTACATGAGAAGAGAAAAGGTATAATTGAAGATGTTTTAGCTAGTTAATTGGCAAAGACTGGGATGCTGTCTGAAAGAACCAGAGACATTAATGCTGAGATGCTGTGAGCCGTGGGTGCTGTCTTAGAGATGCTGTGAGATGCTGATAAAGAACTGAATGCAGTGCCTACTATCCTAAATATTAGGCTTAGAAAGAAGATCGCAGAAGAATCTCGAGGAGGAAGAGAATGTCAGAGAGGGGTGCGACATGATCATCGGTGTTAGAGAGGTCCTCTATCCTGTCCTGAAGTCTTTGTCTTCTGACCTATCCCAGGGCACCCCTACCAGCCATTTGGCCAGGGGGTTGGTCTTTACACCATCCTAGGTAATTATCATTTTCGCAAGGTTGCAGTTGTTGTTTTCTCCTTTCTGAGCCTAAGTCATTGCAAGTTTGAAGTAAGTGTTAATGATTTGATTAATTGAACTTTCTCTCCTATGAGTGATGGTGAATGTACTGTACTTTGAAGTAGTTCTAACGCAAAGAATTTAGATAAGGATTTAAAACTTTCCTGAGTCTGTGGTTATTTTGCCTAAAGTATAAAGGATAGAATTAAGTTAGAATTTTCACCATCAACTAGTTCAACTAAGGGTCCATCGACCAGAGGAAATAACTTTTTGATCAGTAAAAGGTTGGTTAGGAATAAGGAATAATCAATCTTGAGTTATGAAAAATATAACTTTGACTCCAGCGGTTTACACAAAAGATTGAGTTTTTATGGGCCCAGGTGAGTATATGGGATTGGAGTATCTGTTGCTGTACACTGCTGGATCAGATTGATGAGACTATCCTAAAAGACATGACATATGGTATGGATCATCATGAAATTATAAGTCAATTTCCTTTATTATTTCAAGGGTTAGGTAAACTCAAAATGGTGAAAGAGAAGTTACATATAAATGAGGATGTATGTTCAATGGTAAAGAAACAAAGACAAACTGCTTTTCACTTGCAAGAGGCTGTTGAAAAAGATCTTAATTAATTGATTAAACATGACATCATTGAACACTCCACTTGTCCAAAGCAATGGGTTTCTCCCATTGTAGTAATGCCTAAAGGAGACAATGAAGGAACTGTGAGCATACACTTTGACATGCGTCAAGCTAACAAGGTGATTGAGGGGGTGCGCAGTCAAAATATCGAATTTTCAATATCGACCTACACTAATATCAAGTTTTTAAAGTCGTAGGGACAGAATATCAAAGTCAAGAATATGGTTGACCAGAATATCGACTTTAAGGTAAGTAATATCGATTTTTTTAACATCGAAGTAAGTAATATCAAAGAAAATAATATTGTTAGAAAAATATAGATGTAAATATTATCGATTATATTTTTTTTTGTATCCTCATATTGCGGTTTATGCAGAAAGAAAGGTGTTTGGGAGTCCGACAGTATCTGAGCGGTTGTACCTCCAAACTGCCCCAAATCGTCTATCGGTGAGTACAAGGGGCGTATCTCATTCTCTTTGTTCTTACCAATCAATTTCCTTCCATACACCTTTATCTTGCTCAATAATTCCTTTGTTTCTGGAGATATCTGACCCTTGGGGTGTTTGACAGACTTCAAGTCATGCCAGGAATTATTGTTCCGCTTAATCATTGGAATCAAAAGAAAAAGAAAAAAAGAAAAGAAAAAGAAAAAGAAGCCAAAGAAACCTCAAACAAGGAGAGGTTCTAGTTTGTCATCTGGAGGTGATATAATTTTCCAAGATCTCCCAATATTTCATTCTTTTGAGTTGTTTCCCTTTTCTATCCAAACTGCTAGTTCTTATTACAGCATTTAGCCAATTCTCATGAGTCGGTGGTGCTGGTTTTATCCAGTTAATACAAATCTCTCTACGTGCTAATAGGATCATAACAAACAATAGATTTTCTTGATGTTTATTTAGCTTAATCTGATTTGGTTGAGTAGTATAATGTATCCCAAAAATAATTAAAAGAATACTCACAGTTATCGGTGTTGCCAGTATTGCAGTTAGTGTCTTACCAATCTCTTGCCAATATTGCGTAAGTTCTGAGCAGCCGCCAAACATGTGAATATCAACCACTTTTTCTTTGCCACATTTACTGCACGATTTTACTGCTGAGCCTTTAAATTTTGATAATTTTTTGGGTGTCCAATACGCTCTATGTATGGAGAAGAGATGGTTCCTTTTTAAGGCTGCGGGCTTTACACACAGCCAGCATTTCTCTACTGATTTTTTCCAGATTTGACTTAGATCCAGAGCTTCGTTTAGTAGGTCTTTCCTCCATAATTTTTCAAAGATAGTAAGATCTTCTTCGCCGGATTCAATTAGAGTCCAATACCATTTTGAGACTTCTTTTTTTAATACTGTTTCATTCGTCATTTCTAATTCTAAGTTTTTCGGATCTGTTGCTCCTTTCGGAATGGTATTTGCCCAGCTGCTCAATTGATAATATTTGAACTTTGAGATTTTTTGATCTGTTATTACTTGCAAATGTTCCCATGATATTAAAGCGTTTTCAACCAGGAGTTGTCCCCATTTTTCAATTCCAGATTGTCTGAGTGGGCTTGATAGTGAGTCCTTTAAACATTCTGGGGTGCCTGGTGAGTCCCATATTGGAGCCATACTACTGTAATATGGAATCTTTGTGGCAATTCTTATCTGATTCCAGATCTTAACGGCGTTATTCAGAACCTTCAGTTTTACTTTTTTGAAAAATTTTGGGTGACCAAATTTGAAGAGGAAATGATCATCACCATTTGTTAAATGTTGTAAGTAAGTTGGATAGGCTTGATGAACCTTTAACAGGGCTCTGAAATTTTTAAATTGGAAGGATCTATAGTATTCATATATGTCAGGGCTTGCTATTCCTCCTTGTTCCTTCTTTCTCCTGAGTTTGTTCCATGAGATTCTTGTACTCTTTGCTGACCAAATAAAGCTAGATATTTCTCCTTGTATTTTTTTTAGGGCTTCCTTTTTGAATTCTAACGGAATGTTATTAAAGAGATAAGTGAATTTGGGAATGATTGACATTTTTATTATATTAGATTTGCCTAAGAAACTTAGCGGCAGGCCTGACCAGATTTTAAGGAGTCTTTTCATTTCTTTCACCACTATGTTTAAGTTTGTTTCCAATAATTTTCCAAGATCTTGTGTTATAGTGATGCCTAAGTATGTCATTTTATCCTTTAAAAGAGATGAATTTAAGTTAGTGTTCCAGCTCATTACCTCTGTTTTATCAACATTTATCAAATAACCTGAAACTTTACCAAATGTATTCATTACATCCTCAATCGCTACTTTAGAGGAGTCATAGTTATCAGTAAACACCACTAGATCATCCGCGTAGAGCTCAACTTTCTTTGTCCAATTTTGAAATCTAAAAGGTGTTATGATTGGTTGATTTCTAATAGAGCAGGCCAAGGGTTCGATATATCGAATTTTCAATATCGACCTACACTAATATCGAGTTTTTAAAGTCGTAGGGACAGAATATCAAAGTCAAGAATATGGTTGACCAGAATATCGACTTTAAGGTAAGTAATATCGATTTTTTTAATATCGAAGTAAGTAATATCAAAGAACATAATATTGTTAGAAAAATATAGTTGTAAATAATATCGATTTGTTTGTTATGTATTTTACTATGTGATTATATGTATGTTTAACATGTTTTTAAATGTTTTTTCATTATTTTTAAATATAAGTATTACATGTTTAGAAAATAGTAGTTTTTTTAAGAAATACAGTTTGAGTTATAGTATCAGAGTGGGTTTATAGGGGAAAAGGGTGGGAAGTATTTTAATTATAATTAATAAATGATATGTTGTTATCTATTGTTATTGATTGTTAATGTATTGTTAATTAATTATTGTTAATACATTTTTATGAGTTGGTTAATTTATAATTATATCATTTATAATTATTTTTATTTATTGTTATTGTTAATTAATTCATTGTAAATTAATTATCAATTGGACATTAAGGTTTATTAATTGATAATTAAATGAGTTATGTTATTTTTAATGTGTGGCGGGTTATGGATTTATAGGGGAATAGGGTGGGAAGCAATTTAAAAATAATTAATTAGTTAATATGTTTTTTTATTGTTATTGATTATTAATGTATTGTTAATTAATTATTAAGTGGTAATACAGGCTTATTAATTGATTCATTAAAACTATATATTGATTATAATTAGTGTATTATTAACTTGCATTTATTGTTATTGTTAAATAATTAATTGTTAATTATTAATTGGTCATTCATTTTTATTAATTGATTAATTGATAATTCAATTAATTGCATTATTTTTTATATGTAGCTCGTTGTGTGTTTATAGGGAAATAGAATGGGAAGAAATGTTATGTTATTTAAGTAAAAATTAATTTGATTTAATAGCTATTTATTACTAATGTTTTTGTTAAATAATTATTAATATGTTATTTATTTTACAAACAATATTTAATTGATAAGTATGTTAATGTAACCCATACTCTATCCAATAATTCCCTACTGTTGCACTCACTGGATTGGGAATAGTAATTTAAACCCCTATGCCATACAATACTTTCCCTACTGTTGCACTCACTGGAGTGGGAATAGTATTGTTTACCCCTCTGCTATCCAACACTTTTCCTACTGTTTCAATCACTGGAGTGGGAATAATAATTTTTACCCCTCCGCTGTCCAACACTTTCCCTACTGTTGCACTCACTGAAGTGGGAATAGTAATTTTTTGCCCTACCCTATTTAACACTCTCCCTACTGTTGCACTCACTGGAGTGAGGATAGTAATTTTAACCCCTCCGCTATCCAACACTTACCCTACTGTTGCAGTCATTGGAGTTGGAATAGTAATTTTATTTCCTCCACTATCTAATATCGGTTGTATTATTTTAGATAATGTACTGTATAGTTAATTCTGGAAATATTAAAAATAATTTTAATTTTCTCAATTTGTTACATATATTTATTTAATGTGTATTTATATTATTGTTTTATGTGTATAGATGTATTTATAATTTATAATTGTTTAAAAACTATTTATAAATTATTAAAATAAATATTAGAACATATTAATAAGTAAGTATATATATCTTATATATTATATGTATATGTTTCATTTCTTTTCAAATTATATATTACTTATAATTATTAAGCATTTTAAAATATTTTTAACTATGTTTATTTTCATTATATGTATTATTTACTTTATTTTACATGTTTTTAACCTAAATAAAAAACAATATTTTTAACAACAATATTTTTTACATCAATATTTTTTTCCAATATTTTTGTACTTACCATAACGTAGATACGATTTCGATATTTTTGACTTTGATTTTATTGCTGCAATATTTTTGTAGGTCGATATTTTGTCAGTGATTCGATTGAGGGAGAGAGACATCCAGATTCACACATTGATGATATGGTAGCTTAACTCACTGGTTCCCAAAGTGTTTGCCACGGCACCCCGTGCGTCATGATGAGAAGCCAGGGGCGCTGTGGCGTCGCACAGGATGTGGAGTGGTTTGAAAGAAATGCCACCTTCAACACACATCGTACGTGCTTTAGGACATTGGCTCAGAGTGTTTTATCTCCACTTCCTGCTTTCATTCTTGTAATCACAGGCTGCGATAAACTCAACATCATTACACATACTCTTCCAGAGCGCCCCACCAGACTGGGTAGCTGTACCCCCTTTTCTAGTTTTAAACATATCCTTTCCGTCACCGGCTGAAGTCCCAGCAAATCCCAGCCTATGTAACATGTCCTGCTTTCCCATGTTATATAATAGACTCTTCTTTTGAACCAAATGAACCCCTTCGCCACAATCGGGTCCTCCATGGTGCCTGTAGATCAATCACCGCAGGCTATAGCTAGCCACTCCCGGGCACTTGAATTCGAGAACACGCACTCCTGCATTAGACCCATGCCTGCTAAAAACATCTAGTTGACAGAACCTTCACAACCTCTGTAGGCACACGAACCCGGGTTCAAGTAGGTTTAAAAAGGATGGGGGTGTAATCTCTAGAAGGGGCGTTGCCAAATAAGTGTAACTGGGAATCATTTCTGAAAGGCGTTGCCTCACTATGCAATTAGAATTACTTTAAAAAAATTGATAGCATACTTCATTAATTTGTCATTTTTACACATACTAATTCTGTCTGGTCAAACATTCAACCTCATTACTACCAGTTAAACATCCAAATACATAAATAAGCCATTGAAAAACCTTTGCCAAGTGTCTTTCCACACGTGGGAATACATATCGCCACATTTTTAGTACCTTTTGATCGGTTGGAGCTAGAAACAATTTTTTTGTTAACATCTGCAGACTATGCAGCAGATGGTGAATTATGCAGCTCATCCTTAATTTTGCAAAAAAAAGCAGCTTCAGCATAATCACATTATTCCAGCGGCGCTTTTTAAAACACATAGTCATGCAGCTTGTAGTATGACGGGTGAAGTACTCCTACATATATGTAAATGCAGGGCTTTAAGTGGGATAAAAAATACTGGGGGTGGTCTCAAAGGGGCGTGGCCGATGTAATAAAGGGCGTGACTTAAAACACTTAAGCTAAAAATCTGTGTTTAGCATAGTGTGCTGCCTGACCCACCGGTAAAAAAATGTTGGGGAGCCACGGCCAACTGCCAATTTGGTCAAGGGAACCACGGGTCAAAAAAGTTTGGGAACCACTGGCCTAACTGAATGCAGGGAAGTTTTTCTCTTGACTGCACTTAAATGAAGGACATCACCAATTGGAGCTTGAAAAAAAATCTTGGCACATTTCAACCTTTTTAATGCATATTGGTCTGTTTCACTGTAAGTGATTGAGTTTTTGTACATCCTCTGCTGTAGAAATTTTGCAAGGCGCCATTAGAAGTATCATACAGCCTGTAGTAAATGCATTTAACTATATCTTTGACATATTACTTTCTGGAGCCACTCAGAAAGAACATGACAGAGATCTCATCCAATTATGTCGCTTGCTGAATAATGCAGGTTTAACTCTAAAAGTTGACGTGTAAATTTCCCAAGAAAATCTTTACATTCTTTGGCCATGTATTTTCAGATGGGCGTATGAAACCTGATCCAGCCAAGGTGCAAGCGTTGCCTACTGCTGGGGATCGAACCGTGAACCCCGTGGTCCGGAGTCAGGCACCCCGGCGGCTGCACGACACCTCTTCCACCAACTGCGGCACACCTCTTCCATCAGCTTTGCCACACCTCTTTCGTGTAACACTTTGTTATGATCAGTGCACCTTTATGAGAACTGATGAGAAAGAATGTATCTTTTCATTGGTCACATTGATGTGAGAAGAGCTTTAAATAAAATCAAACACGCTATTGAGAATGCCTCTAAAATCGCTTACAATTTTCCCAAACTGCATACAGAGGTTGTTGTTGACACCGGCCCTGCTGGGTTAGGTGCAATCCTGGCACAGCATAACGAACAGCCAAATGGCTAGTAGCATATCATGGAATATGCCAGAAAAAAACCTGTCACAAATAGAACATGCTTGCTTGCAACATGAGAAAGAAAGTTTGGCAGTTGCCTGGGCATGTGAACATTTCCATGTGTTCTTATACGGAAATCCATTCACAGTAGTGACTGATCATCAAGCACTGTTTACAATACTTGGCAATCCCAAAGGCAAAATGCCTGCTCTAAATGAAAGTTGGGGTTTGAGGTTACAATAATAGCACAATTCTTCATCTTCCAGAGAACGATCAGAATCCTGCTTGTTATTTTTCATGAGTACTATTGCAGTGTCCTGGTTGCCCATCCAAGACAACGGAGGCCTACATAAACTTTATGAAACAAGCATACCTGATGCTATGTCTTTAGAACAAATTGTCACTGCCATGAGCAAAGATAGTGTCATGTTAAAGTTAAAAGACATTATTGCTAATTTTTTGCGGAACCAGCACTTTAGTACTCTCACTATTGACAGTGAGTACGTGAAATTTAGAAATGTCTGAGGCAGATTTTCATGCATGGTACAGAAATAGTTTTTCTAGTGAGCCTACGATAACAAGTGACTGACTGCGCCAATGAGGGACATCGAGGAATAGTTGCCACTAGGAGAGCTCTCCTTGACCAAGTCTGGTTTCCCTACCTCGACAAAAGGGTCAAAGAAGAATTAAAGACTTGTCATATATGCAACTGTTTTGAATATGTCAGACTTCTCAAATTATGCTTGGGAGAGAATTACTTTTGACTTCTTTGGTGCACATGAGAAAGGACATCATTTTTTTGTCATTGTTGATGAATACTCCTGCTTTCCGTTAATAGAAGATCTTTTATACAATACACATAAAAAAGTTATTCAAAAAATAGATTGAATCCTTGCAACATGGGTTGTACCTATGATCTTGAAATCTGACAATGGCCCACCTATTGATGGTCGAGAATTCAAAGACTTTCTAAATCCCCTTAATATAAAGCATCACAAAAACACAAATCTTTGGCCCTAAGTGAAGGGTCTGGTGGAATTGTTTCTGAGTACCATAAACAAGCTATTGAGGTTGCTGTACAGGAGAAGATCGACCTCAAAGCTGTTTTGAACAGTAATCTTTGAGCTTACTATTTGACCCCTCACTCAACGACAAGGGAACGCCATGCAAACTCTCATATTCTAAAAAGCTATGATGACCAAGCTGCCTCCATGGGCCCACCTGAGATCCAAGAATAAGGAAAACATTCATACTATGAACTATGGTCACAAAAAAAGAAGATAAAGTACATGCTGACACGGCGGAAAAGGAGGATTGCTTGTTGATCCAGACGCAGTGAGCACAAACTCACAAACGCTCCTGCTCCTGCCTCAGCGGTTCACTCACCATTCAAGAGAAGCAAAGCCGGCAGAACCCAGCTTGCATGGCTGTTGGAGATGTGTTATGTAGATGACCGAGCCTCCTGGAATTCAGGATTTCTGCTTTTTATTTCCCCAATGCAGCAGCTGCTCTGCGGGTCTCTACATGGCTGTGTGCTGCTAGCACGAACGGTTCAGTGGCAGAGTCATTTGCTCTCTAGCTGGCAACATCGAAAGTCAGGAATGGCACTGCCACAAGTGAATGAGCAGAAAGAAAGGTGGGGAGGGTAGTGCTGCAGCAGCTGCTATGTCAATCTGTAAACCAGCTACCGCAACACTGACAGCCGGAGGAGCTGATGGCTACCTGCCCATCAAAGAGAAAACAACAAATTCTCGGGTCAGACAATCCACACTTAAGTTTCTCCAGTTTGGTAATGCAACTGAGCTAATACACACCTGTAGTTGGACAGAGCTGATTCAACATGCTGAGAACGGGGCAAAGCTCTACAGGAACACGAGGTGCAAAGTCTACTATTGCATTGTTCACCAGAGAGAGTCTGGACCAAGCACAAGGTAATCATCATAACCAGATTGACTTTGATAAATAACAACTAACACAGGGTCTCATGGTAATGTCCCTTCATTTTCCCTGGGGAAGTCACCTCTCCCGGCAATGCCCTGTATCACTTCCAATTGTGGGGCTGCAGATCACAGTACAGGATCTGGCCCTGTGGAGAAAGGCAAAAACTCTGAACAGAAGGCCCCAAGTACAAGAGAATTATTTGAGCAGGCGAAAGGAAGCACAGAAAAGCCAGGGAATACTGTTTATGTACCTCCCCACATATGGGCAGTCTGGATGAAGGAGAAGATCCACTCTGGTGGTATAGAGGTTGCACCCGGCCGCACATTGGCAACAGATAAGTATATGTTAGCTCTTATAAGATAAGAACAATGGCTAATCAATAGGATACTTCTGGATATTCAGTGTCTTGGACATAGTGTTACCAGGACAGGGGAAGCTCTGTGGAAAAAGCAAGCTGAAACTACTAAGGAGGAGCTATTAAAGCTCGCAGTTGCTATCTCAGTGACCATTTGAACATCACAGCTCCAATATGCCCCAAGGGAGGACCTGAGGACAGCCCTCTACATAAGTTAGTCACTTCCAGGGTAGAGGTCAATGCTCTGATCTCACGGCTATCAAATAGAGGCCCTGCCCTACAATCCTGCTTATCAGCTCCAAAAAAGGATACTCAGATGTCAAATGATGGCAGCCCTAATGAGGATGCTTTCTTGAGCCCGGAGCTAGATAATGGCTCAGGCAGAGACATGGACTCGCCCAGCAATTCATCTTCCTGGGTGACCCAAGATGCTACAGTTGATACTAATGCGCCGGACCAGACTCATCATACCGATGTATCAAGTGCAAAAGATCCTTCACTTTCTACAATCATTCAGTTCCTTCTGTTCCAACGGACAGAGGCACTGGATCATTATGCACATGTCAAGACAGACAATCAAGCTATGCATCAAGCTGTAATGGAAGTTACTAGCAGGGTTACCTCACTGTCATTCCTGGTCGTTAACCACCAGCAACACGTGACGAAGACAAATCATTTATCAGATCAGCAATGATTAAAACAATCAAGGAGCAGGAGAGCTGTCTGGTCTCTGTCCAGAGAAAAATCAAAAACTTGGAGAATAGAAAATATTGAAACAACTTAAGGCTCTTTGACATATTTAAGGAGAAAGTAGGGAGTGGCCCTAGGAGTTTTTGTGGTTAACCTGCTTCAGAAATTATTTACAGAGCTATCAGACTGGGACATGGACTCTCAGATTCAGCAGCCCCATAGAATACCTATACATACAAAGCAAGCAGCCCAGGAAAAATACCAGCATCCTTGTCCTATCCTTATTTCGTCTGTCATTTTTGCTGAGGCAAGCCGTTTATCTTAAAACCTGTCCTCCAGCACCCTTAAAATCTTATTATTTGTCCATTTTTGTGCAATCAGACCTATGCATGGCTACAATGGACAGACGCTGGAAGATGCATCAGCTAATAGGCCTACTGAAGAAAATCAGGTCCAAGTGTTTCTTCAAGAACCAGCACGACTCAAGATCATCAAGGATGGATGGCCACAAGTATTTCACTCTGAGGTGGAGGCTTCCCAAGCCCTGAGTTAGTAGCAACAGTGACTTTGCCCTATTTGCCTGCCTGGTATGTTTTCAGATAATGATCCTTGTCATTTAGCTTCTGCTGATGATGGACACTGGGTGGGAAATTATTTTGGACATTAATCTCTGAGGCTCCTATATGGCAGAATGTATAATAATTTGCACTGAGGTGGGAACTGGGGTGAGAGTGTCATAGAGTGTGCTGCTATGGAGCTGTAAATGCAGCTGATAGCAAAGGGGGTGGATGATTCCTTTTCTAGGCACAGGGAGGTGGGAAGAGTTTGAACTCCCAGCAGGTAGCACCACCACATCTCATGCAGGGTTGGGTTTGGGGTAGCCTTAAGAGTCAGAACAGGTGGAAACAGCATGTAGATTATAGCATAACCTTAGAGCAAGGAAAGCAAGGAAAGCATCTTAATACTGATGATAGGGAAAGAACTGTTCAGTTGAATAACACAATGGTTAGCTGGAAATATATGTGCTGTAATGTTACTGGGTTAAACAAAGTTACGAAGCGGCGTCTACTAAGGGAGGAGCTTATTGTCTATAAACCACACATATTGGCAATAACTGAAACCCATCTAGCATAAAAGGCTATTCAAGTCTTAAAACAAATAGAGTATGACTTCATTACTTGCTCATCACAAAAAATCTGCATACGGGGGTGGATATAATCAAGTCAGAAACTTGGTAGTTAAAATCGTTGGGAACATTGAAGACAGCAGGGGAAGGTGGGCTATAGCCCATATAGTAATCAACAATCAGAAATATACTATCTGTGTGGTCCACGGCCCTAATCTCGATGTCCCGGTGGTCATTGATTACTTAAGTATGTAACTACTGGATTGGCCCGGAAACTTGGTTGTCATGGGGATTTTAACTGTGTGACAGAGTACAATATTGACTCTACTGATTGCCAAGCAACTACTCAGATGACTAGAACCCAAGCTTCAAATATGAAACTAATGAGGCTGCATGGGTTAGTGGATGCATGGAGAATACTATTCCCTGTTACACCAGAACAAATATTATTCCTTTCCCCATGTGTAGTATTCGCAATTTGATATGATACTTCTGAAAAAGCAGATGCTAGAGGGGGCTAAAAATGAGATATGTCCTAAGGTCACCTCTGACCATTATGCTATCATACTGACAATGCATATGCTGCAAGAAGGGGAGAATGGTGGCACTGGTTTACACTTTCTCGCCACCATCTCAAGGATCTGGAATACCAGGGCATTTAAAAAGTTTATTGATAGAATTCACACAAATTAATAAAGGCGCCTCTACTGCTGCCATTGACTGTGACTGCATGATGGCATACATTAGGGGGTGACACTTCAGTTTATCCTTAAACAAAGCAAACATAGGCAACTCAAATTGGTTCAATATAGGCAGGACGGTATGACTTTAGAAGTGCAGCTTGCGCAGGCAATTCTCTCCAGAGATGTTCAGGAACAGTCCATACACCTAAAGGTAAATGGTAGGTGGCAAATGCTCAATCGGGGGGTAACTGAGAAGGTAGCTGCCAGCTACCAGAAACACAAAGCATTTCAGTATGAGTCCAGCGAGAGAGTTGGCCACCTCCTTGCACACCAGATATCTGATAAAAGGGCCAGTTGTGCTTTTAAGTGCATTTTGGCTGATGATAGGGGTGTATACACTCGCCCGCAGAAAATGTTGAGCAATTTGCCTATTTTTATCAAAGGGTATGTAACAAGCCACACAGCATTGATCGACAGTTGTTTGCTCTTTTTTTCGAGATAGTGGGATGTCTCAACTGGACCTCCCACAGGATCTTGGCCTGCAAGGGAATATGGGTTGGGAGAGGTCAAAGAAGCCATTATTGCTTTACCATCTGGGAAAGCTGCCTTGGAGGACACAATCCCCTTGGAATTTTAAAAAGTGTTTATGGGAACCTTAGTGGCAGAAATCAAAGACTTGATAACATATATTAGTAATGGAGGAGACTCCCCATCTTCCTGGGGGTCACCAATATAGTGGTCTTTCTTAAAATGGATTAGCCACTAGTGGAAAGGGGCGCTTTCTAACCTATCTCCCTGATAAATGCAGACGCTAAGGTCTTCTCCAAAATACTAGCCTCACTGCTACTGCTCCAAGAGCTAGGTCTTGAGGAGCCTTCTGAAGGTGAGCAGGTCTTGGGTCTGCCGTAGCTGGGTGGGGAGGGTGTTCCAGGTTTTGGCGGCGAGGAAGGTGAAGGATCTGCCGCCGGAGGTCGTTCGTTGGATGCACGAGATGGCAGCAAGGGCAAGGCTGGCGGAGCAGAGCTGGCGGGCGGGGTTGTAGAAGTTGAGTCTGTCGTTAAGGTAGGCTGGTCGGGTGTTGTGGAGTGCTTGTGTGTGTGGGTGAGGAGTTTGAAGGTGCTCCTCTTGTTGACTGGGAGCCAGAGCAGGTCTCTTAGGTGGGGGGTGATGTGGCTGCGGCGGGGGACGTTGATGATCAGTTGGGCTGAGGCATTTTGGATGCGTTGTAGTCATCGCAGGTGTTTAGCTGGGATTCCTGCATAAAGTGCGTTGCTGTAGTCCAGCCTGCTGCTAACGACGGCTTGGGTCACTGTTCTTCTTGTTTCAGTCGGGATCCACTTGTAGATCCTGCGAAGCATGTGGAAGGTGTTTTAGCAGGAGGAGGAGATGGCGTTGACCTGCTTCGACATGGAGAGGGAGGAGTTGAGGATGAATCCTAGGTTGTGTGCATGGTCCGTGGGTGTTGGGGCTGCTCCCAGTGTGGTCAGCCACCAGGAGTCGTCCCATGCAGAGGGGGTGGGGCCTAGGATGAGGACCTCCGTCTTGTCCGAGTTCAGTCTTAGGCGGCTGCTCCTCATCCACTCGGCGACGGCCTTCATTCCCTCGTGGAGGATGGTTTTATCCCCGGCAGCAGCACTACCGTTCATACCAACAATGCAACTGCAGCATTTGAAGTCGTTAAAAATACTAATGCTCAGATTGGTCTGATAATGCTGGACACAGAGAAGGCCTTCGATGGGGTCACTTGGGAATCACTATGACTGACTATGGATGTATATTGGATAGAGGGCAGATTTATGGTATTCATGCAGGCACTATATAAAAACACCACGTGAAAGTTCTGACAGGGATAAGTCCTCCTCTCCACATTGAATTTATAGGGGCATGCATCAGGGGTGCTCGCACTCCTCCCTGCTGTTTCCTCTTTATATAGAACCTTAATGAAGACATTTAACATTGAACAAATATATACAACCGGTAAGAATGAATGGAATTGAACTTAAAATAGCAGCTTACGCAGACAATATTGCAGTCTTCGTTTCTAACCCATGCAATTCTGTCATTTTCATATCTAAGGAGGCTGATTGATTTGGTGTATTCTCTAACTATGAACTGAAATTTTTGAAAACTCAGATAATCCTTAACTTTAAATCGCAGATAATAGGAGTTACTGACACAGCTACATACCTTGGCGTATGGTTGAGCAGTCATGTGGAAAAGATTATTATGCTCAAACTGCTGCAATGGCAGCGGCTCCCACAAAGTTGCTTGGGATGATGTAACATCATTGAAATTAACATATTACTGAAGTTTCTTTACTTATTATCGATCCATACCACTTCGAGTCCATGATTATTTTTTCAAACGGATTGAAGGGGCTATCAATAGTTTAATCTGGGGCTTTAGGAAGCCGTTTTGAGTAATTAGCCTTATAAAACTACCTTACATACAGGGAGGATTCAAGCTACCTGATTTTAACTTATACTTTTGGGCCTCGTACACTTGCCGGATTCAAAGCTTATTGATTAGGAATAAGCCCGGACTGATTGCATTTGGCTATAAACTCACACTCGGCCAGGATAATTGGTACTCTATACATAAACTATTGGATCCAAACTATTTCAAGAGGGTCAGATTTAAGGTATTCAGAGACCTGGTTTGGATATGGAGAGAAATATCTTACAAATATTCTTTACCACCAGGTCACTTTTATACTCCTCTATGGGACAATCCAGCACTCAGGGACATGTTTCATGATAGTATAGGGAAGTCTTGAGGACAATTGGGCATAACTAATGTAGGGCAACTCTATGAGATACAAGGGGTTCAGACTTTTGCTTCTATTCAGGCAACATATGGGCTCCCACAATGTTACTTTTTCAAGTACCTGCAGGTTAGGGATTATCTCTTACATAAATGCGAGTATAACAACAATCATGAAATACCTCAGATTCTTACATATTTGTATCAACCATCAAGAGAGGTAGGCTACACAAATTTAAGCACAATGTACCAGGGGCTTATGTCGTATGGCCCGGACGATAGTATGCAACTGGCATTAAAGTGGAGCCAGCGGCTCGTGACTGCAGTCACGGTTACTGAAATACAGGACGCCCTCACAACACTAGACCAGTCATCAATTTCTGTCAACCTTAAGTTACAGCAGTTTAGGACAATCTGTATGCTCTATCATTCGCCTCAGCGCATCTCTAAATGGCCCTTGTCTGGATTCCCGGAGGTGTCATACTGCCCTAAGTGTCGCCTCTTGGCTGCCAATATAGTCCATATGTTCTTTGAGTGCCCCAGGCTCAAAGAAATCTGGGACAGCCTGTTTTGACTGGTATTGGTACAGCTAGGGTTCGAAATATGTTTGAATAGTAAAGAAATATTGTTTGGTCATAAGACAGGGTTGGACTACAGCCTCAGCCTTCTATTTTCAGTCATAATAGTTTGTGCATGTTTATGTATTGCCAGGGCGTGGATTGACTCTGTACCACCTAGAATAATGGAATTTTAGGCCATGCTCCATCAAAGTTAAGAAGGTGAAATAGCAGTTGCTAAGGCCAGGAGACCCCTATCAGTCAAAAAAGTAGAAAGGATCTGCTGTCACATTGGTTTTAGATGAGTATGACGGCATGTCAATACTATAATCCGAAATGTACTGATTTAACCCAGTTCCCAAACAAACAGATGTTAATTTCCATAAGATGTTGTTTCCCCTCCCTTAACTTTGGTTTACCTTATGTATTGCTCCCTATATGGTGTAATTGTACGATGATTTTTCATAAATGTATGGCAACAATGAAGATTTAATGTAACACTTGCTCTGACTCTTGGCAAAAAATATCAAAGAAAAATGTATTTTTAAAAAATGAAAGAAATAGAAATGCTGACAGATGACGTCATGTAAAAGATGCAAAAAGAACAATTGGAGGATAGAATCCAGAACAATGTCATACATTCACCCCAGTACAAAAATCTGGGCCTAAACCCATCGTTGTTTTGCTCACCATGCCATTCCAGTTTGGACCCAGCCATGTAAAAAATGACATCTTTATGAGAGGAGTGCGAGAGATTGTCAGACAACACAGAAACAGAAAAAGAAAGTTTGATGCTTGTTTTGAGGCTGAACAAGTGATAATCACTGATACAAAAAAGGCATCTGGTGACTGCCCATCATCCTGGAAAGTGTCTTACAAGAGGTTCCTCTCATTTTCAATATGTTGCCCATCGCTCACCAAACATTGATGTCAATGTTGAGATGTGGGGGCCTAGTTCACAAAGGTAAACTTAGATGTTTGGTCTAAAGCTAGACCACATATCTACGTTTACAACTTTTGGAATTCACAAAAGGCTTTAGGAACACTATCTTTATGTTCACATTCAGGCTGGATCTCCGCCCCTGGTGTAAATGCCCTTTGTGAATTCACTAAGTCATAAACTCCGACCTTTGGTCTAAGTTTAGACCAAACATCTAAGTTTACCTTTATGAATCAGGCCCTGAGTCTAGACAGACTGTTGATGACTCTGTGTCTGCTAATAATTCCATCTTACCTGTGTAGATCACTCACACTTCAACTGCCAGTTCCCGGTTTTCAGTGACCCGATCAGAATATGTGATTCAGGCACAATTAAAATTAATTGAAGAATTATATTTTGTTGAATATCTTAAATTATTCATATCATTATTTGTGTATTCAGTTCTCTATTTAGTTATTTATCTTTCATGAAAAGCTGTACCTTTTCATTTAGCAGAGTGGGAAATTCAGTGGCCTGTAAACAAAAGAACACTGGAACTCTTATGGTTCCCATTTTATGATGTAGGCCTGTGATGTAAGCATTAGGGAGGTGAGTTAAAAACAGGCTTGGAATGTTGAGTTCTGACTTACAAGCGGCATAATAAATACGGGTAAAATTACTCTCCGTGTGTGGCGATGTTATTGGTGAATATTGGGGCTGGGAGGGCACTACAGTGAGCATTAGCCTCCTTCTCGGGGGCGGCCCATCTACACAAAAAAACCACTAATACTTCCTGTGTCAAGACTGGTTTAGGAGGTCTAAATGGTAGTACTTCCTGTTTTTCTGAACTACAGTGTCCTGTTTGCACATAAGTGCTTCTTTCTTATCTTGTTAATATGTTTTAATATAGTTTGATGTCTTTGGCAGCTCAGCAGATAGTCCTGCACTAGTGGCCTTATTTGGCACCCGTTTGTATGTAATTTCACGTGCAATTGGTACATGTGAAACATAGTGCTTGGGGGAGTGCATGGCTCGTGTAAGATGAATCTGCTTATATTTTTCTTTTTTATGTTATTTGAACAGATTTCTGCTGTTTGTATGGTTAAAACATGTAAAATAACTGAATGATGAAAAGCTGGCAGTTATATACTACTTCCTGTCTTTTGTGGTTGAGGGACAACCAAATATAACCAGGAAGCAATCCCTTTTGTTTGCTGTTTGTTTGGCAAGTGTGTTAAACATACAGGACAAAAAAGCTGGCATACTGACATTTCCTCTGGCATGGAATCTCCCCAACATGCTGTTGCAGCATCTGCTTATACTGAGGTGCATATATGCCAACCCTCCAGATTCAGGCAGGAGACTACCAATTTCAAGGTTAGTCTCTGGAGGAGGAGTTTAGAGCATATGACAGACCTAAACATTTGTTTGGGCAGTTTTAAATAGTGTGAACATAAAACTGAGTTTAGAACCCTGTTTTTGATTGCCAGAGTTTAGGATTCTATTTTTGCCTGCACTAGGTCATTAACCCCTTCAGCGCTAATGACAAGGGTAACTCGTCATGGAGTTTCCATTGATTTCAATGGAAATTACATTGAAGTGCAATCAGAGGCATAGCATCCAAGTGGTTAAACTGCCCAAAAAATGAATTGATGATTGTCTGTCACCACACATACCAATAGATCAATTCAGGCAGATTGACTCTGCTTCAATATAAGTCAGTGGAGAAATACATTCTCCCAACGATTTTTCAAAAAATCTACTACTTGCCTGCTCTAAAATTGTTGGCATGTATGTAGGTGCCTAATCCCCAGCAATTTGATATTCTACAGTAGATGATCAACAAGGCTCTGGGAGGGGCTTTTAGAGCCATGGAGGGTCCTTCTGCTCCTAAAAGAGAACCTTCTGCCCCTTAGGATCCTGACACTTATCTTTCTGAGGAGGAAGAAGTGGAGCCACAAGGGTGATATGTCAAGTGTTTCACTTCTTGGAGGGTACTGATCCTATCGGATCTACTTTATCCCATCCGGCTCAATTGTCGAGGAATGATTCTCTTTTTGACCACAAAGTAATAAGACATCTGCTTTCAAGATAAATGTAAGTTGTGGAGAAGTTCACATTTCCCTGGTTTTTGGTTAAGAGGTATATCCTGGATGGTTTTCAGGAGTTCCTGGCACAAGTTAAGGTCAACTCTCTGATTGCTGGCCTAACTTCTTGGAGTGCGATTGTCTAGGAAGATGCCTCCTCCTCATATGATTCAAATGAAAAAGTGTTTGGAGCAATGAGTGAGGCCTACACCGCTTTTAACTTTTCCATTACAACGCATGGCTGTGCCACATATGCAGCCCGATCCCTGCTGCTCAACTTTCACGCTGTAGCTGAAGCATTGTGGAGACGATATGTCAAGTCTACCCATAAAGGTACAAGAACTAATGTTCTTGTCAGAAATATCTTTTGGTGAATTGTGTACAGGAGCCTCTGCATTTGGAGCTTCAATTTCCACAAGATTATACTTTTGGCTCAGAAATTGGAAAGTAGACAACTCTCACAAAAATCTAGTGTCCCACATTAATTTCACTGGGAGTAAGCTGCTTGGCTAGCAGTTGAAAGACCTTGGGAAGAAATCAGTCAAAAACAGGACATTGATGGCTCCCTATGGCCCACCTATAGGGTAAGAAATGTTTGTTTTTGGCATGCCTTCTGAGCCTCAAGAGGAGGAAGCTATCCCTTTCGGGGACATGGAGCGGCGAAAGGCTGCATCAATTCTCCTATGTATGGACTGAATCAATATTGGAATTGTATTTGAATTTATATCAGAAAAATAGAAAACATAATTTTCTTCCACTTTAGAAGATTTGTTCTTTTCTACTCCTATTCCAAGATATTC
Organism: Lissotriton vulgaris; assembly: GCF_964263255.1. Taxonomy (NCBI): domain Eukaryota; kingdom Metazoa; phylum Chordata; class Amphibia; order Caudata; family Salamandridae; genus Lissotriton; species Lissotriton vulgaris. Next base: position 869,473,758 of record NC_141685.1, read on the forward strand.
CCAATGATGACAATCTCTGTCTCAGGGAATATCAGACCTGTTGGCAAAATGGGCAATAAGACCAGTTCCACATGAAGATTGAGAACAGGGTTTAAATTTACTCCCTTATGTTTCTCACCGGGACACCCTCTGGAGACTAATGTACAGTTCTGGAACTAAAATACATTAGGCTAAAAATGATTAACATCCAGTTGATCATCCCTCTAGTTATTCCAGGAATGTATCTAGCTTCTTTGGATCTATTAGATGCCCATCTCCACATCCCTATGTATCAAGATTCTCAAAGATTCATTAGATTTGCAGTTGTAGAAGATCACTATCAGTTCTGTGTCCTGCTATTTCTCATCCCCAAAAATCTTCACACAGACATTCACTCTTCTGGTGGTTAATCTTCATGCCTTTGGCATTGTGGTTTCCCCCTACTCGAATAATTGATTAATATGTAGTCCTTCTTTCTCTAGGGTTTTGGAAGCAGTCTGTTGGGTATGCATGATGTTGAAAGACCATGGATTCCTTCTGGACATGAAACATCCTACCTTTATCCATCTCAAACTCTACAGTTCTTTGGGGTCCTTGAGGCATTGGTTTCTCCCTCCACATGCGGCAACTGAAACTCATCTCCCATATCCGATTCCTGTTTCAAAGGCATTTAGTAAGGGCCTGGTTAACTGTGCAGAGATATATATTCTAGCAGCCCTTCACCTGGGACTTTGGGCTCATCTCCATCTTTATCACCTAGCCAACTACCTTCTTGCCCATTGGAACCCTGCCTCAAAGAACTAAGACACAGAGATTCCTGCAATTCAGGACATTGATCATCAACTATATTAGTGGCTGGTGTCTTACTATTTGATCAAGGGCTTTTCTCTCTCTACTCCTCCTCTGCTGGTTTTGATCTCAGATGTCAGCAATCATTGGTGGGGAGCCACCCTGGCCAAACTCTCTGTAATGGCGAGTTGATTAGAAAGAGCAGCAATTTTCAGAGGTCTCTAACCTCTTGTCCCTTTTGTTCAGAATCTTAATATTCCACATTTGTAAAGTGCGAACGATCAACCATAAGGGTCTCTAGGCACTGGGGGCCGTCGGGAGAATTAAGCAAGCTATTGCCCAGAGTCACATGGTGCAGGGCTAATCTGCCGCAGGTCCCGGGGATCGAACCGTGATCCCCAGATTCCAGCGCCAGTCGCCCTGGCCGGGCCCCACACCTATTCCTACTTCCTTCTGTTTGTATAGACAGCCAGATAACCAAGGCCTAAATAAAACACCTGGGGATCTCTTAGCTCCTTTCCTTGAATCTGTGGGCGGAGGAGTTAAGGACAATGGAAGAGATCAATCTCCAGGCTCTTTCTGCAGTCTATCTTCTGGGGAGGGAGAATGGGCCTGCCAACCATCTGTTTCAGATATTTCTATCCTCAATTGAGATGTCCCTATTTTTCCAAGCTTTTAATTCACTGCAGGTGACCCTGGGCACTGATGGTTGGACCTCTTTGCTTACCTGCAGAATACTCTCCGTCCGGTATTACTACTTTCTCCTCCCCCATCGCCAGAAGTATGGGCAGTGGATGTGATAAGTATTCCCTGGCAGAAGGACCGATTTTATGCTTTTCCCATGATCATCATGCTCTGCAGAGTTCCCCTGAAAACCAGATCAGGTGAAAGTGACTGTGGGGCCCAAAATTGGTTTCGCCAATCTAGGTATGCTCTTGTTCTTCAGTTGTTAGTCCTAGTTACTCTAATCTTTCCAACTCAACACATGGTTGGGGCCTGGATCTGGTACCACATGACTACGAGATGGAGTTTTCAACTTACCCAATGGGCTATCTTGTTCCCACTCCTCGCAATGTGGGAAGGAATTCAGCGACTTCTGGCAAAGGGGGATTAGTTGCTGTTCACCAGCATGCACAAAAGAGGCAAGGGTTTCTATTCTGCCTTGCTTTTAGTTCAGAAATCATCAGGGTAATTTTGCCCGGTTCTGGACCTGAAGGATGTCTATCACTTTGTGCCTTATGGGAATTCTGATGGTGAGCATTAAAGATAACCTCCCTTTGGTGGCCCCAGAGATGTTCCTTACCTCTATTGATCTACTGGATGCATATGTTCATTTTCTCATTAAAAACTCTTCTGAGCGATTTTTTAGGATTCTTTGCTCTTGGTCATCATTATCAATGTTGTGTTCTACCCTCTGGTCTGGCTTCAGTTCCAAGGGTTTTCACTAAAACCCTTGCACCCTTAATAGCAACCTTCACTCCCAGGGGCTGGTGGTCCTCCCATACTTGGGTGACTGGTTATTCTGCAACTCTTCTTTTTCCAAAGGCTCAGGAAGTGGTCCGGATTGTTTGCAACCATCTCACAGAGCAAGCCTGGCTTCTCAATTTAGCACATCTCATTTTGCCTCCCAATGAGTTTCAATTAATAGAAGCCTTCTTCAAGACCAATTTGAGGAAAGTCTTGCTTCCACTCTCCCAAAAGGGGAAGCTAAGAACTCAATTGAGAAATCTATTCAGTTTAGATCGCGCTCCAGTATGGGGACTGGGTAACAGTGCAGGGGGGCATGGCAGATGATTTATTCTTGGCACCCTGTGCACATTTTTACCTGTATCATCTTGTGTATCATCTTCAATTTTGGGATCTGAAATGCCTGTGCTGGTTACAGTCCTGCTGGAAAAGGTCATCAAAATCCATTGGTGGCAGGAACTCACCAATGGGTTCTCCTTTCTCCTCCCCTGCCAATCACTGTTACATGGATACCAGCAGTCTAGACGAACCTATGGTGAAATTAATTTGTCGCCGGAGACATCTCTTAAAATAAGATAGAAGATTCCCATGACTGGACGCTTTAGCCAGATTCTCGGACCAACATAAGCTGTTACGTATCCGTCTTCTTGAAAGACTTTTAACGTGGACCACTTACATCATCTGACACGGTCCCGCTCGTTTTCATTAAGGGAGTTCTTTACAGCATTTGAATAAACATCGTCCTGATGATGGTCTTATTGATGAATACAGCAAAGACCGAAACGTCGACATCCTGTCATCATCTCCTTCAATGTTGTCTTTAGACACTAACCTACAACCACCTGTTATTGTATAATTTGGGTTGTTTGTTTCATTTAGCTGGAGTTGATGCATAATGTTATGAACTATAGAAAAAACATTGTCTATCTTAGTTCGTAACTCCTGTTGCTCTAATTGATTTTTGTATCTACATCCCTTTAAACTTTTTTCAAGTAAAGAATTAATTTGAAACATAACCTCTTTTGTGCTCTATTTTTTCCAACCTTCCATGAATTTATGTTATGTCAAGCAAGATAGATATCCTTAGGATACAAAGGAGTGTGTGACTGGGACACCACTCAATAATTCATATAAAACATTCTTGAAACAAATCCCTTGTAGCACCCCATGTTTTGAACTATATACTGCCCAAGCCTACAAGGGTTGATTGGGTTTCCCCTGACAAAAACATTAGAGTGAGGGGCGGCTTTCTTTCATTCATGGGTTGTGGACAGCTGAGGAATCCCAAAATGTGTTGAATTTGAAAGCGGTGTTCAGAGTTTCCTTACTTCAGCCCTTCGGATTGTAGGGTGAGCTATAGAAGTGCGCACAGACAATGAGTTAGCAGGAGAATAACTGAGCATTTTGGGGGTACCACGGTACCTTCCTTGGCCTTTCTTGCCCAGAGAATTGGGAGGAGGCCAATCTGATTTCTCTCTCTTGCTCTCTATCTACCATGTATCTGTTGGAGAAGGAGTGGGCATGCAGGTCCTTTGAGCCACACAAGTGCCACTTGATCACAATGTCTCTCAATCCTCTCCTTTTCTAGGAGATAGTTCAGAAATATGGGGAGGCATATCCGGATTTCTTTGCATCACCTCACAATGCCCAAATACCATAGTTCTGCTCGCTTCTACCATCTCAGAAGGCTTGGAGGATGGTTGCAATGAGTTTTCGACCTGGCCAGGGTTGTGCTGTTTTCTTTCCTTCCACTCTCTCTGAGAAGTAGGGTTCTTTCCAAGATCAAAGAGGAGTAGGCAGAAATTCTATTACAGGTGCCAACTTGGTTCATTTGGACTTGGATTCTCCTCCTCAAGCAGGTATCATTCTGTCCTGCTTGGATTTTCCCTATGTCTCCTTCCTCTCTCAGATTCCCATCTCTTCCAGAGAAGTCTATCCACTGCTTGTCCCTGTGGTTTTGGAGTTTACACCTGGAGAGTTTCAGTATTGTTACTTATATTGCTCTGAATGTTTGGAACTCCTGAATGGAAGCACAATAACAATTTTGAAAGGCACTGGAAGAACTTTTCAAGATGGTGTGCCAGTATTCCCTTGCACCTACTCCATTTTGAAGGAAATTCTATAGGTTTTCAGAGATAGTTTCCTTCTTTGCATGGCAGTTCTTACTCTTCATGTTACTTATTATATTCCCCGCCTCTCTTTTTTTGCTTCTCCCTCTTCGGTTGAAGAGGAGCTTTTCCATACTCTTGACCTTCACAGAGATCTGTCTATCTATCCGTATCAAATAGCTTCATTCAGGCTGGTTGATTTTTTATTTGTGACATTTGGCCTGGCAAAAAACTGCCATTATCCCATGACTTATATCCTGAGCTGTTAGATCTGTGCCCTTATTACCTTGACTTACCAGAAAGATGGAGTTCATATTCTTCAAAGTCGCTCCACCTTCTTCTTGGGGGGCTTTCAAGACGTGTTCCTGAAAAATATTTGTGTGGCTGCTACCCTCCACATTTTTATTTCTCTTTATAAACGAAGGATGGAGGATGTTTTTTCTGCTTCTTCTTGCCATTCAATACTAAAAGCAGTTCATTGATTTGTGAAAAGGTGTTTTCTGAAATAGTCAAGCAAGCCCAGCTGAAGACGGCTGCAATACCAGAAACCGGTCCTGGGAAGTTTGATTCTGGTCCAGGGAAGACATGGCTTGGCGGTTCGGGCTGGACTGTTCCCATGAGTTACAGGGTCAGACTGATTTGCATATGGACATGTCTGAACTGGGGTGGCGGAGTGAGCTAAAGAACGTTGATGGATTAAACCCAGATCAGTTGACTGGGGGTGAGTGTTTGTATTGTCAACTCTCCGTCCATTTTCACCTTTGGTTTTTCTTTGTGCGCCCTAAGTTGGCAGGGTATGCTCAGACGTGAGTCCCTTGCTCACTTTGCCACTGGAGTCAAGCAAGCCCGGCTGAAGACGGCTGTAATGCCAGAAACCGGTCCTGGGAAGGTTGATTCCGGTCCAGGAAAGACATGGCTTGGCAGTTTGGGCTGGACTGTTCCCATGAGGCACACGGTCAGACTGATTTGCATATGGCCATGTCTGAACTGGGGTGGCGGAGTGAGCTAAAGAACGTTGATGGATTAAACCCAGATCAGTTGACTGGGGGTGAGTATTTGTATTGTCAACGCTCCGTCCATTTTCACCTTTGGTTTTTCTTTGTTCGCCCTAAGTTGGCAGGGTATGCTCAGACGTGAGTCCCTTGCTCACTTTGCCACTGGAGTCAAGCAAGCCCAACTGAAGACGGCTGTAATGCCAGAAACCGGTCCTGGGAAGTTTGATTCTGGTCCAGGGAAGACATGGCTTGGCAGTTCGGGCTGGACTGTTCCCATGAGGCACAGGGTAGACTGATTTTCAAATGGCCATGTCTGAACTGGGGTGGCGGAGTGAGCTAAAGAACGTTGATGGATTAAACCCAGATCAGTTGACTGGGGGTGAGTGTTTGTATTGTCAACGCTCCGTTCATTTTCACTTTTGTTTTTTCTTTGTTCGCCCTAAGTTGGCACGGTATGCTCAGACGTGAGTCCCTTGCTCACTTTGCCACTGGAGTCAAGCAAGCCCGGCTGAAGACGGCTGTAATGCCAGAAACCGGTCCTGGGAAGTTTGATTCTGGTCCAGGGAAGACATGGCTTGGCAGTTCGGGCTGGACTGTTCCCATGAGGCACAGGGTCAGACTAATTTGCATATGGCCATGTCTGAACTGGGGTGGCGGAGTGAGCTAAAGAACGTTGATGGATTAAACCCAGATCAGTTGACTGGGGGTGAGTGTTTGTATTGTCAACTCTCCGTCCATTTTCACCTTTGGTTTTTCTTTGTTTTCTGAAATAAACATGCCGGATGTCACATTTCTCATTGGTGTATTGCCTTCATTATGAAGCTCAACATTAACTTTTTTATGTTTTACATGGCTTTGCTATAGACTTCATGTGTGAGCAGTGGGATGATAAAAGGAGACGAGCCAGGTAACGATGCTGTACATACTAGGGGGCTTAATTATGAGCCTTTGTGTTACTTTTGCACCGCCGGTGCATCTCTTTTTGTGACGCACCAGCAGGGTAAAAAATGCTCCATGTTGCATCATATTTACAAAGTGATACATCTAGGCACATGCGTCACTTTGGAACACATTATATTTACGCCATGTATAATGTATGCAGGGTGGGCGTTCTGACGCAAGTAAGCCTTGTAGAAGTGATGCAGTGAAATCTATGAGATTTTACTGCGTCACTTCTAAGATGCAAATGAATCAATATCTTACGCCAGCCTCACAGCAGGCATAAGACTGACAGGGGAACGTTTGAAATGACCCATTGATGGAGTTGCCTCACATTCCAGCAATGCGTCAGTTTTGCGCCTACAGATACGTCAGAAATACGGACGCATCTGTAACTCCTTGCGACATGATGCATCATACTTTAAATATGATGCATCCAGCATGTCACAAGGAGGGCACAATGAAAAGTGACGCATCGCTGTTTTCACGCAGCAATGTGTCACTTTTCATAAAAGAGGCCCCAGCAATCTTCATTACACCAAGTCATAGTCTTCCTTGTCTTAGTCTTGGATTCGCTAAAAAAACCCAACCCTCCCCCCGGGGTTTTTGATCTACTTCAGCAAAAACATATGTGTTCTATATTTAACTTCTTGGTGCGTATTAACAATTGATTGTAATATTGGTGTAAGCTCAGCATGTTTCAGTAAGTTCCAGTGTAGGCCCCTCCAATTTGTAGCATTTCAAGGAAGGGAGATATTGGGAGGGGCACTATACAGTAGTCTTTTTAGGCTGAGTGAACTCTGTGTGGTGGACAGATGTGTAAGGGCTGGGACGAGTAAGAATTTGACGACATATTGAATATTATCAATATGTAACTAGGTCATTACTCAGTATTATGGCATACATTTGGGAGATCACTTCTAGTAATCTTGCAAGGTATGGTCATTATTGTGATTATATCTAATGTGGTCACTACAGTAACAATTACCAAAGCCATTAGAACCTCGGGACTAATTTCATCGATCAGAAGTGGCTCTCTTTATACAAAGATAGGAAACCCCTAGCCCAGGCAGTTGCCCGATTATGCATAGGACGAGTGAGAGCTTCACTTTAAAATGGGAAAAGATGATGTACAGGCGGGCCAAGGGGCTTGTAAATATTCCTCAAAGTTTCCTTTGAAGATTCTGGCAAGGTGCCACCAGCATGATGAAGAAATAACAAAGCACTGAACAGAAAGAGTGACAACATTCTGTGCAATATTATATAGCCTGTCACAACTGAATGGGAGAGTCATGCATTCAACACCTGGGAATACAGAACAGCAAACATGTGGCACCTCGTTACATAAAAAACACATTGTAGAAATGATGGAAAACAGTTTTCAGTCAGTGCACATCAGTCATGTCCTGATTTTAAAGTACTGTCACCATATGAATCAGGCCAATGTACAAGTTTTAAGTCAAACTCCTCAATGCACTATGCCTCATATGTAATGCCAAAGACACACAGATGATGGACGAAATGTAGAGTAAGTCAAACATTCACCCCCAGTCAATAGATCTGGGTTAAACCGATTGTTCTTATGCTCACCATGCCACCCGAGTTTGGGCCCAGCAATATGCAAATCAGCCTTGACCCTGTGCCTCATGGGAACGGTCCACCCGGAACTGCCAAGCCAGGTCTTCACGGGACTGGAAACAAGCATCCTGGGACCAGTTTCGGGGCATCACCCCTCATTAGCCAGGTTAGCTTGAATGAGGTGGCACAGTAAGCCAGGGAATCCTTTAATACAACTGTACATAAATAGAGGTGGATGTAACAGATATGATAAAAATAATGTATTACACAGTATATTTCCCCAGAGTTCTACATATTAATCCACTTCATACTTTCTTTAATTTTTCGGTTTAAAAATGAACTCCAAAAGCAAATAGTGTAATAGTCTTTATGACCTTATTCAGGATGAAGCCTGTTAACTACCTTCCCCTGTACCATGCACCCTACTCTTCAGTGTCTAACTATATTTGAAAGGCAAGAAATTAGAACAGGCTAGGTCCCTAGTCAGGGGTGGGTTTACGATTGTGGTAGCAGATGAAGTGGCACAGAGTCCCAGAGGTTCCACTGCACCTTCCACCTCTTTGCCCTTACTGACAGCAGTTTGCTGTGCTGAGGGCGATCCTTCACGAGTTCCTGGGGCCAAGGCTGAGACACAAGGCCATGCTGATCAGCAAGCCACTCCCAACTAGCAGGGGGCTCACTCTCCGAACAACAAGGTAGGGCTATTCATGGCATGCACATACTACCTTGTGTAGCTCAGAAAAAACAGCCTTACATGGAGGCACAGACTGCGTGTCAAGGAAACTACATGGACCTGAAAAATATACCTAAAAGCACAGCTGTGAAAGTCGGCTCCACACTGAAGGGGGCAGGAAGGGTGGATTGGGAAGGGTGGATTGATGCCAAGTATTTTGTTGGTGTGATATTAAGTAACTTTCCATGACTGAAGTAAAAGTAAGACTTTAGTAGACTTTTAGGCTAGTTGCATATAAAACGTTTATCGCTTTAAGGTGTGCATCCTCTTTCGCCTTCACGGATAGCTCCAGCTGACAAAGCCACTGTAAGATGCACAGTATTTAGACCTCCTGCTCTGAATCATTCAATGTCAAGAATGCCAGGCCAGAATATTGAACTTTAATGATGTGGAGAAGTAATTTTGGCTTCACACTTTCATGTTTCACTAGTCTACATATATGTTTAAGTATGGCTTCAAGAATTAGTGTGATGGAATATTATAAATGGGATGTAGTGCATTTGAACAGATACGGAAAGTGCATATACTGAGTAATCTTGACATTTATGAGTGTGTGTATTATTAAAATATTCCTCTACAGTAACAGTGAATTGCGGTTCTCATATGTACCTGCATATGTGTGGTTTGAATAACATTAATAATTCTTATATGTTTGTGTATCCATTTTAATAGTAATCAACATCTATATTGTAATTGTATATGTATCTGTAGTCATGCATTAAAACATTTAGAGAAATGCTTGCTACGCTGAGTTGACCAAAGGCTTAACCATTTATAACATTTGACCTTCAGCGCGAACGTTTGTTTTGCATGCAATGTTTTTCTCTCCTAGGGAAAGGCTCATTGTGCAACAGGGATGTGAGGCTCAAAAGGAGTATCAATGACAAGGGAGAGGGACGCTAACGAGTGAAAGGAGTAAGATGTTGTATCTGAAGATGAAAGGAATGCAAGGAAGTTCGAATGTGTTGACCAAAGGAAAGAAATCTCGAGTGTCGTTGCCAAGCTTTATTGTTTGGAGATGGAAAAATAATGAGACATGTGACGTGGGAGTCACAAAGGAGATCACACTTTAGCTGGATTCTGATTCCTTTAGATGTGGAGAGGTACAGACTTCTTTGCGACATCTGTCATGTGGCTTCATGCCATACAAAAATATTCTTTCTTTGTAGAATTTCTTCAGGGGTTCTGCAATGCTGAGACCATTCTTGCTTGGCTGACTTAAGCAGAGTTTCCTGATCCCTAGTTTAGATTAAGGTTTGATTGATTTACTTAGACAACCTCATGGAAAGGCAGGAGGATCCAAATGTGTAATCTACTCACCAGACTTCGCTTCTCATTTTCTCTATTGCGGATACGGAATTCCTCAGTTGCTTTTTGTCATTAAGGATATATTTTGTCTGATGTTGCAGATATCCACTAGTGATTCTGTACTTTATACTAAATTTTTTAGACTGATTTATATCAGGTTGGCTTTAAATGTGTAATAAATCCATACTTAATCTCATCTTCCTACTCGAGTTTTACTGTGCAGCCAAATGGATTACACTGCAATTGTTAAATTGTAGTTTATCCTAACTCCTTTTATTCCTTAGCCACCTACAAACTTCCATTGCAGGGGGCAAAACAGAAGAAGCTCACATTTGGTGCATTAGCAGATGCAGCATGAATCAGAAAACTGAAAGGAACAGTGGAGAGTGACAGCAGAACAGGGAGGGACTGGACCTCCGGTGTAGGGGTCGCAGCTACTTGCTGACTCCTGGTGTGATCATGAACAACTCGCTTGTTTCATAGATGCAATGTTTAATAGATACTTTTATAAAACCAGGACGGTGACTCATTTACAAAAACAGTACTGCCCAAGCGATAATGTAGCTGCTAAAACTCTCAGGTATGAGTAATCTGAGAAGTAGCTCTGGTATTTAAGTCTGAGCCTGTGAGATCACTTTGCTGTCTGAGACTAGATCTCTGTGTTCTGTGACATGTGAGAGAGTACTGCCTGAGGGCCAAATCAGTACATTCTGGGAAATTGAGGAGTGCTGTCTAAGGTAAAAATCCGTAATGCCTTTGTCATCGGAGAGGTAGTTCTGCAAAGGTCCGCACCTTTTGTGCTATTTGATTTGTGTCTCTGCTGTGCAAGGGCTGAATCTGTGCATCATTTGACACTTGAGGAAAGGTTCTTCTGGCACATATTTTAAGAATAACAGCCTTAACAACTCACGTCTCTGGGCAGATTTAACATGGCCTGTGTGAAGTATAAAGAAATCTGCAGACATGGAAGATCTTAGATACCAAGGTTTTTAAATGAACATCTCTAAATACAGCCACGCACCATGAGGCTATTCACATCCCAGTACTTGGATACATTCACTAAGGACTACGCTCAACAATGCCTTCTGCTATCATAGTTGAATTACTAACTCTTTTGGCAGATACAGTTGTGTGTGTAATTGTCAAAACAATACACAACATTGGTGACACTAGATCCTCCTCTCCTCTGGACATCATGTCTTGCCATTGTTTTAAAGAAAGTTGTTTTTTCTTTCTGGTGTCTGTAGGGAATCCTTGACCACCCAGGGATACAGTGGTTCTCCCTGGCCTTCACTGACCACCTCTGATATTCAGTGGGTACTCAAAACAGCAGGCCATCTATATAGTCTCTGTTTATCACCTATGGCATTTGATGGCTGGTTCTGGTGTGCATAGTCCAACCGATGAATACTTAAGTATGATCAGAAATGTCAGGCTCAGCATTAGTGTTACTGATCCATATAGGATACTAGTAATCAAGGGTACTTAATAAAAATATTAAACCAAAAAATGTGGACCAATTTGTTGTATTTGCTAAAAATGAAAGGGTGTTATTTGAGAAAGCCTTTACTTATTCTGAGAATAATGAGGCAGTGTGTGGTACTTGTTCATTAATTTGAAAAACTGATGGTTTGGACAAAAGAGTCATTTTATGAAATTTCCAGATGAAGTTGGAGCCAAAACAAATACTTTTCCCAAACGTTCTCAAATTTGAAATTTGAGTGATGAATCTTGCTGCTTCTGGATTATTATTTCTGATGTTATGGCTCAATTTCAGTAGTTCTACATTTTCTTCTGATGGTTTGCACAAAAGAGTCATTTTATGAAATTTCCAGAAGAAGTTTGAGCCAAAGCAAATACTTTTCCCAAAGGTTCTTCAATTTGAAATTTGAGGAATATATCTTGCTGCTTCTGGAATATTATTTCTGATGTTATGGCTCAATTTCAATATTACTACATTCTCTTCTGATATAGAGCCATGTCATGATATATATGGATCGCAATTTATTGTACTGCAGTATGTGTATATATTGGCTGTCTGAGACCAGAGCCTGTAAGACTGATTAACCTATGGCATGTGTGCGCTTTTTTAGGTCAAAGCTACCAGACAGGTGTGGTTACAAAATACTTTCTTCTTGGGGACACTCATAAATCTTCCCTGGGAATGCATTCCACCCTTTGCTCACCATTGGCTTTGTGTTTCATAAGTCACATTGGCCTACTTTCTATATGCTGGCTTTGTTTTAGGCTGGCCAGCAATTCTTTGTCCCTCCTCTGGACCATAGCCTATTAACCATCTCACTGATTGCCTACTTGTATTCTTCCACGAGTCCCTGCCTTAGGGGTACTCCTTTTTTCATTTTTGTGAGGCACTTCACAAGCCAACATTTGTTTTCTGATGGTTCCCTTATTTTATGTCAGTTCAGGAAGCAATAAAGGTGCTGTATTTCTTTGAAAATGTTTTCTCTATCTTATCTTTCTGATTGACTGATTCTACTTATCTTTGCTGGTGCAAGTTAATCTTGCATGGCAATGAGGAAAAATATTCTGCCTACGAGCTTGTTTATTTTGGTCAGTGCTCTTTGCCAATAATATCACTTCACACTCATGCCATAGGCACTAGAGGTAGGGAAGTGGGGGTTGCTTATACACCTACAAAATAACAATGCTGAATTTCAGAAGTGATTGAGCAATAAACAGGCCTTTTTGGTGTGCGTTCAAAGACGAAGGTCAGATTCTAGGCTCTGTCTTCCAGGGAGCTTGATGTTTACTTTTCTTTCTGGCTGCAAAGTGAAAGGTTTTATGTGATAATCTTGATAGGTACTGGGTGTAAAAAGGTTTGGAGGATGTTATTTTTTCTAGTATACAACAAAAATGTAGATGCCAGTAAATTATCTGTACAATTTATCAGAATTAGGAAGAACAAATGAAGCACATTTTCTTGTAACTCTATAGTGTGAAGTAAACAAATATTAAAATAAGATTAAAACAAATCAATACACTAGGTGCTGCTGATTTCCACACATTATCGTTTGTGTGCTTTTTAGTTTTCTCAGTAAAATTGTATGTCTGTTCAAATGAAATGATAATTTCAATAAAAAATGTGTTTGCTGTAATGTCAATGCGCTACCACACCATGTATACTCCACTCTACACAACTCCACTCTACAATAGTCTACCTCACTCTTTCCACCACTCCACTCTGCAGCACTCCACTCCACTCTAGACCACACCACTCTACAAAACTCTACTTCACCCCATTCCATTCTACACCCCTCCACTGTACAACACTTTATCCCACTCTGTCACTTCACGCTACGCTCCTCCAGCCTACACCACTGTATTCCACTCTATGACACTCCACACAACTCCCTTCTATACCATTCTACTTCACTTCACGAAGATTCACTTTTCAATATTCAACTCTATGAACCTCTACTCTACTCTTCATTCTTCTCTACGACCGCTCTACTCTACGTCACTACGCTCCACAAAACATAACAACACGATACACAACCCCACTCTATGCAAGTCTACATTACTCCACTCTACACCACTCCATTTTATGACACTCCATTCCATATCTCTTCACTCTATACCTTTCTACTCCACTCAATGCCACTTCAGTCTATGACACTCTACTTTACTCTATGGCACTACATGCTACACCACTCCTTGTTGGGTAGCTGTGCGCATTAGAAATATAAATTAACATAACATTGTAACCAATACACTTAACGAAACTTTACTCCTCAATGCTCTCTGCCATTCCACTCTACACCACTTCACTGTACACCACTCTACTCCACTCATTGCCACTTTACACCACTCTATTCCACACCAGCAGTGCAAATTGAAGAATAGACTTGTAACATATTTATGTGCATATGTTACAAGTGCTTCGGAGTTACTACAGTATACTATAGGTAAACTGCTTATAGATTTATGCTGTAGCAGTTCCTTATAGTTTTGCACTTTCACATTCACCATACACTATTAATGTATTAATTCATTCATTTATGAACTACACATTCATTCTGAGAAACTTTAATACACTAATATAGAAATATAGTTCTTTCTTTGACCAGTGAAGGTAGTTCTAAAAAGAACTGTATTTTTGTGTTTTTAGTTTTCTATTTTTTTGTGTTTTTTCAAAAAAAAATTTAAACCAAAAAAATGAAACTGGAACCCAAAAAGTGTCCAACAGGAACAAAAGAATGAAAAAAAACTAATGTCGAGGACAGCGATGCTCCGGCTTCCTGCGTTTTATCAGGTCGATAGATTGTTCCCCATAACACAAAAGTTTATCGCAATAAATGCATAGAATTTTAACTTCACCAAAATCAGCATCAATTTGTGGGTGTGGACTGCTTGCTGAAAAATGCTGCTGCAGCAGTTGATGTGCTTGGTGCAGTAGCAGGTGGGTTGTCCTGCAACCTCCGTGTTGCAGCTCGAGCAAAGTTGTTGGGGTGCAAGTTCTTCAGGTGTCGAACCATATTTGCTGTGCCAAAGGAGTATTTTTTAGATGGATCACCCCTTGAAAGAATTGTATGGCAAATTTTACAGGTTACTATTGGAGCATTAACCTTTTATGTCCTTCAGGAAAAGTAAAAAACTTCCAAATTAGAGCTTCTTTCTTCTTCTTTGGAGGTTCTTCAGGAATGAAATCTCCCTCTGAAGAATAGCTGGAAGATGAGTCCATTGCTGTTATTATGGTGATCTTCCTTCTATTTGACAGGGTTCTCAGAAGAGATGCTTCTTCTTAGAAAGTCAAAGTAGAATGATTAAAATGGGAAGGAACTTTCAACAGTTGGAATAGGAAATGTTATGAACCAATCAAATCTCTTCTTTTAAAGTCACATGGCTTCGCGTACGCTTACGGTACTCTCAGGATGCGAGTACGGATGACGTTCCATCGCGATTTGTGTAATTGCTTTTCAAAGAAATATACGATTGTTAAAAGTTTAAAAAAACTATTTTCATAACTATCCCAGATAATTTCTACCCTTAGTGTGTACATTAAATACATAAATATATGTTTTTAAACAATTAAAAACATTGGCGCCTTTCGCGTACAGGGCGCCGTTCATGACGTCACATGGAAGCTTTGATGCGGTGCGTAACGTCAAAGCGTATTCGTAGCGTATGCGCGGGTACGCCCTGAGTATGATTAGCAGTACAAAGTATAGTGCGATCACCCTCTCAGTGTCAAATCAGAGCACAGGGCGCGCTACGAGAATGATTACAAGTGGTTACTCATTGGAGATTCGGTTCTGGGCCTGCCTCTGCGCACATGATAACCCCACCCCTGTCTCTCTCTGTTATTAATTGTTGGTGCATATACTCACACTTGCACATGCGTGGTGCATGCCCACCCACACTCCCCAGATGTCACCACCCAACTTTCTTTCTATTACTAACCCTGGAAGCCAATACATTAGCCAAATGGAAGGTCCCCCAGGGCCATCATTCTTGTAGAGCGTGAAAACGCTACCAATGACGGCCTTCAGCTTGGTTTGGTCAGCCCCCGCGTTTCCCATATAATGCGGGCACTGATGCGAGCACGCTCTCTTTTGCCTGCCTGTGCTGCAGTGACAGACAGACTGTTGTAGTCGATTGTACTACAAACTGTTTGCTCGAGCGGAGGAGGACTCGTGACACTCGATGTGGTGTCACTGCTGCTGCCACCCAGCCAGGCCACCATAGGCTCGGTGGCAGCGGCGCCCGTGCCCAGCCCACCCCAGGCCCAGCCAAAGCCCCAGCCATTGAAGACAAGACAAGAGACAGCATAAGCAAAGGTAAGAGAAGCCGTCACAACATCAGCCTCAGCTGTAAATTGTACCTGCATGATAGTATTTATTTTTACTGCGTCACGTGGCCCTCTCAGCTTTTGTGCACCACATGCTTTGTGCTTCATCGTATTTGCTCCCTCCTAATCCTCCCGTGACTTTTAATATTGATTACTGCCTGACTTGGCCTTCCCAGGCTTCTATTCTAAAAGATTGTATATGGTTGAACGTAAAGCTTGTTTCTGAAACAACGACAAGTTATCTGTCAAAGGAGAGAATATGTAGTATGCAGCAGGCGCGCAATACCCATTAGGCTAACGGGGATTCAGCCCCCCACCCATCGTCTGTGTCTGTTCCACATGTTAATGTCTTTTTATCTCTCTCTTTCTCACTGTCTCTCACATCGTTTTTTTTTTTTACAGTTATGGACGCTGCTCTCTCCACTGTGCTGTATAAAACATTACCCGAGTTTAAGGGGTGAACTCTTTTGGCTACAGTGAAGCCTGCTTCAACCCTCTTTTAATCATGTCTATGGCACTAGGTGAGCAAACAAACTTGTTTCCGAAACAACAACAAGTTATCTGTAAAAGGAGAGAGTCGATAGTGTGCAGCAGCTTGACTTTGTAGAAATATATAATTACCACAGAGCAGTGACAATAGATAGGTTACAACAGTCTGAGGAACAGATCTACAAGCTTATGGTGCCACTTTTGTGTCACTTTTAACTTGGGAAAAGTGGTGCAAGGAGCTTGTAAATCTGCGTCTCACTTTAAAAAAAAAACTATCAACTCCAGACTCTGCGAGTCAATGGGGTGCAACAGTATAGGTGCGCAATATTAAGTACTCAGTTTACGGTGATTAATCAAATGTCCTTTTGTTTGCTTCACCAAACATCCTTCAGGAGCAATCACGGCATATCGAGCAACAGCAATGACGTATACAGACAGAGTTCAATTGAAGTTGTGAACTCTGATTTCCGCAATGTTTATACAAGGTAAGCATAGCGGCCTAGATATACAATGCCTCCAATTAAATGCATTAAAAATAAATCGGTGTATTTACAATCCCGCTGTACCACTTTTGTGTCAGTAACGCAGTAGGCACTTCCATATAGACACCACTTGAACGCCGGACTATAACAGAAGTGAAATTACCACGTAAAATCGTAGTGTTACCTTGACTTATAATCACTTCTCCTGAGGCGGAAAGCCGGGAGGAAGCTCTTCAGCAACTGCTCTTTTAGAAAACTTGTATTGATTTTAAAAATACCTGTTGTTTTGTTTGTTAGGACCTGTGTCCACCGCTAATTCTTGCCGCCGCCATCAGCGGCGAGGCCGCTAGCCACGCCCACTTGAGGCCACGCCCCCACCCATTAGCTTTAACAACGCTGACTGCGAGCGGTAGGTAAAATCACTTCTCCTGAGGCGGAAAGCCGGGAGGAAGCTCTTCAGCAACTGCTCTTTTAGAAAACTTGTATTGATTTTAAAAATACCTGTTGTTTTGTTTGTTGGCACCTGTGTCCACCGCTAATTCTTGCCACCGCCATCAGCGGCGAGGCTGCTAGCCACGCCCACTTGAGGCCACGCCCCCCGCCCATTAGCTTTAACAGCGCTGACTGCGAGCGCTAGGTAAAATCACTTCTCCTGAGGCGGAAAGCCGGGAGAAAGCTCTTCAGCAACTGCTCTTTTAGAAAACTTGTATTGATTTTAAAAATACCTGTTGTTTTGTTTGTTGGGACCTGTGTCCACCGCTAATTCTTGCCGCCGCCATCAGCGGCGAGGCCACTAGCCACGCCCACTTGAGGCCACGCCCCCCTTATCTCTCTTCCGGCACACATATATAAATGTGCAACCCTAGGAAGCGCAGCGAACGAGCGCAGCGGGCGCGCCAAAGGCGCGCCTAAGGCAAGCCCGTCTGCACCCGTCCACGACGGGCCGGGACTAGGGACTACAGCCCCTGGCCCTTTCCTGTCAGGGCCATCTTACATTTACCCTAGGGAAGCCCTTCTTAAACTCATGCCATCCCAGCATGTCCACTGCACCACCCTGAATCCTCACTGTGCCCCATGTACCTGCCAGACTTGCCTGCTCCCCCTTACCTCCCTCCCTTCTATAACCAACATAGCCACCTCAAACTTCCCTCCCTTACGTCCCAAACCTACAGTTACCGACCAAACCCAAACGAGGATGCTGATCAGCCTTAACTGCAGATCACTAGGCAAACACAGGAGAGAAATTTTCGATCTTCTTGTCTCGGAGAAACCCGCAGCTCTCTTTCTCACAGAGACATGGCTAAAAGATCACTCTGGCCCAGATGTTGCTGCCGCTCTCCCCGACAACTACACTTATGTGAGGAAAAATAGACCAAAGAAAGAAGGCGGAGGTATAGCCTTAATCTATAACAGATTACACTCCTGCAAATGGGAAGACTCTGCATTACCTAACTGTGAGGCCGGTCTGTTTAAGCTCTCGCTTTCTCCCAACTTTACTCTCTCTGGGCTACTCATTTACGGCCCCCCGGGCCCAGCGAATTCTTGGGCAGCCTCCCTTCCCGAGTATATAGCACCGCTAATTCAGAGCTCAACAAATTTTTCCATTATCGGTGACCTCAATCTGCACCTGAATGACCCCTCATGTACTACCAGTAGCAATATCTTACAAGATTTGGCTGCTTTAAACATTTTTTTACATAACTCTGGCCCCACGCACAAAGCAGGGAACCTTCTGGACCCCATCCTCTCTAATCTGGAGGCCATTGACTGTAAGGCTCCATCACCTATTGTATGGTCTGACCATTACATGGTGACCTTCACCATCAAACTAGGTCAGCAACTTAACATCCCCTCTTACCCCGCAGAACCTAGATTATCCAGAAATTGGAATAAATTGGACTTAAACAAATTCAACACCTGTCTCGAAAATACTAGACCTTTCATGGAAGACACTAGTACTGCAACGTCTGCCGCTATAAACATCTGGCTTGCACAGGCTGCTGATGCATGCCTACCTTTGCGCATACAATCGCACAATTATCACCATTCACCTGCACCCTGGTTCACTGAAGCCTTAAAAAAAAGAAAAAAACATTTGCAAAAACCTGGAGCGCAAATGGCGCATAAAATATGACTCATGTTCTAAACAAAGCTATAAAGCAGCCTTAACAAAATATCATTCCCTATGTAAAGCTGCCAAAGCTGAACATGTTAACCACACTATCCTTAAAGCAAAAAATCACCCAAAGACACTTTTCAAGGCCGTGCAAAAACTCTCGGGCGCACTATGCCAGCCCAAAGCTCCCTGTCTTAACACATCTCAATGTAATTCACTGGCTGAATTTTTCATCGCCAAAATTGATACCATCTACTCCAATTTTAGGATCTCATTCCCCCGCCCTTCTTTGTCCAACTTACCGGCCCCAATCTCATCTCTCGAGCAAGGGACACCAGAGGACAACAGCCCCATCCACTCTTTGCCGACCTCCTCCTCTCCACCCACGCCTTCCTGTGACTCTAGGCTCACATCTGATACCTGTCCTCCGATCGCTCAGTTGATCGACACATGGGATCCACTCAATATCGAGACCCTCTCTGATATCATCAGTAAAATTAAATCCGGTTCCCCACTAGACCCCATCCCCCCCAAATTCTAAAAAAGCTGGACAACACCTCCCTAGAACTCATCATGGACCTTTTAAACTCCTCCCTAAGAGAAGCTACTGTACCCTCCGCATGGAAACATGCAATGATAATGCCTTTATTAAAAAAGGCTAATGCCGATCCCAGCATTCTAGCTAATTTCCGTCCGATCTCGCTTATCCCAGTATTTTCTAAAATCTTAGAAAAGCACATTAACTCTCAACTTTCCACCCATGTTGAGCTAAGGGGAATTCTACATCCATCACAATCAGGCTTTAGATCCGGTTTTTCGATGGAATCCACCTTGTTGGGAGTCTCGGAAAACATCTGTTTCCGAGTCGACAGGGGGGAAACCGTGGCACTCATTCTGCTGGATTTAAGTGCCGCTTTCGATACGGTTTCCCATACCATCCTTGTCAATGCCCTCCGATCATCAGGCATCACCGGCTCAGCTCTCAACTGGCTTGTTATCTTCCTATCCAACCGTACCTTCCAAGTTTTCTCTTCCTCATCTGTTTCCCAAACCTTTACATCTGCGTATGGAGTCCCTCAGGGTTCCATCCTGAGCCCCTTGCTCTTCAACTTATACGTCAGACCTCTGGCGTCCATTGCGGAGCAAGCTGGGCTCACAATTTACTCCTACGCAGATGATACCCAGATCATCTATTCGCTTTCCTCAGACCCTCATGCCCCCTCATCCGCCCTTTGTTCCGGACTGAGCAACATCGCAGCCTGGATGTTGGACAACAAACTCCAACTGAATGGGGGAAAAACAGAACTTCTTCTGTTTGGCCATAATACCACTCTATGGGGACCCCAAAACTGGCCCGCTCAAATGGGCACTCCATCCACTTCTTCTAAATCAGCTCGCAACTTAGGCGTGATCTTTGACGATCAGCTATCCATGAAAAGCCATGTGATCAAAACTTCCTCCACCTGCATCACAATCATCAAATGGTTGCGTAAGATCATCTGGATGCTGCCTGTGGATACCCAGAAAACTGTTGTCCAGGCCCTAATTACTTCTAGACTGGACTACAGTAACATCCTTCTCCTGGGCGCCAGCAAAGAGGTAACCCGAAAACTTCAAACTGTCCAGAATATGGCAGCACGACTGCTCTGCAAACTACCCAATACTTCCCCCACCTCTAACTCCCTCCGCACACTACACTGGCTCCGCATTGAAAATCGCACGAAATTCAAAGCTCTCTGCATTATGCACAAAATAAACAATGGTCTGGCCCCACCATACCTTACATCCTTGGTCCACCACCACTGTCCCCCCCTGCACTCTGCGTTCATCTAACCAACACCTTTTTTTAGTGCCTAGAATCAGAAAAGCCAGAATGGGAGCCCGTTCCTTTGCCTGGCTAGCCCCTTCACTTTGGAATTCTCTCCCCCTTCAGTTACGAAAAGGACCCAATTATCTCAGATTTCGCAAACAAGTGAAAAATTGGCTATTTAACATGTAAGCTTCCTCCCCTCGGTCCTCCCCTCTCCCTTTGTTGGTTTTAGCGCCGGGACCTACGGGTAGCTGAGCACTCTACAAATTTAAATATAATAATACTAATAATAATGTTTCACCTCATTTACTCATATCTACATAAATGTACACTCTAATTTTCATTTTGTTTTGCAGATTAACTATTGTACGTCTTTTGGAGTCCACATCACAATTTGTTCATAATGTTTTATCAGAAAGTTTTTTGTACTTGTTTAATATATTGTTATCATTAAGTTACATTTACAGTTATTGTTGTTTTAATAAAAGTTAATAAAAAATCTACATACTTCTTTTTTGGGGGGAGGGGGGGTGACGGTCCACAATAAAAATAATATTTATAATTTGAAGTACTATAGTGAGATGTTCAAGAGTATGGTTGAAAAGTACTAATTGTGCAATACATTATATTTTCTCTGGATGGACTACAATATAGAAAAGAAATCAAACTAAAACAAAACAATGTGTACCACATTTACAAACCTCTTGTGACATTGTCCCGTGCAAACCTACCCCCTACAAAATTAAGTGTGTGGGCCTCAAAAACACCCTTCAAAACACGGAAACAATCAAACCCCATAGATTTCTATATTGTATGAGAGGGGCTGCGTGGCCCTCCGCCTAGTGCCCTGGAGTCCACGATGCCCAGACCCGGTTGCTGCAGTATCCATTGGGGGAAACAGCCATTACAACGCGGTCAGAAGCACGCATGATCGTCACCACAAAGCCATTAGCACGCATATGGCTTTACTACACATGCTTTTACAACTATTATACATTTACTACCCATGATAAAGGCTTAAGCATGATAATGGCTTTCTGGTGATGGACACGCGTTGTAATGGCCGTGGCTTACAAGCTTGAAATTAGTTTTTAGGTATGCGTGTGACCAAGTCTGATAACATCGGAGGCCAAGGACAAACACTGTGGTGTCTGTGGCAGGAAATCTCATAGATCACAGAGAAGATAGGCGAAGGGTAAAATGAAAGTAACAGGTATAATAAAAATAACAGAGGAAAACTACTAAAATGGGGGTGCACGGAGCATGTAATCAACGTTTGGCGCCTCAGCAATACGTTTCAAATAAATACAGATAGAAAATAATTATTAATATATTACAAAAGTATAGCAGCAAATGACACACTCGGCCCAGGAAAAGAAAGCAGCAAATGTAATTCCTGAAATGAGGACGCTTTGCTTGGCGAACTTGAAGAAAAAGAAAGAAACATGGGCTTGGAAATGAGGCTGCGCATGCATAGAGAGAACAACTGGTACACAAATAAAACCTGAAAGTTTCACATACTATCATAGAAATATAGCTCTTTTTTTCACCAGTAAAGTTAGTTCTCAAAAAGAACTGTTTTTTTTTTTAGCTCCAATGCCCCCACGATCCTAGACAGCTCCCCGCGTCCTTCGAGAGCCGGCATTGCTATGTCAGAGAGAGCAGCTTACATGCTGCTCTCTCTAACGAAAAAGCAATTTGCTTTCCTACTTGAAAGAGAGAGCAAATTAACTTGCTCTCTCTTTCAAATAGGAAAGCAGTTTGCTGTGGTAAAGTGGGAACCACGACGCTCCCGCCCTACCATAGCAAACAGCAATGTCACAGGGGTAGGCACCCCGAGACACTGCAGGAGCCGGCCCTGGGAGGCAATGGTCCCCAGGGCCATCAAGGACTCCAGGAGGGGGGCCGCGCAACCCCATCCAACATTAAAAAGCCCTGGGGGGTGCAGGTCCCTGGGGCTGAAAAGTCATTTTACATATTCCTGCCCCAGGAAGGTGGCAGTCCCCTGGCATGTAAGGGGGAGGGGGAGCTGAAAACATACTTAAAAAAAAAAAATTAAACCCTGAGGGGATGGAAGTTCCCGGGGCTGTGGGGGGCCTTGCAAGCCCCCCATTATGGAAAGAAAATTCCCCTGGGATTTGTCACCCCCGGGGGCTAATTAAGAAAAAAACGAACTTCAAGATTTTTTTTCCTTTTCCACCGCACACGCGTACTATACACATACTCCGTGATTTCTTATTTGGACCTAAAGGTCCATGTGGGACCCCCCCGAGCAGGCCTAGAAGGTCAGGATGTTTCTACACTGACCCTTTCCTTATTTTTCAACTTTGTTTTACTGTTTTCTTGTGGCTCGGTTCTACCGAGGCACAAGATGGCTGCCTACACTTCCTGGTTTGGAGTGTTGACAGACAGTTGATATCCAATCAGCATGCAGCTCGTGCTCTTAATTGTACGGATTTCCGTATGCGTGCAGTACTTCATCTCTAGATATCACTATGAATAAACTTTTGATTTTCTCAGGAACTACAGGAACGGATTTATACCATTTAACAGAAAGCACAATCTGCAAACCAAACTCTACCTCTCTGCCAAATTTGGTGTAATTCTATTCAGCCGTTCGGGCTGTAGCCCTGGCTAAAAGTCCCTATGGAAAATTGCATGGGAAAAACACCTTTTGGGACCCCCCTTTTTTCTTGGCCCCCACTTGACGAATCACCCCAAAACTTTAAGGTAAGGAGCGGTGCAGAGCAGGCCATTTTCTTGGAGAAATTCGTGAAGATACGTCCACTGGTGCCAAAGTTATTCCAAATTTCCAAATAGAATGTTGTGGACTTCCAATGGAAAGTAGGTCCTAATTACAACTACCTACTGGCGACTGCCAGTAGGATATATATATATATATATATATATATATATATATATATATATATATATATATATATATATATATATATATATATATATATATATATATATATTTTTTTTTTATTTTATTTTTTTTTTAAACATCCATTTACACACTTATACAAATACATATATAAAACATATTGATTTTTCAGAAAGAAACACATTCACTGGCTGGTGTCATCAGTGATGTCATGAGTGATGTCACTGACCATGTCATTTCAATAGTTTTATGTCAGTAAAATTTCCAGCTAACTATAACTGATGGGAAACCTATGGTTTTTTCAGTGAATATATATATATATATATATATATATATATATATATATATATATATATATATATATATATATATATATATATATATATATATATATATATATGTATATATATATATATATGTATATATATATTACCTACTGGCGTATATATAGTTAGGATTTTTTCTCTATGGAACTTTTGAAAATTCTATGTCTAATAACTTTGGCGTTTGTGGACGGAATCGGCTGAAATTTTCAGGAAAATGGCACATTTTGTTTCTGAGCAGCCCCTGCAAATGTGGGGGGGTTTCGTCAAGGGGGGGCCGAGAAAAAAGGGGGGTCCCAAAACGCGTTTTTCCCATTCATTTTTCCATAGGGCATTTGGCCTCACTTTTAGCTCGAACGGCTGAATGGATTTGCACGAAACTTGGCAAAATTGTAGGGACTGTTAGCCCGATGTGCCTTTGCTGGGTCTCAATATATGTGCTCCAGTGGATTTTGAGAAATTAACATTTAAAAAAACAGATATATCTGTGACAGCGTACCGGATAGCGCACCAGTTCGCGTAACGGAGCTTTGCGAAGCGAAGCTGATTGGCTCTCCGGTGTCTGTCAACATTCTAAACAGTCCGGAGCGGCCGCCATCTTGTCTCTCGGTAGGATCGAGAGACAAGAGGAGGCCAAAACGAAGGGGGAAATGAAGGAAAGGGGCAAGGTAGACCTCTTCTGACCCCCTAGGATTGATGAGGGGGATATTAAAGTGCCCCGCGGGGCGAAAAAAAAAAAATTGCGATTTTTTGTCGTAGAGGCGCAAATCGGTACGTGAACCGGGCAGCTAACCGGCAGTGTAACGGGAGTCTGAGGAGAAGCTGAATGGATGTCATTTGAGATGTCATCAGTGATGTCATTTGAGATGTCATCAGTGATGTCATCAGTGATGTCACTGACCATGTCATGAATGATGTAATATGTGACATCATCAGCAGTGGATTGCGGGTGCGCGATATATAGTTATGGCAACTAACTATATATGCGAATTTCAATGGTTTTGTGCGAGTAAATTAAGGTTTTGTAAATGCTAATCCCTAACTATATATGGTCTATAACCAATGGTTTTTTCAGTGAATTTTCATGGTTTTGTAAATGCAAATTCCTAACTATATATGGTCTATTACCTATGTTTTTTTCAGTGAATATATATATATATATCATATATTGAAAAGTTACTTATTAATAAAATAGAATTTGAATGTGGCTAAATGCAGTAGGTGTAACGGCGGATAGAAAATGCCATGAAAACTATATATTACAAATGAGCACTACTAGATAATCACACTAAATTCAATCAATGTCTCAAATTCTGGCAATAACATCAAACAATCTTACTTAGCAATTCATTTCATTATAGGTTGCAAAGTTAGAGTAGTCTCAACTTAGTTCCTCTGCACTAAAAAGTTTTTCCTATCAAATACAGAGATTGAATCACATCCTATTGCAAACCTAATTTCATAATTTCAAAACGTCATCACGAAAAACAGATTACATCATATAAATCTGTCTAAAATTCCAGTTCACCTGACAACGGTCAAATATTTAAATATTCAGATATTCAATATACAGAACCATCACATGTGTTTATGGAATACCGGATTATAAGAGATACATTGCAATTCAGACTAGGTCTCATAACAGCATTGTAGTCCGACAATGTTCAAGTTCAAGTTCTCAATACAGTGCGGGCCACTGGATAGGCCTGGTCCGCCTTGTCTATGGCTCTAAGGTGCTCAAGTATTCTCAGCTTGAGCTCCTTAATAGTGCTCCCAATATAGCGAAGGCCACATGGGCACTGTAAGCAGTAGACGGCATATTGGGTACTACAGGTGATAAACTTATTGATAGTCATTTTTCTCCCTGTATATGTTATTACGTACGACAGGACCCGTTTACTGCCTGCACACGCTTTGCAGCGGCCGCAGGGGTAAAAGCCTTTTTGATCTCTTAAAGTGTTAACTCTCTGGGGTAATTTTTCAAAGTGGCTGGTCACTAGCATGTCGCCTACTGATCTAGCTTTGCTAAACGTAAGTAGTGGATGGGTTGGTAGGTCTTCCTGAGCACATTGTCGGTCAGTAGAATGTGCCAGTTTTTATTTAGCATCACTCTTAGATCTTTAGCCCCTGACGAGTATGGAGTTATTAACCTGAATTTACCTTTGTTGTTAATTTCTTTCTCCGTACGTCTTCCCCGTATGGGGTTCGTCGTTAGGAGAGTGCGTCTTTCAATTTTCCTTACTTTATTCAAAGTCTTTCTTAGCAATTTCTCACCCTATCCCCTGATTTTAAAACGGGATACACACTCCGAGGCAGCCGTCTCGAAGTCAGACTCTCTAGAGCAGTTTCTGCGAAGCCTAAGTAGTTCCCCATAGAGATGCTGTTGATCAGTTGGGGAGGATGGCTGCTGCTGGCAAAGAGTGTAGAATTGCCAGCAGTTTCTTTTCTAAATAGGGAGGTATGGAGATGTCCTTCTTCTATGAATATTCTCAAATCCAGGTAATCCGCTGCCACCGGACTGACTGAACCTGAGAAATGAAGGTTTACATTATTTTTGTTCAGCACGTTTAAATACTCTTGTGCTGTGTCACATCCACCACTCCATGCAATAAACAGGTCATTGATGTAACGATGCCAGCATATTACCTTCCCCTCTTGTTCCCCAACTGTGCAGCTCCTGGGCACTTGCTCCTCCCACCAGCCCACGAACAAATTTGCGTAGCTGGGGGCAAAGCAAGTGCCCATCGCCGTCCCGGACCTCTGTATGTACAATTGATCCTCGAATAAGAAGATATTATGGGTCAGGCAAAATTTTGCAAACTCGAGAATCATGATGTTATGTCTGGCGAAAGGTGGCTGACGCTGTTTTAAAGCGTGTTTGACAGCTTCTAAACCATGTTGATGTTCAATCCTAGTGTATAAGCTAGTAATGTCCATTACCATCAACAGGTACCCCGATTCCCACTCAAGGTCTGTATTGTCATCAGAAAGTCCTTTGTGTCCCTGACATATGATTCTAAGGTAGACACCAAAGGAAACAGGGTGTTATCGACGAATCGGGACATATTTTCTGTTAGACTTCCAATAGAGGAGATAATTGGACGGCCAGGAGGACAGTCACGATGTTTATGTAATTTCGGGAGATGGTAAAATGTTGGTATCATGGGACAGTTAGTTCGCAGGAATAAATGTTCATCTCTACTGAGCATCTGAAGATCGTACCAGTTTTTGATCAGTTCATCATATTCTCTGAAGCTCTGTTGATAGATTTCACTGGTACACTTGTTGTAGAACTTCTCATCCGAGAGCTGCTTCAGAGCTTGTATGTATGTATGTATGTATTTGAGCTATATAGCGCACAGCTACCCGCAGTGGGTTTCCCGGCGCTTGCTTAGGGAACCCATCCTGGTATTCCCCTGTGAGATAACCTCGGCAGGGTATCCACAAGGTGAAAGCCAGGCATCCCGCCGCGAGAGGCCGTTGTGGAGATTAAGCAAGCTATTGCCCAGAGTCGCAGAGTGTGAACCCGTGAGTCGAGAAGGCACCGAAGCGAGAATTATCGAGTCCGTGGAATTTTTGAGCCCAAGACCCCTGCCGAGGCGGGGAATTGAACCCTGGTCCAGGGCCGATCTCAGATTCCGGGTCTGCCGCCTCTAACCCCTGAGCCACACTTCTCCAGCTTCTTGTTTGTAGTAATCCCTGGTCATTAAAACCACGTTCCCCCCCTTGTCCGAGGGTTTCACTATAATGTTCGTGTCCGCCATTAAGGTTTTCAGTGCATACTTTTGTGGTTCCGTAATGCTGTGTTCAAATTTATGGTGGTCCGCTTTACGATATTTTGTCAGATCATTGTTCATAGCTTCAATAAATACGTCCACTGCATCCCAAGGGGACTGAGGAACAAAAAAAGGAGACTGGTTTAAATCCACTATCCTCTCTATCCTGTTCCACTCCTTGCAGTTCAGCTCTCTGCGCCATATCTAGTTCTTCAATGTTCTGTGTCTGTTCTAATTCCAGGTTGTCCAGGATTTCTACAGTATGTAGATCCCTACTACTTAAGGTATCAGTTACAGTTGTCCTGGATCCTCTATTCCCCTTGTCTTGTAAGTGCGGACGTAATTTGAAATATTTGTGCAGTTTTAACTTGCGTGTGAAGTGGAACAAATCGATCTTAGTCTGTGTATATTCCAACTCATTGTTGGGGCAAAATGTTAATCCGTGACTTAGGACTTGTTCTTCATGGGTCGTAAGCTCTCTTTTTGTTAAATTGACTACTGTAAGGTTGGCCTGATCTTCAGGGGCATTACAGGTGGGTGATCTTATTTCTTGTTGGTACGGTTGCGGTTCGACAAGCGGGATACTCCTGCGCCGCCTCTTCTTGCCGCCACCTGCCCTTCTTGTTCTCCTTCTTTTCCTGTTCCCGAGGTTGCTGTGTGCGGTGGTTTGTTTTTCCCCCCCGGAGCCAGGATTTCTTTATTACCTCGAACTCCTCCTGAAAAGGGGTTCTCCTGTTTCTTCCGAGTTCAGTTCCTTTTGATGTTCTGTTGCCACTTCGTTCCTCGGGATCTGATTGATTCCCTTCGGATTCGTTCTCGGTAACATCAGATTCTGAGGTCACTTCCCCAGTTGCATTTGTTGATCCAGAATCACCACCTCTTGTTTTTTGTAGGGCTTTACACGGAGCGTCATATTTCTTCGCATGTGTGAGTACGCGTCCTGTCTGATAATCATTCGCATCTCGTTCATACTTTTCTTGCTTGCGAAGTCGAATTTTGGCTTCATATTTAACGAGCCGGGCTTTCATTTGCTCTTTCATCTGTCCAATGGTAGTTATTACGCTCGGTTCTGTTTCGCTGTCTAATTCCGTATTGATTAGTGCGATTTCTGCCAGTGCTCTTTCTCTGTCACTCCATGCATATTTGACAAGTATCTTTAAAGTCTCTTCGCAGTAGGATGCGGTATGCTCAAACCAATCTGTCAGTAGTTGGGGGTCCGGATTTTCATATGAAGGGACTGTGTGAACCCTTAATCCTCGCAGTACCCTCTCCTCCTCAATATAGTTGGTAAGACTAGTTGCTTCCCACCATTTTCGAATCTCTCTTTCATGGAGTCTTTCAAGTTTTGTCATGGTGATCATAAGTGGATTGTTTGGTGTACTGCCGGCGTGGTTGTTTTTACCGGCATTTTCTCTTGCCGCTTGATCATGCCTTTGGCTGCCGCCTGCCGTTCTGCATTGGAGAACATGCCGAAATGTCAAATGTCAAATGTCCTGCACAATCTCAATGCGCATCTGGGACTCGTTTGACTCGTGTGGCCACCCCCGCGTTTAGTCGCGTGTTGACCGTTGCCTTCCTGTCGTCTTGCCGAAATATTCTGAAATGTCACTGACATGCAGGAATGGGGATAAGTGATTCCAAAAATTGCTCACCCGGAAACGTCTTCCTAGGGAAGCCCTTGGCGCTGGCCGTGTGACGTCCTCCGTACTTCGTCTCTCAGGTCAGTTGCAATCCCCCATTGTCGGATACGGCGGTGCGCAGCCTTGCCAATTTCGAAAACGCTCCTCCTCCACGAAAAACGGCTGCTCACTCTTAGACGGGTGCTGTCAGCGGCTCGTGGACGCCGCTTCACATGACGCTCCAATTCCCCTTGATTATTGCAAGAAGACAAACAGCACTCAGAAGGCAATCCTGTCGATCACGCTGATTTTATTATCGCGGAAGGGGCACACACAGACGCGTTTCGGCGTGCTGCCTTCGTCAGTATGTGTTACACTGAATACCATGTTGACATGTTTTTAAAGCCGCAAACATTATTTCAGACAACAACATAGACAAGGGACTTTCGCCACAACAGTGAAAGGGCGCGCCATCTTTAAATGACTTCAATGTCATATATTGAGCTCATTGTTAGCATTAAGTGAGATCAAGCCCTTAGATGGGCATTTACCCTGATAGAGTCGTGGTGCAAATGATATACATTGGTTCATATATATATATATATATCAAGATGCGTTTCGGCCGTCCAAGCGGCCTTGATCACATGACTGTGCGTTCTGACAAGCCCCATTTTAAAGTGCGAATGCATCAGTATTCCAATAGACATGAAGAAAATACTTCCATGTATAAATACATATGTAGAAATGTTTTTTGACATTATTTCACATAAATATATATGTCAGAAAATAGAAAATAGCAGCATAAATGCTTATTTCTGAAAACATTTCAATTTGGAAATTCGTAGAAAGACAGAAATCATACCCTTCCATTTTGTACCTGCATTAATGCATAAGAACTTCCTTATTATTACAATCATGCTAATACACTGCAACACATAAACTCTTACTCCTACGTGCTCACCTAAACGTGAAGTAAAATTAAACAAAAGTGTACCTTACAAAATATATGCATATATGTGTTTTAAAAGAAGAAGAAAAGTTCGATTACTTGATCAAACCTTCAGTATTTTTTGACTGTGTCGAACCACCTTACTGCTGGGCAATTATATCCATTGCCTACATAGACACATATACATATCATTCCAGATTTTATATTCAGTTCATCAATCTTTATAAATAAGGAAAGTGTCATGGTGCTACAGTACTATAAACTGAAAGTGACCTGTGCCTCAGTACTAACATTTAAAGTGACTAATGCCAATAAAGTGCATAGATATTCAATTTTAAGGATTTTAGAAGATAATGGAAAAAAGGGAGCAGGATAGAAAATTAGATATATTCATATGTACAGAATTTCATATCAAAAGTAGTTTTAAACATTAGAGTGTACAAATTAGCAGAACCTATGATAAAACCACAATAAATATCCCAAGGCGACTTACCTAAAACAATTGATTAAAAGACACGTAGATAAAAACTACCCATAATGTCTTAAAAACAATCGAAAAAAACATATCCCATATAGGACATCCAATTCTGTAAACTATAAAATCTTTTTCTTTTCTTTTAAACAGAAGAGGATGTAATTCAGTTTCAGAAGTTCTAGCTAATTGTTACATAAAGGTTCTACAATTTCAGATTCAATAAACATGCAGATTAAAATTGTAGTAGGGCTTTACATCAATCACAAAAATGTGTGAAGGTCGTCCATTGCATTTAACCCCCCTGGCCATTTAGAATTGAACTCTAAAATATATTTAGTTTCAGTTCGTCTAAGGCAGGCTTCCCAGTCTCCTCCTCTCTTTGTTAATGGGATAGATTCTATTG
This sequence comes from Lissotriton vulgaris, assembly GCF_964263255.1. Classification (NCBI taxonomy): domain Eukaryota; kingdom Metazoa; phylum Chordata; class Amphibia; order Caudata; family Salamandridae; genus Lissotriton; species Lissotriton vulgaris. The sequence continues at coordinate 869,504,792 of NC_141685.1, forward strand.
CATAGTGTCTGAGACATTTGGGGTTACTATTATGGACAGCCACAAAGTGTCTTGCAACAGGGTAATTCTGATCCTTGTTAGTAATTGCCCTTAAATGTTGCAAGATACGTTTGTGTACCTGCAGTTTGGTACTACCTATATATTTAAGATGACACTCTCATTCCAGGACATCGACACAGTATTATGTCTTGCAAGTTAGATGTTGTTTTATTACTCTTCTAGTCCTGGAGAATGCTGTTATATAGTCTTTGGTGTTTGAACCAAACTGACAGGCTTTGCAAGTCAAACATCTGTAAGAACCCTTTCTTGATGGTAGCCAATTATCCTTCTTGAAGCTTTCCTGACTGTTTTTAGCTAACATATTGCCCATGCTCCTAGCTTTTCGAAAAGCTATAGCTGGGTTTGAGGGCATTAGGTCACCAATCACAGGGTCATCCTGGATGAAGCGCCAATTTTGTCTGATAATGCTTCTTAGTTCCTTTTCTTGTTTAGAATATGTTAGGATCAATTTTTTTGTTTGCATTTCCCTGTATCATTTTGGATTTATATTCTAGGAGTTCCTCTCATGGCTTCAATTGTGATTTCTTCATTGCAGTATCTACCACTCGATAGCTATAGCCTCTCTCTAAAAATCTGGCTAGGTTCTCCAACTGCTTTTCCTTCGCATCATTCGGGTCACTGCATATACGACTGATGTAAAGCATCTCCCCATATGGTATATATATAAAGCTCAAACTTTTTGTACAAACTCAGTTCAAATAAATGTCGAAATAAGGCTTTATGCTAGAAACGTACACCAGATAGACTTCAGAAATTCAATGGACTGAAACAATTGGATTACATTGCATATTGGTAGCTCTGACTCTGCCTTTCTTTCTATCCTTGTCTCACCATGTTTTACCTTTAAATCTACCTCATAAACATTCATAGCTTATCATTTTCTTCAGCATCTCTCAACATCTGTCAATACCCTTCTTTACTGATATTTCAAATGTTTTGTCAACCTCTGTCTCATTTACACTTCACTTCACCGCCCAATGTTTACCGTGCATCTATCAACCTCTTCCTTCTTTTTGTACCTTACCTTCTGCTACTTCAAATCTCTTTCAATCTATCTTTTTGTACCTCATTTCTCCCTACCTCACCAGTCACTAATTTCCTAGACATATCTATCTACCCCCATCTGACTACCTTTATCACCTCATGTTAACTGTCTACCTCTCTTCTCTGCCTCACCTACTTTTCTGTCGCAGATATTTCACTGTACCCAAGCTCTTAAACCTCACTTCTCTTTTTGCCCTCTTTCTCTACTGCTATACTGATCTTTACACCTTTACATACTTACTCCGCAATCTCTATTTAACCCCTTAGCTGCTCGGCATCCCCACACTCCAACACCCCGCCTTCCCCGTGCTGAGCCCTTTTTTGGCTATTTGGGGTAGCTTGCGTTTGCAGATCCATACATTTTTAGCAATATCCTGTGGATTCTAAAACTACCCAGGGTGAGTGGATTACCCAGAAGGGAATGGAGAACATTGGCAAAATATAGCTAAATTACGAGTTTTGGGGGAAAAATGGCATCAACAAACGGTTTGCTATGTAAAAGTCACTATCTCCCCTGCTTTCAGGAACACAAAGACCTACATTTTAAAGAAAGAATTTACCACACTTTTGCCATTTTCCGAAGAGGTGGCCCATTTTTCCTATTTTTTTCTGCTCTCAACCTACTTCTAGTCTGTAGTCTGTGGGGGAAGCAGTGTAAAACCCATGGGCAACCCATAAAAGCTATAGAGGTATGAAATGTAGACATAAGTCTGAATTCATCAAGGGGTCATATGTGTCGATCCCTCAAGGTTTCCCCAAAGACATTAACTGTTTAAATATAGAAATATTGAAAATGAGTAGGAAAAAATGACCATTTGTGGCAATATTTTCATTTGTAACTTTTTATCTCAATGGCTTATTTACAAAAGCAATATACCATTCCATCTGCTTGGCCCTTCTTGTTGCGGGGATATATAGGGTTTGTAGGCTTTCCAGGAACCTGGCTACCCTGAGGCATGAACTGAGCAGCAACATACAATGGTTTTTCATTGTGTACTGAATATAGACCATTTCATATGGTGAAATATGTGAAGTGAAATATAGGTATCAAGGAAACCTATGTATTTCTGAAATGGGCATACAAGATATTGAGTTTAATAGCAGTGTTATTTGTACATTCCTGAATTTGTGGGTATCCCTATAGTGTGTACGTGTTTTTCAAAATTCTTCTTTCTTAAACACTAGCTTACATTTGGAAGGCACAAATGCTGTGAAATCCAGATGGTAATAACAAATGTCCTACTTCCTCATGCTCTCACATGTCTTCTGATACAAATGGCACCACACTTGTGTGAGTATGCCTAGTGCCTGTGACAGAAAATGGCCTAAACATACAACATTGATGCATCACATTTCACCGCTCAAAACTGACTCACCCCATTTTCACAAAATAGATAGCTATATACTTTGGGCCCTAGCTCAGCTGGCACCTAGGGAAAGCTAGAACACCTGTACATTTTCAAAAAGTAGACACTTAGGGGACTCCAGGATGGGGTGACTTATGTGACTCTCACGGGTTGTTTTACTCAGAATCCCTAACAAACCTCAAACTTTGAATAAAAAACACATTTTGTTCTCATTTTTTATGGTACAATGTTCTGGAATCTGTGGGGAGACTCCTTCCACTCAGCATTCCTCAAAGTCTTCTAAAAAAAATGGTACCTCACTTGTGTGGGTAGGCCTAGTGCCAGCAACAGTAATTGTTCCAAATGCCACATGGATACGACATATTTCTGTACTCAAAACTGACCTGTTTTTTGGAAAGTGGGTAGCTATGGCATTTGGGCCCTAGTTTAGGCAGCACTGAGAAAAACCTCGCAAACCTGTGTATTTTTGAAAACTAGACTCATGGAAAAATCCAGGACAGGGTGACATGTGTCACTTTCACCAGGCTGTCTCATCTGTTTAAAATCTCAAACTTTGACTAAAAACCACGGAGCATATTATCAAGGGCATTATCGCCGCTTTAGCGAGACTTTTTCCCGCAAAAGGATTGATAAATTTATCGCCCTATTAGCAAGCTGTCGCTAACAACAGTTAGCAACAGCTTGTAGGCAATAGTGACCGGTTTGGGGCCCGCTTTGCATGTCAGCGATATTTATCGCTAATGACATGCAAAGCGGGTGTACCAAAACTGAAAGCAGTTGCTAACATAGCTATCGCCTGTTATCAACGCAGGTGAAGCAATAAAAAAATGTGCGCTAAGAGCGAATATCACCAAAAGCTAATGCCTGCTCAGGCCACTTCTTAACCAGTATATCCAATGGGAGGTGGATATTCAGGTTAAGACCCTATAGGCGATGATGCCTATATATCGCTGGATTTCCAGCGATATTCACGCATTGAGCCGCTATCGCCGGATATTTTATCGCATTTGAGATAAACATTGCTAATAGCACGTTATTTCTCTGATAAAATCCGGCGATGAGCGGCGATAAAAAAAATATCGCTAAGCTCATTTAGCGATAAATCTCGCTAGTTGTTGGTAATATGCACCCACATTTCCCTCACACTTCTGCGATGTACAGTTTTGGAATCTGTGGTGATCTACATACTTTTTTCCACCCAGCATTCCCCAAAGTCCTACGATTAAAACGTTATCTCACTTGTATAGTTAGGCCTAATGCTCCCAACAGGAAATAGCCCTAACCGGAGCATGAATACATCACATTTTCCCACTCAAAACTAACACGTTTTTTTGCAAAACGCGTAGCTGTTGATTTTGGGCCCTAACTCAGGCGGCACCTAGGGAAACCTAGGAAGCCTGCACATTTTTTAAATCTAGACAACTAGGGAAGTCCACGTTTATTTGTCTTGTGTGGATCCCATGAGGATTTTTCACCCACAATGCCATGCAAACCGCAAACGTTTCTGAAATCATGTATTTTCCTTACATTTCTATGATGGAAACTTCCGGAATCCACAACATTCCTACCACCCAACTTTAATCCACTTGGATTGATAAAAATCATGCTGCACCTGTGTGGCTGAACCTAGTACTTGTGACAGCAATGGATTAAAACAAAGTCTCCTTTTGGCTTCGGTTTGATCAGTTAAGTATTTAAGGGTAAGAGTGGGCCTTAATGTTAGGATTGGAAAGACCCACTTCATTATTTTAATAAAAATTTACATTGCTGCCTACAGTGAGCTTTATGTCCCTGGGGGAAAGATCAGGTTTAATTACCCTCATCTGGCCTATAGAGGGCAGAATGACTATTGCCCATTCAAATTCATGCTGTCTAGTGGGCGTTTTGCCCCCTAAATGCCCGGAGGGGGCACGAAGACTGTCGAATCCTGTAAGTTGGGGTGCCAGCACAACCATGCCCTTAGTGGAAAGTCAAGTCACCACCCATATATATTGTTTGTAAAACCTCCCTCTTAAGCCTAGTGGGCTTTCTGTCCCCTGGGAACTGATATGGGGTAGGTATACCCTTCTGCCCACCGGGGGGGGCAGAAAGACTGTACCCCCAATTTACTTTGTATGAGGGCATGGCAATGCCCATAATGGGCAGCCCCCGCTCCTATATTAAAAAAAAACATTCCCTGGCTTCTAGTAGGTGTTCCTTCCAAGAGGGGCACATCTGGGGTAAATACTCCAATCTGCTCCCCAAGGGGGCAGATTGACTGTTGTGCCATTCAGTTGGGATTGGTGCATTGCCATGTTTATGGTAGGGGGCCCTCACCCCTATGTTTTTTTAAGTCCCTGGTGTCTAGGAGGTTTCTGCCTCCCTGAGGAGGACAGATTAGGGGTAATTACCCCATTGGCCCTCAGGGGGGGCAAAAAGACTCTTGTTGTGGTGGGGGCATGGGCATCCCCACCCCTATATCCGAAGACCACACTCCCTCCCTCCACCTGCTGCTGATATTCATTCTGTATTCTAGTCTGCTTCTACTCCTGGTTCCTGCCACAGAATCCTAGAGTTCATTGACAGCCAAGTTAAATATTTTCAACTCAATTTGTATTTGTATGAGTGTTCTAACCGGGTTTTTGTTCCCCTTTTTGAGTGAAGGTGACTTTAGCCTGCTATCATTCTAATAGGAGGATTAGAGCCTCAGACCTGGCCTATTTACAAGGTGTTTGATATAATTCCCTACTCTTTTCTCTATCCTAGGGCCTATAAGCTTATGTTAAGGGATAGATTCCTTAGTATTAGTATTAATCCGTTCTTTTGTAAGGTTGCTAGTATATTTCTGATGGAGTTATGCTCATTTCGGGCCTTGTAGGCGTCAAACTGCCTCGGCTGCTTGAGATGCTTTAAGGTCAAATGTAATGTTTTAGTTATAAGGTGTTGTTCGCTTGGAGAGACCGGCTCAGGCTGGCCCTTATCGAAAGACTGTATTTTTCTTCGTGTAGAAGACATAACATCAGGCCAGCTGGCTGAGAACGTGTCCTTGGCACGGGGTTGTACAAGAATTTGGTAGGCGGCAGGTTACTGGCTGGAAATTTCCATGCATGAACAAGGTTCCATATTAGTGAAAGCACGGAGAGTCAGTGAGTCAGTTAGTAGACGGCAGCTAGTCGTTAGCATTATTGCAGTTAATCAACTTAAGGCAGATAGTCGCTATTTTGAAGTCCAAGAAAGACCGAGGGCTATTACTCTCTCGGAAACATTGAAGTTACTTTAGTTGGAGCAGCTGGCGAGCTTTGATACTGAGATCAGAGCATGCTGAGTGAAGAAGCTAGCGAAGCGAACGAATACCCGAGAGGCAGAAACTGATATATAAGATCGAAGTTGGAAGGTGAAGATAGTTCGCGATTGAGAGGAGAAAGTAGTGCAGAACGACGAGAGTGAGACAGACGAAACAGAGAATAAGAAGGAGGTTCCAGTGACTTTGAGGGGAGCAGAGGAGACAGAGCATAGCGATGCAGACGTGTATCCGTGACAGCAGGGGTGATCCTAAGATGAGCCAAGGCACAGACGAGAAGGGAACCCAGATGACAACTGAATCCAGACTTCTTACTCATAAGCTGACGTCGACCCTTTCTTATTAGCGTGCACACACATTCTAATTCTTTCCTTTGCTTTTCAGGCTATATGTTATATTGCAGTATTATATTGTTGTTATAATTTACTATTGTTTAATAAAGGGACCCCAGTTCTTAGTGAACCATTGTGTAACTGTTGTTTTCTTATAATAAAGTTAATCTTTCTTCTAGTCAGATGCTGTTATGTCGACGGATGAGTCTCCCGTCCGGGTAAATGGTAACTGAGCAAGGGAGCAGGGAGCACTTGAATCAGAGAATAACCTTTGCATAATGTAATTTGGCCATTCTTGTGTGAGAGGATTGAATTGTCTATCTATCACATAACCTATAATATTACCTCCTCAGTAGATATTAGATATATAAAGTTCCCAACAGAGAGAGAGAGAGCTGAAGGTATTCATAGGACAGAGATTGCCGCTAGAGACAGAGTGGCATTAGTGAGAACATTGATCGTGATCAATGTGTATACCCACAGGATTGTGGCTTGTGAGAGCACCGGAAGGACACGGTGCGTAGTGAGATCACCACCAGGGAAAGTGGCTTTAGTGAGAACATTGATTGTGGTCAATGTGTATACCCACAAGATTGTGCTTTGTGTGAGAAAGTGAGAGCACCGGGGGGACACGGTGCCTATACCCACAGGATTGTGGCTTGTGTGAGCACTGATTGTGGTCAGTGTGTAATGGTAAGTAATCGGAACTGCCCCAGGGTAGTCTAGTCTGCGCCTATGTTGCCACAAGACTATAAGGTATGAGTGTGGTATTTTAGAGGATCTAAGCTTGTATATTGCTAATTCCCCATCCTTAGGTAGGTACCCAGGTACCTTAGTAAGTAGGTCCTGAGGAGGGAGGTGGTTACGTTTCGGCTGGGTTGGTGGTGTTTTGGTGAGCTGATTCTATCTGGTCCGAATATCCGGTCGTTACATCTGGCGTCACAAACCGTTTACGTAAGCCTGTTAGCACGGTGTTGTTTCTATCTTGTTGGTTTGCGCTTGGCGCGTACGGAGTACATTTTGTATATTATTTGTTTATAGTTGTATATATCTTTTTCTTTTTGGCACGATGTTTTTGAGGAAGTCAAAATCTACTTTTAAATTGCCTTTTGAAATTCCCGGCTGGGAATCAACGCCTTATGCGGCATTGGCCTGTGAGTGGGCCGATTCTACTGGTTTGAGTGAAAATTGGAGCTCTTGTTTGGAACTGGCGGATCCGTCTAATGTGATTGCTTGTTTGCAGAAAGCGCCGGTTGTGATGGGTGATGAGCTTCCTATTTTGGGACGCAGAGGTTGGATTGTTTTATCTGCGTACAGGATTGTACATGAACATTTTTTGAAATTACAGAAACAATATGTGGAGATGGAGGAGAAGTTTGTTGAAGTGCAGAATGCTCACACTCTTTTGAGATGTCAGAATAAATTGCTTGCCGACAAACTCGAGACTTATCAGACAATTGCTGAAAGAGCTGCTGTTCGTATTGCTAAATACAAATATAAGAATCGTCGTGGTCGGGTTTGTAAACGGAAAGTGCGTCTGGTGGTGGCGAAAGCCGGACTGGACTGGAATCCTGATGAATGGGACGGTAATATCTGGAACTCGAATGATTCTGGCTCCTCGGCTGAGGAGTCTGACAGACGCGAGTATTCTCGCACCGGACGTGACTGTAAATCTAATACTTTTGACAAACTTGATGGTTCCGGTGACCATGGTCGGTGTTCTAAATCTGATGACATTTCTAAATGTCCCTCTAATTCTACTGATCGAGCTTCTTCTGATGCTCGTACTGAAATTTCTGCACATCCGGTTTTTCAGCGAAAATTACAGCAGGCTCCTGGTAATCCAAATGGTATTCCTTTGGATAGTTTAGAAGATTTTACGCAACAGGAAGTTAGTGATATTTTGCAACGATTTCGACAACGGCCCGGTGAGGCCTTGCTTACATGGATGGTGCGTCTCTATGAACTGGGTGCTGCGGGCATCATGTTAGATGCGGGAGATGCTTTGAAATTTTGCTCTTTGAGTTCTGATTCTACTGTTCAGGATCATTTCCGAAATTATAATGGTGCTGGTCAAATTAGTCTGCTTCAATTAGCGACTGATGGTTGTAATCACAAATACCCTACTGAATCTGATTGGCCTTCGAATGACAAGCCATGGTATACGTTACGCGATGCGGCACAAAGACTGAAGGAGGAGGTGATGAAAACCGCAATTTTTCTAAGTACATCTGACAGGTTGTTGGATGATTTGTTGACATCTTCTGTGCGGAATTGCATTATCCGTTCGTCCCCTGTTGCATATAAACAAGTTATGATGACTTTGTTGATCAATCAGACTGGTAATGCGTTGTCCTTAGTGCTTGATGAATTGGGCGAATGGCTTAAACCTGAAAGACAGTACAGACCTGAGGGTCGTACTGCTGGAAATTATCAGTTTTCTAGACGTGATATGTTTTTTGCTTTGCTGGCTGACATTGTGAAGAGAGAAGACATTGATGGTGAACCTAATAATCGCTTGTGGGATATGTTTCGCAAGCGTAGTTTGGATCGGAAGGAGGGTGCTCGACGTGTGCGGAAGAATGAATGTGATCGTGAATATTCTGATGACAGTGGGGATGATAGACCTCGTGATGATTCGGATCGGCGTGATAGACGGCGGAGTGAGCGAGATGTATCCCCTCGGCATGAGAGGGAGGGGGAGAGAGGGGGAAGAGAGAGGGGGAGAGATGACCGTGTTGAAGGGAGATACAGAGATGAAAGGGATCAGTCCCCCGATATGAGGAGAAGAGAGGATCGATACAGATTTTCTTAACGAAATTCACAATACTATGCAGATGACAAAAATCAATTTCGTAATGGGGATGGATATGAACAGGAAATTACATCGTCCAAATAATTTGAGAGCATTTACCCTGATTTGTCTTGGTTGTCAGAACGCAATAAAAATGACTAGGAAATAGGTCAAGCTCCAGTACGCAGTTGGGCTCACAAAGACAATAGACCCTATGTAGATATTGAAATTTTTGGGAGATATCGTAATATACAAAGGGCCCGATCATTGGTAGATACAGGAGCTGAGGCCACTCTAATTCATGGAAAATCAAAGAAATTTAAAGGACAATTTTTCACAATTACTGGTTTAGTTGGAAAGGAGACCCCCGCAGTACAAACAAATGTTGAAATGAAAATAGGTAGAATTCCCCGAAAAGAATATTCTGTTTTGGTTGTACCACTTTTGGAATACATAATTGGAATTGATATCCTAAGAGGTATGACATTGCATTTAGATGATGGTTGTTATCAATTTGGAAGTAGAGGTTATATATCATCCAGACCTGTACGAGTTGGTCGTTTGAGAATGCCTCCTATAAAGATTCCCCAGGCTACAAAAGTCATCTCCCAAAAACAGTACCGTATTCCAGGTGGTCATGAAGAGATCAGTGCTACAATTCAGGATCTAGTGAATGCAGGAATTATAACTCTGGTTACTTCTGCTTGGAATAATCCCATTTGGCCTGTGCCTAAAAGTGATAATTCTTGGTGTATGACTGTTGATTACCGCAAATTGAATAAACATACACCCCCTTTGACTGTTGCAGTACCAGACATGATTTCTTTAATTAAAAGAATTCAAAAGCATCCAGGAATGTTGTATGCGTCTATTGATATTGCTAATGCTTTCTTTTCGATCCCAATTGCCCCTGAGTGTCAGGAACAATTCAGTTTTACATGGAATGGACGTCAAATGACGTTTAGAAGTCTTCCCCAAGGCTATGTACATAGTCCTATGATCTGTCACCGGCTGATGGCAGAACATTTATCTGAAATACCCATAAACCCACAAATACAAATTTGTCATTATATTGACGACATTTTGATTCAAGGTGAGACACAGGATCAAGTTCAGACTCAGTTAGATCAGGTTATCAATCATTTACGTGAAAAAGGTTGGGAAATCAATCCCGACAAGTTACAAGGTCCGTCACAAAGTGTACATTTTTTAGGCATTAATTGGCATAAAGGTAACAGAGAAGTGATTCCACAGGTGAAGCAGAAAATTCTTGATTTTGCGGTTCCCCGGAACCGAAAAGAAGCCCAGAAATTTATTGGTTTATTTGGTTTTTGGCATCAACACATCCCACATTTGAGTCAGATATTAGCCCCTTTATACAGAGTCACTCATAAAAAGAATGCGTTTGAATGGAGTAAACCGCAGCAAGATGCGTTTGATTTGGCAAAAGAAGCAGTTCAGTATGCTTTGGATCTGTGGCCCGTACGTGATGGTGATGTGGATCTGAATGTGTCTGTGCAAGGTCCTTATGCAAATTGGAGTTTGTGGCAAAAACAAGGCAGAAATAAAGTACCGCTAGGTTTCTGGACTAAAAAGTTACCGGATGCTGGTGACCGTTATACACCTTTGGAGAAACAGTTACTTGCATGTTATTGGGCTCTGGTGGATACCGAGCAATTGACTTTGGGACATGATGTGATGTTGAGACCTGAAATTCCTATTATGCAATGGGTTTTGAGTTCGCCGAAAACTCATCGAATTGGACATGCTCAGGAGGCGAGTGTGATTAAGTGGAAATGGTACATACAAGACAGGGCACGCGTGGATCCGAAAGGTGTTGCGACAATACATGAGCACGTGGCGCAGGCGCCATCGAATGAGACTGGGAGTGATTGCTCCGTACCTATAGTACAGGAATGCCCTGTTAAGTGGGGTAAGCCGTTTGATGATCTGTCCGCGGAGGACAGAAATCATGTGTGGTTTGCGCGTGGTTCAGCGAGGTACATAGGAGAGAAGAGGCATTGGAAGGCAGTGTCCTATAATCCTATCACACACAAATTGCTGAGTACAACTGGTGAAGGAAAAAGTAGTCAATTTGCTGAATTGTATACTGTTTACCAAGTTTTAAAGCAGGAACTACCTGGTACGTGTCACATTTTTACTGATTCCTCGTCCACTGCTAATGGACTGGCGGTTTGGTTACCAACATGGCATGCTCGTCATTGGGAATTGCCTTCTAAAGAACTTTGGGGAAAAGAGTTATGGCAAGAAATTTGGGAATTGCTTCCGCAAATTACTGTTACAATCTTTCATGTGGATGCTCATACACCAATAGACTCCCTTGACAAATTCTTTCACAACATTGCAGATGAGAAATCTAAAATTGCTGAGGCAGTGGTGGACATACAGGATTCTGATTTGGCGGGATTGGCGAAATGGGCCCATCAGAAAGCAGGACATTTTGGAGAGAGAGCCACAAGCAGGTGGGCTGCTGACCGAAGAATTTATATTCCTCTAAATTTGATTAAAGATACTATAATGCATTGTCCTAGCTGTCAACATTCTAGGCAACGAATAGTACCCCAAATTGTAAGAGGACAATTACACCGAGGTAAATTACCTGCTCATATTTGGCAGATTGATTATATTGGTCCACTTCCTATGAGTAAAAATTGTCAATATATTTGTACCATTGTTGACACATACAGTGGTCTTTTAGTGGCCTTTCCTTGTAAACGAGCTACCCAAGTAAATACCATTAAAACATTGAAATTGATTATGCTGTATTATGGTGTCCCATTTCAAATTCAATCTGACAACGCATCCCACTTCAAAGGAAGATTGGTGCAGGAATTTTGTGTGGAGAATAACATTGAATGGATATTTCACATACCTTACTACCCACAGGCAGCAGGCCTTGTGGAGAGAATGAATGGTTTACCGTAGTCCAAGTGGGACGTCACCATCGTCAGAAGTATGAGTTTGAGGGCAGAGGGGGAAAAAAAAACGGAGACTTTGCGGATTGTCCGGAGGGAAAGAAAAGCTGAAGATACAGCCGCACTAACTTGGGAATGAAGGGAGAGTTGATCATTAAGTTTGAAGCTAAGAGTTTTGACAGAGGAGGAGGGAATGGGTGGGGAACCTAAAGAAGGGGGCCAAAAGAGAGAAGACCATGGACTGGAGCAACCACCCGTCAACACCAATTCCGTTTTGTCGGGATTGAGTTTCAGGTGGTTGTGGTTCATCCAGTCCTGAATAAAGGTCATAACAGAATGAAAATTGGAAATTGAAGCAGAAGAAGAGGATAAAGAAAAAATGAGCTGGAGGTCTTCCGCATAATTGTAAACCGAGACCTCCAGCTGTTGTAGAGCAAAAATAAGAGGGGCAATGTATAGATTGAATAACAGTGGGGAAAGGGAAGATCCTTGGGGAACCCCACACTGTAAAGGCCAAAAATCGGCTAAATAATCACCCAAGCGGACTGCTTGGGTGCGTCCACTCAGGAAGGAGGACAGCCAGACCAAGGCCGAGCCCCCGATTCCTGCCGCTCCGACACGGGAAAGTAAGATGGCATGGTCCACCATGTCGAACGCGGCGGAGAGATCAAGGAGTACCAAGGCCTGGGGCTGACTAGTGTCCATACCCTCCCTGAGGTTGTCCAAGACCGATAAAACCACGGACTCCGTGGAGTGAGCAGGGCGGAAACCAGCCTGCCTGGGGGCCAAAACACTGTTCCCTTCCACAAAGGAGCTCATAGTTCTTACTACATGGCATCCCAGTACCTTGGCCAAAAAAGGTAGGAGTGAAATAGGGCAGTAGTTGGCCAAGACAGAAGGATCGGCACCCGTTTTTTTTAGGATGGGTAAAATTACCGCCGATTTAAGTGATGGAGTGACAATGCCCTGGGAAAGTGAACTGTTAAGAAACGTGAGGGGTGGTGAAGGGCAGAGGGAATAAATCTGTTTCAGAATATGAGCAGGGCAGGGATCCAGAGGGGAGCCAGACTTAACCAGGAGAAGGAGGGAAAGGAAAGAGTCAGCTGTGAGAGGAGGGGTAGAGTCCAGACGCGCTGCGACTGGGGGACAGTGAGGATTAATGAAGGAGGGGGACGGGAGGGGAATATTGGCTCTGATCGTGCTAATTTTGTCAAGGAAAAAAGAGTTGAGGGAATCACAGAGGAGCTGTGAGGGAGAGGGTTTGAGTGTGGCCCTGTCAGAGTATGCTAGATCTTGAACGATGGCAAAAATGTCTCTGGGTCGATTTTCGGCAAACTGAATTTTGGACGAGAAATAGGCCTTCTTAGTTTCCAGAATAGATTTCTTGTATAGGGCCAAAAGGGTGATATAATGATTTCTTAAGATGGGACAGTAGTCCCGCCACCAGAGGCGCTCCGCTCGGCGAAGATTACGTTTTTGAGTCTTCAATTCGTCATTGAACCAGCAGTTTGCATCTTTAGAGTGCTTAGATGATATGCGCTTTAGAGGGGCGACTGAGTCACAGCCGGCCCGCAACCAACCATTGATGGATTCCGCTTGTCCAAGAGATGGCAGCCCTGAAAGATCCGGGCTGGACGCGGAATGTGTGGCAGACAAGGAAGCTACGTCCACGCGGTTCCATGAGCGCGCCCAAGTGTTTTTAACTGGGGGAGGCTTAGGAACTGAACAGAGGCATAAGGAGAAGGAGATAAAAAAATGGTCAGACCAGGTGCAGGGGGAAAAGGATAGTGAGGTAACCGGGCAATCTCAATACCAAATTTGGTCGAGGGTGTGGCCCAGACTATGGGTAGGGGCGTGTACAGCTGAGGTAAAGTTAAGAGAGCGAAGCGAATCTGAAAACTCCTTGGAGGCTGTACATTCAGCGGGGTCGGAGGGCAAAAAGTTCAAATCCCCAAGAACCACAATGGACGAGTGGTTGACTGCCAGGGTAGCCACCAGGTCTTGAAAGCTTGGAGTAAATGATTGCGGGGAGTACGGGGGTCGGTAAATAAGGACACAAGTGAGTGGGGGAGTAAAGGAAAGTGAGCGGGCCACTAAACAATCCGATGAGCCCAAAGGGGTAAAGACTAAAGGTTGAAAAATGATTTCTTTACGGGCAATCAAAGCGACTCCACCTCCTGGCTTGCCAGAAGAGCGATCGGCTTGGAGAGCATAATAGGATGGGGGGACCATTGCCAGTAGGGAGGGGAGAGAGCTATCAGAAAACCAGGTCTCAGTAAGGAATAGGAGGTCAGGTTTATGTGAATCCAGTAGCGTGAAAAGATCGTGTTGGTGCTTAACTGCCGATCTGGCATTGAGGTACATCGCGTAGACAGCCGTAGAGGAAGGGCCAGTAAGTAAAGGGGCGGTGGGGCGACTGGCCGAGGACAAGGGTAAAGAACAAGAGTGGGAAAGGGGATAAGATGTGGAGAGGCCTAGCCTGATGATTCGGGCTGATACAATGTCATCTAGTGGCCACGGGCCTTGGAGACCGGTCAGCTGTGCAGATGAATATTGAATAGGAGAGGCAGAGTGACCAGCCCCTAGCCCCGGTCGGTCGCGGACGGGCGCAGACGGGCTTTCCTTAGGCGCGCCTTCGGCGCGCAACCGTCAATTCTTCAAACTGGCCTGGATACTACAGTGCATTAGCGGAGCTAATGGCGCCAGTGTTGTGCTCAAGATTCATGGCTGAATGTGATTAATTGGGTTGTTAAGAAACTTTGTCAGCACCCTTAATGTACATTCCCTTTGATACCTTTAGGCTGTTTGGAATAAAGGCTAATTTGGCGCTAGAAAGGTCCAAGGATAGTTTCACTACAGCAATCCTTGGAGCTTTTGACACCAACCAAGCAATTTACCCTCCAGTAGAGGAAATTCAGAGGGTCCTTCCCTGTTCATCAGCAATTCAGTCCTTTCAATGCAACAGAGGTGTCAACAACAGAAACCATACCATCCAGTAATCCTCCAGTTGTTTCTCCCCCTCTGTAATGACTATTAAGCTACTTTAGTTTTCCTTCTCAGGTACATACCTGGCTGGTTGGAGAAAGACTCTGGCCTTTGTTCCTGGCTGCAGAACCCATCACTTCAGAGAGCGACAAACAACATCGGCTCACCCACTTGGTCTGCACACCCACGCATGAAGCCGGACACACACTGGACCCCATTTTCACCTCCATCAACAGCCATACTATAGAACACTCCTGGACTGACCACACCATTGTACACTTCACCATCAATGAAGTCTAGTACACCATCACCTGGTATCAGATCTCCTCCCATAACAGCTGAAGAAAGGTCACTAAAACTCAGTTGGTATGTGTTCCCACCACTTCCCAGCCCAAGGCCTCAACAGACCTCAACCAGGCAATCCAGAACTTTCCTGCCTGGATTACCGACAGCACTGACAGAGTCACCCAACTGAAACCTACAAAATCCAAAGAGAGCCCTAAACATGCCAGCTGGAACACCCAAGAACTCAGGACCATTAAGCGCAACTCCTACGAAATGGAGAAATGATAGGTCACAAACAAAAACTCTGCTGACTTAGCAGCTCACAAAACAGCCCTTAGCAACTATCACCTGTACATCAAAGAAGCTAAGAAAGCAGCCATCAAAGAATTCTCCAACCGACAGCAATAGAGTACACCATCCATTCCTCCCTCACAAGAACTCTGCAACACTCTAGCAGACTGCTTCCACAGGAAGACCACCAACATCTACAGCAATTTCAACATCCAAAACCACGATCCTCATAACTGATTATATCTACAAACCATAGAACAGTAGCCAAACCATCACCAACTGGACATTATTCACCACCCTCACTACCTCAGCCATCATGTCTTCTATTTACTCTCGGGCGGCCGCTAACCACTGACCCCACCACTTGCACAACCTTCCAACAAACACTAACAGCATGCAACAGCATGCAAATCACCAGTATAGTTAATACCTCCACTTAATACCTCCATCTCCACAACAACCTTCCTGGACAAATGAAAGCATGGAGACATCAGACCCCTGCTAAAGAAAGCCCTCCCCTGACCAAACAATCTAAAAGAATTATTGTTTGATCTCCCTACTCTCCTACCCAGCCAAAGTTCTTAAGAAGCCAACAAGCAGAAGCTCACAGAATTCCAGGTGCAAAACCACCTACTGGATGCCTCTCAATCAGGATTCTGTGCCAACCACAGCACTGAGACTGTGCTGATCGCTGTCAGTGACAACATCAGAACACTCCTCAACCCTGCAAAACCCATGGCCCTTATCATCCTCGACCTCTCAGCGGCGTTCAACACAGTCTGCTACAACACCCTCAACAACAGACTCCACAACATAGGCATAGACAAGATGCCCTCAGTTGAATCACCTCCCACCTCACAGGAAGCACACAGAGCATCCGACTGCCTCCCTTCACCTAGGAACCAAAATACATCATATGCAGCATCCCACAAAGATCATGCCTCAGCCTCATCCTGTTCAACATCTGCATGACCCCCCCTCATTGATGTTGTCAGGTACCATAGACTCAACATATTCTCCTATGCAGATAACACTCAATTGATCCTCTCACTCACAGAGGACCCCTCCAACACCAAAACCAGCTTCTGCAACGGCATGACCAACGTAGCCAAATGGATGAAAGACAACTGCCTCCGACTCAACTCTGACAAAACTGAAGTGCTGATCTTCAGGAAGAACACTTCTGCATGGGATCACAGCTAGTGGCCTACAGAACTCAGACACCCTGTTGGGTGTCACAGAAATATTGCGCCAGCGTTTGGATGTAGGGGAGACTGTGGCCCTTATATTGTTAGATCTAACTGTCTCATTTGATATGGTTTCTCATACCGTTTTAATAAAGTCTTTACATGCCATGGGCATTTCCGGATCAGCGCTGGGATGTCTGTCCTCCTTTCTATCTGAGCGAACTTTCCAGGTCTTCTCTTCTAGGGCCACCTCTACGTCTTTTACCTCGCCGTATGGGGTGCCTCAAGGCTCAATTTTGAGTCTGTTCTTTTTTAACATCTATGTGCAACCCTTGGCACTGATTGCTGAAAAAGCAGGGTTGGCTATTTTTCTTGTACGCCGATGACACTCAGATCATCTTCTCCTTATCAGCTGACAAGAAAGTGGGTCCTTCCACCCTACAATTGGGCTTTTGCAGTATTGCATCATGGATGCAGTCTAACTTGCTCAAACTTAATGGGGAAAAGACAGAGGTGCTCATCTTTGGTAAAAATGTAGAACACTGGGGCCCTCAACATTGGCCCGCGGAAATGGGACCTTTACCTATGCCCTCCCACCATGTCCGCAATCTTGGCTTCATTATCGACAATAAACTGTCGATGAAACAACAGGCAGTACAAACTGCTGCCACCTGTTTTACCATCCTCAAATGGTTAAAGAAAATCATTTGGATGCTCCCTGTTGCTACCCAGAGGACAGTAGTCCAGGCACTTGTAACATATCATCTGGACTATGGAAACATCTTGTTTCTGGGTGCAAACAGGGACATGCTGGGTAAGCTTCACGTGGTGCAGAACTCTGCAGCCATATTCCAGTGTAGTCTCCCTAGAATGGCCAGTATGTCTAACGCCTTGAGAGAACTGCATTGGCTCAGAGTTGAAACCCGTGCTAAATTTAAAGCCCTGTGTTATATGTTCAGAATCAAGAATGGCCCTGCATCCAAATACTTGCAAGACCTGGTGCATCCATATCATCCTGCCCGCCTGTTACGCTCATCCACAGAAAAGAAATTTGAAATTCCTGGGTTCAAAATGGGGGGAATAGGTGGGCGCTCCTTCTCCTTCCTCTGCCCAACCCTGTGGAACTCCTTACCTGATATGATGCGGAAAGAGAACTTGTACTCCAACTTTCGCAAGCAATTAAAATCTTGGCTTTTTAACCAATAATTCTAATTTGGGTTTTCAGAACTTTTTTTTCAGGACCTGCGCTGGGAAACCCTTGTTGGATAGCTGTGCGCACTAGAAAATTAAATTAACATAACATAACACACAACCACACCACCTGACAACGAACGCAATCTCATCATCATCCACAACAGCCAACTGGCCATGAACTGACAAGTTAACGCAGGCGCCACCTCCCACTTCCAAACACTTTGCATGCTCCTCATAATCTTCAGATGGATTCCAACAAACACTAGAAAGGCCTTCACCCAGACCCTCATCACCAGCTGCCTCAACTACGGCAATACCCTCTATGCCTGCATCTCCACCCAGCTACTCAGAAGACTCTAGATTATCCAGAACACTGCAGACAGACTGATCCAGGACCTCCCCAAACAGACAAACGAGCCCCCCCCCCCCATTTGACTATAATCGCTGGATCTAGCATTGGGTCTAGCCCAATATATATGTCGAAGAGCAAAGTTTCTCCAATAATACTGGGGATCGCACAGTGACTAAAAAGCAGTTTTTAGCTTAATACTCCGTTATAGTGTTTTTGTTAAATGTATAAAATTCTTGATTACATATTCTTGTGGATTAGATCTTTAAAAAAATGATCCTATCTGTTAATATTTAGTACCTTCATTGTTCTGTACATGGTATGTACAAATCTCATGATGTAGTATTCTCTTAGGTCAGGAATAGCTAGTCCCCTTCTGCACCGGGTCTATAAAGTGCATCCATAGCGAGTCTAGAAACCTTATTTGCCCAAACAAGAGTAGGAAAAAAGCCTTGCACTTTTTTAGATAATGGGGTAAGATCATCGTACGGATTAAGGCTACTCGACCTATTATTGATATAGGAAGATATTTCCATTTCATCAGATCTTTTATCTGATTATAATGACGGATTTAATTTATGGCATTAAGATCATTAACATTCTCCATAACATACATGCCTAGATACTTCTTAGGCTGAGTATTAAACAATAGCATTAATTCTGCTAGTAAAGAGTCTGATGTACAATTATAGAGCGGTATCACCTAATACATTGACATTTCTTGAATATATTAAATATTTAATTTTGGAATTCAATGTTATTTTTTATAAAGAGAGCAATATCATCAGCATGAAGCTTGATGTTTCTCATATCCAGCATTGGCGATGTTGAGCTGCTAATTGAGCAAATGGCTATGGCAAGGGACTCTATAAAACACGCAAAAAGTACAGAAGATAGAGGCGGTTATAACCAAATGGAGAAGTCAGGGTTTTAGCAACATTGGGGACTTTCTAAATGGGGACTGGAAAACCTGGACTGAAATAGAGCAGTATTTTGAACATAGTAAAATAATCCTTCTATGATCCTTTGTCAGGGTTAGACATTTTCTGCAGGAACGTAACCTTTTACACAGTGCTTAATTTGACCCGGGCCTTTACGGGTCTCAGCACTGACACCTAATTGTCAACACCACACTTAAAACAGTTTACCACATGGCGGCACTGCTCATCTAATTTAGAGATGAGCAGGACAACAATGGTTTAGCAATGCAATAAATTAAAATTGCTAATACCTGTTTCCCCAGCAATTCCATTAGCTTTGGAGACCTGTAATTATCTGAACTGGTGCAGTTACATGCAAGAGAGATGGTTAGTAGTTGTTTAGGCAGTGATGGCAAGGGCGATGGGTGGTGCAATCTGCTGTGCCCTTCTGGTCAGAGCCCTGGCTCTTAATATTTTAAAAATTAAGCACCAGACTGCTTATACATATCAATAAGGCCAGTGAATTAGGTGAGCATCCGCCAGGAAAGCCTTTCGGCCCACTTGCATGGGACTAGAATGACGTCAGGTCCCAGTGCCCCGTCAAGACTTTTCCGCTGCCAAGATTTTACTTGCGCGATAAGAAACCCTCAGGGGGGAAAAGGGTTTGGAACAGAGAAGAGACTGCCAAGTCTTCACCAGGTTTTCTCCTTCTTCGAACTCTCATCCTGTTTTCACAATCTTCTTTTGATTCACTTGATGGTACTGTAATACAGGTGTTAAAAATACATTACTCCTTCTAGTCCTACTCCAATAGACACTTATCACTCATCAGTGATGTCACTGACCATGTCATGAATGATGTAATATGTGACATCATCAGCAGTGGATTGCGGGCGAGCGAGTTATAGTGAGTACAACTAACTACAATGGGGGAAATTCAATGGTTTTGTATGAGTAAAATGTCCGGCTAACTATAGCTGGTGTGAAACCTATGTTTTTTTCAGTGCATTTCAAAGGTTTTTTAAATGTCAATTCCTAACTATAACAAGTGTGAAACCTATGGGGCCTTATTTACGAGCCCCTTGCACCTCCGGAACGTCACTTTTTGTGACGGTCCAATGGCGCAGAAGACTGAGTGATATTTATCAGGCAGGACTAAGCCACTTTTTGTGGCGTAATCCTGCCTGATACATTTCAGTCCCTTTAACGCAGTGTCCTGCATTAAAGGGGCGTGCAATGGGTGTTGCCTGGGGCATTCCCAGCAGCATCCATGGACTTGAGTAATTTATAGCATCCTCAAAGTCAGTCTTTCAAAAATTCCAAAGTATTGGACATGATAATCCAAATCCAAATGTTTCTCAAGAAAAGACATAAACCGTGTCCGTGGGTCATATCTGCCCAAACGTAGATATTCCGAACTATTGGAAATGACTTTTCTTGCGAAACATTTGGATTATCATGTCCTATACTTTGGAATTTTTGAAAGACTGACTTTGAGGATGCTATAAATTACTAAAGTCTGCCCGAATTGTGTGGGTAAAATTGATACCTAGCCACTTTGAATAAGAATGTAGTTGCGACTCGTCTAACATTTGGAAGAAATATCTAGTTATATGACAACAGCATTTTCAACATAACTTGAAGGAAATAAGAACGCCCTGAAGAAGTTCTGTTGTACAGAACGAAACGCGTCGGCTGGCTGTGGTACATAAACTTAAGGAAAATAAAAGCATTTGAATATACACCAAGATTCAGCGCTTCAATAAGGACTCTAAGTCATATGATTTGATTGGACTTGTTGTGCAAGTGGTGCTGTGCCTAACTTTGGAATATTCTCCACTACTCTCTACTACTCCCTCTCTACTATTCCACTACTCTCTAATACTCACTCTCTACACCTCATTCTCTACTACTCTACTACTCTCTACTACTCTCTCTCTCTACTACTCACTCCCTACTACTCACTATCTACTACTCACTCTCTACTACTCTCTACTCTCTACTACTCTCTCTCGACTACTCACTCTTGACTACTCACTCTCTACTTCTCACTCTCTACTACTCTCTACTACTCTCTCTCTACTACTCTCTACTACTCACTCTCTACTACTCACTCTACTACTCACTCGCTACTACTCACTCTCTACTACTCTACTACTCACTCTCTACTACTCTCTCTCTACTACTCTCTACTACTCACTCTACTACTCACTCTCTACTACTCTCTACTATTCTCTCTCTCTGCTACTAACTCTCTAGTACTAACTCTCTACTACTCACTCTCTACTACTCACTCTCTACTACTCACTACTACTCACTCTTTACTACTCTCTACTACTCACTCTCTACTGCTCTCTACTACTCACTCTACTACTTACTCTCTACTACTCTCTACTACTCACTCTCTACTACTCACTCTCTACTACTCACTACTACTCACTCTACTATTTACTCTACTACTCTCTACTACTCACTCTACTATTCACTCTACTACTCTCTACTACTCACTCTACTACTTACTCTCTACTACTCTCTACTACTCACTCTCTACTACTCACTCTCTACTACTCTCTACTACTCACTCTACTATTCACTCTACTACTCTCTACTACTCACTCTCTGCTACTCTCTCTACTGCTCTCTACTACTCTCTACTACTCACTCTCTACTCTCTATTAATCTCTACCTCTACATCTCTACCTCTACATCTCTACCTCTACACCTCTACCTCTACACCTCTACCTCTCTACCTCTCTCTACACGCACACATATATATATATATGCATATACATGCATATGCATTTATATCTATGTGTGTATATATATATATATACATACATATATAAGCATATATAATCTGCTTATCTATATAAATACAAATATAAATGCATGCATACATATACATATATGCATAAATGTGCATGTTATTTACATGAACGTTTGAAAAACACTAATAAAAGCAAAGCTAAAAAACCACCTCATTACAAACAGAATGGCTTTAACTTAAACGAGGGCAAGATCTATTGCGAGATCTATTTTCAATGCTTGTTTACTTGGGTTCCATCAAGACGGCATTCAGATGTGTCACATATTTGCCATAAATTCTGAATGTTAGCACTCTAGTTGCTCATAGTAAAGCTACTGCTCACCAGGGAAGTCTGCTGCTGGTATTCAAAGTGCATGTTTCAGTCTGCATGTTAGAATTTTTTTAATGAAATAGAAGAGGGTTCGAGAAGTCAAAATGTGCCCTAATTTTTCTTTCTTCAGCACTAATCATAATTTCTATGGCAAAATGAACCCCCTCATACTGTTCCTTTGCAAATTAAATGTTTTAAGTGTTACCACTTTATTCCAACCAAGATGACTTCAGGTGTGCCATACTTTTGTCATAAGTAAGACTGTTAGCGCTCTACTTGTTCTTTCATTCTGACATTGGGCTATACTTGGGCTACATCCGGGGGATATTTGTGCTACATTTAAGCTCTTTTGTCTCTGGTGGCCATCTTGGGAGACTTATTTGTTATGAAGTTTCCTAATTTCCTCATTTACTACAGTCTCCTCAGTAGGAAATACTTTCAGTTTTCTACTTTGATTCCATCAAAAAGGCATTCAGATGTGACACACATTTGCAATAAATTCAGAATGTTAGCACGCTAGTTGCTTATTAGATCACTGTAGTAAAGCTACTGCTCTCCAGGGAAGCCTGCTGCTGGTATTAAAAGTGCATGTTTCAGTCTGCATGTCAGAATTTTGAAATAGAAGAGGATTTGAGAAGTCACTCAAAATGTGCCCTAATTTTTCTTTCTGAAGCACTAATCATACTTTCTATGATTGTGTTCCTTTTTAAACTACATGTTTTAAGAGTAACCACTTTATTCCAATCAAGACGGCTTCAGGTGTGCCATACCTTTGTAATAAGCAGGTGTGTTTGTGCTCTAGTTGTTCTTCAGAACACTCTGGGAAGCTGCAGTAGAACACAAAGGAATCAACTGACAGTCTCTGTCCTTGTTGAATGTACATGTTTTACTGAGAATGTCAGACTTCATTCTCACATGCTTATAGATCCCCTTCCAAACCACTGTGGGAAAAACATGAGATCATAGTTTTCTTTCAAACATGATTCATGATATCCCAGCAGAAGGCTTTTTCACATGGTAAAATCACCTTAGAACACACCACAATTCCTAAAATGAGTATGGTACCATCAACAAATGATTTATATTGTAACTAAAGTCCTAAAACCTTCTATTAACTGCAATGCTTTTTAATGAGGGGCTATCATGTATATTGCTCCCAAGATGGCTGCCAACACTTCTTGGATGAAGTGCTGACAGCCGATCAGATCTCACGATGAGATGTGTGGTTAGGCTCCGCCCAAATACATATCTTTTTTTTCTTTTGATTTTCTCAGGAACTACCGGAGGGATTTACACCATTTAACGAAAAGCGTGATCTGCGTACCGGACCCTACCATTTTTTCAAACTTGGTGTAATGTCGTTCAGCGGTTCGGGCTGTAGCCGTGTCTAATCGTCCTACGGAAATTAACATGGGGAAAACACGTTTTGGGACCCCCCTTTTTTCTCGGCCCCCACTTGACGAATCTTCCCAAGACTTTTAGGGAAGGAGCGGAGCGGAGTGGGCAATATTCTTTGAGAAATTCGCAAATATTCAACAACCGGCGCCAAAGTTATTCCCAAAAGAAGGTTGCTGATTTCTTATGGAAACTAGGTCCTAACTATAACTACCTATTTTCGAATCTTTATTGAAACCAGCTTGTGGCAGACAGTTTCGCACTGACATTCATCAAATAATGAGCCCTCCAGACGCGTTTCTGAAACATAAGTTCCCTTCATCAGTGGCTTGGCTCCTCTGCAACATCGAGCCCAGTCCTGCACCAAATATTTATAGGAACCTGTCCCAGTGGGCGTGGCCTGTACCATTGCCTTGTGGTCCTCGTAGTGTCAGGGAATAAAACCTCAAGTGAGTTAAATTCGATGTGCAGAAAATAAAATGTTTGTATTTCCCAAGTGGGTTGATGAACTGCAGGCTCCTATGACTGCCGCTTTTCACCAGCTGCTTCCTCGAACACCGCCTCCCGTGAAATTGATGAAGCCAGTCTGCCTTCATCATCGGGCCTTGCTTCCATGCTGTGGGCTCTCTCGCGGCTGAGCTCCAGCCGCATTACATCCAAATCGAAGAGGTGAGCCCCTGTGAGAGAGCCCCAGGTACGTGATGATTTTCGAATCTTTATTGAAACCAGCTTGTGGCAGACAGTTTCGCGCTGACATTCATCAAATAATGAGCCCTCCAGACGCATTTTTGAAACAAAAGTTCCCTTCGTATATATATACTTTTCCAATTAAACTTGAATGTGTTTATTATTTCTCTGCAATAGAACATTTCAATATTTAACTTCATGGTGATCTAATTGTGTTTTGAATCTTTTTATTTTTTCTTATTCCTATTCTCACCTAGCAAAAACCTTTTATGTACTTTGTATATTAACCTGTTTATCTTGTTGGATTCTTAACTTCTAATGTTGATTTATCTTTTCTTTCAGAAATAATTAACATGGAGCTGCTGAATATTTGGATTGAACTATGCTGCAGGTAAGTATTCTAGGGTAACTATAAATCTTACTCCTAATTACTGTCTGTTTATAACCCAAAACTCTTCACAGAATAACTCTTTATATTGCTATGTGAAATGACGATTCTTTAACTAATGCTCTAACTAGAAAATCAAAGTTATAATTATTTGTTACAATACTGCACTCTAGTGTATAAACTGTTAATGCACAATGATCCACTCTACAAATATTCCTCTTCAAACCCTTCCAAAACACTAGCGTAAAATAATAACAAGCATTTCCTTTATCACTGAAAACGTTTTAATACTTGTTACTCATGTCACAATGAAACCTTCGGGTTCCCTTAATGAGCGCTAACAGCTGCTCCCTCAATGAGCGCTCACCAACTCCCTGGACTCAGCTTCAAAAATCACAACAAAAGGAACAGTCTTACTTATCTTTTTCGGTTGAAGACCTCTCAAGGATTTTCTAGCACCGGAAAACACACAGCGATAATGACATGTAAACGATGCAGCTGCGACGCCTCTAACCCTGACTACAATTGGCACCGCTCCGAGAAATGCTGCCTACTCCTCTCCATTCTCAGGTGAAGTGTGAAATTCCAGAAGCAATGTTCTGGCACATTCCAGTGGGTGCACCTGGGGACAGAAAGATACACTAGACCGCTGACCTTTTCTGCCTGCCGCCATTTTGAAGCCTCTCCTAACTGTACTTTGCTTCATTCTCACTACATCACTAGAGGTCTTTTGAATAAAAACATTCATTGGCCTCTTGCTCAACACAGAATTACAACGGGTTCTGATAGCATCTAATAGACACTAAACACTACAGCAATAAGCCCATTGTGTCTCTGCTCTATGTGGACGACACAGTGTTATCGGCCAGAACCCAGCTAGGCCTACAGAGTTCCCGCAGACCATACACTGAATTCATGTATAGCCGTGGCCTAAAACTTAATGTCAAGAAGACATATGTGATGACATGTGGAAAGGGGAGAAATAATTCTAAAAGTTTGCCTCTATGGAACGATGGGATTAACGCAACCAATATTTTCTCCTATCTGGTTGTCTTGCTTAATAATACAGGGACATGGATCCCGGCGGTTAAGAATAGAACTCTTCAGGGGGCATCACTCCAGTGACTCGCTGGAGATGACGGGGCTCTCTGAGTGATTTTCTGGCTTCATTTGAGCTTTGTAGGTTGACGTAACTGCAGAAATCGAGGTCGGAATGTGAGCACCTCTAGATAGAAGTGTTTTCGTCTCTTTTCTGGCAAGCTCTGACCAGATACATTTCTGCAGTGATTTATGGCCTCATTTCCACAACTCCTCCGTGAATCCTATTACTTACTGACTCACATATTGGAAATTATATCTTTAAAGCAGTTTGCATGCTGAGGGAAATGTTTTCACTGCGCTGTGTCTTCAGAAAGAGTAATGGTTCTTTCATTTACTGGCTTTAGCTTACTGACTTTTTATGTTCAATATTAGAAGCTACACAGGAAAGTGAATTTGGACCTTAATTCCATATGCTGGTACTAATATGCTTTAGAAAGGCATTTCAGCAATCTTGTTTCTGTGTTGCCAGTCAGTGTATTTGAAATCATACGTATTTCTTAGTGCCTCTCTCAGAGCCTGCAATGTTACATGATTGTGCCACAAAATGATTTCTTTAAAATGGCTCTCTTGGCTATAATACCAAATTAAGCATGCTGTATGGTTTATTCATTCATAGTATTGCTTCTTATTGGTAAATTTATGTTTTGGCATCCTATCATGCGCCAAGTGCATGGAACTCTTATTACAGTGTATATTATCCATTATTATCAGACGGAATTGCGCATCGAGCGCAAAAGCCACCTTTTGATGTCCCAACATGAGGTGAGCATAGAGCTCCGACTTTTGCCGCATTTGGATACCTTTTCACCTTTAAATTTGGCGTGACTCAGTTTTACCAATTTCGGCCGCCATTTTGCTTTTGTTCCCCGTTTTTCGCGCGATTCCTCCCCAGGAATGCGCTGTTTTATGGAACATTTTTCTCCTCAAAAACCCTCATGTTTCTGCATTTCATGACTTTCATTCTTTATTTTTGGGCTATGTACCATTTTTAATGCCGCTTTACTGCTTTGCGCACATTTAACTTTCTCAACATGCTCTCTGTCCTGGACTTGCCGCCATTTTGACAGGCTTTTGCATGTTTCTCCTCATTTTGAGCCACTGAAGTTCATTGACATCATTTTGTGGCGCTTAGCACAACATAACTAATTTGAGCTTCATTTGACAATAGCTCTTGCTTCTGTATGGGGAAATTATGCAACCTTAAACTTTCTGCGGCTCATAAATCAACTGTCCATTCGGACTCTGACTCCACAATACAGGATATGGAAAAGAATCCCACTTCCAGATCAGATTTGCATCCTAATACATCTTCAAAAATGCAAAATACAAGCAAACTTCCAACAACGGCTGTCTCTACTAAACGCCTAAAAAAGGATCCCCCTTCTCCAGACTCTGCCTCAGCCTCATCCTCCATGGATCTCATTCTAGAGGAAATACGTGCACTTAAGCCTTTCATGAAAGTGACCACCAAAACTTTGCAGGCTTTACATGACAAATGGTCTTCATTAGATTCTCGAGTTCTGATTGTAGAACAGTCAACGGAATCTCTTCAAACCTCTTGTTCACATATCCCTTCTATGGAAGCTGATATACTTCAACTCAAATGTCAAACAAAAGATTTGGAAAATCGTAACCGTAGGAACAACCTTCGCCTTTATGGTCTTCCGGAACTTTCGGAAGGGTCAAACCCTACTACTTTCTTTCAATCATTTCTCCCAAAGATTCTGGACTTACCTGTCTCATCTACTATCAACATTCAAAGAGCCCACAGACTTGGTCCCCAAATATCCGGCAAACCCCGAGGTGTCATCATGCTGTTTCTACAGTACACTGATCTTCTACAGGTTTCTTTCACAAGATGTAGCTAAAACAACAGCTGACCGCCGGAAAAAGTTTTTGGATATGCGTCCTCAGTTACGGGCTCTTAATGCCAGATATGGCCTGCTTCACCCTTGTCTCTTCAAGGTTACCTATAAGGACAAGACTACCACGTTTGAAGATCCAGTGACCCTGCAAGAATTCCTTCGTCATCATGGAGCTTATGTTATGAACACCTCTGGAATTGTTTGATTGGTTCTATATTTGTTTAAATGGTTCTTCGTAGAGTTAGTCCTATGGTTGTGTTTTCTTGTCACATTGTTTTCTCATTTACTGCTTCATCTGTGTTCAATTAGGTTTCTTTTCTTGGGTTTCTTTTCCTATTTTATTTTACATTGGACCCTATAACAGTTTGGTCTTGTTGTTCTTGCTTCTTTCCTGTTGTTCCTGTTCTGATTGTTGTTATAATTTTTTTTACTCTTTATAATTACCCCTTGTTCAGGAATGTCCTGATTCAATGTTTCCTCTGTTTATATTATGCCTTTTCTCTCTTTTTTACAGATGTCCTCTCCCCTTTCCTTTCCCGATGTGTCACATTGTTTTTGTGATTGTTTTGGAATTATTACGGCGGAGGTCTGTTGTCCGCTCTCGTTGTTGTCGCTGTCGTCTTTTGGCGCCGTCACCCTCGTTTCTCGTTTGTTTTCGTAAGTATGTTTTTCAGTTGTCTGTCTTGGACCTGTACTGTCTTCTTGTTCTTTACCTTTTTCTATTATTTATTTATTCCATCAACAATTCTTCCTCCTTCACTCCTTTATCCTCATCTTTGTTTTTCTTCTGCCTCTCTTTTTTCTTTCCTCTTCCTTCTCTCACTTTACTCCCTGACTTATTTTTCTTTATTCTTGCATTGTTCTTTACACTTTCTCTTTTCAGTGCTGAGTAAGCATACTACTGCTTTATATACTTTTTCTTTGATTCACCTTCCGGGTTACTACTTGGAATGTTAAAGGTTTAAGTAATCCGATTAAAAGGCAACGGGTGTTATCCCATCTTGCCAGACTTAAAATTGGTGTTGCCCTTCTTCAAGAATCCCATCTCTCAGAGTCAGAAGCTTTGAAACTCAAACGCTGTTGGGTGGGACATGTATTTCTTTCTCCTGCTACGGGTAAGAAAAACGGAAATGTGATTTTGTTTCATAAAAAGTTAAATGTTTCTACAGTTTCTCATGAATGCAATGCTAATGGCCGTTGGGTCATTGTTAAATTACTTATAGATAAAATTCCTCTTGTTATATTCAATGTTTATGCTCCCACTGGCGTTGACAAATCTTTTGGCTTCCATTTCTCATAAGTTGGCTACACTTACTGATGAGTATATTATTTTAGGTGGTGACTGCAATCAAATTTATGACCCATCCTGGACAGATACTCCAAGGTTAAATTTTCGCCGTCTAGAATGCATTCCCAATTCACCAATGTTGTCCATCATAATGCATTAGTAGATATCTGGAGATTATGTAATCCTGACCTTAGAGAATACAGTTTTTATTCTCCTTCCCATCATTTACAATCCCGCATTGATTATATTTTTCTCAGCAAATCTTTAGCTCAACATGCCATACACTCTGACATTGGTTCCATTTTAATTTCAGATCATGCTCCTGTTCTTGTTGATATTGATCTCATCCCCTTTTCCCCTCATTCAGGCAGATGGAGATTCAATAATTGTTTACTTCTTGACCTCATTTTTTGTACACAATTTACTACTTTTGCCACAGAATTTTTTCTACTAAATCAAACTCCTGATACCTCCTATGTTATGGTGTGGGATTCCTTTAACGCAGCTTCTAGAGGTTTTATCGTAAACTTTTTGTCACAAAAGAAAAAACTCATGGAAGCTAAATCTGCTCAACTTCTTACTAAAATCAAACAACTCGAACTCACTTACCATTCCTCTAATACTGAATCCTCTCTCAAAGATCTCATTGAAGCCAAAATTTCATTCAATAAATTTACCACAGACGCTACCTCCAATCTTTTATTAAAATGTAATTCCTGTTACTATGGAGGTCAGAATAAAATAGGGAAATTGCTCACCAATTACTTGAAAATACGGAAAGAAAGTACGAAAATTGAGACAGTCCGGACTTCTTCTGGTGGCTCTTTATTCAAGGACAAAGATATTCTAAATAAATTTGTCAAATTTTACAAAATCCTCTATACTCCAGAATCCATCCTTACTTCAGCTGATCTTCTTTCCTATTTTCAATCTATCCCTCCATCTCCTTCTGACCATGTGGATTTTAGGGCTTTGGAACATGATATCTCGCTTGCAGAAATCTCCCATGCTGTCTCGAAATTACGTTACGGAAAAGCCCCTGGTCCTGGCAGATTCACTATTGAATTCTATAGCCATTTAGCTTCTCTTCTTTTACCAAAACTTTTACTTTTATTTCAATCTTTTCTTGATACGGGCTTGTCGTGTGGTACATTTCAACAAGCTTTAATATGTTGAATTCCTAAGGACGATAAGGATCACTCTTTATGTAAGAACTACCGACCCATTTCCCTGGTAAACACTGATTACAAAATTCTGGCCAAGATTTTGGCTCTTCGAATGGATCCTTTTTTACCTGACCTAATTGGACCTGAGCAATCCGGTTTCGTTAAGGGACGTCTCTCTTCGGACAACTCTCGAGTCTATTTCAACATTCTCAGTAAGGCATCCTCTCTAGACCTCCCTCTAGCTGCTATTTCTTTAGACGCTGAGAAAGCTTTTGACAGGATTAGTTGGGATTTCATGTTTCAAGCTCTTAAATGGGCAGGATTCCAACCCAAATTCATTTCTATTATCTCCTTTCTGTATTCTGGTCCTCAAGCGTCGATCTTTGTTAACGGTACAGTTTCAGATTATTTTGATCTCCAAAGAGGTGTTCGAGAAGGCTGTCCATTGTCTCCTCTATTATTTGTCTTGGCTCTGGAACTTTTTCTTACCAAGATTCGACAGGACAATACCATTGCTGGTTTCCATTTTGGATCTCAACAAGTTAAACTCTCAGTTTATGCCGATGATATTCTTTTCAATTGTTCGGACCCGCTATCTTCTCTTCCTTCTTTTCTTCAACAAGTCTCTTCCTGTGTCTGGTTACCGTCTTAACGCCGACAAATGTGAAATTCTGCCTCTAAACCCTCTCTGTCAAAAACACCTCTTTGACCACTTTGGTTTTTCGTGGCAACCATCCAAGATTAAATACTTAGGTGTTTGGTTTGCTCCCCTCTTGTCTGACACTCTCAAAATAAACTTTGATTGTATATCTAAGAAATTGGATGCTGCCATTACCCAATGGAACTCTCTCTTTTTATTCTGGTGGAGGCGCCTAAGCTCTATAAAAATGATGTTATCACCCCTTATACTATATACCATTTCCATGATTCCTATTCATATACCGGACTATTATTTTAGGAAGATCGATTCTATTTTACTAAAATTCTTATGGAACGGTAAACGTTCCCGTATTACTCTTGCTTCCTTAAGGAAGGACAAAGCCCATGCTGGAGTCCGTTTCCCTGATTTTAGAGCTTACCATCGTGCTTTTTCCTTGAAACAGGCATCCCGTTGGCTCTCAACCGATCTCCCCTTTTATCCTCCTCTTTGGCTGAAAATAGAATCCTTTTTTATTTCTCCCTTTGCTTTCCGTGAAATCTTATCTTTTACATCTATTTTGACTTGTCTCCGTAATCCTATTATTTCTCATTCCCATAAGCTCCTTCTCCCTTTCTTGTCCTCTTCTTATCCTTCTCTTTCTTCGACACATGTTCAACCTATTTGGTATAATAAACAACTCAAGCTTCGTAATCGCTCCTTTTTCTGGAAAACTTGGCATTCCCAAGGACTGCGATGGATTTCTCAACTCCTCTCTCACAACCATCCTCTTTCCTTATCGGATCTCCAGTCTCAATTTTCTCTAACTTCCAGTTCTCGTTTACAATATAATTTACTACTTCCCATTCTTACTCAATACCTTCAGTCCCTACCAAATTCTAATGACATCCCTATCCTCCATCAATCTATATCCTCTGCATTAGATTCCTCTCCCCCGCATCATTTCTTTATAAATCTTTTCATCTCACCCTAGACAGATCCAAGACTAAGACGGAACTAGCCTGGGAACAAGACCTTTCAAAAGAATGGCCGGTCCCATTTTGGGATAAGATTTGGTCTAAAATCCATAAAACCTCTAGAGCTGCTAATACCACCCTAACCCTTTATTTCATTTATAATCGAATTTCGTTTACCCCATTAATTTTGTCAACTTTCTCCTCAGACATTCCCTCTACATGCTGGTCATGTCCTTGTCCCTCTGCAGATTTGAAACATATGTTATTTGATTGTCCTCCCATACTCCAATTTTGGAAACTGGTTTGGCTCCAAATCCAAAATATTTTTCAGTTTCGAGTCCCCTTCTCACTTACTCACATTTTTCTAGGTTCTCTCTCTCCTACTTTCCCCCAATCCCATCAACAATACATGCTCATAGATCTTTTGATAGCTATTGCTTTTCACCTTATTACCTCTAATTGGAAACAAGCTACTAACGTTACATTTCTTGCTTGGTGGAACATGGTTTGCTTTCATCATCGACTTGATACTAATTATGTTTCTCCCATCTCCCTAGCAATTAAAAGGGATCTCCTTTGGCTTCCTTTGGTATATTATTTTTTCTCATCTGCTCCCTCAGTCACTACCTCCAATGCTAGATCTGTTGAAGTACGAAAACCACCTTGATTCGCGCATTGCCTTTTCCTAATATCTCTTATTGAATGTTCTATATTATTGTTTTGAACAAATTGCATACTTTTTCAATATTGCTATGCTTACATTGCTTTCTCTATGTACACAATTTTGATTGCATTTCTTATATATTCATATATACTTTGTAATATCATAATAATGGCTCAATATTTTATCTGTTTCATCATTTTATGTACTATTCTTTGGTTCTTTAATAAACTCAAACTTAAAAAAAAAGAATAGAACACTTCTTATTAAAAGGTCAATTGGGGCACTGATGAACTTTTCTAATAAATTGGGGAAAAGACCCCGGGGATACTACTTAAAATTTACCAAGCAAAATGCATGAGTATAGCTATGTATGGGGTGGTCATATGGGGATACTGGGATGTAGCAATATTACAAAGAGAGGAACATTCGTTTTTAAGGTTTTTACTAGCAGTACCGCAGAACTCATCCGTGTATAATTGTCACAATGAATTGGGGATTCCCTATATTTCTGACCTGATTAAGATGCAGCCACTGCAACTATGGCACAGACTAGTCTGGACGGCCAACAACACTGTGCTAAACAGAGACATAATTGGAGATGTTATGAGTTTAACCCATTCAAATAGGATTCCATGGTTAAATTATATTAGAAGATCTTTAATAGACATGGGTAAACCTGACTTTTAGAATAACCCCGAAACTCTGAGTACAATTTCCATGAAGGATTTTCAAACTACTTGTCAGGCTCACTTAGAGGCTTTGAGAGTGGCCTTAGAGATGAAAAGTACTGTAATCCCACACCAGCAAACTCTTGTATCCTACAATATTCAACCATATTTGGAGTGGTGTATTGGAGGATATGACAGGTATGTCCTAACAACACTCAGATTTGACAGTTTCCATCGATTAGTCAGCTTCCCAAAACCTAATGATTGGACCAGTGACCTTTGCAGGTGCCCCTGTGATAAATGCTCTCCTCAGATGACAACACACGTGATTTTATGTTGTACGTTTTATAATGCAGATTGAACAAGGTGGATTTTGCCATTGCTGAAGACAGGGGGCTGGAGGCAATGTCGCCCTGCCTTCCTATATTTACAAAAATTGGACAATGTATACTGTGTGGGTGTTATGTCTGGACTTTTGAAATCCATATTGAAAAAAGAGGAAGAGTCTAATGTGGGAGACCCAATCTGAGGAGGACCCATGTATAGAATGACTGGTTAAATAATTATGACTTAACTGAAGAAGTGATATTAAGATACAAGTGGTATATAAAGATGTAATTGTTGTATGTAATATTTTAATTCTTTTTAAAACAGTATTCCGTAAATTTTACTATGTGACTTTTATGATTTTTAAATGCAAAAAATCGAATAAAGTTTATTTGATTTGATTTTGATCACTAAACACCATAGATTGAACAGTTGCTTGGCATCCTTCTTTCAAGCTCGAGCAGCAGGTAAATTGTATCAGAAAGCACAGAGAAATGGGAAACCCAAAAAGGGCTACAGATCTCTACTATGGCATGGGATCAGATCAATAGGTTTAATGGCTCTTTATTGAAAGAGGCCAAATTTAAGACAAATGCAATATTACCTTAAGTGGTTCCACTAATGAACACCAGATTTTTTGCATAAAATAAATCCTCCGATTTCTGCAAACTGTTTATGGTGCAATATGGAGGTAAGAGGGAAGTGGACACATATCATCTGGGAGTGTTCAAAGTTAAATCGATTTTGGGGAATGATTAATCAGTACTTCTTTAGCATATGGAAAGCTCCACAGGTGCTAGATACCTAAACAGTGGTGCTAGGAAACTCTCCCGACTTAATAGCTACCCCATTGCAAATAAAACAGATATATATCTTTTGGTTTTGGTAGCATGGTCATTGATTCTTCAAAGGTGGCAGTCTAATGATATTCCGGATTTTCAACTGCTAATATGCAAACTAGATAAAATTAAGAAACATGAAAGAAATATGCTCTAAGATCAAGCTCATATAGGAAGTTCATGACTTTATGTGAAATATGTGTTAAGAGTCAGTAGGTACTTGGTGTGCTGCTGGGTTGGATACAGAACAATCATGATTTTAGACTTGTGCTAGTTGATTCTTGCTCTAAAATTGTGAAGTATTCAAATGTTGCTTCTTTTATTGTATATGGTTTTTATATTTGTAATCATGTGGAAATTTGAGACATAATAATGTCTCATCATCTTACGCTCTCATGAACTATCCCTAAATAAAAATATTTATAAAAATAAAAAATAAACATCTCCCACCCACCTAAGAGACCTCCATTGGCTCCCCATCCAGAAGAGATGCTAGGTCAAGATCATCACACAAACCTACAAAGCCCTCCACGACCTAGGACCTGCCTACCTCAATCACTAACTGAACTTCCACCAACACCCTAGACACCTGCGCTCCTCTTCACTTGCCTCACACACACTCCCCGCATCTGTCACAGCCATAGCGGTGGCCGCTTCTTCTCCTACAGCACTACCAAGACCTGGTACGACCTTCCCCTCCAGCCCTGAACAGCCCCCTTGCAGGCAGACTTCAGAAAGAGACAAAGACCTGGCTCTTCGTGGGAGACACAGCACCCAGATACTCCTAGCGTTGACAATAATGAGCTTTACAAATGATGTTTGATTGATTGATCTTTTTGTACCCTACTTCTCATTCTGCTTATTACTACTTCCATGCTCTCTCTAGCATTTCTCTATACTTCTTCCCCATCTTTGAGTCAGTGTGTAGAGGTCTACAGCTCTCTGTCTACAGATCTCGCTAGTGAAACCTTAGTCCTACATTACCTTTTTCTTTAACTCACTACTCTGTAACCCCCCTCCTTTTCTCTTAACATTTCATGATCTCAATCTCTAGCTCCCTCCATATGTACCTCATTACAAAATCTAGTCTATCACTCTAACTCTCTTTTTCAATCTGCCTTTTTCTCTTTTATGACATTTTCATTACCCCATTATCCTTTTTTATTTTGTTCACTCAGTAGAACTGGAGATCACTATCTAGCTAGAGAAAGAGAGGAAGGACTAGGCATTGGAAGAGCATTAAACTGAAAATTATTATATTTCATTAGATAAAACAGTGAAAATCTTCAGCGAAGTGCTTTGATGTTCACTCTTGCAGCAAGAGAACCAGTGGTCAAAAGGGTGTTATTTATGATTACAAATATTAGGCAACAAAAAAACCTCAATCTCACGTCGTCTGTGCTTTTGTTTTAATATTATGCACTGGTCCACTAAGCATCAAGCAAGTCACCCTTAGTGCGTCTTTTCTACAATGGTAGGAACCAGCTTGTTAGGCAATGAATTGTAGATAAAATATTGCTTTTCAATGACAAAATATTTAGATCCAAACACAAAAAAGAAATGGCCCTATCAATACTTGTTTATGTTTTTTGTGTACTGATTTGCTGGCCGAAGTGATGCAGCTTCAGCTTTCAGTGGTTTTTGCATGCTCCCATTTCTGAAAGGTTAACATATAATTTAGTGTTCTTTGAGATCATGAAGACTGCTATTAGCTGCAAATGAACAAAAAATTAAAAGCTGTTTTGCACAACGGCCCCCAAAATAGTTCCTGTCTGTGGCCCAAAAAATCCTTAAGATGGCACTGAAAACAAACAGCAGTCCTGGTGTGTTCATGCCTTAAGGCTCTGAAAACACTCCCTTCTCACTAAAAAAATAAAAATCTAAAGGGAGTGATTGTGTGTTCTGGAGGGAGTTCAATAGGAAGATTTTGTAGGACACCCAATGGCTATTTTCAGTCAATGGTCTATGCTTTTCCACTTACATACTAGTAGTTGGTAGCATCATCATCGGGTCTTATTTACTCCACCGGGAGGAAATCTCTTTGATTAAAGAGATAATCTTGGATCTGCATAAGTATGAGGGATTTAAATTACCTCTTATCCATAGAGAAATGATTTATTAAAAATCTGGATGGGGTAAGATTAAAAAAGGAGAGTGGATGTGCAATTGGGATTTAGAATGGTTCCTTCACTTCGCACAGTAAAAAAATAGGCTAGATGTTTAAGCCCACCTGTGCCCTCACCGGGTTGGTGGCTTTCATCAGGACAAATAGTATCAGGGATCCATTTGTTTCCCATGTTAGGTGGAGCACTGTCCCCTGGGTTCGTTATGGTCCAGGTCAATTCATTCCAGATAAAAAGAAAACACTGTTCTCTGCTCATTTTTGCTTAGATGGACCCCATAGGTTTGGTGGGGAGACGTTATGGCCACCGTCTTGCGCTGCAGCGCATCTCCTTTAGGCTGGTCTCTCGCATCTTGGATGGAATTGTGGGAAACAAAGGGATCCCTGATACTATTGGTCCTGACGAAAGCCGCCAACTTGGTGAGGGTGCTGGTGGGCTGAAACATGTAGACCATTTTTGGGTCGAGCCTGCAGCATGCATGAGTTGTCCGCAGACCTATTGGAATTAATAAAATGATTGTTGTCCTGCCTTCAACTTACAATAGGTTCACTCCAACGTCGCTCAGCTTTGCTGCCTCAGTACTTGTTGTTCAGCTGATAGCTCACTTACATTTACGGCTGAGGAGCACCAGCTTAGTACAGTTTTCTTGCACTAACATTTGTTTTGTGTTGTTTGGGAAAACTTATTTTCCTCTGCTGGCCTTCTCCCATCTTTTTTTCCTGACCAGGGCAACTGCTGGATGTGTGACACACGCAATTCTCCATTTCTTTCCTGCCCATATTTAACTGTATCTTCCCTCCCGTCCCTTCCTTCCCCTCTTGTTGCAATGAAACCTCCTCGCTATACCAAAGCTTTTCCTAGAAACTGTCACCAGTAATTTGGGAGATCTAAACTGACTTGTTCCTCACTTTACAATTTCCATTAACTAGAGGAAGTTCAACAAATGCTCTTACTACACATTGATTGCGTCTATCGGAAAGTGTCAGGAGCGACCTTTCTTTGAATGCAGTTTCCGTAGTTTCTTGTGACCTCCCAAGTCAGCATCTCTTTCTGCAGGGGAACCCTGCCCTTGCGGGATACACTTAGCGAAAGATTTTATTTTTTGTTGTTGACTCAATGCACGAGGGACACCTCCCACCTCTACCTCAGACAGGGGGCATGGAATCCCTTTTAATGTACCTGTGAGTCAACACCCCGCTTCACAGCCACGGGTGACACAAGTGCTGTGTGCTCTGCCATGGACGACGTTCACCTATGGCTCCCAGCCTGGAATTTCAGGTATCATGTGTGTAAACAAAGCGCCAAGTGTTGTGGTGCTTCACCATGGGCAACTCTGATTGTGCCATTTGTTTAAAATCAGAGTACTAACTCCTCAGCAACTGTTGCTATTTTTGTCCCACGAGCTCGGGAGAGAAGACAAAGGTCATGATAGATCTTGTGAAAAGTCACCTTTTTGAGTCTACATTTCTGCACCTGCTAAAAGGTCCACAATGAGATATAGGTAAACTACTTTTATAAAATATCCGACATGGTTTTGCTCTTACATTAAATATTAGGTAGGTAAGAATATAGAGAATTATTCTGAAACGTGTTAAAATACTTCCAGATGTGCGTTCGTCACTGGAGGCATCGTGATTCTTTGTTTACCTATATGATATGCAGTACATTCAATTGCTAGTACATTAAATGTAAGGTTGTAGGAATATAGAGAACTATTTTGATAAAGCATTTGCAATACAATAGGTCACACATTTATCCAAGTTTGAGCTTTTGTCATTGTAAATGAAAAAGACTTTTATATATGTTTTGGTTTTTAAAACATAAATGAAAGGCATTGTCACTTGCAATACTAATAGCTTAAACTCTCGCAAATGTGAGACCTATTGCATGACTGTTAGACCTGTCTGCTTCTGAGGGTCCCCTCACAATTATGATTTATTTTGTCCCCTGTTGCCTCTGAGTGTTATTATTCTTTTTTTTATGTCCACCTGGATTTTGCTAGTGTTGTCTGGGGGCTAGGTGTTCCTTGACGCTATTCCTCCATTTTTCTCTTTTTGAGACCTAGCCTACCTCCTGGAAATTGAGGGAAACCAAAGGACCTAAAATGGTGGCCAGCAACTGCCATAACGGTTTACTTAGGGAGGCTGACCCATTGGACCAAGTGAGGAAAGTTCTGGAACCCTCCGGCATGTTCTAGTAGTCAGGGGCTAGCCTATAAATAGCCAAGTCCAGGGCGGCCATTTTGTAATACACCCTGACCAGAGGAGAGTGTAGTGGTCAAGGACAGGAGGGAAGCAACTAATGAGGAGGACAGCGCTTCAATAGTGAAAGATCGTTCGGTGGGCCGGCTATCGCCCTATACTGATGCTGCCCCTCTTGGTTTGACTGAACCCTGACCTGAGGGACCCAAAACTAACTTTTAAGCAGGTCCTATAACCCTACCTCACCAAGGTGCTGGAGCGTGAAACTGCCCCAGAGACTGCCAGAAAGTGAGAGTTACGCTTCACAAGGTGATTGCCAACTTAAGAGTACTGGAACTTCTCACCGCTTTTCTGTGGGAGAGAGTATCCCCTCAGCGGGAGTGATGTTGTGTGCGCAACATCAGCTGTCAGCCCTGGGTCCGAACCCGACCGCTGTGGTGGAGGCGGAGCTCAGCAGAGGCCGGCTGACAGGAGGAGGAGATCCACAGTGACGCTGCAAGAGAGGCGGCGTCCGGAACCAGGAAGACCCCTGCGGTGTCAGAGGAGGTGCGCCCGAAGCGAAGGAGGCTGGTCGGAAGAGGCGGAGCCTTTGTTAGAGGGATCGCGAAGGAGGAACAAGCGCCGCTACGGTCCCGCCAGAGGAGCAACACGAACTGACAGAACCAACCGATGCGAACTCCAGCTGAGTCCTCTCATCGTCGGCGCTTGAACGGGTATCCGGAGCGCGAAGGCAACTCCAGCCGAGTTGTCCCTTCAGTTCGAAGTAAGCAGGGAAATCTGTGGGGAAGCGGGAGGTGGCACAGCAAGTGAACTGTGAACATTGACTCGCCGGATGAAAGAATAACTGCAAATAGACATCCCAGCTTCGGGACAATAACCTTTAGAGTCCTGATTCATCCCACTTGAGAAACCACTGAGGTATTGGGGGTGTGAGAAGGGAAACAGTGCCCCGAGTGAACGAGCTTAGGGCACGAGTGCTAAGAACCGGACTACAGGATGACAGTAACAGCCAGAGTTCATTGTTCTGTTAACTCCTCAGGGCAGTAAATGACCTTTAAGAGCCAAAACGTCCCCAATAGAAGTAGAGCATAACAGTCGCAATAAGAGAGTATAATTAATTTGACTGTCTTCTTTTGGCCGTATAGCTGGCTGTGACCATTGCCAGGAACGCTGCTGGGGGTAGAACACTGTGGAGCCGTGAGCTCAAGCTAATTTGGACCCTGAGTTCAGATGGGTAACGTACATGTCAGGTTATGTAATGTGGCGCATTGATCTTGTACAGTGACCTACCCATTTTGCACTAGTTAAGTTGTCAATGAATACTGTTGATATTGATGGTGGTTAATCTCAAATGAAATGTAACCAGAATTAATCTTCACTGAATTGAGAAAGTTGATGAATATTGCTAATTGAATGTGGAAACTTCTTTCGAACTAAATGTATACACTAATTTTGACTGAAAAAGAACAAAGAGAACTTTTATAAAAGGTACTGGTATTTTTCTAAACTGGTGTGGCGTCCTTTATTTTTAATGGTAAGTCGCTGAGTTATTGTGAGTGGGATTGTAAGCACTACACAAAAGCCTCGGAGTTTAGCTTTGTCCACTGTGCCAGGCTACCCTATGTAGACTAGGTTCCCTAGGTCTAACATAATTGGTGTTCAGTGGTGGGATGCCGGTTTGTGCTTACACCCACTTAGTAGTAACGCAGTGCTTACCATAGCTACACCTGGAGTTTTCTCCAAGCGGTCTCCCAAATTTAAATTTTGATTTTCCAAATTTACTCCTGGTGGTGGGTGGAGGTTGTCCTCAAATTATACTTCTTAGTTCTCTCCTGAGTGCCCATTTGATCCCATATTTGAAAAATGGAATTGAACCTTGAAGAGATAGAGACCTACACTGTGGCCCAACCTAAAGAGTGGTGTCAACGACAGGGGGTGTTCTTCAAGAAAGGTGCCAAGAAAAGCGAGTTACAGACAAGCTTGAGGGCATGGGTGGAAGCTCATACAGAGGAGGAACGGGACACAGAAGAGAGTGATAGAGACACTGTCCTTGGGACAGGGCTGCTGTACCAAACTGAAGGGGGGAATCTGCTGACAGGTCCCAGGACACTTTCAAGGGAGGGCAGCAGTGTCTCAGTTAGGAGCTTTACTGAAGCCGAGCTGGAAGACAGGAGGGAAGAGAGGAGACTGAAATTGGAGTTAGCTAGATTAGAA
Organism: Lissotriton vulgaris; assembly: GCF_964263255.1. Classification (NCBI taxonomy): domain Eukaryota; kingdom Metazoa; phylum Chordata; class Amphibia; order Caudata; family Salamandridae; genus Lissotriton; species Lissotriton vulgaris. Next base: position 869,545,493 of record NC_141685.1, read on the forward strand.
ATGGAGAGGGAGGACAGAAGGTTGGCCCACGAACTAACAATAAAGGAGCTAGACCTTAAAGCCTTAACATTAAAATCCCCCAATCCTAACAATGGTGGCAGCGAAAACAAAGAGATCACCAGAGAACCCAGACCCTATTTACCCAAGGATGTCATTGCTAGCTACACCCCAGGTGATGATATTGCCAAGTGGCTAGCCGCCTATGAGGTCTCCTTAAGGGCCCATGGGATCTTGGAAACCCACTGGGGGGGTGGGCTGTATAAGTACATGCCACCTGCTGGCAGGGATACATTGTTGGCCCTAGAGCAGGAAAAGCAAACCCACTACCCTACCATGAAAGTGGCGCTGATAAGAAAGTTTGGACTAACTCCCGCGAAGTATAGGCAGAAATTTAGGGGTAGCCACAAACTAGGCACACAGAATTGGGTGGATTTCCTTGATTACGCAAAAAAGGCCTTGGAGGGTTGGGTGAAAAGCAGTGAGGTAGGGGATTATGAGGGATTATATGTCCTCATCCTCAAGGAACACCTACTCGAGAAATGTTTTCCCGAGCTGCGACAACACCTGGTGGACAGCAAGCTGACCAGCCCCAGGAAGCTTGCTGAGGAGGCGGACATCTGGGCTAGTACCCGGGTGTCCTCGAAGGGGACTGGAGGGGATTCCCATAAGTCTGGACAGGGCGCCCCCCCCAGAAGAAAGAGGGGGGAGATAACAAGAGGGAGTTCTCAAAAGGTCCACAAAATACTTCTCCAGGAAGGGGCAGAGGATTCATCCCTAAGGCTAACCCACCCCGCAACCCTAATCCTGGCCAAAGCCAGCAGCCAAGGGTTGTCCATTGCTTTGAGTGTGGTGGTGTGGGACACTATAAAGGAGACGTGAGATGCCCAAAAAGACCACCCCCTCCCACTGGAGGAAAAGCCCCGGGAATAACTAGTGTAGTGCTCGGGGAGGAGATGCCTTTGGATAAGGGAGGGGAGCGGGCGGGTGTCACTTTAGTGTCCCTGGGAGATAAGGAGATGGTGCCAAAGACCCAATTGCCCTCAAATACTACCAAGTATGAGCAGTGGGTCACCATCAATGGCCATAGAGGGGAGGCTCTGCGAGACACAGGAGCCAGTATGACTATGGTGAGGAGTCATCTTGTGTCTCCAGAGCAGGTCATCCCAAATGTACTCCATCCCGCTGTGATGGCTGACAGCAGATTGGGCCACTATCCCATGGCCGAGGTACCCTTTGAGTGGGGAGGGGTTGCAGGTTCACTTCGAGTTGTCGTAAGCCCTGCCGTGCCTGTTGATTGCCTGTTAGGAAATGACATGGAGCACAATGCTTGGAGGGAGGTGGAATACCGGACTCATTCTGAGATGCTGGGTACACCTGACTGGGCCTGTGTCAGCACAAGGTCCGCGACTACCCGGAGGGGGAGTTCGCTTACGCTGGAGCCTGGAACAATGGCCCAGCCCGCTGCCAGAGAAGAGAAGGACAGTAAGCAGGAGGAACCTGCCTCAACATCTCTACCTCGTGAGATAGATAGGCCACCTGCGGAGGTGGATCTGGAGTCCACGGAGGAGAATGTTACTTCCTTGGAGAACCTACCCATCCCTGCTGAGTGGCATGTGGAGGGAGGTCCTTCCAGGGAGGAACTCTGCAAAGCACAGAAGGAGTGCCCTACTCTTGAGGGGCTGCGGCAACAGGCCAAAGCCCAGGCAGCAGGGAACGTTGTAGGGAACTACCAGATTTACTGGGAGGATGGACTCCTCTACAGTGAGCCCAAGGCACCCGGACCTGGTTCATCCAGGGCCTTGGTGGTCCCTCAATGTTTTAGAGCCTTTCTTCTAGAACTGGCTCACGAGATACCATTGGCAGGTCACTTGGGTCAGGACAAGACCTTTACCCGGCTTGTCCCCCACTTTTATTGGCCTCGGATGAGAGTGGCGTCTGATACCTACTGTCGGACGTGTGTGTCTTGCCAAGCCAGTGGGAAAACAGGGGTGAAGCTGAAAGCTCCCCTGGAACCACTTCCTGTCGTTAGCACCCCCTTTGAAAGGGTGGGCATCGACATTGTAGGGCCATTGGATCCACCAACTTCAGCTGGTCACAGGTTCATCCTGGTTCTAGTGGATCATGCCACCCGGTACCCAGAGGCAATTCCTCTGAGGACCATCACTGCACCTGCAGTGGCAAGGGCCCTGATGGGGATCTTCACCCGAGTGGGTTTCCCCAAGGAGGTTGTGTCCGACAGGGGGACCAATTTCCTATCAGCTTACATGCGGGCTATGTGGAAGGAGTGTGGTGTCACCTACCGGTTTACCACTCCTTACCACCCGCAGACCAATGGTCTTGTGGAAAGGTTTAATAAAACCTTGAAAGGCATGATAAGAAGTCTGCCTGAGAGCCTGCGGAGGAAATGGGACATCCTCCTACCCTGTCTCTTGTTTTCCTACAGGGAAGTGCCACAGAAGGGAGTGGGCTTCAGCCCCTTTGAATTTCTGTATGGGCACCCTGTACGGGGTCCTCTCAGCCTGGTGAAGGACGGATGGGAAAAGACTCCCAAGAAGCTTCGCCAGGACGTAGTGAGCTACATGCTGGCCTTCCGGAGCCAAATGGCCAAGTTGTGGAAGCAAGCTTCTGACAACTTGGAAGCCAGCCAGGCAGTAATGAAGTAGTGGTATGACCACAATGCTCACCCAGTGGAACTGGAGCCTGGGCAAAAAGTGTGGGTGATGGAACCTGGAGAGCTAACTGCCCTCCAGGATCGCTGGACAGGCCCCTTTGAGGTATTGGAGAAAAAGGGTAAGGCCACTTACTTGGTGGACCTTAAGACCCCGAGACAGCCCCACCGGGTGCTTCATGCCAACCCCCTCAAGCCACACCATGAGAGGCCCGAGGTCGTCTTAATGATGGTGACCGATGGAGCAGAGGAAGAGGAAAGCGAGCCTCTCCCTGATCTTTTCTCGTCTCAAGAAAAGGATGGGTCGGTGGAGGGAGTGATTCTCTCACCATCCCTGACTCCTGAACAGCAGAGAGATTGCCGCCAGATCCTGGAGCAATTTTCCTCACTGTTCTCGATTGTCCCGGGAAGAACCCACCTGTGTACCCATGATGTGGACACAGGAGACAGCCCACCTGTGAAGTCTAAGATCTACCGGCTATCAGACAAGGTGAAGGCCAGCATCCATGGTGAAGTCGCTAAGATGCTGGAGCTAGGAGTGATCGAACCTTCTAGTAGCCCTTGGTCCAGTCCGGCGGTTTTGGTACCAAAAGCTGCCCCACCGGGCGCCACACCCGAATTGAGATTCTGTGTGGATTACCGAGGACTAAATTCAGTAACAAAGACTGATGCTCATCCGATCCCAAGGGCGGATGAACTCATTGACCGGCTGGGAGCTGCCCAATACTTGAGTACCTTTGACCTTACTTCAGGGTACTGGCAGATTTCCCTCACTGATGGAGCAAAGGAAAGGTCAGCCTTCTCCACGCCTCAGGGTCACTACCAGTTCTGCATGATGCCCTTTGGGCTCAAGAACGCCCCTGCCACTTTTCAGCGGCTGGTGAACAAGGTCCTCTCTGGTATGGAAGCTTTTTCGTCTGCTTATCTGGATGACATTGCTGTCTTCAGTAGTAGTTGGGAGGATCATTTGCAACACTTGAAAGCTGTTCTCCAGGCCCTGCAACAGGCTGGCTTGACAATCAAGGCCAGCAAGTGTCAGATCAGGCAGGGGTCGGTGGTGTACCTAGGCCACTTGGTGGGCAGAGGGACGGTGCAGCACCTCCAGGCGAAGATCGAGGCTATCATGGCCTGGGAGCCCCCCAAGACTGAAACTGAGGTCCGAGCCTTCCTGGGCCTCACTGGATACTACCGTCGCTTCGTGAAGGGGTATGGCACCTTTGTGGCCCCCCTCACTGAACTTACTTCTAAGAAACAACCCCGACGGGTAGTCTGGACGGAGGCTTGTCAGCGAGCCTTTGTGACTTTGAAACAAGCATTGTGTACTGCTCCAATACTTAGGGCTCCTGATTTTTCCAGAGAGTTCATTGTCCAAACAGATGTATCAGAACATGGCATTGGGGCAGTGTTATCGCAACTAAATGATGAGGGCTTGGATCAACCCGTGGTCTTCCTATCCAGGAGACTACTCCCCAGGGAACAGAGGTGGAGTATTATAGAGCGGGAATCCTTTGCAGTGGTTTGGGCTCTGAAGAAGCTGCGTCCATACCTATTTGGCTCGCACTTCCTGGTTCAGACCGACCCTGGGATTGGTTAGTTCTCCCCACTTTCAGCTGGGGGGGATGCGTGTTAGACCTGTCTGCTTCTGAGGGTCCCCTCACAATTATGATTTATTTCGTCCCCTGTGGCCTCTGAGTGTTATTATTCTTTTTTTTATGTCCACCTGGATTTTGCCAGTGTTGTCTGGGGGCTAGGTGTTCCTTGACGCTATTCCTCCATTTTTCTCTTTTTGAGGCCTAGCTTACCTCCTGGAAATTGAGGGAAACCAAAGGACCTAAAATGGTGGCCAGCAACTGCCATAACGGTTTACTTAGGGAGGCTGACCCATTGGACCAAGTAAGGAAAGTTCTGGAACCCTCTGGCATGTTCTAGTAGTCAGGGGCTAGCCTATAAATAGCCAAGTCCAGGGCGGCCATTTTGTAATACACCCTGATCAGAGGAGAGTGTAGTGGTCAAGGACAGGAGGGAAACAACTAATGAGGAGGACAGCGCTTCAATAGGGAAAGATCGTTCGGTGGGCCGGCTATCACCCTATACTGATGCTGCCCCTCTTGGTTTGACTGAACCCTGACCTGAGGGACCCACAACTAACTTTTAAGCAGGTCCTATAACCCTACCTCACCAAGGTGCTGGAGTGTGAAACTGCCCAAGAAACTGCCAGAAAGTGAAAGTTACGCTTCACAAGGTGATTGCCAACTTAAGAGAACTGGAACTTCTCACCGCTTTGCTGTGAGAGAGAGTATCCCCTCTGCGGGAGTGACGTTGTGTGTGCAACATCAGCTGTCAGCCCTGGGTCCGAACCCGACCGCTGTGGTGGAGGCGGAGCTCAGCAGAGGCCGGCTGACAGGAGGAGGAGATCCACGGTGACGCTGCGAGAGAGGCGGCGTCCGGAACCAGGAAGACCCCTGCGGCGTCAGAGTAGGTGCGCCCGAAGCGAAGGAGGCTGGTCGGAAGAGGCGGAGCCTTTGTCAGAGGGATTGCGGAAGGAGGAACAAGCGCCGCTACGGTCCCGCCGGAGGAGCAACACGAACTGACAGAACCAACCGATGCGAACTCCAGCTGAGTCCTCTCATCGTCGGCGCTTGAACGGGTATCCGAAGCGCGTAGGCAACTCCAGCCGAGTTGTCCCTTCAGTTCGAAGTAAGCAGGGAAATCTGTGGGGAAGCGGGAGGTGACACAGCAAGTGAACTGTGAACACTGACTCGCCGGATGAAAGAATAACTACAAATAGACATCCCGGCTTCGGGACAATAACCTTTAGAGTCCTGATTCATTCCACTTGAGAAACCACTGAGGTATTGGGGGTGTGAGAAGGGAAACGGTGCCCCGAGTGAACGAGCCTTGGGCACGAGTGCTAAGAACCGGACTACAGGGTGACAGTAACAGCCAGAGTTCATTGGTCTGTTAACTCCTCAGGGCAGTAAATGACCTTTAAGAGCCAAAACGTCCCCAATAGAAGTAGAGCATAACAGTAGCAACAAGAGAGTATCATTAATTTGCCTGTCTTCTTTTGGCCGTATAGCTGGCTGTGACCATTGCCAGGAACGCTGCTGGGGGTAGAACACTGTGGAGCCGTGAGCTCAAGCTAATTTGGACCCTGAGTTCAGATGGGTAACGTACATGTCAGGTTATGTAATGTGGCGCATTGATCTTGTACAGTGACCTACACACTTTGCACTAGTTAAGTTGTCAAGCAATACTGTTGATATTGATGGTGGTTAATCTCAAATGAAATGTAACCAGAATTAATCTTCACTGAATTGAGAAAGTTGATGAATATTGCTAATTGAATGTGGAAACTTCTTTCGAACTAAATGTATACACTAATTTTGACTGAAAAAGAACAAAGAGAACTTTTATAAAAGGTACTGGTATTTTTCTAAACTGGTGTGGCGTACTTTATTTTTAATGGTAAGTCGCTGAGTTATTGTGAGTGGGATTGTAAGCACTACACAAAAGCCTCGGAGTTTAGCTTTGTCCACTGTGCCAGGCTACCCTATGTAGACTAGGTTCCCTAGGTCTAACAATGACCATTGGTTGTTTACAATGCAATCTGAGGGACACATTGTATATCACAATTGCACATCCGCTCTCCATTTTTAACCTTACCCTTATCTAGATTTTTAATAAATAATTTCTCTCTAGAAAAGAAGTAGTTTTAAATCACACATTCTTTTGCATATCCCAGCTAATCTCTTTAAGCAGAGAGTTTACCCCCTAATGGAGGAATTAAGACACGATGATGCTGCTACCAACTACTAATAAGTCAGTGGCAAAGCATATACTATTGACCGCAAATAGTTGTTGAGGGTCCTACAGAATGTTCCTATTCTCATCCCTTCAGAACATACAATCCCATTCCCTTTTGATTTTTGTTTGTGTTGCTAAATACCTGTAAACTGACTGTGGTCCAAACACCTGGTGTTTCTCCTTTCCTCGTATATTTACTGTCACACTCCGTTCTTATCCAACCACCTATTTGGGGTTTCTGGTGCGAAGGGTAGTGATAACAAAAGATGTCCTTCCTCTCTTCTGACTTCCATGCCTACTTTTTCCATGTGAGAAAGATACATGCAAATTAATTCTACAGTCCCCACTATCAACAGGCTCTAATCAAAATGTTAGAGCAGGAGGACAAAGCAAAAAGCTAGCCAACCCACGGGTTAACAGGAGACGCTGCTTCCACAGGCTGCTGCTTCAGACCGCTACTTAATCTCCTTATGCCCCAGCCATCTCCTTTCCTGCTTTGGAGTAAGGAATCATAGACTCGACCAAGACCTTCAGTGGCCCAGTACCACTCCTGAGGTCCAGGCAGAAGGCAGGTTACAACTCTCCCATCTAAAACCACCCAGGGTCACCCAGCCCTTAGTTTTCTCTAACTCTGGCAAACCAGGAGGCTCACGGGACCAGAACACCAACTCCAGAGCTCCATCTAATTTACGTTTAAAAAAACAGGCTCCACCGAGTACTGACCAATGCAGCCTGACCTACTTTTCTATCTTGGCTTCAGAATAGGTTTCTATGATAATCTGTGTCCAGAACATAGTTGTTTGGGAAAGGGTATGTCACTTCATTGTGCAAGGCATTGACACGGCAAATGAAGCAGTTTTCAAAGCTGCAGTGTTCTAGTCTTGGTCCTTATCAGCTTTAAATGATTACTTCACCACACATACTTGCAAAACTTGCAGAACCTTGATCTGAATCTAGCAGTGTTTCAAGGAAGATTGATCTGCAAATGTGAGCCAATATTTTTTGTGGTGTCCAGACCCATTTCTGATCCCATTCCAAACCTGGATGCAGCGCTAGCTGTGTGGGGCATGAAGGGTGTGAGAGAGACACACAATTTATGGTTTTCAGTAACCTTGCAGCTTTGAGAAGCTTGCAGGCCCCTTCATGGTATTACTTATGATGGTTCTCACTAAGCAGGATACCCTACTGGGTTGTCCTACCTGAGATATTTTGTCCTCAATGTTATTGTCCTGAGACTTCTTTAACTCGGCTGTGTAACTAGGGTAGTCTGGCACGGACTCACAGCTGTGTGCAACTGCGTACATATATGGTACCAAGTAACATTCAGACCAGCAAACCCTTTCAAACTTTGAGAGTTGAACAAGAGGCGCTCTTGTTGGTACATTCTCTCCTCTTCCCCCTACCAGCCTCCTCTCACATTGGAGCGCTCAACTCACGGAAGACCGATGTGTCGATGAATGCAAAGCACATAGTTTGAGAAGCTCCGCAGGTTACAGCTTCGACGTGGCAGGGATTTCGGCCTTCGCACCGGAATTGATGGCACGTGAGTGCAGAAGCTGCAAGAGAGGGGAGGGTTTGTGACAATCAGTGCACTTACTTGAGAACGTTTTTTAAATTCTTATTCCCCGCGGGCCGCTCCATAAAGTGCACATCTAGCACCGTTATCATTTAATGATACACTCAGTCATTAGCAGCAAGATTCGACTCGATAGCTCAGCGGGTGCCTGCTCCGCTGCACAGATCTGAGCAGAACTATCCCTCAAAAGCTCCAATCCGACTGATTTCACCTGCTACAGAGCTCCACGTTATCCTTTAGACCACGAATGTCAGCCCCTATATATACATCAGAGGTCAATGCCCCTACCTCAGAAATCTGTGCCTGCTCTTTGGAGTGATGAGGTGCGATGTTTGTAATTTCTACTAGCGATTAATATGTTTTCTACAAATGACACCAGTGTACTCATAGGCCACTCATTACAATCCCCGCTAATTGACAGAGTTTTAGGGTTAATGCACCCACTGTTGAGATCGGTGGCGTAACCTGCAGGTCACATTCTATGGTCCCTGTAAACTAGCTCAGAGGATTAATGTAGCTGCCGCAGAGTCCTGCTTTGCACCTGCTGGTGACAGGCGATAGTGCCACTACATTTGACCAGGGGGCCCCCCCTGCGCCTGCCACAGACCAGAGCACAATGCATTCTGGTAGTTTGAATCTGCACTACCTGATGATGCGTTTAAAGACAGTTAACCGCAAGGCTCAACTTAGACAGCTCTTTTCAAAAGGGAAAGACATGCCGCCTTCAGAAATGATCAGGACATTCGCTTTAAGTAATCTTACTACTATTTCTAGTTAAAGCGTGGTGCTACTCTGTCTATCTTCGCTACCACTCCCTGCTCACTCCCACTTGGGCATTCAAACCAGCCCAACCTAAAAAAGCAAGCGCTGCTCTGAAAGAGAGTCTGTTTCAGAGTAAAAATTTGCATTGAAATTAATCTTCACTCTCTTTATGATTAAACCCTTTTCCTGCCGTTTCAGTGGACATATTTGCATGCAGGGGCTAATAATCTTTTAATTGGGGGGAGAACACTCTCGCAGGGCAGACAGCAGAATGTCACGTACCCACTCTGTGGCAGGGGGTGTCTGTGAGTACTCACCCTCCTGGAAAACGAATCCCAGAACCAACAACAGCAGCAGGAGGCGCCCCATCGTCTTTCCGCTTTTCTGATTGGTTGATCTGAATTTAGGGCTTGGGCCCGAGTCGGTCTGCTTCACTGTGGTGCGTTGAGTCCTTTTCAGTGTCTCCTCTCACTCGCCCGCACACCGATTAAGATATACATACACACACCCCACTCTAGGCTCTAGACTCGAACTTCGCTACACCTCACCCCAAGGAACTTTAAAGTTGTTTCAGCATCACCGGGATATGTGTCGTCTGGTGCAAATACTTTTTCACGGTTTGTGCAACATTCTGGGTCCTGACCTCCCTCTACACACAGGCTGCATGTGTATCTTGGATGCAGAACAGAACACACAGACCGCCCATGAGCTGCCATGTACAGTATGCACAGACCTCCCAATGGCTGCCGTTTGCACTCAGGACCTAGGAAGAACATTCTGTGTTTGTCCTGGGCACAATACATGCAGGCTTTCCATTTGAACATTTCACCCTTGCTACAGGGTCTGGGTGTCTATGGGCACCAGCTGTAACAAGGCCTGACAGAGTCAAGGAAATAATCCCCTGTAGTATAGTGGGCCTCGTTGTACAAGTATCCAATATTTTCTTTCTGATTTTGATTTTAGAAATTGCAGCTTCTGCCACCACAGTGGAATGCCCAAGTCAAATAGAAATTTCTTCCACTTGTCATTCTGAAGTCAACCACTGACTTCAGCTGAGCTAGTCCTGTAATGATCTATTGAAGTCATCTGTAGCCATCCTGAAATATACCTATAGGGTGAAATATTTAAATGAGATGACTCCAGAGTCATCTCAGTAACTTCTCCAGGATGATGTTCTGATTACTTCCTCGGAAAACATGTGATTATCTTTAACTACTTGCTGCATTGCCATATACTTAAACTCTCTGTAGCTTCAAATGCTTTTTAAATAGAGACAATGTGGAGTTCGCTGTCACTTTGTTTGGAGTCTTCCCCGGCTACTGACCGGTTCAGGTGCAGCTGCTCTTGGTTCATGACACTTCGTGGGCTCTTTACACTGTACTACAAAAAATAAAGACCTTATGTTTAAGCAGCGGAATTCGGTGCAGTCCTTCCTTTTACATTGACACTTCAATTTGGCGACAGTTTGGAAGACCAAGCTTTTCCTCCTACACAGGTCCCACCGAAGAATCCTGTGTCTACATCCACATTGTTTCATGAATCGCCGACTGACTTGCGTGAGCCTTTTGGGATTTATTTGATTTTCGCCTGGAATTGCTGTCTGCTGTGTGGAGTGAGTGTTTCAAGCAATCCTGTTTCCGCTGAACTACTCTTAAGTGGTGGCAATGGTTCAGGTATTTTGAGAACTACATTGTAGACATTGAAAGGAAGAAGTATTTTAATGAAAGGAAAAAAGCCTCACTTTTTGGATTATTAAGTGACGCTGGGACAGTTTTTACCTTGGCAAGAATATATTGAAGCTGTAAAAAGGTTTGAGAAAAGATTTTCCGACCAGCTAAACTTCATGATTAGAAGTCACAGGTTCTTTCATAGGAAGCAATTAAGTGATGAATCCAGAGGAATACATATCCAGTTGGTGTATTTTGGCAGCCAAATGTGAATTTGGTATGAATATGGATTTCACGTGAGGGACCAATTTGTTTTAAACTGTTAGAGTAAGAAAAAGCGATTGCTTGCTTGTAGGAATCCCACACTGGCTAAAGCAATCGGTATTGCTAAAACTATTAAGCTATCTTCATTTTCAAGTAAAGTTATTATAGGTCCAGAGATCAGCAATGATCCTGTGTGTACCATCTCAAATAAAAATGTGCAGAATGACAATAGGAAAGGAAAAAATGTTCCAACTAATTCTCGAAAGCTGGTTTGTTACAGATGTGGTTCAAAGGGAATAATCCTTGCTGTCCTGACATCGACCATAGATGCTCCAAATGTAAAAAACTGGGTCACTTCCAAGCTGTGTGCAGATCATCCATCAGAAGAGGAAACAAAGCATTTAGAGTTAACACAGTAGTTAGTATCAAATTCTGAGGATTTACAAGCGTCTTTTAGTTCCTATAAACCTATATAGAATCTGCATGTTTGGTCAACATACACTATAGGATTGGTGTCAGACTTATTTTAGACACCCCTACTGAGTATGTTAGCCTGTATACCAGCTAGCTCACAGTGCAATTAGAACCCCCTCTTTCTGAGGAGAGAATAGTTCTTGGCAACTGTCAAACATGACAACCCTGTCCCATCAGGGATCGTGGAAACAGTATACTACTTTTCGCTCAGTCACTTTGTCTCAGAGAGATACACAAAATAAAGGTGGGGATGTTTTTCAATAAGAATTTATTGGACTAGCGTCATTCTTGTGTAAAATAGGTGAGCTGAAAGACCATTAGATAGTTACAGATAAGAATGGTTATAAGTACTAACAAAGTAAAAGGATGGTAGATTTCTACCATAGTGCTAAAACAATGAATGCAGGCAAGTGTATAAAATACATGACAGTAAAATGCGTACTCCTATGATGCAACCCTAACTAGATATACCTAAGTGTACCTAGCATGTATGTAAATGGTGTAAAGCCAAAAATCCCTCTATGATAAAGTCAACCCCATTACCTGAAGTGAGAGACTGGTGGACCCTGTCTTGGTCTCGAGATGGACACCCGCAAGGAATGTCAGACCACTGCGAGCTGGTGTCTGCGTGCAGGAGCCTCAGCGTCCTGCGCCAGTGTGACGGCATGGAAGTCCTTTTCTACTTTGACTACCTCAGCAAGATATGATGTATATATACCCAAAGTGGTTGCCTGGATGACAGAAGCCATGATCCTTTTGCATAGTAAATATTCAGGAGATGAAATGCCTGTTGTCCTGCTGTGATTCCAAGAATCCTCATTCATAATGAATGAGGCTAAAGCTTTTTGGAGAAAAACCTATGTCTTCTTTGGACATTACCATAACTAGTTAAAAGGTCAGTACTAAGAACTGTTATGTAGTGTAATATCAGGGGAATGTAGGGGAAAGGTGTATTCACTACCTGAGCCGATATTGGGGTACCTATATGGAATATAACACAAGAAGATGGAATTAGTAACCTTGTGTTGATTGTTGATGAAATATCTTGTGCTTTGTTCAGGGCTCCATAGGGTTTGGCTTTGATTGGTGATAAAAAATTAGAGATCATGGCAGACTCAGTTTCCCCTATCACTATTTTATCCGATGCATTTTTCTATGTTAAAGAGTTTAATAAGAAATTGTTACACACAGATGTACATCCAAAAGCTTTTGGTGGACAGGATATTGTTATGTTAGGATATTTCGTGGAGCATTTGAGTGTCTTAGGACGTAAAATTCTGACTGAAATTTATGTTGCAGAGAAAGGTTGTGATTTGGTGGGCTGGAAGGACTTAGGTAGAATGGGTATTATTCTTAAGCCTGGTAGTGATCAGCAACTTGGTCTGGGTAAAATGGCAATTGCTTCTATTGCATTACCACCAGTTATGTATGCTTGTGAAATTGATAACATATTATGTTGGCATAAGAGTGTTTTTGGGAATAGAATTGGCTGTGTCAAAGGTGATGTACATGACATAGAATGAAAGAACATGCAGTTCCTGTTAAATACAACGTTAGGCCTGTTCCTCTTTGCATTAGAGATCAATTGGAAAACCTATTGGATAAAATGAGTAAAAATGGCCTAATTCAACTGATCGATTCTTCTGAATGGGTTTCAGCTCTAGTGTTGGCAAAAAAACGGATGGAAATTTACGTTTGTGTGCTGACTTGAGATCACTCAATAAGAACATTGTGGTGGATTGCCACCCTTTGCCTAAGATCCAAGAAATGTTAATGGCAATTTGTGACACAACTTTCTTTTCTATCATTGACCTCAAGTCAGCCTACCATCAGTTAGAGCTTGCACCTAAATCTCAGGACTTGACAACGTTTGCAACACCCTTCGATGCCTTCACATTTTTAATATTGCCATTCAAACCAGCATATGCGGCAAGCATTTTTCAGAAGCTAATGGATTCTTTATTGAACGGTGTCATGGGTGTACAGACATTTCAGGATGATGAACTGAATGTTGGTAGAGCTATCATTGAGCATAATATAGTACTGGATAAAGTGTTGAGCATTTTAAGCAGCAGAGGTATGGCTGTCTCCAAAGAAAAGTGCACATTTCTTGTCAAGGAACTGGACTACTTACAGCACATGATTACATCTGAAGGTATTAAGCCTAAACACGATTTGATTTATGCTATTCAAAAGGATAGAAAAGATTGACATGGAATTTGTCATCTTCAAGGACAACACCATCAAATTTAAATCCTCTAAGTTGGAAAAAGAAATCAAAATCTTTAGCTTGGAGACAGTGTATCCTTACTTAAACAATGATTTCTACATAAAAATAGACTCTGGAAGAATCTTGGCTGAATACCCAGGAAGGTCTAGAAATAAATTGCTTATATTTTTAGAGTCACCATCAGATTCCACAGGAGGCCCCTCTAACAAGAATCAACTAAGAGATCATTTTTTCTCAGAGAAAGGCCTATAGAAAATACAAGTCAGCTTCAAGCAAAAAACATGGGAAATGCGCACAAGGTGCCTGGTCCATATAACATAGACCCAATCGTGAATCTGTCAAATAAACTTTTAACAAAGGACAAAACATTGGTTCTAAAATTAGGCTTGAAGTTTGTTCCTAATCTACGTACAGATTTTGCTAAACTGAAAATAGAAGCCATAGAATTCTTCAGAAAGATTTGACTTAAATCTTTCTTTTCCACCAGAGAAAAGGATATGACAGCAGAACCAACTGGATTGAGGAACAAATCACGATTTATTCCTCCTACAACACATGATTCCAAAGGAAATTCCTGCATATAATCAAGTGGTACTGTCTTCAATTCAACAACTAGAGAAACAGAAACCCTATACAAAAAACGGAGCAGTCATTCTCAGGCCTAAAGAAATGTATCTGAAGGAAGGTCGTTAACAGGTCCTAAACTAAGTCTGGTACATACAAATCAACACAGACTCCACACAAGAATTGCAGGGTTGTATCAATGCAGTCACAAAAGAGGGCTTCGAACAAGGAATCGTAGGGAAGAAAGAATTTGAATATCTACCCAAAAAGAATCCCAGAATCCTGGTAACCTTTTTTTTTAACAAAAATCCACTAAGATCTTAAATAGCCACCGGAAAGACCATTTTTTTCTGGTTGCAACTCTTTCATGGGACCAATATCCAAATACGAGGATACTTTCCTGAAACCTTTCTTACAAGAAGTACCCTCGTACCTAAGAGACACCAAGGATTTTATTAATAAAACAAAAGGCATACACTTCGATTCTTCCAAGCAGTGGCTAGTATCCCTAGATGTGGTCTCTTTATATACACAAATTCCATAAGATGAGGCCCTAGAGGCTCTGGAATATTATCTAGAATCCAGAAATCACCCACATCAAGTACCAACTGAGTTTATTCTGAAATTGGCCTCTGCAGCCCTTAATAAAAACTACTTCAAATTCGAAGATTCATTCTACATCCAAACAAAGGGCACCACAATGGGTTGTCCCTTTGCTCCAGATATGCCCATACTGTATAAGGCCTGTTTTGAAGACAAATATATTTTTAATAACAATCCCCATCAGGAACATTTGAAACAGTGGTATCATTACATAGGCAATATACAGTGACTTTGGGATGGTACAGAACAAGAATTGGATAGCTTATTTCAATGGCTTAACTTTAGAAATCCGGACATCAAATTCACATTCACTAAGAATAAAAACAGCTTAACATTCCTTGATGTGGAAGTCAAAAATATCCAAAATGTCCTCATTCCAACTTTACATAAGAAAACAGCAGATCGGCATACCTTTTTCTATTATAAAAGCTTTCACCCATGAAGTCTTAAGGACAATTTACCATATGGACAACTGTTAAGGATCAGAAGAAACTGCACACGCCAAGATGATTACACAATATATGCAAAAGCTTTCATAGAACAACTGAGAGACCGCGGTTACCCCAAAAAGTTGCTAAAACAAGCTATGAAAAGAGCACACTATACACCTCGAGAATGTCTATTATCTAAGAAGGAAAACAACAGGACGATAAGTTGGTCTGCATCTCCACATTTGCACCCCACACAAATTAATTTCGTATTATTGCACTCTAAAACTGGCACGTACTTCAAAACATGGAACAACCATTACAACCCAGCATAGGCCAACAAATAGTAAGGGCAGAGATCCTCTCAATAATCAAGAAAAAAGACCAACTAGCCCAGTAGAATCTCAAATCCATTGTTGGACACCACAAGTGTGGCAACTGCTCAGTTTGTGACACGACTATTGAAGGTTCAGAATTCGTACATTACAACAACAAATGGACCATGAAGGAATTTTCTAACTGCAAATTGAAGAACGTAATATATGCAGTGAAATGTCCCTATCAAAAATTATACATTGTAAAAACAATCAGGAGATAAGACAAAGACTGGTACAATATCGGTCCCGAATCAAAACAAACTACCTGCCCCCATGGTCAGCCACTTTGTTGAAATGAACCACAGCGAACAGGATTTGAAATGGACAGTACTATGTGTTATAAAACCTAATCCTTGGGGTGGCAAAACTGAAACAGCACTCTTGAGGAAAGAGGTATACTTCATTCTGAAATTCAACAGCACATTACAGAGTTTTAATGAGATATCCGAAATAGGGAATGCATAACCCTTTCAAGCCTTGACACAAGAGTTCATTCCCATAACTTGATCAATAAAGTTTGTTCAATACAGCTTTTATAGCCCGAGTGAGTAGTCGTTAATAGGGAGAACTGCACCCCTTAAGCCTGTGAATATGAGTTTGACATCATATTGAGAACATCAAAGTTAGTGCCACCTTTGTCAATTGCCAAAATGGATTATCTTAAATAATGTGCATTGAAACTCACCATCAAAGGCTGACTACAATGCCCACAATGCAATGCAGCGCCACAACATAAAGAGACTCAGGCACCAGAAACCTAGTTTTCGATCGAGCGGAAGAAACACAACTACTAGCAGAGAGAGAAGTCTACCAAAACAAGTGAGTACACCGCTGCAGTAAATGCGATTAAAAAACTTCCCAAAAAACGGGGTTACAATGTTTCAGTTACAGTACATCTGCTTCTGTTGCAGAGAATCCAAACAGTGCAGGAACTAATCTTGTGCACACGATGCTTACCGCTCGTATAGGAACTATTCAAAGACATTTTCGAAGTAAGTCGTGATATTGTATTCTGTTTCCATGAGCCTATCCCCCAGATGCATCAAGCACCCATTCTGCGAATTCCAATTTGCAAAAAATACAGAGTCGCAAATTGGAATTCGCAGAATGGGATGCATCTAAAAATGTGATCAAAAAATGCGATTCGCAATCGCCGAATGCAAATTTTCAAAAATCGCAGAAAATTCGCAGAATCTCCTGTTTTTCCAACCCGAAATTGCGATTTTGCAATTACCGAAATTGCAAATTGCGATCTCGCAAATTGCGAGATCGCAAAAACGGGAAGTCGCATTTTTAGCACAATGATGACATCACAACTAGGAAGTAGGCAGTTCCCTTCCTCATTCTGAACACAGAGCTGGAGAGAGGAGGAGGCACAGCCCTGAGCTCTACAAGACACACCCTAGAGCCCCACAACAGAACAGACATCCAACACCAGAATGTCCCAGGATGCAGCAGGAGCCAATGAAACTGGCAGGAAAAGAAAAATAAAGCTTTCGGAACAGGAGCTGGAGTTCCTTATTGAGAGAGTCAGCAGGGACCATGATAAGCTTTTTGGGAAGCTATCCAGAAAGCTGCCTGAGGCTGACAAAAGGCACATTTGGCTGCGCATCAGGGCAGAGGTAAACGCCATAGGAGTGACCCAGCGGTCAATTGATGACCTAAAGAAGAGGTGGTATGACCTCAGAGGGTGTGCCAAGGAGCGCATAGCAGAGAGGCTGGGGGAGCATCATGCCACAGGAGGAAGAAACCCCACAGTTGCCGCCAACACACCACTTGAAGACCTGGTTGAGGACACCATCAACCCTACAGCCTGCGTGGGGGTCACTCGGCTGGACACCTCCCGACCCACAGAACAAACAACTGCGCTCTGCCCTTGCCTTTTTGGCCATAGTCCCTAAAATCAGGAGATCAAGATCAGGAGGCCGGTCATTTTCCCATAATGCGGCCAAGATGTGGAATTCACTCCCTCTTTACCTGAAATCCAACCCCAATTTGTCCTCATTTCGTAAACAGTTAAAAACTTTCCTTTTCAATAAACACGACTAACTTTCTTTCTGCCAACTGGTCTCACCAGGTAGCACCACTTTCTTTAGCGCTTGGACACCTCAGGGCAGCTATCACGCTCTATAAAACCCCTTTTCATTTCATTTCATTCAGGTAAGAGCCACGCAACTGCGACCCCGTCCCCTAAGAATGCCCATGCCCCTCGAGCTAGCCTTTTAATAACCCCAGTAATGCAGTCCCTGCACATCAGAAATG
Source organism: Lissotriton vulgaris (assembly GCF_964263255.1). NCBI lineage: Eukaryota > Metazoa > Chordata > Amphibia > Caudata > Salamandridae > Lissotriton > Lissotriton vulgaris. The sequence continues at coordinate 869,563,175 of NC_141685.1, forward strand.
CACTATTGCATTGCGGGACCTGTAGTGTGACAATAGTTCCCTGATAGCCAAACACAGCCCGAACTGTCAAGCGAAACATATCCCTAAAGCCAGTCAGGGAATGCAAGCCTGCATGCATGTTGCAACATCCCATGTGCAAGATTCATATCAATACTCATGCACCCATTTACATCACAGGTGCTGCAGAAGCAGAGACCACAGACAGCGAGGCACTCCATATCGAGGAGACGCCAGATGATACAGAGGGAGAGAGCCATCCTGCCCCACAACCTGGACCGTCACACACACCTGCACCAGTACCACCACCTCCAAATGTGGACAGGGCCAGCCCTGCAGCCACAGGATGAGCGCAACCACCCCATGCGTCACGCATGGCAGTGGAACAGGCCCCACCACCACCCAGGAGGCAGACACGCCGCACAGCCACTGTGCGGTCGCAGGCAAACCGCCGGTTGAGGCAGCAGCGCAATGGGGGCACACGAGCAGAGAGGGAGCAACAGGCCCAAGATCCAGGGCTAGGGATCGAACGCCGGATGCTAGCTGTGTACCACAAGCAGGCACTGCAAATGGCAGCCATGCAGCTGCAGCTGTACAAGACTGCATGCAATTTGAATCAGCTCACTGAAAGTGTGCAGGAGTTGACTGCTGCAGTGAAGGAGAACAGCCAACTGATGATGTAGCAGCAGGACTTCACCCGCCGCCGCCACCGCCAGCTGCTGACCCGGCTATCAGCATATACCAGGTCAAAACACCTAATCGGGAATGCAACATCCTAACTGTCACGCCGGTCCCTGGCAATGCAAATTCAAATGGTACAATGCAGCCAGGATGTTGCAAGGGCCCTGGAGCAGGTCACCACCGCAATCAAAAACCAACAGGTGTGTGGCCATGCCCATGTAAGGGGGGGTGATGATGTCAGTGAGGGCACATCCAGCCTGAGCAGCCTGTCTGTGCCAGTGGCACCAGAACGGCGCCGCAGTCCCAGGCCCAGTGCAGCATCATGGCCGGACACTGACGACGTGGAATTGGAGAGGCGACAGGGTGTGTCCGGCAGGAGGCGCCAGTAAATGGCTGAACATTAGCAGCAGTGCCATGCTGATGTACCAAGCACGCCTGCTCTGCATTGAAGAGGCTGTATGATGCAATACAGCATTTATGTTGTTTGTAAAATACAAAAAAGGTCTAGATCTTGTTCGAAAAATAGAATGAGAATTTATTTTGAACTCAAATATTACTCATGTCATTATTTCATGTGGCTTGCATGAGTGCAGTGTTGTGTGAGGGGTATGGGTGGACTAAAAATAGTTCAGTGTAATGTTGTTGCGGCTTCTGCGTCCTTCTGCAGGATTCTCCCCGCGTGCATGATGCACATGTGCAGGTGGCCGGTTGTCCCCCTATGACTCACTACCATGGATCTCCACAGGTATCCTCCGCTTGGTAGCAATATTGTGGAGTATGGCACACACGGCCACAATGCTGCAGCAGACCTCAGGCTGTTATTTGAGGGCCTCACCAGTCTTGTGTAGGATGTGGAATCAGCTCTTTAACATCCCAAATGTCCGCTCAATGACATTTCTTGTGTGAATGTGCGCAGCATTGTAACGCCGTTCCTGTGGTGTAGCAGGGTTGAGGTATGGGGTGAGGAGGTACTCACGGAGGCCGTAGGCGCTGTAACCTGAAGGATGGAAGCAGAGGGTCAGTGCCTGTTATGCGCAGCTACATGGTCTTGACATACTGTATGTGGGCATGTGTACTTACCTAGGAGATGTCCTTCGCTAAAGTCACCCCTGGCCAAACGGGTGTGTATGCCGCCGTGCATGCTCCCCGGGTTTTGGGCCACTATGTCGGTGATGAATGTCTTTGCATTGCAGACCATCTGGATGTGGTTCCGGTACATGTATTCTGTCTCAGCGGGTGGGCAGATGTGGATGTGGGTACAGTCAATGCAGCTAATTACATGGGGGAATTGCGCAGGGTTATAGAAGTCAAGCTTTGTTTGGTTTAAGTCCTGTTGGGTGGTTGGGAAGGTTATGTAGTGGTGTATCTGGCCTAGCATGGGTTCCAGGAAACTCCATAGGCAGCGTGACAGTGTGCTTTGGGAGATCCCCCTGGATATGCAACTATCCCCTGGAAGCTGGCGGGGGCGCTAGAGGGCGCACTGCAGAATGGCCGCACTGTCGTGAGGCTCCTGCTGCCCGGAGCTATTATCCGTCTAGGGATCCTGATTACCATCGATGCGCCCTGATCTGACCCTGTAGATCTACTGGGATATCGACTGACCACCCACGGTCCAACTCCTGGGCCGATCGGAGGTTGCTGGCCGAAGTTACGAGGATTTCAAGTTTCCCCGACTTGCGCTCTGGAGGTCTGGTGCCCCTCGGCCCGGCGTCATCATTCATGCCAGCCCGTGGCTCTGCATGTGGGGTGTAGGCCCTGCTCTGCCCCTCTCCACCGGGCCTGCTCGCTGGCTGGGCAGGCGGGTTGCTACTTCTTTGCTATCGGACTGATCCCTTGGCTCCTACATCTGCCTGCCCAGATCCCATTGCTCACGGAGGCATATCGGATCTCCTTCTGGCTACCTGGGAGTTCGCTTCTCGGGCCTGGGTGCGGGGACGGCCATTTTTTTGTCGTCGTTGGGAGTGGCGGGGGGCGCTGGCCTGCTCGTGCCCCCACGAACTCGGCTGCTGTCCGTGCCCTGTGACCGGCCTACATCCTACTTCTTACTTGCCCCGGTCCCCTACTGTGCTACTAGCACACCATCATGGGGAAGCCGGACACTAAGCAATCCAAGTTGTCCTTTGACTCTGGAGGAGCTAGGAGTGGTACGCGGTTGCTCCAAGATGCTGGGACTTCGAGGTCTCCCCCCCCGCCCGTCGCTGATAATGTGCCGCAGCCACCACCACCGGACTTTACCCAGATGATGCAGGAGATGAGGCAGGGGTTTGCCACGATAGTGGACAAGGTGGACAAGATATCGTCGCGCATGGATGCGGTCGTCCAGAAGCTGGACGTGCATGAGGAGCGCCTGACAACGGCGGAACAGCGCATTTCGGACCACGACGACACGGCGGCCACCCATACCACCCAACTGGCGAGAATGGACAATATATTGCGTGTTATTGCCGCTAAGAATGAGGAGTTGGAGGCGAGGAGTAGGCGCAATAACGTACGCATTGTAGGTGTGCCGGAGTCCACAAATGTGGGCAAAATGGAACTTTATGTCGAGAGACTACTGGTGGGCGCCATTGGGGCGGAAGCATTCTCGTCCCAGTTCATCGTTGAGAGAGCGCATCGGTCGCTGGGGCCTCGGCCGGCCTCTGGGGCCGCACCGCGCCCCATCATCGCGCGCCTTTTGAACTACCGTGACCGGGACGCAGCCCTCCGAGCTGCCCGCACTAATCGGGCCCTCTCCTTCGATGGGGTGTCTTTCACCATGTACCCCGACTTCACGCCGATGGTGCAGGACCAGCGTCGTAAGTTTCTGGGGGTGAAAAAGAAACTTCGGGCACTACAAGTGGACTACGCCTTGCTTTACCCTGCCAAACTTAGAGTGACGCACCAGGCTAAGCAACATTTTTTCACCAACCCACAGCATGCTGAAGATTTTGCAAAGCGCCTCCAGCATGAACGAGCGGCTGCAGATCGGGGAGGCGATCGAGACCCTGAGGATGAACATTCGGCGGCTGAGGAGGAGGTCGCCTGATTGTGGTGACTTTGGTCTTTGTTTCTGTTTTACTGGTGATGGAACACTCTGGACGTCTGTCTTTTACGATGACTTCTACTGACTTCCTTGTCTCCGCTTTGGTGGCCTAAGTGATATCCGCTTTTATCTTTTGTTGGTGCGTGGGTCGTGTCATGTCTGAGGTGAGAGTGTACGTATTGATTTTTGGGGTCGGTGTGGAACCGCAGGATGGTGCTATCTGGTGTCGCGCTCTGGGCACCCCCCCCCCGCGCTGCGCCTGGGGCCGTTTGAGACCCGCTGGCTCGGACACTGGCGTGGTGTGAGGGAGTGGTATCGTGCACCTCTAGAAGGTTCCCCGAAGGGTGTGCCCCACTTGTATCTTTGATTTGGAATCTAGTCCTTTGTTGGTTGACTGGTTGTGTGTTGGGGAACGGGGGGGGTGGGGGTACGCATGGCCTGATAGTTGGGGTGGCATCAGGTGGGTGGGTGGGGTGGGGATGAGGCTGACTGCACTTGCTCGCCCGGGCTTCGGGGATCAGTGGTTGGATTGCTGCTATTGGATGTCTGCACAGGCGCGGCTCCGTGCCTGCTACCTAGGCTGGCCCATTTATCATCTCGGCGGAGTTGATCCTGGGGCCCTTGCCCCCGTCCGCCTTGAGCCCGGAAGTGATGGCCGCCATCTTTGGCAGCCGCGTGGCGGAGAATGCTTTGCACGAGGAACACGTGTGCTAAGCGCGGGCCGCTTGGGCTGGATTGGCTGCGTGCTGCGCGTAGTGGTTGCTGAGTGCTTGTTGCATGGATGCTTCAGTTGGGGGAGGGGTGTTGTGGTTCTGGGTGTTGGAGTTGGAGATGGCTTGGATGTGTGTGTAGTGTATGCGGGTGGACGACTGCTCCCTAGGGATTGGTCCTGTCGCTGGCTGTTGCTGGGAGTTGGATGGTCCGTATTTGCTTACTGGGTCCTGTGGGGCCCGGAAACTGGCTAATATCGACTGCTGTTCTAGATCAGATATCGATTCTGTCATGGAATGTACGGGGACTTAATGATGCCAGGAAATGTCGCAGTGTGATCCAGTATCTGGACAGGCATGCTATTCATGTTGCCCTCCTCCAGGAGATGCATCTGCGACCCGCCCCTTCCCCCAGTTTTGGTGGGAGGTGGGCTGTGGCCAGGGTGTTTGCTTCCTATTCTTCTTATGCTCGGGGGGTTGTCATTCTTGTTAAAAAGTCGCTCGCATTTCAAGAACTGGGTTCTATGGGGGACTCTGAGGGGCGCTATGTGCTACTGTGGGGGCGGCTTGGGCAGAACACTGTACTGTTTGTTAATTGCTATGCTCCTAATGTCGATACGCCAACCTTTTTCGTTACATTGTGGGGTCATGTGCTTGCTGTTGATGCCACTTACATTGTGTGGGGGGGGGATTTCAATCTTGCACTTCATGCCAAGTCGGATAGATTGGAAGGGAGCCCTCAGTATAATGTGCAAGCTAGGGACGTACTGCGTGGGATTGTGGAGGAGGCTGGGTTGATCGACAGCTGGAGGTACACCCACCCTGCCGTTAAGGAGGGTACTCATTACACTACACATGCTCGTTCATGGGCGAGACTGGACTATGTGTTTTTGTATAGAGGGTTGGTGGCTGGCCTGCGTGAGGCTACACATCTGGCTCGTACGTATTCTGATCACTGTCCAGTGAAGGCTGTTCTATCCGTACCCGGGCTGCGTAGGCCGCGCCCGCCTTGGCGCCTTTTTCCGACTGCGTTGCTTGACCCGGTGTTCAAGGAGGAGCTTGGTGAGGAGGTGGAGGCGTTCTTTCCTAGAAACAAGGGCTCAGTTGAAAGCGTCGAGGTTATATGGGAGGCGTTCAAGGTTACGATCCGGGGAGTCACTATTTCTAAAAGTTGTGGCATCCTCAAGCTCATCGTTCGGACCCTTGAGGGCTTGGAAGCTGACTTGCGAGATTTAGAACGCAGAATGCAGGTTGACTCGGATCCCGATCTTCTGGTCCAGTTCCGTACTAAACTCTCCGAATATGAAGAGGAGGCTGCTAGAGAGGCTAGATATAGGGGAAAGTACTGGACGGCGAGGCGATACTGTGAAGGGGAGCGGCCCGGTAAGGTCCTCGCTGCCCTTACTAGGCATCCGAGGCATGGGTCAGACGTGTTGGAGCTGGTGTCGCCGGATGGCACTCGCTGTCGGGACACTGCGGAGATTCAGCGTACTTTTGTTGTCCATTACGCACACCTGTACACGACACAGCAGACTGGTGAGACGCGGTTTGGCGGATTTCTTGATGAGCTGGCGCTCTGCTGGCTATCGGATGATCATCGAGCGTACTTAGGTAGACCCCTGGAGGTGGAGGAGGTCAGGAATGCCATCATGTCGTTGAATAATGGAAAGGCCGCCGGACTGGATGGCCTTCCTGCTGAATTTTATAAGTGTTATGTGGATACCATGGTCCCTGTTCTCCGCGAGGTGTTTGAGGAGTCCCTGGAGGAGGGGCGTCTGCCGTGCTCCATGCGGGAGGTCGCCATTATGTCACTGCTCAAGCCGGGGAAGGATCCGGTGGATGTGGGCTCCTATAGGCCCCTTTCATTGCTCAACTGCGATGTCAAAATTCTTGCGAAGGTCTTGGCAGTGAGACTTGCCGAGCTCATGCCTGTTATTGTACTACCTGATCAGTCGGGGTTTGTGCCCGGCCGTGCTACCTCCCACAATCTTTGCACATTGTTTTCGCTTGTGTCGACCATTGCTCCTGATGTCCTGGTTGCCGCTATCTTTCTGGATGCCACTAAGGCGTTTGACTCAGTTGAGTGGGGCTATCTTATTGATGTTCTCTGTCGGATGGGCTTCCCCCGGATCTTCATCTCATGGGTCAAGCTCTTATATACTGATCCGATGGCGAAGGTGGTGGTGAATGGAGTGCTGTCCCCCTCGTTCCCTCTCACAAGGGGGACCCGACAGGGATGCCCCCTCTCGCCCCTCTTGTTTGCCATTGCCATTGAGGCCTGCAGGATTCGTCAGCTTCACCAGCAGAGCGCTTTTAATTGTCTTCAGCGGCAGGTCGGTATTTCCTTATACGCTGACGATGTTACACTTTATGTTAAAGACCCTGAGAACAACCTTAATTCGCTCCTGCAAGAGTTGGTCGCTTTTGGGGGTGTCTCCGGTGTCCAAATTAACTGGCGAAAGTCCCAACTTTTCCCCCTCACTGCTGCTGTAGCTAGGTTTCCCCTTGATTACCCTCTGGAATGGTGTGATTCGGAGCTGCGATACCTTGGCATTGTCGTGTCCTTGGATAGAGAAGAGACGGTTCGGCTTAATTATGGAGTGGCTATTAGTAAACTTGCAGATGATGTCACTAGATGGATGTCCTTGCCTCTCTCCATGGCCGGCAGGGCGTCACTTATCAAGATGGTAGTTCTGCCTTGCTTTCTGTACCTTTTTCAAAACCTTCCGTACCATCCTGGTGCTTATTTCTTTCGCAGACTTCGTTCTGAGCTCATACGTTTGTTCTGGGGGGGGCAAGCAGCCGCGGGTGGCTTGGGCTACCCTTACATTACCCTACTCTGATGGCGGTTTCGATGTCCCTGACTTTGAGCTTTATTATCTTAGCGCTCAGATGCATTACGCTTACCACTGGATGCGCCCCACGCCGTTTATGCCCCAAATTGCTGCTGAACATTGGGTTGCCCACCCACTCCCGCTTGAGGGGATGGTACTGGGCAAGGTGTCGGATGTGGAAACGCCTCGCACGACGGTGACGTGCACGGTGGATGCTTGGAAACGGGTGGCTCAAGTGCTAGGCGTCTCCTTTCTTTATTCGCCGGCCCTGCCTCTGTCTTATCACCCCGATTTGTCTCTGCTGCTAGAAACGGGGTTCCAACGAATGTGTAGGCGGCTCGGTATCCTTTCGTGGGGTGACTTGTTTCATGACGGTACCTTCCGTACGCAGGCTCATTTCTTCGGAGTGGCTGCCTGCTCCCCTTTAGAGCTGTTCTACTTTGTCCGCTTGCGGCAGGGCATGCGTGCCTTGTTACCAGATTTCCCTTCGGAGCCGGAGGTTACCCTCCCCCTCCACGTGCTATTGGTATCAGATGGGCGACACCTGGTGTCGAAATTATACGGTGCTATTCGCAGACAGCGTTCGGTCCCGGCCAATCGGGTGCGCGAGCAGTGGGTCGCTGAATTGGGAGCCCCTATTACCGACGAGCAATGGAAGTACTGCTGTGGACTCACAGCCAATGGTTCTTCCAGTTGTCGGCTTAAAATTATCCACTACAAATTTGTTCAGCGGTACTATTACACCCCGGCGAGGAAACTTCGGTTTCATTTAGCGGAGGATGACAGATGTGCTAGGTGTCGTGCAGAAGGCGCTGACTTTCTGCACTTGGCTTGGAATTGTGCGGGGGTGCTGGAATATTGGACTCAGGTCCACGAAGCCCTGCAGATTATGGCGGAGGAAGGGGTGGCATTGGACCCCTTGGTGATGTTGCTGGGTTATTCTAAGGACGTGCCTGCCTCTCACCGTAGATTTGTTGACGTGGCCTTGCTGTTGGCTAAACGAAGGGTTGCTTGTTGCTGGGGTCGTGGCAGGGTACCCCGATTCCAGGATTGGTTGACTGACCTCATATACTGTCAGGACCAATATAATATCTACTCTGAATTGATGCCTGTCAGGTGCAGACCGAAGGACTTTTGGAGTCCGCTCCAGGTGTATCTCCTGACTAGAGCTGTGCAGGATTCTGATTCTGAACATGAGGACCGCGTTGGGGTTGGCTGATGGTAGCATGGTGGGCTGAATTTTCATTTTACACCTGTTGGTCCTCGAGTGTCGGGGGAGAGGCTGGGCTGCTTCCTCTTACTGCGAGATCTTGGGAGCTGTGCCTCCTCCTATGGCAAGTGGATGGGTGGGGATTGAGGTCATACCCATGTCAGGATTTTCTGTTATTTGGGTTATTTATTTATTTATTTATTTATTTATTTATTTTCCTCCTGGCCCTTCTATCTGATTCTCCTTTGTTCTATTCTCCGAGCGCTCATAGAGGATGACCATTATGTATTGTATTACTAGCTTGTCTGTGCAAACTGGATCGTTGCTTTCTTATATGCATAGTACATTTCGATGTGGTTATATGTATGTACTGATATGTTCCCCTGTACTTGATTCATCACATTTTTTCGAATCTGACATACCACTGTGATGGCCATATGCGACTGTATGTATTGTGTATGCACTTCCCTTGTCCTTGATTGTCTCCAAATAAAGGTTTAAAAAAAAAAATAAAATAAACTATCCCCTGGAAGCTTCCGGAGGCCAGGAGGTGCAGGCAGCACAGGACCAGGACATGGGTGGGCACGGCATTGGTCCTCCTTGTTGGGTGCTGCATCAGGGGGTCAAGGTCTCTGATGAGCTTAGTTTTCATTGCCCAATTCAGCCTGTATTTCGAGTAGATCTCCTCTTCAGTCTGGCCCAGGCGTGTTATCCGCAGCCGGAAGCTGCGCTCCTGGATCCTGCGTTGGTTCCGGGCTGCAGCCTGGAGCCTCAGCCGCCTTTCCACGATGTATAGACCTGGCATTGTGAATGTCCTCATGCTCCTACTGTGTCTCCTTAAGTGTGTTTGTTTTACCCCGCACCTGTTTCTTGCTAGAATTTTTTTTTTTACCAATTGTACTTCATGTTTACCACCTGGTTTGACTTCTCCTTAAATTGCGACTCGCATTTAGCGATTTGTTTTTTTTCTCGCAATTTGCGATGTTTGAATAATTGAATTTGTGATTTAATTGTGAATTCGCAAAATAATGAGCAGAATAAGTTTAAAATCGCTGTTACAGATTCTTTAAGGGGGTTCCACGTTGATTCTGCGAATTTATGTTTGCGAATTCTCAATTTGGTGGTTTTTTGCTTTATGAATTGCAGGAGCAATAGCTGTTTTGCAGCAATTGCGATCGCAATTTCGGTTGATGAATCTATATGTCCAACTATAGAGATTTTGTCTTTGTCTCAGCTTTTTTTTTTAAATTAACACATTAGAGTCTGTAACAACAGACAATTCAAGGATGACCAAGAACGATTGAACCGAAAACAGCTAAGGCGCACTACACACTAATATGGGTTTAATGATATTAACAGAACTCTGCCCAAGGTAAGTCGTGCTACACTTTTTCCCTCATATTTTTGCTTCATTACAAATAATTCAGGATCTTAAAGTCTGTATTTCACTTGTTCTTGCAGATTAATCATCCAGAATTTTCAATTCTGCTTAAACCGTTCACTAAACATGATTTGGTATCATTAAGAATCCTAAAAAGTACAACCTTTTCCTTTTTTCCCATGGGACGAAATTATAGAATCTAATAAATAACTGATAGAGAGCACTAAATTACATTAAAATGTTTTCGGACCATAATCCCCTATCTCTCACTCTTTATTTAAGCAACATGTCCAGATCTCGCTCAAGTTGGTCCTTTGACCAAAAACTGCTTGTAAATAATGAATACGTAGAATATATGAAAAATTGGGCGCAGGGGTTCTTCGACTACAATCGATACAGCACATCTAGAAACATGGTATGGGACTGCTTTAAGGCCGCAATCCGTGGGGAGACAATCAGCTATGTGGCCAGACAGAGGAAAGAGGTGGCAAGGCTTAATGAATTACAACTACAAAAACTAGCTGAACTAGAAGAGAAGTACACTAGGCTAATTGCACAAAAAAGGGAGGGTGGCTCAGTTTTAAGAGATATGGTGATACTAAAAGCGGAGATAAATAGTAAACTTACCCAAAGGACGGCTGAATTATACCAATCCCACCGAAATAAGATTTATGAAATGGGAGATAGGGTGGGTAAGCAATTGGCACTCCGAACTCGCCAAAGTCAATCTCTTAACTCAATTACGCGTATCGAGTCAGAAGGCCAAGAATATACAACACCTGAAACTATCTTAGAAGTTTTTCAAAATTATTACGGGAAATTGTATAAAAACGAGGACTCTGTAAATCCCAACGTAATCAAAGAAACACTATCCAAATGGGCAACCGAGCACGAAGATGGATCAGGAATGGATAATGTTACTAGGCTAGATCTAGAAAGAGAAATAACCCAAACAGAAGTGGAAATTGCTCTTGCAGAGTTAGCTTTGGGAAAAGCCGCAGGGCCCGATAAAATACCACTTGAGTTTTATAAAATTCTGGGTAATATTGTAACGCCTCTACTTCTTGATTTATTTATTGGGATTCAAGTAAGTGGCATTCCTCCTAGGTCTTGGCAAGAAACCAATATTGTAACTTTCCCAAACAAAGATAAGCCCCCTCAGCTGCCCTCTTCGTATCGACCTATCTCCCTAATAAATTCTGACTCAAAACTCTATTCTAAGATCTTGGCTAATCGGCTCAGAGGGATCATCGAACATCTGGTCTACCCCTGGCAACATGGCTTCATTCCGGGCAAGGGTACTACGGATCATACCCGACGCGCTATTGCACTGTTTGAGGCCGCAAATGCTACGGCGGGCCAGATGTCGATGGTCCTCCTGGATGCCAAGAAGGCCTTCAACAGGGTTTCATGGGCATTCCTGTGGGCAATACTAGAACAAAATAACGTTGGACCATGCTTTATGAAATCTATTAAGGCAATGTATTTCTCACCGAAGGCTAGGGTATTGGTAATGGGCCAGGAATCTGGATTTTTTGACATATCTCGGGGGACTAGGCAGGGATGCCCTTGCTCTCCGATCCTTTTTGCCCTATACATAAATCCTCTTATTTTAAAATTACTAAAGGCTGAATCAATTAAACCAGTTACATTGGGCCCCCCACCATACAAAAATATTAGCATACGCCGATGATGTGGCAGTAATAACACCACAGCTCACTGAGGCTATAATAGAAATAGAACAAATTACTCAAGCCTTCGGCCAGATATCAGGATACTCTCTAAACAGGGATAAAACGATGGTCATCTGCACAAATAATGTCTACTTTACTGATCCCTGAAGGGTAGAATCCGCTGTATATTTGGGAGTCCGAATATCTGCCAAAATAGACGAGATTGTGAAAATTAACTATGAACCACTGCTCCAAAAAGTAAAGAAAGATCTCAAAAGGATTGACGGACTACATCTCTCAATCATCGGAAGAGGCAATTTCCTCAAAATGAATATTCTACCCCGGGTCCTATACCTGTTCCGAGCGATTCCTCTTCTAGTGGAAGACAAAATTTTAAAGGGCTTGGAATCCCAAATGAGTAAATTTGTGTGGGGATACGGGAAGGTAAGGAGATCTATCCGGAAGCTCTCTCTACCCGTCACTAGAGGAGGACTGGCAATTCGTGATTTGGGATTTTACTCATGGGCTGCTCTTCTACAACAGATGATGTTACTATTCCATGTTAAACCGCTGGAAAATGAGGTGGGGGCTAATCATATACCTTCAATCTATGAGTTGTCCATCAGTGATAGGGCTAATGGTCTGTTACTAAGCATGGGCGGAAAATCCGTTACGCTCGTGGATTTTGCGGATTTTCGGTAAATTCGCAATCCGCGAGATTTGCGGATTTCCCGCAAAATCCGCAAATTCGCACGCAGCGGCTTTTTTTTTCTTGGTAATACAATTTTGCGGGCGCGCGGCGTTTACTTACCGTCATTCAGCGTTTGCCGAGTTATTTTTCTTGATATTTTGCGAGTGCTGCGCCATTTTGGATCTTGCTGCGGGATCCCGCGGGAATTTGGCGAGCGCGATTACGTAATCGCGGCTTGCCAACTTGCACAGCGAGAGTTTGTCAACGCGAGTACGCCGTGATGAAGTATCGCGGTACTTCGCAATTGCGAGCTTGGAGATGCGGCGAGCAGCAACAATCTCGCACGCGCGAAAATATAAAATTTGCAATTCTGCACAAGAAATCCACCAGCAAGCAGCATAAACCTTCTGGAAATGATGATTTTTATCTGAATAACTCCTCAGGTTGACATTTGCTTGCACTTTTTTTGCGAGGAGTCCATTTTGGGGAGGGGAGGGGGTGGGAGGAAGGAAGTGCCCCACAGTCTTCAACTTCCTGTTCCTGTCCAGCAGGCTCCTCCCAGTGCTTTGTCCATCTCCTGGTCACTTTTCATCTGGAGCTGGAAGGATTACTTTTTGTGGATGCTGCTGGATATTTGGATTTGAGGCCTTTTTGACTTTCTTTGGATCACTTTTGGATTAGAAATTTCACAAGTAAGTTTGTTTGGGGAATTACAGTTGCTGCAACTACAATTTTGGAATTTTCGATTTTTGGGCTGTTTTGGGGCCTTTTGCCCAGGGGTACTCAGTGGTGGGTGCACTGAGTCTTTCTGTGGGGTGTTTTGAATTTAAACATCAAGGAGGGGCTGGATGGCTTGGGGTTGTGCTGATTTTTCTGTGATTTTCGTTTTTTTGGCCTGTTGTGGCCTTTTCACCCGGGGTAGTGAGTGGTGCATGTGCCTAGTCTTTCTGTAGGTTGTCTTGAATTTAAACATCATGGAGGGGCTGGATGGCATGGGATTGTGCTGATTTTTCTGTGATTTTCGTTTTTTGGGCCTGTTGTGGACAGGCCATGTGGTTGGGGGCCATTTTGAGTGCTGCTACAGGCCCTGGCCATGTGCTGTGATGGAGGGGGCCATTTTGAATGCAGGCAGTGTTCTCAGGCCTGCACCCATTTTGCCTAGCTTTCATCCATTATGCCCAGGGGTAGTGAGTGGTGCATGGGCCTAGTCTTTCTGTGGGTTGTCTTGAATGTAAATATCATGGAGGGGCTGGATGGCATGGGATTGTGCTGATTTTTCTGTGATTTTCATTTTTTGGGCCTGTTGTGGACAGGCCATGTGGTTGGGGGCCATTTTGAGTGCTGCTACAGGCCCTGGCCATGTGCTGTGATGGAGGGGGCCATTTTGAATGCAGGCAGTGTTCTCAGGCCTGCACCCATTTTGCCTAGCTTTCATCCATTATGCCCAGGGGTAGTGAGTGGTGCATGTGCCTAGTCTTTCTGTGGGTTGTCTTGAATTTAAACATCATGGAGGGGCTGGATGGCATGGGATTGTGCTGATTTTTCTGTGATTTTCGTTTTTTTGGCCTGTTGTGGACAGGCCATGTGGTTGGGGGCCATTTTGAGTGCTGCTACAGGCCCTGGCCATGTGCTGTGATGGAGGGGGACATTTTGAATGCAGGCAGTGTTCTCAGGCCTGCACCCATTTTGCCTAGCTTTCATCCATTATGCCCAGGGGTAGTGAGTGTTGCATGGGCCTAGTCTTTCTGTGGGTTGTCTTGAATTTAAACATCATGGAGGGGCTGGATGGCATGGGATTGTGCTGATTTTTCTGTGATTTTTGTTTTTTGGGCCTGTTGTGGACAGGCCATGTGGTTGGGGGCCATTTTGAGTGCTGCTACAGGCCCTGGCCATGTGCTGTGATGGAGGGGGCCATTTCGAATGCAGGCAGTGTTCTCAGGCCTGCACCCATTTTGCCTAGCTTTCATCCATTATGCCCAGGGGTAATGAGTGGTGCATGGGCCTAGTCTTTCTGTGGGTTGTCTTGAATTTAAACATCATGGAGGGGCTGGATGGCATGGGATTGTGCTGATTTTTCTGTGATTTTCGTTTTTTGGGCCTGTTGTGGACAGGCCATGTGGTTGGGGGCCATTTTGAGTGCTGCTACAGGCCCTGGCCATGTGCTGTGATGGAGGGGGCCATTTTGAATGCAGGCAGTGTTCTCAGGCCTGCACCCATTTTGCCTAGCTTTCATCCATTATGCCCAGGGGTAGTGAATGGTGCATGGGCCTAGTCTTTCTGTGGGTTGTCTTGAATTTAAACATCATGGAGGGGCTGGATGGCATGAGATTGTGCTGATTTTTCTGTGATTTTCGTTTTTTGGGCCTGTTGTGGACAGGCCATGTGGTTGGGGGCCATTTTGAGTGCTGCTACAGGCCCTGGCCATGTGCTGTGATGGAGGGGGCCATTTTGAATGCAGGCAGTGTTCTCAGGCCTGCACCCATTTTGCCTAGCTTTCATCCATTATGCCCAGGGGTAGTGAGTGGTGCATGGGCCTAGTCTTTCTGTGGGTTGTCTTGAATTTAAACATCATGGAGGGGCTGGATGGCATGGGATTGTGCTGATTTTTCTGTGATTTTCGTTTTTTTGGCCTGTTGTGGACAGGCCATGTGGTTGGGGGCCATTTTGAGTGCTGCTACAGGCCCTGGCCATGTGCTGTGATGGAGGGGGCCATTTTGAATGCAGGCAGTGTTCTCAGGCCTCCACCCATTTTTCCTAGCTTTTATCCATTATGCCCAGGGGTAGTGAGTGTTGCATGGGCCTACTCTTTCTGTGGGTTGTCTTGAATTTAAACATCATGGAGGGGCTGGATGGCATGGGATTGTGCTGATTTTTCTGTGATTTTCATTTTTTGGGCCTGTTGTGGACAGGCCATGTGGTTGGGGGCCATTTTGAGTGCTGCTACAGGCCCTGGCCATGCGCTGTGATGGAGGGGGCCATTTTGAATGCAGGCAGTGTTCTCAGGCCTGCACCCATTTTGCCTAGCTTTCATCCATTATGCCCAGGGGTAGTGAGTGGTGCATGGGCCTAGTCTTTCTGTGGGTTGTCTTGAATTTAAACATCATGGAGGGGCTGGATGGCATGGGATTGTGCTGATTTTTCTGTGATTTTCGTTTTTTGGGCCTTTTGTGGACAGCCCATGTGGTTGGGGGCCATTTTGAGTGCTGCTACAGGCCCTGGCCATGTGCTGTGATGGAGGGGGCCATTTTGAATGCAGGCAGTGTTCTCAGGCCTGCACCCATTTTGCCTAGCTCTTATCCATTATGCCCAGGGGTAGTCAGTGGTGCATGGGCCTAGTCTTTCTGTGGGTTGTCTTGAATTTAAACATCATGGAGGGGCTGGATGGCATGGGATTGTGCTGATTTTTCTGTGATTTTCGTTTTTTGGGCCTGTTGTGGACAGGCCATGTGGTTGGGGGCCATTTTGAGTGCTGCTACAGGCCCTGGCCATGTGCTGTGATGGAGGGGGCCATTTTGAATGCAGGCAGTGTTCTCAGGCCTGCACCCATTTTGCCTAGCTTTCATCCATTATGCCCAGGGGTAGTGAATGGTGCATGGGCCTAGTCTTTCTGTGGGTTGTCTTGAATTTAAACATCATGGAGGGGCTGGATGGCATGGGATTGTGCTGATTTTTCTGTGATTTTCGTTTTTTGGGCCTGTTGTGGACAGGCCATGTGGTTGGGGGCCATTTTGAGTGCTGCTACAGGCCCTGGCCATGTGCTCTGATGGAGGGGGCCATTTTGAATGCAGGTAGTGTTCTCAGGCCTGCACCGTTTTTGCCTAGCTTTCATCCATTATGCCCAGGGGTAGTGAGTGGTGCAAGGGCCTAGTCTTTCTGTGGGTTGTCTTGAATTTAAACATCATGGAGGGGCTGGATGGCATGGGATTGTGCTGATTTTTCTGTGATTTTCGTTTTTTGGGCCTGTTGTGGACAGGCCATGTGGTTGGGGGCCATTTTGAGTGCTGCTACAGGCCCTGGCCATGTGCTGTGATGGAGGGGGTCATTTTGAATGCAGGCAGTGTTCTCAGGCCTGCACCCATTTTGCCTAGCTTTCATCCATTATGCCCAGGGGTAGTGAGTGTTGCATGGGCCTACTCTTTCTGTGGGTTGTCTTGAATTTAAACATCATGGAGGGGCTGGATGGCATGGGATTGTGCTGATTTTTCTGTGATTTTCATTTTTTGGGCCTGTTGTGGACAGGCCATGTGGTTGGGGGCCATTTTGAGTGCTGCTACAGGCCCTGGCCATGTGCTGTGATGGAGGGGGCCATTTTGAATGCAGGCAGTGTTCTCAGGCCTGCACCCATTTTGCCTAGCTTTCATCCATTATGCCCAGGGGTAGTGAGTGTTGCATGGGCCTACTCTTTCTGTGGGTTGTCTTGAATTTAAACATCATGGAGGGGCTGGATGGCATGGGATTGTGCTGATTTTTCTGTGATTTTCGTTTTTATTTATTTATTTATTTATTTATTTATGCAATTTTATATAGCGCGGACTTTACCCGAAGGTGTCAGAGCGCTTCACAATAGGAACAGAAAAGATACAAACTGAGAACGTTACACGAGCAACAGATTGCAGAGGCATTCGTTATGTTACATACGGTAAAGTGATAATTGTGAGCAACCAAGAATACATGAGGTAGTAAAAATTGTGAGAAACCAAAAATACATGAGGTAGACAAGGTAATTGTGACACTTGTGAGCAAACAAAATACATGAGGTAGTAAAAATGTGGGCTACCAAAAATACATGAGGTAGTAAAAAGTGCTCAGGAGGGAAAAGTGACAAGTGTGCAGGCTACAAGAGAAAATAGAGTATAATTTGTGGTATAATACTGCAAAATATGTTACACACTCAAGCACAAGAACAAACGATTACGTAGGCAAAAGTGGCACTTGTGCAAGTATCAAAGGTAAAAAACCTGTGAGAGGAAGCAAACCGTGTGTTACAGGGGCAAAGTGGTGAGTGCAAGTTGCAAGAGGGTACCAAACACAAGTACATGGATAATACTGCAATAAAAGGCAAACACTCTAACCGCAAGAACACACTGGGAAGGCACTTCCATGGACATGAGAAGTAGAAATTATCAGTAGTGGGAGGTCTTCCTTCAGATAAAAGAGAGGACGTGAGTTACTTTTGGAGGTGTCTCTGGAGGAGGAGAGCTTTGAGGTCCCTTTTAAAGGCCTGGGAGGAGGCTGTGGTCCGGAGCTGAGGCGGCAATGAGTTCCAGATTCTCACTGCGTTGCCTGAAAATGATTGGGCCATCGTTCTTTCCTTCTTGAAAGTGGGAGGTTCAAGCAGTAGATTCTCCGCATTGCGTGAAGGTCTAGAACCTCCAGAGAGTTTCAGTTTATTCGCCAGGTAGAGAGGAGAAGAGGAGTGCAGGGCTTTGTGGTTGGGGGCCATTTTGAGTGCTGCTACAGGCCCTGGCCATGTGCTGTGATGGAGGGGGCCATTTTGAATGCAGGCAGTGTTCTCAGGCCTGCACCCATTTTGCCTAGCTTTCATCCATTATGCCCAGGGGTAGTGAGTGGTGCATGGGCCTAGTCTTTCTGTGGGTTGTCTTGAATTTAAACATCATGGAGGGGCTGGATGGCATGGGATTGTGCTGATTTTTTTGTGATTTTCGTTTTTTGGGCCTGTTGTGGACAGGCCATGTGGTTGGGGGCCATTTTGAGTGCTGCTACAGGCCCTGGCCATGTGCTGTGATGGAGGGGGCCATTTTGAATGCAGGCAGTGTTCTCAGGCCTGCACCCATTTTGCCAAGCTTTCATCCATTATGCCCAGGGGTAGTGAATGGTGCATGGGCCTTGTCTTTCTGTGGGTTGTCTTGAATTTAAACATCATGGAGGGGCTGGATGACATGGGATTGTGCTGATTGTTCTGTGATTTTCGTTTTTTGGGCCTGTTGTGGACAGGCCATGTGGTTGGGGGCCATTTTGAGTGCTGCTACAGGCCCTGGCCATGTGCTGTGATGGAGGGGGCCATTTTGAATGCAGGCAGTGTTCTCAGGCCTGCACCCATTTTGCCTAGCTTTCTTCCATTATGCCCATGGGTAGTGAGTGGTGAATGGGCCTAGTCTTTCTGTGGGTTGTCTTGAATTTAAACATCATGGAGGGGCTGGATGGCATGGGATTGTGCTGATTTTTCTGTGATTTTCGTTTTTTGGGCCTGTTGTGGACAGGCCATGTGCTTGGGGGCCATTTTGAGTGCTGCTACAGGCCCTGGCCATATGCTGTGATGGAGGGGGCCATTTTGAATGCAGGCAGTGTTCTCAGGCCTGCACCCATTTTGCCTAGCTTTCATCCATTATGCCCAGGGGTAGTGAGTGGTGCATGGGCCTAGTCTTTCTGTGGGTTGTCTTGAATTTAAACATCATGGAGGCGCTGGATGGCATGGGATTGTGCTGATTTTTCTGTGATTTTCGTTTTTTGGGCCAGTTGTGGACAGGCCATGTGGTTGGGGGCCATTTTGAGTGCTGCTACAGGCCCTGGCCATGTGCTGTGATGGAGGGGGCCATTTTGAATGCAGGCAGTGTTTTCAGGCCTGCACCCATTTTGCCTAGCTCTTATCCATTATGCCCAGGGGTAGTGAGTGGTGCATGGGCCTAGTCTTTCTGTGGGTTGTCTTGAATTTAAACATCATGGAGGGGCTGGATGGCATGGGATTGTGCTGATTTTTCTGTGATTTTCGTTTTTTGGGCCTGTTGTGGACAGGCCATGTGGTTGGGGGCCATTTTGAGTGCTGCTACAGGCCCTGGCCATGTGCTGTGATGGAGGGGGCCATTTTGAATGCAGGCAGTGTTCTCAGGCCTGCACCCATTTTGCCTAGCTTTCATCCATTATGCCCAGGGGTAGTGAATGGTGCATGGGCCTAGTCTTTCTGTGGGTTGTCTTGAATTTAAACATCATGGAGGGGCTGGATGGCATGGGATTGTGCTGATTTTTCTGTGATTTTCGTTTTTTGGGCCTGTTGTGGACAGGCCATGTGGTTGGGGGCCATTTTGAGTGCTGCTACAGGCCCTGGCCATGTGCTGTGATTGAGGGGGCCATTTTGAATGCAGGTAGTGTTCTCAGGCCTGCACCGTTTTTGCCTAGCTTTCATCCATTATGCCCAGGGGTAGTGAGTGGTGCAAGGGCCTAGTCTTTCTGTGGGTTGTCTTGAATTTAAACATCATGGAGGGGCTGGATGGCATGGGATTGTAATGATTTTTCTGTGATTTTCGTTTTTTTGGCCTGTTGTGGACAGGCCATGTGGTTGGGGGCCATTTTGAGTGCTGCTACAGGCCCTGGCCATGTGCTGTGATGGAGGGGGTCATTTTGAATGCAGGCAGTGTTCTCAGGCCTGCACCCATTTTGCCTAGCTTTCATCCATTATGCCCAGGGGTAGTGAGTGTTGCATGGGCCTACTCTTTCTGTGGGTTGTCTTGAATTTAAACATCATGGAGGGGCTGGATGGCATGGGATTGTGCTGATTTTTCTGTGATTTTCATTTTTTGGGCCTGTTGTGGACAGGCCATGTGGTTGGGGGCCATTTTGAGTGCTGCTACAGGCCCTGGCCATGTGCTGTGATGGAGGGGGCCATTTTGAATGCAGGCAGTGTTCTCAGGCCTGCACCCATTTTGCCTAGCTTTCATCCATTATGCCCAGGGGTAGTGAGTGGTGCATGGGCCTAGTCTTTCTGTGGGTTGTCTTGAATTTAAACATCATGGAGGGGCTGGATGGCATGGGATTGTGCTGATTTTTCTGTGATTTTCGTTTTTTGGGCCTTTTGTGGACAGGCCATGTGGTTGGGGGCCATTTTGAGTGCTGCTACCGGCCCTGGCCATGTGCTGTGATGGAGGGGGCCATTTTGAATGCAGGCAGTGTTCTCAGGCCTGCACCCGTTTTGCCTAGCTTTCATCCATTATGCCCAGGGGTAGTGAGTGGTGCATGGGCCTAGTCTTTCTGTGGAGTGTCTTGAATTTTAAACATCATGGAGGGGCTGGATGGCTTGGGATTGTGCTGATTTTTCTGTGATTTTCGTTTTTTTGGCCTGTTGTTGTGGCCTTTTCACCAGGGGTAGTGACTAGTGAGTGTTACATGTGGCTAGTCTTTCTGTGGGGTGTCTTGAATTTAAGCATCATGGAGGGCATGGGATTGTGCTGATTTTTCTGTTTTTTTTTTGATTTTTTTGGGGTGTATAACTGAACTGATGTTCCTCTGTCTTCCATTGCTTTTAGGTGCACAAGACTCAAGAGAACCACCAGTGCCAGGAAGAAGTCCTGCAGCGGTATGTGTGTGCAGCATAACGTCACGCGACGTCATGTCTGGCCTCAGACAACTCTACAATTCGTGCAACTGCGGCCTGCTGTCTGACCTGCTCTGAAGAAGATGGCCCCAAAAAAAGGTCTCCGTAGCTCCTCTAGCAAGAAAGTTGCTAGTAAGGAGCAGAAGAAGCAAGTTACCAAGGAGGCTGGTGTGCCGGCCGCCGCGTTTTTTGGGAGCAAAAAAAAAGTACGCCTGCAGCAGCAGCAGGATCTGCTGGGGACCAAGCTGGGAGCAGCACCCCCGCTCCATGGGGTTCAGTGCCTCCACCACCACGCCAACTTAAGTCAAAGCCCTTGAGTGCTTCAGAGGCAGTCAGTGTACTTCTCCATTCACCATCGACCAGTGATGTTGACTCATCGCAAGAAAGTAGCAGCAATGTCCCTGAATCAACACAGGTTGTTGTAACTCATCTGACAAGTGTTGAACAACCACAGCCGCAACAACAACACCATGTGCAAGTACAAGCCCAAGTACATGTGGAAGGAGAGGCAGCGCAACGAGATGCGCAAGCAGAGTTGCATGGAGGGTCACAAGTGCCCACAATAGTTGTTCCTCCCGAAGTAGGGGGAACATCAGGAAATCGACAATCAAGCCGAGGTATCATTGGAAGCCACTCCTCCTGATGATCATTCATTGTCTTCCACATCCCTAGCAAGGAAAAGATCAAGGTTGGTGTCTCCATCTTCTTCAAACCCACCTCCTTCTGATGATACGGATCCCAATTGGGAACCAGCACCACTGCCGTCTGAGAGTGAGGCACACCATGATCTGACAAAGGTACCTAAGCGTAAAAGGAAGGTCATCAAAAAACTCATAGCTATGGAGTGTGATGAGGCTCAACAAAAAGTGACGGATACTGCTGCTGATGAAGCCTCTCACGATGTTGGCGAGCCAGTCATCATAAAGGTCACTGCAGCCCCAGCGGGCATGCAGCAAAGAGACATTTTGACCCTATCCCGAGAAGCTGCTGAGCGTGATGATGATGTCGACGAGGAGGCAATGGAAATACAACAATCATTGGATTTGGAGTTAACTAGTACACCAACATCTACCGCTTCCATATTTCTTCCTCGCAAGAAGGGACATCCATCCACCTCGACCTCAATTAGTGGTGGTGAAAGTGCAAAACGTACTGAAGTTCGGCAATCCACATCCTCCACTTCATCTGGCATTAGCAGCAGGGCCACCACCACCAGTATCGCCGCCTCCTCCGGCCCCCAAAGACATTTCAAGTCTCCAGTTTGGGACTTCTTTAGTGTTTGCCCAAAAAAGGAAAACGTAGCCATTTGTAGCATTTGTAAGCTTTGAGTAAGTCGTGGTAAGTTTGGTACCAACTATGGTACCGGAGGCCAGAGAGGTCATCTTGAGAGACAGCACACTGTCAAATGGCATGCGCACCTAAAGGAGATCAAGGAAGCCCGAATTGCACGTAATGAAAACATTGATTTTTCATCTGATGATGACGAGGAGGAAGAAGACGATATACACTTCACTTACACCCAGTACCCCTGTCAGCAGCACACCCCATGTGAGCCACACTAAGAGTGTGGGAGAGAGTGAGACACCAATGCGAAAAAGTTCATCAGCGAGCGTAACTGGGTCGAAGAAATCATCATCATCCCGTAAATCCTTGGTCATGGGCAACATTAAAAAGATGTTGTTTACAGAAGCGCAATATGAACGCAACCACCCACTGACGCGTCTGTATAACACTAAGCTGGCTAAAATGCTAGCTCAGGACCTTCTCCCTTTTTCTTTTGTAGAAGGGGTTGGTTTTCTAGAATTAGTGGCAGCGCTGTGCCCTAAATGGAAGGTTCCTAGCCAGTTCTATTTTGCCCGAGTTGCGGTTCCAGCACTACATGAAGATGTTCTGGAGGTGATTGGGGCAGCTTTGCAGAAGAGTGCTGTTCACACTATACATCTGACAACAGACATGTGGACCAGTGACGCAGGCGCTGATTACATGTGCATAACTGCACACTGGGTCTCTTTTTCAGGGGTTAAAGCAAAGCTAAACGCAGGTGTTGACCCGGACATTGTTTTTAAAGCTGCTCGGAAACATGCAACACTAGCCATGTTTGGTTTGGAGAAACGTCACACAGCACAAAACATTTTGGATGTGTTTAACACAGGCTGTCCCCAAAAAAATGCCAGGTTGGTTATGTTTCCACAGACAATGGCGCCAATATAGTTAAGGCCATGCAGCTGGGTGACTATTTCAGAGTGCCGTGTATGGCGCACTGTATAAACCTGGTTGTCAAAAAATTCTTGGGTGATAAAGACAGTGCAGCGTACAGAGTAGTGGACACCTGCCGAAAAATGTGCAACCATTTCAGCCATTCTTTTAAGGCCCGGAAGCATCTGAGGAGCCTGCTATATGAACGTCAAATGCCAGTGAAAGCACTCATCCAGGAGGTGGTAACACGTTGGAACTCAACCTTCTACATGCTTGAGCGTCTGTATGAGCAGTATACGGTACTCGATCACTATTTCTTAACACAGGGTACAGCTCAGAAGGAGACCCTGAGGATGGGTGCGGCGCAATGGAACATAGTTAAAAGCCTGACACGCATGCTTCGTCCTTTTGAGTTCTTCACGCGTGCATTCAGCAAGGAGGACTGTAATTTGGGAAAAGCTATCCCATTGTTGTACATGCTGGAGCACCAACTGAAGGAGGTGTGTTCTGTGTTTGAAAAAGATGAAAACAACCAAGACCCTTTTGTTCTGGCTGAGAAATTATTAGAGCACCTACAAGGTGATGAACGTCTTAAAATGATCCACTCAAACCAGCATTACATTTGTGCTACTATTCTGGATCCACGCTACAAAAAGGCGCTGGCAGGCCAAGCATTCTTTCCTTTTGCTGATGAAGATGTTACAAAGTACAAACAGTGGATAGCCTCCTCAGCCAAGAGGTTTGAAAGAGAACGGCAGCAAATTGAAGGAGCATCATCAGGCCATCCCCAGTCACAACAATCCACTTCTGCACCTGTGGCTGCGGCACACGTGACCTCTCAGCCATTAAAGAGACCGGCAACCGGATCATCTGCACCACCAGACACAACAGTAACATTGGAGGCTGAAGAGGATTGGCTAGCTCGGCTTGGGTTTGGTTCTCAAAAGGTCACAGCAACAGCTAAGCAAAGTGGAGGAACCTTGGAGGAGAACCTCGATTCGATGGAGAAGGACTATCTGAATGACTCAACAGAGGTCTATGTTAATGCTGACCCATTGGCGTATTGGCATGGGAAAAAAGAATTGTGGCCACAGCTCTCCTACCTGACTTTAAACTACTTGTCTTGCCCACTCGCAAGTGTGTCTTCTGAACGTGTTTTCAGTGCTGCTGGTGGCATTGTAACTCCCAAACGGAGCCGCCTCTCGCCCAAAAATGTGGAGAGGTTAACAATGATCAAGATGAATCAGCACCTCATACCACCAGATTACAGAGTACGAGAAAGCGCGCCGGATGAAGACGAGGTGGACAGCAACATAGATGAGGGAATTTCTTCTCTGTCAGGTGACACTGAGCTCACCCTGCCTGAATTCGCAGAGTATGATGACGAAGCCTTATTCTTATTCATGGACCGTGATACCGAGCCCTGAAAATGAGACAATGAATCAATAACTTTCTTGTTCGTCCTTATTCACTTTTATTCCTGTGTGTCTGTCTTTCTTTGTTGTGCACAGTTAATATAATTCAAACTTTAATCACCTAATCACAAAAACAAGCCCATCAGCAGAACTGTCTTCACTTGTTTGCTTATTAATTTGAAGGTGCCGCAGTCTGCATTCCTCAGGTTCACAAGTTCAGATGAACATGCTCCTCTATCCTCCTCCTCCAGACTCCTATTTCCATCAAAGCAGAGGGCTGGTTTACGCCCAATGAAGAAAGACTCAGCACTTATGGGGGTGTTGTTCTACCTCTTTGCGGGTGAGTTGACGGCTCTGGGGTCATTGCTGGAAAGTTCTAATACCGGATAAAAGTGGTTTGGACCAAATCCGAGGTGGACATTTTTTGGTGTTTTTGCTGACTTGCTTGCCTTTGAGGTGCTCTTTGGGGGGTTCCGGCTGTTTGTGGGTGAGTTTCGGGGTCTGGGAGCACTGCTGGGACACTCTAATCTTGATTGCATTTGCTTTTCAGGAAATCCGTGGTGGCAAACCGGACTTATGGCCTAGCTACACAGCGCGTTTGGACCGAAGGCCGAGAAATATTGTAAGTAGGAGATGTTGCTTTTGGCCTGTTTGGGGGTGTTATGCTTTTTGGCGGGTGGGTTGGCGGGTCTTGGGGCATTCCTGGGAAGGTCTAATACCGGGTAGAAGTGGTTGGGACAAAATCCACGGCGATTTTGTTTTTGCTATTTCTGACATTTTGCTCAATGTAGCGTTTTCGGGGGCCTGTTTGGGGGCTTCCTGGTGTTTGTGGGTGGGTTTCAGGGTCTGGGAGCACTGCTGGCTATGGATACTTTACTTGGCAAGAGGTTTGAAGCAAATCCATGGTGGCAGAGGGGAGTTAGGGCCTAGCTGCAGAGCGCGCGCGGAGTGATTTGGGAAATTTGGAAAAAAATGACTAAGTCCCCATTTTTGTACTTTTGCTCTTTGGCTGTTTGGGGGTCTTCTACTCGTTTTCTCCTGGGTTGACAGCTCTGGGGCCATTGCTGGGAAGCTCTAATACCGGATAAAAGTGGTTTGGACAAAATCCACGCTGATTTTTTTTGTTGCTATTTCTGACATTTTGCTCAATGTAGCGTTTTCGGGGGCCTTCCTGGTGTTTGTGGGTGGTTTCGGGGTCTGTGAGCACTGCTGGGACACTCTAATCTTGATTGCATTTGCTTTTCAGGAAATCCGTGGTGGTAAACCGGACTTATGGCCTAGCTACACAGCGCGTTTGGACCGAAGGCTGAGAAATATTGTAAGTATGAGATTTGCTTTTGGCCTGTTTGGGGGTGTTATGCTTTTTGGCGGGTGGGTTGGCGGGTCTTGGGGCATTCCTGGGAAGGTCTAATACCGGATAGAAGTGGTTGGGACAAAATCCACGCGGAAAAGCCTTTTGGCACTTTTTGTAACTTAGGGTTCGTTAGGGTTAGCCCTAGCAGCAGGATTGCATGTGTTTCGGGGTGTTCTATATTTTTGCAACTGAGTTCTGGAGTCTTACAGCACTCGTGAGAATGTGTAATTTTGGTTGCAAGTCATTTGAAGAAAATCCATGGTGGGAAAGGGGGGATTTGGCATAGTTAAAGAAAGCCTTTGCCACTATTCTTAACTTAGGGTTCGTTAGGGTTAGCAGTATTTCTATTGCATGTGTTTGGGTGGGGGGGTTTTCGAGTCTTGGAGCGATGCTTGCTATGCATGCTTGGTTGCTTGCAAGTGGTTTGAATGCAATCCACGGTGGGTAAGGGGGTATTTGGGCCTACTTTTACTTTCAAAGTACGTTTTGTCACCAGTTTTCTGCTAGGCCTCGTTTTTTGAGATTTGATTGGGGGTCTTCCACATTTTTGCGACTGGCTTTAGTAAGGGTCTGGTGGGAGAACTGCTGGGAAGATCTAATTTTGTTCTAAAACACAGTTTACAGTACACCTAGCTTGAGGGGAAAGATCCGCTACATTAATTTGCCCATACTTAGGTATCCTTCAAAAGGTGACTCAGACAGAGTACGCACTTTCAAAAATATTATACTGTCTAATAGGAAAATCAAAGTGTGACTTTTTGCACTCCACAGCCTACATACCTTATATTTATTTATCAGTGGTGTTGTAGTATTATATCACTTCCTGTTTTTCGTTGAATAATTACAGGCCGGGTTTCAGTCTGTGCAATGGGGAAAAAAGGATGGAGTCAGGCTTCACATTAGCGAGCCCCAATTCAGCATCCGCCAGGCAGGCAGTGGACAGGGTGTCTTCTGGTCACCAACATTGATGGACGAAGCGTCAGATGGAATGGAGGAGTGCCGCTAATAAGAGGAATTGTTTTCTGCATGCAACTTACTTACCAATTTCAACAGGACAACTACAACAACATACAGATACAGTATCCATTGTTTCTTTCTATGACTTTGACTGCATTTCTTGGATCTCTCTCTGCTTCTAAATTGATCCTTTAACACATCACTTAGTCCACTCCACTATCACATCTGCACCACACATAGTCATTTGTAAGTGCTCCTACGTAATTCGCAAGTCGCAGCACGCCCCAGCCCGTTGAGGACTGGGATGGCCCCAATGATGAAGCATGTCACCAAGGGGCAACCCTGGTGAGTGAGGGGACACCTAGAAAAAGAGCAATTTCTCCTTTTCTATCTACTATACCTTCCAGACCAACCCCATTGAGTGTTGTAAATGGATTTATAGTGACCAGCAAGGCTCTCAGGTATCTGGCAACAGAGACCTTATCTTGAATATAGTTATCAATATTTCCACACACGCCCTGTACTGTCGCATTCTTTCTTCCACAGTTGTCGAAAGTACTACTTACTTTTCACTGACATGCATGCAGTAGTGCATGCACTTTCAGAGATTGATGGATAGGTTTGTACCCAAAGATTTGTTTATGTTCACAATTGTTTGTCCATGCTGTGCTATTTTTTCTTGTCTCCCAAAACCTTTCCCAAAAACCCCCGTACCCATCCATTTTTCAAACCCTAACCCTCTTACCCCGGGCTGTGTGGTTTTGATTGATGTGTGACTAAATTACAGCAATAAATCCACACACTTGCTGGGGAGGATAAGGTGATACCAAAAGGCTGGTGAAGAAATCTGAGGATATATTCTTACTCTGCTTGACAAAGACCCATGGCTAATGTCAAAGAACTTCAACCGAATTATTAGTTATACTTTACCATTTGTTAGGCTACAATGTGGCACTGTTCTAGTGTACTGTCACCTGCTATATTCTCTATTGTACCGTTGTATTGCTCAGGAGGACAAACCAGATTTCATTTTCTTTTTTTTCATAGGCATGCAACTGCCACTGTGTCACACCACTAGTACCACCGCTATGACGAAATTTTATCCGCCCAGGATTGCCAACCTTATTCGCTGTTTCCCGTGGAGCCAGCCCTGGGCCTAGCCCTACTTGCAAACAGAAATTACAGGTAAGATAGGCGTTTGGTTGGAGGTAGTATAATGGAGTATTAGGAGAGACGAGAGATTGACGGTAGTACTACTAAAGTCCTAGGACTATTCAGGAAAACAAACTTACTGTTAAACCCCCACCCACCAGACTCAAAAGCAGTAAAAAACAGGTATGGTCAGATAAAGTTTCAAAAAGTATATTTTTATAGCCCTAACAAAATAATCTCCCGCAAGACCCTCCCTAACCCCAACGATTGTCCTTCAAAAGTCCCCAAAAAACCCAACTCCCAATTCCCACCCCCCAAAAGTCTCTAAAAAAGGGGCAAGGGACACTATGGCAGGGTGCTGTTGGCTTTAGCAGCCAGGGCATCATGCTCCTTGCGGAGGGTGGCAAGTTCGAAGCGGAGGCCCTCCACCAAGTTCTTATAGTTCAGGACCTCCTGCTCCAGGTAGGACAGTCTGAGGGATAAGCGGCGCCGGTGTGCCTTGCAAATCCTGTGGGGGGCAGCTGCTGTCTTTGCTGCTCGGCGGTGGCGTTTGGCTTTGGTAGCCCGGCTCCGTACCGCTGGAGCACTGCGCTGGCTGGCAGCCCGCACGGAGGAGGATGCAGCTGTCCCCGTGGACGTTGTTGTTGTACCAGACTGCGTCTCCTCCTCCTCCAGGGCCACCAGCCGCCGATATTCAGCGACAGTGGCATCCAGCCTCCGTTGCCGGGCCATTCGAGCCAGCTCCTTCCTCCTTGATGGTCTCTTGGAATTGGAAGGAGCAACTACATGAAGAAAGAAAGACGTAGTCTGTAACCAATGCTCCTTAAGATTAACACAAAATGATTGAGCAGAAAGTTGTCACAGTACAAGTAGCAAATTGAAAGCACAGTACATAACTATTGAGGACAGTATCTATGTAACCTCCGACTTCTTCATCCTTGCTCTAACATTAGTGGGAGTTTAAGGAACAAATTCTACAAGCACTATGGACTTCCATTACAGTCGACTATGACAGTACACCAGTCTTATTCTTCTTCTTCTCACTTGTTTAGGAAAATTGGTACGTTATCTTATGCAAGCCGGCATAATGCCAGCACAGTGAACTTGCACCCGAGAAAAACAGACGCACACCATGGTGAGTGAGACAGACTTGCGTTACTGTACCGGTCTAGTACATGCAGGTGGTGAAGCTCTTACTTTTCTATTACGGGTGGCACTGAGAATACTCTGTTAAAAGGGCTACTGCTTAATTAATTTAGCTTTCACCCTACAGTGCAAATGAGTATTAGAAAAGGAAAATAAAGAAGCTAAATAATCTGATTATCTATCACTTCACATGGGATGTATTTGATGACATATGGGATGACTTTAGGTGCTTTGCTTATTATTGAGTGAACAGTGATACCCCCACACATGAATGACGTACTACTACTAAACTAAAGTTATTAAGAGAGGTAGGGAGTGTCCACCGTAATAACCGGATATATGCTGTGCTTGCAGTTGCAATACAAACTACTGCTACTATTCATGGTAGTATTTGGACAAAATTACAATTTCTTTTCCTTGCCTTTCCTACACTGGAACTGACGTGCGGGTGCGGTGTTACATGCTCTTCAAAGTAACACTTAGTTCATCCAGTGACCGTCTACTCTCTCTAGATACACATATGCTATCTAAGAGTCAGATAGTACCATGAATGATCCAGGCATCCATCCATTCAAAGTATATGCACACATACAGTTTCTGTTTCACCCACCCAGGCTGTTCTCCTTCCACCCATCCTTGCTTCATCATTCACCCAGCCATGCACCATACCATATTCTTTCCTTCCCAGCCACCTCGGGGACCAAGCAAACACATATCATTCTTCTTTGCCAGTCATCATTACATTTCTCGTCCTTCCACACTTACTTACATCCTTCTTACGCTTTTCGTTCATCCCTTCCATCAAGTTCACCTCAGATCTGATTGGGATTCTTCTCGCCAAAAACTTCACAGCTATGTCGAAGTACATTTAGAGGAGGCTACTACCTGGTTTATTTATAATACACCCGTGCAGAAAGCACACTCTGCAGTCTTCAATCTCAAATGAGTAAGGAATGTATAGCTTACCTCTGCCCGCCACCACCGTGTCATCCCCCACAGATTTGTCCGGCACTTCCACCGCCTCCTCCCCAGAGTTGTTCTCGTCCAATGCCACCACCACCTCGACGCTGGCCCCGCCTCCAGATGTTCCATCTACAAAGTACATTTAATAATGTTAGAATACACCACTCACTACTATATAATATTTGGTCTAGGAGGAAGAAAGAAATGTGAAAAAAACAGTATACAATTTAATAATTTGTGACTGTCTACTCTAAAGTAAAAATGTCCCTTTTTCCAGGGAAGGCTGTTGTCTTGCTGCACTTTTTGGCACAACTGATGAATGCTTGCTTTTTATTTTTAACACGCACCACTTTTTCTCCTAACAGACAGAAGCTTGACTTCTAAGAACACGAGCAGGATCAAGTTCAAACCAGGTGAGAGCTCGGCTCGACCACAAGAAATGTGTCCAATTAATCGTCAGCACTAAGCACTTTTCCATTTCCAGTTAAACGTTTACTTTTATGACAAACTTGATTTCAATAAATGTGTTTACTTTTAATAAAGCTTTTAAACTTAAATAGACTGTGGTTTTTGGTCCTCCAGACTAGAGTGGGTGAGCTAAAGGTTTTGGAATTTTTGCAAGCATAAGTCCGTACCTCTGCCATCGGTGACTTTGGGAGCTAAATGACTCTGCCACACTATCTAGTCAGTAAGGAGATTGGGGGTTCAACTACAAAGTCTGTTATCACTGAGGTATGTGGAAAGTCTAACAGCACCTATTATAATTGATAAGCTAAGCAATGCATTATTTAGTGTCCATAGTTCTGTTTGTGCAGATTTGTCCCTGCAACAGTAGTAGAATGAATTGTCCTCCTATCCAAACCAAAAGTAAAGTAGCATCTTATTCTTTGTTGGTGGTCATTCACCTTTTTATTGTTGGCAATTGTCAAAGCATAAACATTTAGAATACTTGAAAAGACATTATGGACAATCCCAGAGGACTGCACTCAGTGCATAGAGCTATTGCTGACTAGAATGGGAGTCCAATGGAAATGCCAAATGTGCAATCTTAGTTAGCTACACAGACAGACTAATAAGAATAATCTAGTAATACCACACGGAGTCATAGTCGAGGCAGGATAAGAATTTAGATCCTGTCTACAAGAAGATCAAAGCCGATTTAGAAAAAATCGAATGAGGAACGCTAGGAAAAAATAAGTACTCTATATTAAAATTAAAACTTACTGGGGCCAGCAAAGGAGCCCTCGCCTGCCCGGTCCTGGCCTGCATCGTCAACAGCACCCTCCTCCTCCTCCTCCTGTGTCCTCCTCTTGCCCCTGGGGGAAGCTGATGTACAACATGAAAGAAAGAAAAACAGAAAACATGGATGATATTTGTCAACCAAATCAAACATTTCAAAAGAACTAACAAAATATTTTTGCGAAATAGCAAATAGACAACTACTCCACGGGATATATTATTGACCAATCTCATGTGGTTGACTACGTTATTACTTTAGTATTGCTTGATTTGCGGACCGTCGAATTGGAAATTACCTTATGTAACTCACTAAACAAAGTACTAAAAAGGTTTGCCTAGGATTGGCAGGCAGCAGTCCGCAGCACGCAAAGTGACAGCCAAAGTCCATTGTGATTGAAGATCAGCGACAACACTAAAGTTTCCTACTACATTAACAAGTCATTAAAATACTCAAACTATCAATCCACCACCACTATTTATTCTTATCGCCATGTGTACAAAGGAAGGACTGGACTTGAGTCTGTAGGGGCTGATTTAGAAGCCCCTTGCGGCTCTTTTGCTTCATTGTTGCGTGACTTTTGTGACGCAGCGGCAGCACAAAAGAGGCGCAATGGTGCGGCGTTTATTAACAACGTGACGCATATGGGAGATGCATCACGTTGTAAAGCCCTGCGCCAATAGGGGGCGTTCCGGCACAAGGGAGGGCGTTCCTGCGCAGGAACGCATCCTAAAAGTGGCTGAGGGAAATCTACAAGATTTCAATCAGTCACTTTGAGGACAATGATGCGTGACTCAAACCCTGCGCCTGCTTGAAGCAGACGTACGGCTTGACGCAGCATTGGGGAGATAGGGCACCCCAGAGCATTGATGGAGCTGCACCATCGCTGCGACGCAACTCCAGCAATGCGCCGCCTTTACAGCACAGATGCGTAATGCTTTGGTGACGTTTTGGGCCCATGGTGCGCCTCATTGTAAATACGGCGCACCATGGGTGATGGTGGCGTGACACACAATTACTGGCGCATCCCTGCTACTTTGCAGGGATGCGCCGGTAATTAAAAATCTGAACCTTAGTGTGTAGCATTACGCAGTTCTTTAAACTACACTCATACATAATTTCACAGGCCAATGAAATGAACACAAAATCTAAAACAAATAAGCATAGTAGCAACACTACTGAGAAGAAGGAGAGCAGTGTACCTGAAATGCACAGAAGATTTTGAAATATAATTTACCTACAATGTAATGAGCAGCATTATTGCTCTTGGTAAAAAACAAAAATTTGCAATATAATAACACAGCAGGAGAAAACATAGTAGTAAAGAAATAGCTACTACTACTCACCAAGCCCGGGGATCTCAAGGCCAAGGAGGTCGAGCAGATCTCGCTCATGGGTCAGGACATCCGTCCAGCGGTGGGTGGCCTGGTTGTAGGTGCGCCAGACCCGAGAGTGGTGGTAAATGGCCTGGCACACCTTCTCCCACCGCTTCCAGCGCTCCCGGATCCCGTACCCGGCACTGATCTTGCCGCCTCCCATGATGGTCCTGGGGAGGCGGCGCTGAACATAAAAAATTAGTTGGCCCACCTCCTCCGGGCTAAAGATCTCCCTGGGTATGACCTCCTCCCCCCTCAAACGCCCGCACGGGAGCCGGACACGGGGTGCGGGACCCTTCCCCTTCTCGGGATGCTTCCTGGCTCCCTTCACCATGGTCTGGGCGGAAAGGAATAAAGAAAATAGAATAGGGAAGAGAAGAAAAGAAAAAAGTTTAAAAAAGTAATTTAAAATTAACCAAAAGTAGCAGTAAACGCAAAAATATAGGGCTAGAAAAATAGAGGGATAGATAATACGTAAAATAGATCAAAAAAAACTTCTAACAAGCAAAGGATGGCAGAGATTTAGAGAGGATACAAAGACCATGCCCAGAACCATAGCAATGAGTGAGAAACAAGATGGCTGCGCCCGTTCACGACCGCGCGGGTAAGTTCGCGCGAGATTTTCCTTGCGAACACTCGCGAAACTGTACTGGCAAGCCGCACACTTTGCGAGATTACACTTCGCGCCCGGAAACGGAAATACGTCAGGCAAACAAGATGGCCGCGCCCTTGAACGACTGCGAGGGTAACTTCGCACCTTGTGCTACGAGCGGCTTGCAAAACCGCACAAAACCTTGCAAACTAACACGCCGCAAAAAACCAAAATTGCATATTCGCACGAATTCGCGGCTTCCGAATCCGATCTCGCGATGTTCGCGCCCCGCAAATCCCGCGAAATTGCAGTAAAGCGAGTTTTGCATAACTGAAAGCACTCGGCAGGTGCAAGAGTTCAAACTCATCATTAGTAACAATTCCCTGACTGGGGCCCCTCCAGAGTTCAGTTGCTAGTTGCAACAATTGTATGGCCCTGCTCTGACCCTCACAGCAGGCTCATAGAATAGCTACAAGTAGGCCACAAAGGTCCTGGAAAAAAAACGCACTGCAACAGAAAGCAAATTACAGATAAGGAAGCAGGTGCCAGACTGGAATTTTAAAACAGTGACACATTAATAAACTAGCCCCAAATTAATTCATGTCAGTTGAAGCAGGGCTGGTGTGCTTGCTTTTCCCCCCCATAATCTACAGTGATGATGAACCAGAGGGTGGCATTGATGTAACAGAGGGTGGCAGTGGTGAAACAGAGGGTGCTGGGAACCTGTGATGATGAACCAGACGTAGAAACAACATAATCGCGACCGTTGCGAGCCGAAATGTAAGTTCGCAATTGCGAACTGGTACAAAACCCTCACGAACTGGCAGAAATCCTTGCGAACACAAAAAAATCTGCAAATTCGCGAGAATTTGCGGATTGCGAGTTCGCAAATCCGCAAAATTCGCGAACACGAGATTCGCAAAATTCGCCCATACTTATCTGTTACTGAAACAGGTTGAACCCTCATATTATAAGAAAGTAAAGTTCAAGGTTACATCAAACGCATGGGTAACGTGGACGAAAATTACGAGATATATGAAAATCCCTAAATACAATAGATATATCTCACTATGGCATTCATCAATATTACCACCACAAATGTATGACGTTATTTCTAGACGCTGGGAAACATTAGGAGTATTAACAATAGGAGATTTTTTACTTCCCTCTTATGGTCATAGATTTTAACAACTTCAATCCAAATTTGCTATCCCAAACAATAGTGTATTCAAATTTATACAAATCAATACAATTTTAAATTCAAAAGTTGCTAATATCTCTCTGGATAATATCCCTTTAATTGATTGTATGTCTAGACCCACAACTAGGATAGGTACTATCTACGACATCTTAATTTAAAACCCACAAGATGATTTAGAATCTACTGAAGTGGGTTGGCCGAGGAAACTAAATAATCCTAATGTGGATATCGACATGTCTCTGATACTATCGACACAGTTGTTTATGTCTTCTAACTTGAAAGCCCTATTATATAAAACCATTTATGATTTGTATTTTACTCCCGCCAAACTCTACTCTTGGGGGATAAGGCCTACTTCAGAGTGTCCAAGGTGTGGTAAAGCAGCGGCAAATCTATTATATATGCTCTATGAATGTGATAAACTACTAGTACTGAGAACAATGATTGCTGGGTTCTGGCAGGAAGTGTTCGGGCATCCAGTAACCGAATCTCCCACCCTCTATATTTTGGGCTACGATAACACTCTGAGCCATACTAAGGCGGAAGAAGTATCCTTCTTCTTGGGTACAGCAGTATATAGAATAACATTAACAGCCCGCTGGAAGGATGCCGATCCCCCTAACTTTCAGATTTGGCTGTCCCGGCTGTTAGGTATGTACAATCAAGAGAAGGCGCTTTTTGCCTGTAAAGGAACAAAGTCAAGAGCATGTGGTATTGAGATCTGGAAACCAATTGAAAATTGGAAAAATGACAATAGAGATTGTGGATAAATGAGTGTAATCAGGACAAAACTGTCATAGATTCTTTTTCTGTTATATCCTTAGTATTACTGTTTCTTTAGACTGTTTATTATATTTACTGAATTCCTTTTTTAAACATTGTTTTTCTCTCTGTCTGCATCTGCAACTGTAAATTACCACCAAAAAAAAAATGTTTTTGGACTTTTTCCCAGATCTCATCCAGTCACAAGCCCTGATGAGAACTCAGAGAGTTATTGAGAGGTTCGAAGCAAGTTGACGTTATCTTCCCCTGGGATAACATCCTAATGCTTGATACTTGTGTAGCTGAAGCATGTGGGAACATTTTGTTTGCCTTGTTAGACCTTCAAAAATGTGTACCCAGTGGACAATAGCCTCCACAGGTTTCATTAATGAATGGTGTGAAATAACCCTCTATATGGCTGTTGTTGTTCATTTGTGACTAGTTGTAATGAGAATTTAAATTGTGTTATGTAGCATTTTGTATTTAATGTATGTTTTGTAATATATGTTCGGTGTAATTCATTGAGTAACTCAGTGTACACATGATAAATGTTGCAGGGAGACTGTCTTTTGAAGGACATGTTTCAATAATGTTTGAATATGCCAAAAAAGATGAAAGCAGAAGTAAATAAATTACATAAGACCAAATGAATTCACAAAATGGTCTAAGCCTGTTTAATCAATAAACAGCCTTATCAGGTTAGCGGTCATGGATTTGAGTAAGTCAGAGTAACATTACAGCACAATAGAGAGGGAGGCTTTGGTGTATGCCTGTACCGTGGGGCAATTCAAAGCTTATCTTTGGGGGACGTTTTTGATCTGTATAGAGATCATAAGCCACTTTGGCCCATAGGAATCAATGGGAATTGCGAAATCGCAAATTGGAATTCGCATAATATTTGCGATTTGGTAAAAATTGCGATTTTTACCGAATCGCAAATTTTATGCAATTTTATTCATGCATCCCGTTTTGCGATTCCTTATTTGCGATTCCCTAAAAATCGCAAATAAGGAATCGCAAAAACGGACTTTGATGCATGTGGCGGTTTGTTTCAGAGAAAATGAGGGAATTCTTGCGTAGGCATAGTATCAAGCATGAAAAACTCGTCTCTACTTTCCAGCTGCCAATGGTTTGGTCGAAAGATGTAACATACTTTTCAAAGAAGGGATTCATACCGCTTTGGCTGCAAACTTAAATAAACCCAAGTGTTTAAGGGAGAAAATGTGGAGTTATTTAAGCACCGCTCATTCAGTTACTGGGTTTCTCCTTTTGTTCTGTTAAAAGGTAGGAAAGCTAAAATTGTACTTACTCCTACTTGGAGCAGTAATGTATCTTTTCAAAGGAACGACAGGAACATGGTAGTATTGATGATTGTACAGCAGCCAGTCAAGCGCACACAACAATTGTAAGGGTATAAGTGATCAAGGTAAGGCATTAAAGGATAAGGTCACACACGATGTTCTTTCTATCTTAGTTTTTAATTGGTGTATGATTGGTCCTCCTGTCCAGGAGACACCAACGAGAAAGAAAAACAGCCGACACGTGTTTCGTCAGTAAGGGCGTTAACCCAATGACTCTTCAGGGCTGGAGATAATACAAAAAGGAAGGGGTTTGGGATTGATAACAATAAGAATGCGAAAGAACACATAGCTAATTGAAAATCAACATAATGGGGTACCTAGTGTATGTGGAAACCTAAAGAAAAGAGTTAGGGGGAACTTTGAAGTGACTGTCAAGTTCGTAGAAAAAAACACCTAAAGTGCGAAAAA
Source organism: Lissotriton vulgaris (assembly GCF_964263255.1). Classification (NCBI taxonomy): domain Eukaryota; kingdom Metazoa; phylum Chordata; class Amphibia; order Caudata; family Salamandridae; genus Lissotriton; species Lissotriton vulgaris. Next base: position 869,599,820 of record NC_141685.1, read on the forward strand.
AACAGTAGTGTGCCCTCATAGTGATGGGTGACTTGATGTGTGCAAAACGGCTTAAAACAGTGTGCAGAGCACAGAGACAATAAGGGAAAAGCACATTTAAGTAGGAAGAAACATGGAGAACCCAGGTATATTAGCTAGTGAGCAACCATTCTGGATGCTATACCTGTAAAGGAATGGAAAAAGAAACAAAAGCAATGCTCAATTCACAGGTGAGTGAGGTGATGTGAACGCCAGTGCTCAGAATCAGTAACTGACTGATTATCATAACAGATCTTTGAAAATGCAATATAAAGTTGGTTGTTTCTTTTTGTGAAGTAAAATGAGTAGCCTGCACCTAGGGGGAGAAAGACAGGGGCAGTATAGGCATTTTGAAACTCACGAAACCTCAGTGTTATAAGTATATATGCAAAATTGGTAATTTAACTTGTCAGTACATTCACCTAGTGGGGGGAGGAAAGATAAAAAAACTGCACAATTTCTGCGAACTGGTAGTAGATCTGCAGGTTATCGATGGTGCTGTGGCATCACTTTTTGGCTGAGAGAATATGTAATCCTGACCCCAATTTTTACGACAAAAACAATTTCAACAATAGGTTTGTAACCATGATAATACAGCACCCGCCGTATGTAGGATCGTTCTAGCAAATTAAAAGTGTGTGCAGAGTAGATAGCCAGAGAAAGTAAGGGCAAAGTTAGACAGATTCAGTAGGAGAAAAAAGGGAGGGGGTACCTGTTAGGGTGTGATATATCGTTGTATCTATGACAAAAACAAAGTAATACAGGTAGAGTCAGAGAGCGATAAAAACACCCAGATGCATGGTGCCAAGATCGAAACATTGATAGAATAAGACAGTAGGGGTCTAACTCACCGGGGGACCGGTGATACTTCCAACCCGGTCCTGGTCGTGTTAAATAAATTATAGCGTGTCCGCACCAAAAGTAATGGACTGAAGAGTATGGTGCTCCTATTAATGACAAAGGCGGGTAATGCCTTTTGTTCTGATCACGAGCGGCTGTATAAGAAAAAGGGAGGATTAGGGAGTAGTCAAATGATGCCGGGAGCAGGGTGAAAAGGTCAAGGATTAACGGAGAAGTCCGACGATAAACTTACCGGTGTGCCGAGTAGTAAAGAAGAAAGGTATTGCCAGATACAGGAAACACCCAGAGCACTGCGTGGAGCGTGATTTATACTCCAGCATGCATTGCGTCGTAGGAAATAAACTAGACCGTCTCTCACCACGACAAATTAGCGCTTGTGATGACTATGATTAGAAAAAAGACTGGGCTTCAGGATAGGGAGTTCTAAAAAAAGGAAAGACTAATATTAGTCAGGAATAAGAGTGTGACTAAAAAAAAAAAAAAATTAAAGGAGAAGGAAGGGGGACGTTGTCATTCTAGTAAAAAATCTCCCAAATGAAAGCACCGAATTGTTGACGGGCCCATGAGGAGATAAAGAAATACTTCGATGCTCTAGGAGCAGGACTAAAAAAAGGTGACAAGCAAAAACTTAAATAAAGTCAAGAAGGCAGAGTAGAGCAAGGAAGGAAGAGTGAAAATTAGAGTAAAAAGTGTAGAATACAATGATGGCAAAGTCACAGAGGTAGAAAAGGAAGAGGAAAGTTGAGGTGACATGGAATATTTAGAATCAAGTTGTTAGCCAATTACTTAATACAGTTTGTCCATCCAATGTTTGAATGGGCGCCAAATAGTTCGACATTTGTTAATCTTCAAGGTCCTAGGAAGTAATGTAGCTCATCATCAGTGTTTTGTCGGTACTTTACTGATTGAAAGCGCATGATCCAGGTGGCTTCCTGGCATCTTAGTTTCAGTTCCTCAATTGCCACCTCTCACATTGGCATCTGTTACATCAATCCCAAAAAAATTGAAATTTTTTGTGGTACTTTGTGAGGGACAGGTGGCCATGTGTGTAGCCATAGGATAACGAGCATCTTGTTGTAAAATGGCCCGTGCATGTTCTCTGATCCGTTCTTTCAAAGGTCGAATGGTGCTGCCAACATATAAACTATGGCACATGCATTGGATGATATACACCACATATCTGGAATTGCAATTTATGTTTGTGTTAATGGTGAATTGTTGCTCCAGCAAACCACTGAAGGTTTTGACGCCATGATTAGCCCATCTACACATTCCATAATTACCGCATTTATAGAAGCCATTAGATCTTTCCGTTAACCAACACGTGTTTCTAGTGCCATAAGGAACTGTAGGGCATAGTCTGTTCCTTAGGTTTCTTCCGCGTCGATAGGTGATCTGGGGTTTGATTGAGATTGCATCTTTCAATGTTCTATCTGCTAGTAGGATGCCCCAATGTCTGTGCATGCTTTTTTTCACTGTTGAACTTATTTCATTGAAATCCATTATTAATCTCACAGGTTGTTGTGCCTCTGTTTCCATTCTTTGATTAGTGAGAGTGGCTTCTCTATTGATTCGTTTGATTCTGTTTCTAGCTTTGTGTAGAACTTGCGGTTTATGCCCTCTTTTGGAGAAGCGTTTGGTCATATCTTGGATGCATAGGTCAAATTCATTATCATCACTACAGTTTCTTCTGGCCCGGATGAACTCTCCATATGGTATTGCGTTGATTTGATGAGCAGGATGAGACCTGCCTGCATGTAACAACGCATTGCAATACATTTCCTTTTGAAACAGACGACTGTGAAGGCTGTTATTACTGATGTAGAGTTCGACGTCCAGGAATGTGACATTGGTGGTGCTTATATGGCTGGTGAATCTCATGTCCATATTGTTTTCGTTCAGATATTTGAAAAAATCCTCAAGTTTTTTTTTTGTGCCGCACCAGATATGTAAGCAGTCGTCAATGTACCTGCCCCAGTACACTATGTAATCTACCCAGGGCAGACCTTTTATGCCCCAGATTAATTCTGCCTCTAGGGCTCCCATGTACAGGTTAGCGAAGGAAGGGGAAAATCTAGAGCCCATGGCTACTCCCTTGGTCTGTTTATACCATTGTTTATCATAGAGAAAGAAGTTGTTGGTCAGTATGATGTTCATCATGGACATAAGCATTTTAATGTGTTCCCATTGAGTAATTGGTCTATTAGTCAGGAATGTGTTTATTTTGGTGAGACCCATGCTGGGATTGATAGAGGTGTAGAGAGAGACCACATCCAGGGTGGCCAAGATTAGATCCGGTTGCCACTCCATGTCTGTGAGAATACCCAAGATGAGTTTGGTGTCTTGTATAAATGAAGGCAAATTGCTGACCATGGGGTTTAGGAAAACATCAACGTATTGTGATATTCTCTTTGTGGGACCTCCGATGCCTGATACTATCGGCCTTCCAGGAGGGAATGCACCTTGTTTGTGGATTTTGGGCAGGGTGTAAAGCCAGGGGTACGTAGGTCTTACTACTTTCATGTACAAGAGTTCATCTTCATTGAGGAGTCCTAGCATGTTCCATTCACAGAGATGTTTATTGATGAGGATAGTGAGAGGACCCATAGGGTTAAAGTCTAGTTTAGAATAACAACTGGTGTCCGAAAGTTGTTTGAGAATCCCATTGTGGTAGTCAACTTTGTTCATGACAACTACGTTGCCACCTTTGTCCGCTTCTCTGTTGATGAGGTGGCGGTTGTTGCTAAGAGATCTCAGTGCAAGTCTTTCATCCCTAGACAGGTTATCATTATGTCTGGATTTGTTAGTACTAAGTTTTTTCTCATGTTTCTCAATATCATTGAGGACTAGATTATAGAATATGTCCACTGAATTGCCTCCTGGTAAGGTTGGAGTTCATTTTGATGATTGTGTCAGTAAACGTTTTACACACAAGTATATGATTAAGGATGCATCTTCCTCTATGTATAGAAATGATTTTTCAGTGGGTGAGTGGATGTTGGTTAAAAAACAAGGAAGATAAGCAAAGGAGAATCAACATTTTCTGTTCCTGTACAGTTTATAAGGGTAACTCGCTCTGCAGTATTACTCAAGGATCGTGGATGTTGGAATAACGATTCATAAGTCAAAATCAAACCCCTTCATAAAGAAATTATCAAGAACGCTAAACAATGTACCGGTGAATAAGATAGTAGTTGTGTGACTTGCAATTTTGGGGATGTGGTCATTGTGAGCGTGATACCAGTGTGGTTATTGGTGGAAATGAAGGTGATCACAAGAGTGGGCAAAATTCCAGGATTTTTGACAATTTTGTTTATGGATCTTTAGTTTGTCCTAAACAAGAAATGTGTCACGCAGTTTGCTTCAAGGTGCTTCTGAAGCAAATGTGGGTGGTTAAGTGGAGTAACCAGAAGCTGTGTTATCTCACGAAGAAACTAATGCATGTACGGGAATGACTACATTGGCTGTTTACAGTTCTGCAAGAAACAGACTTAAGAGAAAATTGTTTTTAAAAGTTTAAGTTTAACTAAGTTTATTTTGTATCATAATCTTATTTGTTTTTTATGGTTTCATTGAAAGGAGATGTTGCATTGCCATATACTTAAACTCTGCAGCTTTAAAAGCTTGTGCTGTTTTTTTCGATAGTGTTTATGTTTTAATAGAGGCAATGTTGCCATGGTGGAGGCTGTCACTTTGGTTGGAATATTCCCTGGCTACTGACCAGTTCAGGTGTGGCTGCTTGTCGTTCCTGGCACTTAGAGGGCTCTTTACTCTGCACTGCAAGAAATAAAAAACCTACCTCGAAGCAGCTGAGTTCAGTGAAATTCTTCCTTCTACATCAACACTTCACTACTCCAGGATGCCTCCAAGACAACAAAAGACTTAGAGCAGCTCACACCAGGATGACTCCATGACAACAAAGGAATAAATGCAGATTACTCCAGAATGACTCCATGACAACAACGGTATGAAAGTAGATTACTCCAGGATGATTCTGTGAAAACTAGTGGATGGGGGCAAATTACTTCACAATGATTTAATAACAGCTAGGAGTTGGGAGCAGACTGCTTCACAATGAGTTCATGACTACTTCAGTATGCATTCACATTACTACACAGTGGCTTCATGAGTATTTCAGGGTGTGGCGTTATTACTTCACTATTACTCTGTGAGGCAATCTGGATAGTTTTTTACCTACTTCAAAAGGATTTCACAATAATTACTTTGATCTACCTTCCTGTAATTGACAGGTATTCCTCCCAAGATCATTCATCTCAACTTTTACAGCACTAGAGTGAGGCCCTCAATTACTAAATGTCTGGTACTTGTCTGAAATGCAATTGTGGTAATACTACAATTCCACCTCTTTTCTCAGGAACCATTAATTGCAAATACTGCAAATTTAGATTTTAATGTTGATTAACATGAGTTGAGGGTATTTTCCTTTGTCAAATCCATTTCAAGCTGTATTGAAAGCACTAGGTTTCAGCGAATGTGTTAGACCCGGCCTCGTGGCGTGGTCCTCCCTGACCCGTAGCAACACCCTTCCGAGCTTTTCACCACAACAGACCCCTGAGTCCCCCAGCCTAGCCAGCCCTTCCCTCCATGTTACCCACGACCGTCCCCGGACTTTCCCATCCGTGCCTCCCTCTTCCCGGTCCGTAGGCCCTGAGCGCCCAATTTCCGACACCTAAGAGGGCCGCCCGGACCAGCGCAGCCTAGGCCGAGAGGCGCCACCCTGGCTGGAGGACAGAGCGCTCCCCTTGAGTGAGAGAAGGAGGAGCAGTACCTTTCACACCTCCGACCTCTCCTCGAGAAGTGGGTTTCGATCGCCTCTCCGGCCACCCGGAGGGCTGGCTCCACTCCTGCTGTGTGTCTGGGTCTCCTCCCGATTCTGACATGAATGGATCAAAGGGCCGCGTGGCAGGAAACCCCAACAAGCGACCCCCAGGTGCTAAGACCCCTGCATACCAGAACTCCGGAGATCAAAGAGGAGCAGTCCTATATCTGGGGATGCTCTGGGAGTTTCGGCAGATTCGATTCTGTAACAACGAGAGCCCTGCTTCTGGTGGAACCACCTGAGCCCTGCTGAGTGACTCGCGGCTCCCTTGCAACCTTAAAACGCCTGAGCCCTGCTGAGTGACTTGCGGCTCCCTTGCAACCTTGAAACACCTGAGCCCTGCTGAGTGACTCGCGGCTCCCCTGAAGATCGTAGACCTCCAACCCCGTGCTCGAGCCTTGCTGAGTGACTCGCGGCTCCCTTGCAACTTTGGAACTCCTGAGCCCTGCTGAGTGACTCGCGGCTCCCCTGAAATTGGTAAGACCTCCGACATCTTGCTTCAGCGCTGCTGAGTGACTCGAGGCTCCCTTGCAACTTTGGAACTCCTGAGCCCTGCTGAGTGACTCGTGGCTCCCCTGAAATTTGTAAGACCTCCGACATCTTGCATGAGCCCTGCTGAGTGACTCGCGGCTCCCTGACTCTCCTGGTCCGGCTGGACCCCAAAGATCGTATCGTATCCCCCGGCTCGAGGATTGAGAGCTGTGTGACGGATATGCACCTATATTGACACTGATCCCGAAAGACTGTCCCGCTACCCCTACCCTAACCAAGACTCTTTGAACCTTACTCTATTTTGTAACCACTTGCCATGGCCGATCATAAAGATCCCTTGAATCCTGATATAAAGAAGCATTCTTAAGAAACTACGGTGTAGTGTCTCCTTGTCGTGTGGTGCTTATGCAGTGTGTACGATCCTAGGGTCGAGACTCTCCCCCTGAGAAGTCTCCCGCCAGCGCTCGTCTTGGTGACTAGGGAGGTGGCTCACAGGGTGGTCAGGTACACCTCCTGCCCTCCCCTGAGGTCGCCTTCTAACATTGGTGGCAAGTGACGGGATACGAGCCGCAATCTAGAGATCGTACAGTACACGACTAACGCACTACCGAGCAAAGACGACAGAAGAAACCACCATGAGTATCGTTGAAGTTGACGCAAGTACGGCATTCCGGGTAGAAAAACTGGAGAAGTACACGCACAAAGAACTAAAGGAATTCTGCAAAGAACTGGGAATCGCTACCACTGGTCTCAACACAAAGGAAGACATGAAGAAAGCATTGAAAGCTTGGGTGGAGTTCGGACCCCCCGCACAGAAGGAGCGGCGGCACAGCCAGACCGACCAGGACTCCCCCAGACAAAAAGCAGCAGCAGCCCGGTACGAAGCATCGTACCAGATGGGGGTCTATCCCCGGAAGCGCTCGCAGATCGAGAAAGAAGTCGCCACCATGAGCTCGAGATGGCAAAACTAAATAAAATTGGCAGAAAAGAAACTTGCGGTCGAGCAAATGAAAGTGCAAGGGTAATTAGAAGAGAAGAAACTCCAGCGGGAGCATGAAGGGATGAGACTTCAGCTGGAGAACGAGCGAAGCTTGAAGGAGCTTGACCTCAAGGCAAGGAATGAAGAGAACCATCCCTCGGGGAACAGAGAGACCACCCCCACGGCAGAGCCGAAGGTCCACATCCCCAAGGATGTGGTCAAAGAGTATTACAAAAAAGACGACAACCAGCAATGGTTCAAGGCCTACGAAGTTGCCATGACCTCTCACCGAGTCCCACAGAAGGATTGGGGGGCCGGATTGTGAGGTCAATTCCTGAGCGAGGGGAGAGACAGCCTGCTCGATCTACCGTCTTCCGTGCAGACTTCCTACAGCCACATGAAGGAGGCCCTCCTGACGAGATATGGCCTCACCCCAGAAATGTACCGCCAGCGGTTCCGGGACTGTAAAAAGATTCCTGGCACCACCTGGGTAGAGTACGTAAACCTTTTTAGCAGAGCATTCGAAGGATGGGTCAAGGGCAGCAAAGTGACCACCATGGAAGAACTAACTAACTAACCGCATGCTGTGGGAACACTTGTCCACAAACTGTTTTGTGGAACTACGCCAGCATCTGCTCGACAGCAAGCTTGCAGATCCGAGGAAGCTGGCCGTCGAGGCGAATCGCTGGATGAACACCCGGGTCTCCCGAGGCCCCGTAGGGGACTACCCCCGCACCAGTCAAGGACCACCCAGCCAGAGGGGAGGGGGAAACCAAGGAGGACCCAGGGATGCCCAGTCTGGTCCCCAGCGTAGCCCCTCGAGAAACACACAGCCGAATCTCCCAGCACCTCCGCCCGCTACTACCGGTCCCCCGGGTAGACAGCACCGAGTGACCATCACATGTTATAGATTTCAGAAGCTCGGTCACTACGCCGGTGATCCCCAGTGTCCCATGGCCCCACGTATCCCTACCACCCCTCCCCCGGCTAGGCAGTTAGCGAATGTAGCTCTAGGGGAAGAGTTTGAGGACACCGAGGAGTGAGAACCTGCTGCCATGGCCCTAGTATCCCTGGGAGATAGAGAGATGGTCCCCGGGAACGCCCTGCCTCCCAACACCAAGAAGTACCGCTAGTCAGTAATAGTGAATGGCCACCGAGTGGAGGCCCTCTAAGACACCGGAGCCAGCATCACAGGTGTCCTTAGCCATTTAGTGCGAGAAGACTAGATCCTCCCCAATGTCCTGTGCCCTGTGATTTCAGGAGATAACTCTGAGAGCTTGTGTAAAGTAGCCCTGATACCATTTAAATGGGAATGAGTAGCAGGAAAACTAAAAGTAGCAGTACGGACCTCCCAACCTGTGGACTGCCTCCTGGGGAACAACCTGGAGAGTTCTCCATGGAAGCAAGTCGAGTTCCGAACCCACCTCGGGATGATGGGTCTTCCCGAGTGGGTGTGCGCCACCACCCGATCTATGGCCGCCCGACTGCCCCCGACAGGGAAGTCGAGGATGAAACCGCCAGCCACCCCCCTGGGGATGGCGACAGGGCCGATCCAGCCGAAAACTCTGACCTCTCCCCACGAGGAGAGGAAGTCGCGAACGACGAATGCATACACCCCGACCCCGCACAGATCACCGAGCTGGGTGATCTGTCCGAATTGGCGCAGTGGCGCCACGAGGGGGCCCCTCCCGAGAGGAGTTCTGCCGGGAACAAGCTACCTGTTCTTCCCTGGTCGGACCCCGGCAACAGGCCGAAGCCCAGGCGGCGGGCGACCAATCTGGAACCCACTGGCTGCACTGGGAGAATGACCTCCCTTACAGGGAGCAGAAGTCAGTGGAGCTAGGGTCAGCCCGAGTGCTGGTGGTATCCCTACGCTTCCGCAACTTCTTCCTGGGCTTGGCCCACGATGTACCCCTCGCAGGCCACTTGGGCCAAGACAAGACGTATAGCCGCCTGGTCACACACTTCTATTGGCCCAAAATGAAAGCGAACGTAGAGGCCCACTGCAAGTCCTGTCCCACGTGCCAGGCTAGTGGAAAGAGCGGAGGAAAGGGCAAGGTACCCCTCCAACCATTCCCCGTCGTCAGTACCCCCTTTGAGCGGGTCGGAATTTACATAGTGGGGCCGCTGGACCCCAAGACCTCTCAAGGTCACCGCTTCATCCTCGTCCTAGTGGACCATGCCACTCGATAACCAGAAGCCATCCCCCTACGCACCGTCACGGCCCCGGTAGTGGGCCGGGCGCTGATGAGAATTTTTTCCAGTGTAGGATTAACCCGAGAAGTCGTGAGCGACCGCGGGACAAATTTCATCTCCCGATACATGACATCCCTTTGGCAGCAATGTGGAGTGTCTTATCGGTTCACCACTCCATACCACCCCAAGGAAATGGCCTAGTAGAGCGGTTCAACCGGACTCTAAAGGGGATGATCATGGGCCTAGAGGAACCTCTCCGGCGTAAGTGCTCCCCTGCCTCTTGTTCGCCTACCGGGAAGTCCCCCAGAAATCCTTGGGGTTCAGCCCGTTTGAATTACTGTACGGACACCCTGTCCGGGGGCCCCTCTGCCTGGTCCGAGAAGGTTGGGAGACGGCACCCTGAGACCCTCCTCAGGAGGTGTTCCGGTACATCCTGACACTCCGAAACCAGACTAGGAAGCTCCGAGAACTGGCCGAGGCCAACCTGGAGGCAAGCCAGGAAGAAATGAAGCGCTGATACAACCAGAATGCCACTCTGGTCGAGTTCCAGCCGGGCCAGCAGGTATGGGTCATGGCCCCAGTAAAACCTTGCGCCTTTCAGGATAAGTGGACGGGGCCCTTCAAGGTGATCGAGCGGAAAAGCCAAGTCACATACTTGGTGGACGTCCAGTCCCCCCGGAACCCCCTGCGGGTCCTGCACGTGAACCGCCACAAGCCTCACTTCGTGCAGACGGAGTTGAGCCTGCTACTGGCCACAGATGACGGGGCGGAAGAGAAAACGGAGCCTCTCCCTAACCTCCTGTGCACCAAAGAGAAAGATGGCTCCGTGGAAGGAGGGAACCTCTCTTCTTCCCTCAATCCCCAGCAACGCGAAGACTACCGCCAGCTCTTGGAGCAGTTCTCCGACCTGTTCTCTCTCGTCCCCAAGGTCACCGACTGGTGTGTCCACGACGTGGACACCGGAGACAGCCCGCCGGTGCGACACAGAGCCTACCGAGTCCCCGATCGGGTCCAGTCCTGCATCCAGGCCGAGGTCTCGAAGATGTTGTCCTTGGGGGTGGTCGAACCCTCAGACAGCCCCTGGGACAGCCCAGTGGTGCTGGTCCCAAAAGCTGCTGCCCCTGGGGTCGCCCCCGAACTGAGGTTCTGCGTGGACTACCGGGGGCTCAATGCAGTCACTGAGTCGACGCTCACCCATTTCCCCGCGCAGATGAGCTCATTGACCATCTCGGGTCGGCTCATTTCATCAGCACCTTTGACTTGACCTGCGGATACTGGCAAATTGCGCTCACAGAGGGAGCCAAGGAGCGGTCCGCCTTCTCCACCCCGGACGGGCACTATCTCTTTCGCGTGATGCCCTTCGGGATGAAAAATGCCCCGGCCACATTTCAGAGACTGGTGAATAGAGTCCTGGCCGGGCTGGAAGAGTTCAGTGCCGGGTATCTGGACAATATGGCAGTTTTTAGTTCAGAATGGAGCGAGCACCTCCGGCACCTCCGGAGAGTGTTGATGGCCCTGCGCCAGGCAGGCCTCACAGTGAATGCCAGCAAATGCCAAATCTGGCAAGGATCGGTGGTCTACCTGGGGCACCAGGTCGGAAGTGGGCATGTCGCCCCTCAGTAGCTTAAGATTGACGCCATCCAAGCATGGGAACCACCCACCACCCAAACAGAGGTCCGAGCCTTTCTGGGCCTCACCGGTTACTACTGGAGGTTCATCCGAGGTACGGCAGCCTCGTAGGTCCCCTCACAGAGCTAACGTCCAAAAAGCAACCCCAGAAGGTGCAGTGGACCCCTGCCTGCTAAGAGGTGTTCGACGCCCTGAAGAGAGCCATGTGTACTGTGGTATTGGGTTCTTTCAAGTCTACATACTGAGCAAAAACTCCATAACACCGTAATACAGAAGTTGGCACGGAAACTGGAAATTCAAAAGACAAGTTTATTAGGACCCCATGGGGTTGTGATACAGTTCTACAGCACCCTTCGGTAAAGCAAGAAGTATCACACCGAACATCGGTGCGCAACCTCTTTTATACATTTTAACAGTAATAAAAAGAGTAGGCCTGATACATTTGTTCAGTTTAGGTACATATAAGGACATTTCTGAACACGGCCAACTTGTGGGAGGAGTTTTAGTGCCAATGGTCAGTTTGGGGAACATTCCTAAGCGATGACCGTCCACTAATACAAAGGGTTTGACTACGCATGTGCAAGCTTGACCAGTGCTAAAAATAGCCTGTTGCTGGGCAAGTTAGATGGTCATTGGTACAGAGGAAGGACAAAAGGGGCATGCTGACCACGAGGCAGCATGTTCATGAAAATGGATGCCAGTAATACAAAATGGCCTCCGCAAACGTGGTCAAGATAAGAAGGAAATCGTGTAGCTGACCAGTTGTGCTGGTCCCGAAAGCTGCTGCCCCTGGGGTCGCCCCCGAACTGAGGTTCTGCGTGGACTACCGGGGGCTCAATGCAGTCACCCGAGTCGACGCTCACCCCATTCCCCGCACAGATGAGCTCATTGACCGACTCGGGTCGGCTCATTTCCTCAGCACCTTTGACTTGACCTGCGGATACTGGCAAATTGCGCTCACAGAGGGAGCCAAGGAGCGGTCCGCCTTCTCCACCCCGGACGGGCACTATCGCGTTCGCATGATGCCCTTCGGGATGAAAAATGCCCCGGCCACCTTTCAGAGACTGGTGAATAGAGTCCTGGCTGGGCTGGAAGAGTTCAGTGCCGTGTAGCTGGACAATATTGCGGTTTTTAGTTCAGAATGGAGCGAGCACCTCCGGCACCTCCGGAGAGTGTTGATGGTCTTCACCAGGCAGGCCTCACAGTGAAAGCCATCAAATGTCAAATTGGGCAAGGATCGGTGGTCTACCTGGGGCACCAGGTCGGAAGTGGGCATGTCACCCCTCAGTAGCATAAGATTGACACTATCCAAGCCTGGGAACCACCCACCACCCAAACAGAGGTCCGAGCCTTGCTGGGCCTCACTGGTTACTACCGGAGGTTCATCCGAGGGTACGGCAGCCTTGTAGGTTCCCTCACAGAGCTAACGTCCAAAAAGCAACCCCAGAAGGTGCAGTGGACCCCTGCCTGCCAAGAGGTGTTCAACGCCCTGAAGAGAGCCATGTGTACTGCCCCTGTGTTACGAGCCCCTGACTACTCAAAAGAGGTTGTGCTACAGACTGATGCTTTGGAACACGGCATCAGGGCCGTACTATCCCAACTGAATGAGGAAGGTCTAGACCAGCCTGTAGCCTTCATTAGCCGGAGGTTACTCCCCAGAGAGCAGAGGTGGAGCACCATCGAACGAGAAGCGTTCGCCGTAGTCTGGGCCCTCAAGAAGTTACGGCCCTACTTGTTCGGAACCCATTTCCGCGTCCAGACGGATCATCGACCATTGCGGTGGTTGATGCAGATGCGGAGCGAGAACCCTAAACTGCTGCGATGGTCGATATCCCTCCAGGGGATGGATTTCACTGTAGAACATCGCCCTGGTACCAACCACCCCAACGCTGATGGCCTCTCCAGGTTCTTCCGCCTCAGTGAAGAGAACCCCGAGAGGATGGGTAGTTCTCCCCGACTTTCAGCTGGGGGGACGCTTGTTAGACCCGGCCTTGTGGCATGGTTTTCCCTGACCCGTAGCAACATCCTTCCGAGCTTTTCACCACAACAGACCCCTGAGTCCCCCAGCCTAGCCAGCCCTTCCCTCCATGTTACCCTTGACATCCCCGGACTTTCCCGTCTGAGCCTCCCTCTTCCCGGCCTGTAGGCCCTGTGTGCCCACTTTCCAGCACCTAGAAATGGCCGCCCGAACCAGCGCGTCCTAGGCCAAGAGGCGCCACCCTGGCTGGAGGACAGAGCGCTCCCCTTGAGTGAGAGAAGGAGGAGCAGTACTTTTCACACCTCCGACCTCTCCTCGAGAAGTGGGTTTCGATCACCCCTCCGACCACTCGGAGGGCTGGCTCCACGCCTGCTGTGTGTCTGGGTCTCCTCCTGATTGTGAAATGAATGGATCAAAGGGCAGCGTGGCAGGAATCCCCAACAAGCGACCCCCAGGTGCTAAGACCCCTGCAGACCAGAACTCCGGAGATCAAAGAGGAGCAGTCCTATAACTGGGGATGCTCCGGGACTATCGTCAGATTCGATTCTGGAACAACGAGAGCCCTGCTGACGTGGTCGCGGCTCGCTTGGCAGAGAAGGACTTCCGCTGGAACCACCTGAGCCCTGATGAGTGAACCGCGGCTCCCTTGCAACCTTGAAACACCTGAGCCCTGCTGAGTGACTCGCGGCTCCCTTGCAACCTTTAAACACCTGAGCCCTGCTGAGTGACTGGCGGCTCCCCTGAAGACCGTAGACCTCCGACCCCGTGCTTGAGCCCTGCTGAGTGACTCGCGGCTCCCTTGCAACTTTGGAACTCCTGAGCCCTGCTGAGTGACTCGCGGCTCCCCTGAAATTCGTAAGACCTCCGACATCTTGCTTGAGCCTTGCTGAGTGACTCGCTGCTCCCTTGCAACTTTGGAACTGCTGAGCCCTGCTGAGTGACTCGCGGCTCCCCTGAAATTCGTAAGACCTCTGACATTCTGCATGAGCCCTGCTGAGTGACTCGCAGCTCCATGACTCTCCTGGTCCGGCTGGACCCCAAAGATCGTATCGTACCCCCGGCTCGAGGAGAGCTGTGTGACGGATACGCACCGATATTGATACTGATCCTGAAAGACTGTCCCGCTACGCCTACCCTAACCAAGACTCTTTGAACCTTACTCTATTTTGTAATCACTTGCCGTGGCCGATCATAAAGATCCCTTGAATCCTGATATAAAAAAACGTTCTTAAGAAACTACGGTGTAGTGTCTCCTTGTCGTGTGGTGCTTATGCAGTGTGTACGATCCTAGGGTCGAGACTCTCCCCCTGAGAAGTCTCTCGCCAGCGCTCCTCTTGGTGACTAGGGAGGTGGCTCACAGGGTGGTCAGGTACACATCCTGCCCTCCCCTGAGGTCACCTTCTAACAGAATGGAAATGGTATTGCCACATTCCATACTGAAGTACTACCACTTTAATCTGAATCGCAGCAATCATGCTAAATGCACAGAAATTAAATTACTGGATACTGAATATTTTTTGCACTTCCAGCAGTCTGAAATTGAGAGAATGCCAGAGAAACCTACCACCATGAATGTAGCCTACTTATGTCCATCGTATTTAACATCTCTTCTTTTGGTTCTTGCTGGCTGTCTAAGCAGTGATAGGTAACTGTGAAAGTGGTAGACGATTTATGTGTGTTGGTAAGTGTTCTTAGTGGACATCATGATTTAGGAGTTGTGCAAGTGGGCAATGTTCTCAGTGGGAGAGAGTAACAGAAATGAGTTTTATTGCGAATGGCTTTGGGTAAAGGGGTGGTGAATTGCGAGTGGGTGGATTTGCAAATTACTGATTTCATGCGGGAAAGTGGGAGTAGGTTAAAAAGAATGATAGTGAGTGACTTGTCAGTGACTGCTGGAGACGGGTCTGCATGAGCCATATTCAGTGATTATAAGTGATGTCCAAATTGACTTTGCGTTGAATGATTGGTGATGCATGGTTAAGGGTACAAAGTGTGAACAGCTGATGTAATCGAGGTATTGTGAGTGGCTTTGGGTGTTAGGTGTGTTGCGTGGTTGTAGTGAATAAAAGGCTGAGAATAAGTAGTGCTAGTAGCTGTCTCTGAATAGAGAGTTTTACCAAATAGTATTTAAAGTACCTCTCGTTAAGTGGTGGTAAGAGTCAAGAATGGATTTGAGTAGATGTTCTTAGAGGATGATGATGATCAAGGTAGCCTACAAGGTGAAAAGATATGCTCACAGATATTTAGCGAGGATAACAGCCATGAGATGGGGATGTGTAGTGCGGAACAACAGAACAGAGAGCAGCAGACTAAGGCCATATGTAGGTGGGATAATACCGGTCGGTAACAGTGAAATTCGGTAAATTTCACCGTTACAGACCGGTATTTATGGATTTGAGATGTAGGAGGCTGCAAATAAGGAATCGGTAATTTACCAATTCGTTATTTTAAGGAATCGGTAAAATACTGATTCCTTATTTTAAGTAATCAGTAAATTACCAATTCCTTAAAGCCTATGTATGTAGCACTCAAGTGAGTGCATTTTAGCCTTAAGGATTCCTTATTTACCGCGAACTATAAGTTGGTGATAAATACCAAATACCTCTGAAAAAGCAATTTTTTGCTTTTTTCTCAGTGCCATGTGGCAGGCATACATGCCCTTAGGGCATGTATGTGCACCACATGTGCACACCTGCACAATTCAGGGGTGCAACAGGGTGTCAATGTGACACCCTGCCACCCTTGAATATGTTCCCCCTATTACCGATTCGGTATTTACTGAATCGGTAATAATGAATTGCTTCCCATTCATTCCTATGGGCCTTCAGGCCCATAGCAATGAATGGGAATTACCGAATCTGTAAATGCCGGTCCAGTAATACCGAATATTACAGAATCGGTCAAATTTACCGAATTTTTTCCTGCATTGCCTGTGTTAAATATGTTTTTTAATTGATGTAATGTGTTGCTTTTATGATATGTTTTTATATCGAAATAAAGCTTAACTATTTAACGATTCTTAAATACCGAATTGGTAAAATTCGGTATTTAAGAATCAGTAAACAGAGATTACCTACATATGGCCCTTAGTGGCGTATTAAGATTGAATATGCAGAGCAATTACGAGCAGCGGCTGTGGACTATGGAACAGTAGAATCTTGGATAGACATGTATGTTTATGGCAAGTCAGTGTAGTGTGCAAACAGATTTGGCCAGCATTTCAACAGACAGCAGTTTCAAGAAAAATTTAGTGTTTGGGGAGGCTGGAGGTGGAGAGTTAGTGGATGTTTAGCAGTTATAAAGGGCTCATATCAAGGTGTACAGTAGACGTAGAAGCTTGTTTAGATGGTGGAGACTATGTACATATATGGGACGTAGCAAGAGAGGGTTATCAGCAGATGGCATGAACAGTCGTATACAGGCTGTAGACAAGATGTAGAGCATGGTGGAAGAATGGAAGTAGTGTGTAGTTAATGCAAGTGGTAGGTGTAGAATGAATAAAGCAAACACAAAAAGCAAATGTAAAAGGCAAGATGAGTATATGGACATTGCAGAGTTAACGGAAAGTGCTCACATAAGATGTGTAATAGGAAGAACAGATTTAGAGGGAGAACAATAGATGTAGAGTGGAGTGTGCAAGTGAAGGGAGGAAAGTGCCTGTAGATATTAGAGTTTCCTCATTGAAGATGAAGAGCGTGTATGGCGGTTGACAGTGGAGGGAAGATATGTAGAGGTACCTGGCGGAAAGCGGATGGTCGGGGCAGAGCAAATAGACAGTATGGTTAAGGAGTTTTGAAAGGAAATATGAAGATTTGTAGTGTAACATAGCGAGAGGATGGGGTTGTGCAGTTTGGACACATGGTGGAAATAACATGTAGAGCTTGCTTAAAAGATATAGTTAAGGTGTGTGGAGTAAAGATACTGAGGGAAGGGTATGGACCATGGACAGTGAATGAGTGGAAGTGCATTTTGAAGTGAATGTGAAGTATGGAGAGAGCACATGGAGGGGGAAGAGGGAAGCACTGAGTGCATAGAATATTGATTGCGGAGAGGGCATGTGAAGGCTGGTGAGAGGCACTCACCAAGAGACCCATATATCAACTGTCTCTTTGGGGATTCCCTCCAGTGACAGGTCACTATCCCTGTGGCTCTTGCAGTTTATGCCCACTGACACCACCCTCTAAAGAAATTTGACTTGATCCTACTGACTTCTGAGCCTAAAAATATCACACAAATTGCAATACCAAAAACTGTATTTATAAGATCATGTGCAATAAACTGCACATAGTAATGACAACGAGGGCTGTAAAAACAAGGATCATAGTACACCGTAGCAACATGAGGTGTAGCAGAGCTACAACAAAGTTGAATACTCACTACACAGAATCTGGACACACCCCGGATGACCTACACTGGACAATCCTAGAAGCCCTTACAAACATATATAAGGACAACCTTTTCTATAAAGAACAACAATCGATTTACCACCTCTCCACACACCGCACAGGAGTAAATGACGATATACCATCGGGTGAGGTGTTAATATGACCTACCTGATATGAGGATATCCCTTAAATCTACATTATGTAAAAACAATGCACGTTTCACGGAAAAGTGGTTTGCCATTCTAAACAAATATTCTCTGGACTAAATATTATTGATCATCGAAGAATTAGCAAAACTTATAGAGGAGCTGAACAAAGAGGCAAACCAATTAAAACAAGAATTAAGTACCACAATGAACAAAGATCAATGGGATGAAGTGCTAAGAGACATAAATCAACAATTAGAGAGTTACAGCAAAGAAAGAAATGATCGTAAAATAAGAAAATTCAAACAGGACACCACAGACTATAGGCTTAGTGAAGTCTATAACTGGGCTGACATATATGCTCGCCGTCGACAGCAGAGACTAAATACTGGGAGATCTTCTGATGACACTTCATCATAGGACGATTTCCAATATAGAAAACGAATACTGACTGACACAACAAGTTCTAGAACAGAAAGTTCTGATCCTTTGACATCCAGCAACCCAAGACCACATTAATTGACTACCACTTCTTTTTTGGAGAGAGGTACAGGACAACAAGAAGAACCCTGAGGGACAGGACAAAGAATAAAGTCCATACAAGACATTGTAGCCAAGAACACGAGAATTGAGAAATCTTAGTGATGAATATATCTGAGCAAAAATTATGTAGTTTCAAATACAGACTCTACAGAAAGGCACTTCATATGTTCCGACATACCATTCCAATATCTTAGAAACACAAATATGTGTGTGCAAATTTTTACAATCTTTACGATTGAGACACTATTTCACGAACATGGTAGAAAAACAGGATGAACCTAAATAGGATACTTACTGGGACTGAGAAACAAAAGCTAATTTTTAACACCTGTTAGTCATAAAGTGCTGGATGCTTTTGAAAAAGTCCTCCTGAAAGAAGTAGATCAAATATTCAAACAACCAAGACCTAAAGCTACAAACACAACGCAAAAACAAAGATAAGCCTTATAACAACTGGATACAAATAAAGAAATAAGTATTCATCAAGCAGACAAGGGCGGCTCCTCATATTTATGGATACTGATTTCTATCTGAAAAATGTTAATGAACATGTTAATGATGCTGATACCTACATGAGAATTTTTGAAGATTTTGACCCAAATAATACACAGCCATCGACCATGGCACAATTGGCAGAAAAGAGAAAATTTACCTCATCAAGACCAATCCCGCTGTTCCGTACATTTATATAATCCCCAAGGTTCATAAGCACGCCACTTCACCGCCATTTCGACCAATTGTCTCTACAATCAATTCAATGCATGAACTTATAGGAAAATTCATCGACAAACACTTACAATCAATAGTCTAGAACATGTATACGTATATCAAAGACACAACTCACTTCCTAAACATCTTGGAAAATCATAAAACACTTTTCACCAAAGAGATGATTTGTATATGATTGATGTCAAGTCACTCTATACCCATTCCACACGACATGGGTTTAACAGCGGTGAAATCTTTCTTAGTACAAAGTGACTAAGATGAAAACCTGAAACTTTTTTTGATGGAGTTATTACATTTCACACTTTTCCACAGCTACTTCAAATGGGATGAACATATTTTTATCCAATCATCCGGAACATCCATGAGAAATGATGCCGTGCCATCATATGCTAACATCTTTGTGCACCGTTTTGAGCAAGATCACATACTACAACACACAGATTGAAATCACAATCTTATCATGTACAAAATGTACAATGATGATATTTTCATCCTTTGCAAAGGGACGGAAACTACACTTACCACCGCAATCAATTCAAAATCCAAACAAAGTAAATGATAGAATCATTTTTACATCTACCATCAGCAAACATGAAATATCTTTTTTAGACATTTTGATTATAAATGATGACTGAATTCTAAAAACCAAAGTATTGACTAAATCGACGGATAGAAATAATGTTCTACATTACACCAGTTTCCACCAACCCTCTTTAAAAAAAATTTGCCTTTTTCTCAATTACTCTGCATCAAAAGAATTGCTTCAACAGAAGAATTTTATAATGAACATAGGGTCACCACCATTGAAAAATTCAAACAAAGAGGATATCCAGAAACCATACTAAATGTAGCAACTGAAAGGGTTCAAAAGTTGGGAAGCAACCAAAAAGTGATGAACAAAGACCAGTTTTTATTTCCAATTTCTCTACCAGGAGCTACCGAATAAAAAAATCTATACTAAGTCATTGAACACAAAAGCAATATAAAATAAAAAACACAAAATCTACTGTGGCTGCGGATTTCAATCAGCAAAACCATAATCCAAGTCAACCTAATTTTTGCATATTAGAAAATGTGCCAATTCTTCCTGGAGGAGGCAATTCGTAACATCTACTGAGAAGAGAAATATTTTGGATAAATTATTTAAATACATTACACCCTAAAGGACTCATTGAATGTTTAGAATTTAGTTGTTTTCTATAATGATGAGATATATTTGATCACACAATGACATTAGTTGTTGTTTTTCAGATAATAATTGGGACAGATGTTTGTAACATATAATAATATACTAAAATTATTTTGTTACCTTTTCCAATCTCATTGTCACTCATCTATTTTTGTATCAATACACGCGGATTTTATATTCCATTACAGACAAGCTCTAGGTTAAGAGATGTTTTTTACATTTCAGTTTAGTCTTTCTTTACAACCCTCTGCATGGTAACGCAGCTACACTCTGTAGTCTGTCTTTCATTGTCATGATCATGTGATCAGAACTCTTTTGAAAACACAACACCGCCCGACACTCATGTAGACACACGAACTCGGACGCCACTGTTCACATTCAATCATTAGAACTTGGTGAGTGATTGCATGATTTCTACCTTTTCATTTTGTCGCACCATACGCTATTGTAGAGTAACAACTTTTTGCCCCATTCACAGGTAATACACCGTTGGTAATAATTTTCTACAACTTCCTACTAGATGTTCAAGTGTATTATTTCCGTGAAGCATTCTAACTTCGACAGTGTAAATTACAAAGGTCTGAATTCAGCATTATCATACCACGCTGCATGAGTTCATCGCTCACGTATTTAGGAAATGCGTAAATCGCGCACTATCGATTGATTAACATCACAGGATTACCTAGGCATTTAACACTCACTTTTTTAAACAACTGTTACATAATCACCAGCATAATTACTTGTCAGTACTATCACGTGTACCAGTATTTTTAACGTTCCAACTGACACACTTTGAATACCAAGCCACACGCGCATTTTCTGGAGGTCACCACAAATAACATCTTTCAGTTTATGCTCCTCTCTAAACTCTACACTTTTTTAATTAATTCACTTATCATAACTTGAAGATTAGCTGACAACATGCTTATTGGTTTGTCTTTTCTTTTTACACCAAATTGAAAACGACATAAACATCAGTTCTTCCTGTACCAATAATGTACATGTTTTATTTTTAATACTTTCAAAATCCAAGCCCCATGATGAAGGGCAAGGCTCAAAATGCATTGGGCAGAAATATGTGAACAATAATAAGTTTTCAAGAATCATGTACTATGAATTCAATAGTATGAAACTGAAATCAAAATAGAAACAAGCAAATGAAACAACTAACAACAGTGTTTTCATAAAATGTATTGAGATTTTGACAAAAGGAGTGCCGATTGGGGATGTTGCTCCCACGGGAGACAACGCTTGTTCTGCCTTTTCCTCACCCTCATGCCCAGGAGGGTTCACCAATAAGGCACCCAAAAACAGGTGTCACCTTTGATTACTTGATCACACTAGGTGTGCGACCGTCCACATTCCAATTGGACTTCACACTACCTGATATGACCCCACCACATAAGCGCAAGTGCCCAACCCCACCAAGTGCATGCCTCCCTATTATTGGGCTTAGTGTTAGACAGCTCAACCAGGAGTCTTACCCTAAGAAGACCCAGTATGATCCTTGATATCCCTCGTGAGTGACCTGAGACCCCCCTTAGCCTGAGAGGGGTTTTACTCAGATAAACTCATTCTGTGTCTTACACATTCTCAGGTATGCTGCCCTCACCATTCAAAGAGGGCGACCATTCCCGAGTCCAAGACAGCCTATCCTATCCCAAAGAAGGTCCTGACTCATTCACCTAGGCTGATGCTTTTCAAGCCAGGGAAACCCTACCTACATGTTATTAGCCCGCATAACTGATTGCGATCTGCTCTGTCAATGACTTGAGCTCGGTACTGTGCTGCATACAACATGATGCCTATACTTTGGCCCCACACAGCATCTCTGATCCAGCCTCTGCCCATGCACGCCATCCAGCCTGACTTACACTCCCTTTCGGCTCGGGACTCTGCATTTCACGTTACAGCAGGATGAGGGGTAGGTCAGCAAGAATAAGAAGCTCAGCCTGCTGTAAGTACTGTCTTCTTTGTTGTTTAACTCCAAGGACGGACCATACTTTGCTGGCACCCCAACTTGTGATGAAGTCACTTGCTTGTTTGCCAGACATGCAACAGAAAAACTTGTTTTGTTGCCAATTTTTGCCCAGCCTTGCCAAGCCACACAGCCGGAAATGAGGTCTCCAGTGACCCTGAACACAACGTTATGCATCCCTCGAGGCATATCCGACAATCTCAAGGGCTATGCATTTCCTCCTACGAGGTGCCTGCTCCCGATACTTATCGTTTACTCCAGCAATCCTTCATGCAGGTGGGGATTGGACTGTCCTTGGACCTTCGATGTCACCATGGGAACTCTTCTAAACTATCACAAATCTAAGACCTCTGCCCACAACCATTAGTTTTGGGCCCCACAGACCGGCAACTAATGGCCTTTTTACCTTTTCCCTTCACTAATCATCGCCCCTTGCCGACTCATAGCCAGATGATCTTGAGTCCATATTCAGGTTAATGATTTATCTTCTCCCACAGGTTCTCCAGTATGCCATTGTGCAACTGCCCTGACCCAAACTACTGAGGCCATTAGCCCCCATGATTAGTTAAGTTCCTGCCACCAGGCTGGTTCCTCAGCCACCATATCAGTGTTTTATCACGCAGGCAAGGATTCGGAAAAGGGGGTGGTGATGGACAGTGTCTGAATTAAGCAGACCACTCTTACCCAGTCCAAAGATCAGGGCTTGATCCATCACCGTTATTTAGCTTGCTGCACCATCCCAGCTCAGAACCTGGCTACATGCAAATTAGTCTGTCCCTGGCCCAGAGCATCATGGGAACAGGGCAGACCAGACTACCATGCCAATTCTTCACTGGAAAGTGTTTTATCACACAGGCATGCACAAGGTTACTCCGCCAACTTTTGTTCAATACTTTTGTATTTTTCTCTATTGTATCCATGCCCACAAACCAGCTGCATGAGTTTACTACTAGCTTGTATCTGTGGTTTTTAAGCTTTTAAATTGAAATCGGCAAGTGCGGTGCCCCGCAGGTTTTTATACACACTGAATGACAGCTTATTGTATCAGCCAGTTGCTGTATATCTTGGCTGACCCCCACTTGCGCTAGCATTTTTTATCTTATTGTCATTTGTCTCACTCTCTAGGTCTACACAGAAGGTACATTGTATTACAGTATAAGGCATACTATATTATAAACTACAATTTTCTAGGGTATAATACTACACATATGCATACACCCTCCATCTCTACATGGGTAGATACGAATCCCTTGGTCCTGATGCAGTGATCCTTTGGACTGTGTGAAAAATTGGCCTGGGATATGCTGTCCACTAATTAAAGTGGGCACCCTGTACCAGTCCAAACAACTGTTACAGTGATTTAAGAGGTCAAAGATAACCTTAGAAAGCTATCCAAGTGGTAGGTATGGAGAGCAGCCTTCAGGCTTAGTTTTGAAGGAATATTAAGCAGCTTGTTTTTACAAGAATGCAACCTTATAGTATTGGTTAAATGAAAGGAGAACCCCATAGTAGTTATACAAATATGTATTTATTAATATGACACTCTCTAGTATGACACAGTATCGCCTACATAAAGATAATCACGAAGCACACAATACCGTAGCACAGAAAAAATTGTAAATAGCACTAATACACAGTGGGCCACAGGGGGAGACCATAGCTTATACTAAAATAGTGGCATAAGAACCACGACTCGAGTCAAGACAGTGTCTAGGGAATGTAGAATCACTTGGACCCCAAGGAACCAACCAAGGTGAGCAACTAGAGACCCCACGGAGGATGGTTGCAGTGTGGGAACACGACCGTGTGCTCCATAAAATTCTATAGGAAAGTCAGGCTGAAGTCTTGGAGTTTAAGTACCCTTCACAGTGGACTTTGAAGAAACCCAGTGGAAGTTAAGAGGTTGAGAGCGACCCCAACCCTGGATATTATAGTACTTGAGTTCCCTATCCCAGTGAAGCTGGGTGCTGAAGTCTGAAGTAGCGTCGGAAACTGCCATCAAACCCAATGGTGGACTTCGAAGAAGAGCCACTGCTGGAAGAAAGAAAAATCTCTGTTGGAATCCAAAGGTAGATTCGTGTTGAAGAATACTTGAAAGCAGACAGGACAGAGTCTGGGTAACTCAAGAGTGACCAGGGGCTCAGTAGGCGAATGCCCACCGATGTCGGGTGCTTAAGGTGCATTGATAAAGTTCTTGACTCTGCAGCCACGGGGACCCAGGGACGTTGAGGATAACTAGAAGCTGGATGCAAGCTGTCTCACAAAGGATGTTGAGTGCTGAGGGATTGGTGTCTGACAGGAGTACCAACAAGCCTTGGCAATGGCTACCCACACAGAAGGTCAAGGAAGGTTACGGTTTGGACCAGCAAGGTCCAGGAGACTTACCAAATACAGGGGAGTGAAGATAAGCCTGGAGCAACCAGGGGTGCCCAGGAAAAGCAAAGTTGACCCTCAAGTGTACCTACAGGCTGGAGGCACAGGATTTGTGAGAATATCTTGAGCAATTTCACCAAACAGCAGCCTACAGAGCACTCGGTGTGAGGAGGTCAGCGTTCTTGGTAGGAAATGGTGCCAGAGGTTCAGGCTACTCAGAACCCAATACACTTGCTTGGGACATACCAACAAGCATATCCATAGGTATTAAAACCCCCACGAGCGCTTCTGACCTCTAATGTAGTAAGAGGGCAGCTCGGACCTCAGGGGATGTAGAAGCCCAGCTCCTGCGTTGCTGGATCTTTCGGAGTCCAAAAGGGCTCAGGAGTAGCAGATCAGTCAGTCGAGATGTGGTGCCTGCAGATGTAGGGGAATGACTCCTTCACTCCAAGGGAGATAACTTCAGTTGTCCTTGATGCTCCACAGGTCCTGCACTGAGCCTGTATGGTGCATGGGCACAGAAAATGCTTCAGGCTGAGAGGGAGATGAGCTCAGGTCCAAATGTAGTCCAGCGAAGTCCAGAGTGTCCAGAAGGTTGAAGTTCAATGGATTCTGGTTCAGAATCTTGTCCACATCAAAAGTAGGGTCCGACAGCCAAGTAAGCCCTTTTATACCCATGGGAGACGGTTGGACAGATTCACGGGACCCTCCTGGGGAGGGTCTGGACAGTGGGGAGGTTACTCCCATGTCCATTGTCCGGTTTAGCGCTAGACAAGGAGCCAACTGCTCCCAGGACTGGTTTGAACAGGTCTATTCACAGGGGCACCAAATGTGCCCATCATGCAGACATTTGGTCACTGGCAAGTACACCCACCCAGCCCAAATACACTAAACCCTGTCTGGGAGGGGATAAAACCTTCCTGTGACAGGATGCCTATTGTTCTGCCTTTTCTTGCTCAAGCTTGGCTCAGCAACCGGAAGGGCAGAAATGTATCTCTGGTCGGCAGCAACCATTTTGTGCTGCCCGGGACTAGAAGGCTGGTGCCGGGAACACCAGGGACCCAAAAAAGCTCACTTCTGAGGGGTGGAATCATACCTCCCACACTAGTTACCGGTATGGGGTTATGATTCCACAATGTTTGACACCAAACACAATAGGGTTGCTTTCACCCGTTTTAGAGTTGGTCATCATGCGGTCGCATAATGCCACTCTATATCTTGTAAATAGCTGCTACACTAACAACCGGGAGAATAGACTCCGTAGGCTGTAGGGGTACCCTGCTCATGAAGTGGCACCCCCTCACTCAGAACCAAGAACTCTGCCTTCAGGATTGTTAAGAAATACTATAGGGGTGACTTATAGGTTTTAAGTGTAGTGACCCTTAGAAATAGTAAGCCTATATCTTAAGTAAGTGGTGCATGCCCCAACTTACACAGGCTGCAATGGCAGGCCTGTAGTTCCATTATGCATGGCCTCTCATAGGGGACATAACACATGCTTCATCCTATGGGAGGCCTCTGGGGTTGCTATGTCCTGGGTACATGGGTACCATATACTAGTGACTCACAAGGGTATCTCAGTATCCAATCTGCATTTTACCTAAGTACATCACATAACAGTTTAGGGAGAAAGGAGATAGACCGGGATCCTCATTAGCAGGATCCCAGTCAGACTAGCCAACAACAGAATCACATTTAGCAAAAAGTGGGGGTAACCATCAGAAGCAGATCCTACTTTCCTACAGACTTTAATAGGCATGAAACATGTTGACTCCCTTTTTTCCTGCACACTAACTAGGACCTGAGAGGTCCATTATAACCTGTTCTCTCCTTGATTTTCTATTCTCCCTTCACTTCTACTCAGATTTTCCTTTTTCACATGACCCTCCCCGGCACTCTACTCACATCAGCAAAAAAGATAAGACAAGGAGGACAATAGATGCTAAAGAGAAAGTACACATTAAGGGGTCGATTAGGATGGCGGACGGACTTGCGTCCGTCCGCCACCCCTGAGTAGGAGGGACCGTCCGCATGGGCAGCGGCGGTCCCTCCATGGCAATTAGGATGTGACCGCCACCCTGGCGGTCACATCCTGTATGTTTTACATTGCGGCGGGTGCAGCTTGAAGCAGCACCCGCCGCAATGTAAAAAATGAAAGCAGTGCATTTGCATGCACAAAGCGGCAGGCACCGCGCGGTGCCTGCCACTTCGTGCACGCAAAGGCAGGGGGGTACCATAGGTACCCCCATGTGCACCCCCCACGCAACCTTCACCCAGGGGGCCCACAACGGGCCCCCAAAGTGAATGTCCATATGCGTTTCCACGGCAGAAAAGCTGCCGCGGAAAAGCATTACTTTCCCTACATCCTAATATGGCTGGCGGTGTCTGATAGACACCGCCAGCCATGTTAGTGCTTTTCCGCCGTGGTCGCCTTCCGACCGCGGCGGAAAAGTGGAGGACAGATTGTGAGACCCACCAGCCATCCTAATTTGGCGGTGAGTCTGTCAGGCCTCCTCTGCGGATTCCCCGCATACTCCGGGCCGGCGGTGGCTTCCGCCGGCCCGGAGTATGAGGGGAATCCGCCATCATATTGACCCCCTAAGTGTGGAGCACACCCCTGAATAGAGAAATCACACAGTGATGATAAAATAAGTGTATGGACAGCAAAGGTACAGGGCAGAGAGCACATGTACCAGGCACAGCAAACATTCATAGGGTTAAGCAGGTGACCATGGTAGAGAGCAAGGTGAGTAGGGCTTGGAGAGTGGATGTGGAATGCAGAGAGAGGATGTGGACCATGGATTACAGATTCACGGAGTGCCTAAGTAGGTAGAGCCTGTGTTGCAGATGTGGTAAGGTACTGTGGAGAATGCATATGTAAAGTGGGTGTGGACAGTTGAGAGTGGATTTAAAGGATGGTGAGTGCATCTTATGGGTGAAAAGCAGATGTATATAGTGGAAAGCTATAGTAAAGAGTGCAAAGTGTGTGTACACTTTGGAGAGTGGATTTGGAGGGCAGAAACTGTGTACAATATGTAGAGCAATTGCAGAGGGCATAGAGTAAATGTGAAGGGTAGGAAGCATAGTAAACAGATGTGGGTAGAGTGTATGGGCATGGTATGTAAAGCGTTATATTCTGAGCAGGTTTTGCCAGCACATGAAGAGATATGAGTTTCAAGAAAAAGCATGAAGAGTTTTTGTGGGATCTGGAGGTGGACAGAGATGGAGAATCAGTGGATGTTCAATAGATATTGAAGGGTCATGTCGCGGAAGTCGAGTGGATGTAGAGGATAGTTTTGAACAATGGACTATTCATGGAGGGGAGTGAAGTACATGGTTACCAGTGGAAATTATGTGGAGGGTGGAATACTGGGCAAAGATGTGATTTGGTGCATGGAGAGAAATAGGAGGGCAAAGAGCACAGTAAATGATACATTTTAATGGCCGTTTACAGGGAATGCAGAGTGGATGTAGTGCATAGTGAACAGAAG
This sequence comes from Lissotriton vulgaris, assembly GCF_964263255.1. Lineage (NCBI taxonomy): Eukaryota > Metazoa > Chordata > Amphibia > Caudata > Salamandridae > Lissotriton > Lissotriton vulgaris. The sequence goes on from NC_141685.1 coordinate 869,627,647, forward strand.
TGGTATACAGAGAATAGATAAAGTAGATGTCCAAAGCAAATGTGCAGGGCAGGAAGAGTATATAGAGCTTGGAGTGGATGCAAAGGATTTAGAAGGATGTGAAAGGTGAATAAAAGATGTACAGAGCAGATCCAGAGGGAGGAAACGATTGTAGATGTTGAAGTTCCCTCAAGGATAATGAGGAGCAAGTGCCGAGGATGAAAGCAGAGGAATGACATGTAAAGTAACCTAGGGGAAATTGCATGGCTGGGGAATCAAATATATATTATGGTAAAGAAACTTGATAGCAGATATGCCTACGGGTATTCGTTCGCGCTCTATAAATGTTAGTAAATAAATAAATAAATATGGACAGTAACATGATTGAAAGGGAGTGTAAAGCCTGCATAGAAGACATGGTGAGGTAGTGTGGAGAAATTTATGGAGGAAAGGGTTTAGACCATGCACAGTAGAAGTACTGGGTGAAGTGTGGAAGTGCATGAGGAGGGGGAGGACATATGTACTTGGTGGAGGGAGCATATGGAGTCTGGTGAGCATTTCTGAAAGGTGGATAGTATTATATATGGGGTAGGAATTGAGTTGAGGAGTGCCGATATAAGCTAGAACGTGGATGGCAAATGTGGAGAGTATTTGCAAGGTGGAGAACAAATGTGATGTGGGAATTTATAGGTTGGTGAGCAGATGTGAAGAGTGGCTGTACAGAGTAGAGATCAACTGTAGAGGGTGGAGAGTGCATGTACAGCACTAGTGTAGCCTTCACATCACATGTACGAGGTGGAGATGAGCGCACAGAGAAGGGAAGTACAGTGAAGGGTACAAGTGGAGGATGGAGGCCACACACACACACGTACACGCACACACACACACACACACACACACACACCCACACACCCACACACCCACACACACACACACAAATATATATATACGTTATAGTTAGAAATTAGCATTTTAAAAACCTTTGAAATTCACTGAAAAAACCATAGGGTTCAGGGATGTTATAGTTAGTTGGACATTTCACTCATACAAAACAAGAGAAATTCGGCCGTTGTTGTTAGTTCAGCTAACTATAACTCAAGCCCCCGTAATGCACTGCTGATAACGTCACATATTACATCATTCATGACATGGTCAGTGACATCAGTGATGACATCACTGATGACATCTCAAATGGCATCACTGATTACATTACTGATATGTCAGGCCCACCCCCTCCCTGCACCACTGTGCAAATGCACCCCCGGTGCATTGTAAGTTGGGGGATTAAGTCCCCTTGAATCCTGAGGGCCCTTGGGGGCCAACTAGCCCACCATTAAGTATGGGTGAATTTTGCAAATTCGCGTACTCGCGGCCTGCAAAATACGCGAACTTTGTGAGATTGCGGATTTTTTAATTTTTGCAACTTCGCAGGATTTTTTTTCACCGCGGCTACTGCAAAGTTACCCATGCTGTTAGAAATGGGATCCCTGGCTGGCCAGGGCTCGTGCCAAAGTCAGTCAGAGACCACCACTCCCAAGTCAGGGCAAGGGAGTTACAGGCCAAGATAACCCCTGCCCACCCTCTAGGTAACGTGGAGCGAGCAGCAAGGCTAAACTTGGAGGCTATGTTAGTTAAGTGTTTGCGCGCGCACCCAGCAACAACACCCAAGGCCCACCACAAAGAAAACTCCACACAAGGTTATGTATAAAAATAGCCTTTGTATTATACCAAAACACATTAGATAAAAAACACTCACTTTACAAGGTGCCAGAGGCACGGGCAGAATTTGCAGGGGATTATATGTACATGGGATAGGGCCACATGGACCACTGTCAGGAATCAGCACATTTAGAACTAGCACTTAGAATATCACTTAGAGAACATAGAACATAGAATGTAAAATCACTGTAGCACAAATTAGAACATAAAGCACACAACCAGTAACCACTGGTAGCAGGTAAGTACCACCTAGGCAACCCTAACCACCTTAGGAGAATGTCAGGCAGAGAACCAGGACCTCACTAGCAATACCTGTACTAGCAAGGACAACCACCACACAATACCTGTAGGGGTATAAGCACATTACACATGATGCATCACAACACATTCAGAGGTGTAGCAAAGGAAAACACATGATGCATAACATACATTCAGCGGTGTAAAAACAAGGCACATGACGCATAAAAACACATTCATTAGGTGCAGCAAAAGAACAATTGCGCCAAACTTACATAAGTCACCACCTGTGACTGTCCCTAGGCCAACTGGCCTCTGTAGGGGTAGGACGCCCTGTGTCCCAATGTCAGGGGCCTAAACGTGGCAGCTGCCCACTAAGTGCTGGGCAGCTGAAGACACTGATGGGGCCAACGTTGGAGCCTCGTGGGCTCAAGAACAACAATGGGGCCAAGCACAGCGTGGGAACCTCAGAACCCTGACCAACTAACTGGTGTCCTCCCAAGAGCCTCGCTGGGCTCTAAAACAAATCTGGCACCTCGAGCCTCTCTCAGGGCTCTAAAACAAAAGGGGCTGGGAGCCTCGGGGCTCTGTAATTAAGAGTGCCCCCCCAGAGCCTCTCTGGGCTCGAAACACAAGGCAATGCCCTTGTCGTGGGAGTCCCTCGTGGACTCGAGAAATAACTAAGGTCTCTGAGCCTCGCTGGCTCTAAGTAAACAAAAAGGCCCGTGGCCCTTGTGGGCTTTAAATAAAGATTTGCCCCGTGAGACTCTCGTGGCTCATAGCAACCGCGGCCTGGGTTGGAGTAAAGTCCCTCTCGGGGGACGGGTACGCAAAGATATGCCCCCGGGGCCCTGGGGGGCCAAGCAAGAATGGCCTTAGCTCGTTAGAGACCCTCTTGGGGGACTCAGAATCAAGGGAGGCCCCACGGGCCTCTCAGCTCCACCGGCCTTGCACTGGAGGGGTGGGGCGGGCACCGGCAATGTGCCCTGATGTCACCCCTCTCCTTCGAAACACTCACCGCGTATCGTCTTGGTGCTTTAGGCGGTTCTTCCCTCTGGGGCGGCGGGGCTCTCCTCCTGACAATGGAGCCCCGCCTGCACCCTCCGTTGCCTCTCTACTCGCTGCCCGGCTGTGGGGCGAAACCTCCGGTCGCGCTACGATTGGCCATCCTGCCAACTATTTCTGGGTCGTCGCAGGCAGAGCGGCAAATGCCGGGTGGGCACCGGCTTTCCTTGTAAATAAATAGATCGAGGTGGGCACTCGTAATTAAATAACGAACACAGCCAAAGAGGGGCAATGTTTCCGCACCGAAAATCAGCAATTAAGTAATCGGGTCAAACACCGGGTGGGCACCGGCAAAGCACCAGGGAAGCACTCTCAGCGCTAGGGCAGAAATGAAACGCTACCAAGCGCTATAAGGAACCAAAGTCTAGCAAAGTTCCTTTAGGCAGGCAGGGGGGCAAGGCTGGGCCCAGAGCCAGCTCACTGGGCCTCCAGGCAGGGAGGCAGTCCAAGTGGCGGTCCTCCTGGCGCCCAGCAGCAGCCCCCCTCCAGAAATGGTTCCAGGAAGAGAACAAGTTGTAAGGGGACACAGCCCCTTTTTATACAGAGAAAACTTTTGTCTGGCTCCAGGGTGAGGGGAAAAACCAGTTGCAGCTGGTTTGTGAGCACCCTTGATGTGCTCAGCCCCTCACTCTATTCACTGGCAGGGCTAGGGTCATCAGTCGCACCAAAGGGGGCGGAGCCAGCATTGTATGGGGAAAGCCCAGCCCTATTCAGGACCCAGGTGTACTCCTCCCCAACCATCAGCATGCTAATCTCAAAATTCACCACCGGGCAGACCCATCCAGACTCCTGGAGCCAGGCTCATCAGCCAGCTCCAGCGAATCACATGCCAGCACACTCACTGCACATGCACACCCATGTCTAGAAGTGGCACTTCCACACTAGACACATACATGCCTCATACATCATTGCGCAGCTTTCAATCACACGAGTCCGCACATACCAAACTCGAGCCTGCACACCTCACGCATCAGTAACTACCAGGGAAACAGACATTCCCTATGCATTCCTATGGGAGGGCAGGTCAAACTTACTCCACGCACTCAGAGTGCGCACGCACTTTCCACTGGGACCCAGTGAAAGTGCGCAGAAATCACTGCCACCAATTCTCATTCAAAAAGCAAAAAGTTTAGGGGTGAACCTGCCAGATGGCCAAGTCCAACACATGCGGTCGTATATGGGCGCGGCCATCTTCTTTTCAATGTTCACGTTTCGTATTTCCGTTTCCTGGCGCTAGTTGCATGCTCGCGTGGTGCATTTCCTGTTCCCATGGTGCAATTGCATGTTCGCGTCCGTTTTTGCGTGCTCGCGGGGAAAATATTGTGCGAACGTACACACGTGGTTGCAATGGACGAAGCCATCTTATTTTTCATTCACTTCTATGGTTATGGGCATGCCTTTTCTATCCTGCTTCAATCTTTGTAATCCTTTGTTTGTTTGAACTTTTTTCAAATCTTTTTTACTCATTATCTATCTCTCTATTTTTGTACATCTATATTTTGTATTTTTTTCTACTTTTTGTTACTTTAATAACTACTTTTTTTTAGCTCTCTCTTTTCTTTTATTTACTTTTTTTCCCAATTCTTTCCTATTTTTCCTTTCTTTAACCCAGGACCATGGCAAAGGGAGCTGGCAAGTCCAGGGGAAGAGTCCTGCACCCCTGCGGGCGTTTAACGGGGGAGTCTGTAAATCCCAGGGAGATCTTCAGCTCAGTGGAGGAGGCTGCACTGGTCTTCTTTGTGCAGCACCACCTCCCCAAGGTGGCAGGCCCGGTATTGGGTACGGCCTCCGGGAGCATCGCCAGCTATGGGGTAAGGTGTGCCGGGCCATGTATCGGGAGTCAGGGGTCCGGCGCACCTACAACCAGGTGACACACCGGTGGTCCGACATACTGGACTGGGAGCAAGACCTGCTCGACCTGCTTGGCATCGAGATCCCTGGGCTTTGTAAGTACTAGTAGCTATGTAATAACTACTTTGTTTTCTTCTGCTCTGTGTTATATTGCAAATATATGTTTTTTCCGAAGAGCAAGAATGCTGCTGATTACATTGCAGGTAAATTATGTTTCAAAAGCTTCTGTGATTGCAGGTCATTGCCTGCTCAGTCACTGGCGGTGCTACTATGCTTACTTGTTTTCAATCTTGTGCTCATTTGGCCTGAGTGATTATGTCTGAGTGTACTTTACAGAACTGCGTAATGCTAGAGAGACTAGAGACTCAAGTCCAGTCCTTCCTTTGTACTCCTGCCACTAAGTAGAGATAGTGGTGGTGCATTGATAGGCTGAGTATAATATGACTTGTTATTTAGTAGGACATTTTTTAGTGGTCTGCAATCATGATGGACTGTGTCTGTCACTTCATGTGCTGCTAAGTGCTGCCAGTCCTGGTAGAACCTTTTTGTATTTGGTTTAGTAAGTTACATAACTTTCTAAGTAGACGGTCCGCGCATCCAGTAATACTAGTATCCTAGTAGACCACATCAGATAGGTCAATAAATTTAGTGCAATTGTTGTTTATTTCCCCAAAATAATTTGTAAATGTTTTTTTGAAATGTTTGATTTCGTTGACAACAATCATCCATGTTAGTGTCTTTCTTTCATGTACATCAGCTCCTCCCAGGGGCAAGAGGACAGAGGTGGCGGCGCTGGGCGGAGCAGGAAGGCCAGGATCGGTCCGCCTAGGGCTCTTCTGCTGGCCCCAGTAAGTTTTCCTGTTAATATTAATAATTATACTTTTACAGCACCTATTTATTCCATACGTTCATCATAATTCTATTTTTTCCTAAATCGTCTTTGATCTTCTTCTAGACTGTTTCTAAATTCTTATCCGGCCTCTACTATGACTCTCTGTGCTACTACTATTTATTATTATTATTAGTCTGTCTGTGTAGCTAGCTAAGCTTGCACAATTGGCAAAAGGTGTTAAACAAAACTCCTATTCAGCAATAGCTCTAGGCACTGAGTGCAGTCCTCTGGGTTGTCCATAATGTCTATTGAAGTCTTCTTAATGTTTATGCTTTGACAATTCCCAACAATAAAATGTCAATGGCCATCAAGAATAAGATACTAGTTTACTTTTTGATTGGATAGGAGGACATACTACTACTGGTGCAGGGTCTATTCTGCACATACAGAACTATGGACAAGAAATGGAGCATTGGTGATAATAGGCGCAGTTACACTTTCCACATACCTCAGTCATAACAGAAGTTGAACCCCCAATCTCCTTACTGACTAGCTAGTGTCTCAGAGTAATTATTTATCTCCCGAATGCAGCGATGATCCCCAATGATTATACAACCCAGAACATAAGACTACGGAGTCAGAGTCCCAACCTCTTAGAATCACGGAATCATGCTTGCAAATTGCAAACCCTTTTGCTCACTCACTCATGACCAAAAACCACAGAGTCTATGTAAGTTTTAAAGCTTTATTAAAAGTAAAACAGCTAGCTCTGTGAGTACATTAATTTTCAATTGTGCATTATTTAAAAACATTTATTAAAATCAACTTCATAGAAGAGAAACGGTGAACTCATGAACAATGGTTGATTTACACATTAATTGTGGGAGACCCCTCGCCTGGTTGAAACTTAAAGTACTGGTGGTGATGATGATGAGTAACATATTGCTCTTGTTCGTAGAAGGGAATCTTCTGTCTGTTATGAGAAAAATAGTGCGCGTTAAAAAGCAAGCATTCCTCAGTTGCGCCAAAAAGTGTAGCATGTTATAGCTAAGCATAAATAAAAATACCCTCCCCTTCCGAAAGGGGAATTTTTACTTTAGACTAGAGAGTCACAAATAATTACATTTCTTTATGTAGTAAAAAAAAAATCATTCCTAGACAAAATAGGGAGTGGTGTGTATGGCATCTAAAAATATGAAATGTTTTTTCTAGGCGGAACACCATCGGCACAGACAAACACCAGTGCCGGGGCCAGCATGGAGGTGGTCACTCCAGGGGCAGATGTGGTGCCACCAGTGGCCGCAGGAACTGCTGTTGGGGATGCCTCGGTAGTGGCGGGCAGTGGTAAGCTAATATATTCCTAACTTATTGAGATTGCAGAGTAGGCTCGCTGCAGGGGTTTATGTTGTACAGTACAAGTACACTTTACTAGTTTAGAACTAAGCTTTCGTCAACCAGGTAGAAGACAGTCACCCTCGACTTCGCATTAGCAATAGCGGCTGGAGTTGACGAGTAACCAATGGCCTCCTCTAAATTTGACTTCAACTCAGCTGTGAAAGTTTTATCGAGAAGCCAAGTCAGATCATAGATGAACTTGATGGATGGGATGAATGAAAAGGGAAAGAAGGATGTAAGGAAGGAGGAAGGACGGGCAAGTTAAATTAATGACTGGCAAAGAATGATACATGTTTTTGAATGCAGGCAGAGGTGGCTGGTAGGAATCAGATGCCTGGCCGGTTGAATCAAAGATGGGTGGAAGGAGAAAAAAAAAGAGGACTGCCTGGGTGGGTGAAACAGAAAATGTATGTGTGCGCAATATATCCTTTGGGTCAAATTCAAATGCAAGTCAAGCACGGATGCATGGGTGTGGGTTTACAAAATAAAATAAAAAGGGTGTTTTTCGGTGAGAAAAAGTAAGGTTTGTCCAGTTGAGACATTAAGAAGAGTGATTGACATTTACTTTGAATGGATGGATACCTGGATGGTATCTTCCTCATAGATAGCATAGGTGTATGTAGAGTAGACAGAGTAGATGGTCCCTGGTTGAAGAGTGTTAGTTTGAAGAGCATGTAACAACGCACGTCCGTGCCAGAGTAGCAAAGCCGAGGAAAGTAGAAGTTGTAATTTTTCATAATACTCCCTTGACTAACAGTAGTTTGCAAACACAGCATATATTGTGTATCTATATTGTATAGTTCACATTATCAAGTCAAGTCACAAGTGCCTTCCGCCGGCGATTACGGGGACCACTTACTACCTATGTTAATAATTTTTTTTCAACTCTGTCATTCATGTATGGCCTATCGGTGTTCACTCAATCAATAAAAACAAAGCACCTAAAGTCATCCATATATATAAGCAAATATCATGTCAAGGGATAGATGATCATATTAGCTTCTTCATTTTCCTTTTGCAGTAGTCAGGAGCGGGCTGGGTGGAAGTTAAATTAATTGAGCAGTAGCCCTAGTATGGCCAGTGCCACCCGTAATAGAAAAGTAAGAGCTTCCCCACCTGCATGTACTGATAACAGTAACGCGAGTCTACGTCATCATGGCTTGCGTCTGTTTTTCTTGGGTGTAAGCTGACTGCGCTGGCATTATGCCGGCTTCCACTAGTTTACGTACTAATTTCGCTAAACAAGAGAGAAGAAGAAGACTGGTGTACTGTCTTAGTCTAATGTAGCGAGTCCATAGTGCTAGTAGAATTCCTGAAACTCCCACTAATTTTAGAGCAGAGGCCAACGAAGAGGGAGGTTAGATAGATACATTCCACAAATGTTATGTACTGTGCTTGCAAGTTGCTAGTGCTACTGTGACACAACTTTCTGTTGAATTATTTTGTGTTAACCTTAAAGAGTATTGGTTACAGTATTTTTTTCTTTCTTCATATAGATACTCCTTCTAAACTATCAAGGAAGGAGTTGGCTATCCGGGCCAAGCGCCGGAAGCTGGAGGCAATTGTCGCCGAATATCAGCTGCTGGTGGCTCAGGAGGAGGAGGATGACTCTCAGTCAACAACAACAGCTGCATCATCCTCCACTTCCCCAGGGTCATACAGCCAGCGCAATCCTCCAGCGGTACGGCGCTGTGGTCCGGCAGCCACCCACCACCGCCGAGCAGCGAAACCAACAGCTGCCCCCCACAGTACCTGCAAGGTGCGTGTGCACCGCCATACCCTGCAAGTGGCCTACCTTGATCATGAGGTGGAGAGGCAGAAAGTCCTGCTCAAGGCCCTCCGGAGAGAGCTGCGTGACCACCTGGCCACAGGACACCGCCGGCCAAAGTAGAGACTGTCCCTTGCCCCTTTTTAAAAGACTTTTGGGGGGTAGGAATTGGGCGTTGGGGTTTCCGAACTTTTCGGGACATTTCATGGACATTGGTTGGGGTTAGGGAGGGGGTTAGGTCGGGTCTTGTGGGATAGTTTATTTTTGTTAGGGTCGAAATAATTATTTATTTTCCACTTAAACATAGCAGATGTGTTTTTACTGTTTTCTGGGGGAGGCAGGGGGGGTTAACTGTACTTTGTTTTCCTGAAACTTAACTGGCTGGTTGATTCAAATTGTCTAAGTAATCGCCCAAATTTTTTCAAAAGTGCCACTGACAGAGTTAGTGAATTCAATTGTCCTACTAATTTACTAGTACTACCGTCAGTCTCTCCTCTCCACCTACTCCATTATTCTTCCTCCCCCAAAATGCTTATCTTACCTGTGATCCGTGTTTGAGAATAGGGTTAGGCACAGAGCTGGCTGCATGGCAAATGGCGATTAAGTTTGGCTATGGAATCCTGGACAGATGAAATGGCATTGTTGTGGTGGTAGTAGTAGTGGTACACACTGGCAGTAGCAGCATATGAAAAAAAAGGAAATGAGACATTGAGTGGCCTGAGATGTGCATTAGAACAGTACGATACTACAGTACACAATGACAGGGCCATAAATTGTAGCCTAAGCAATGCTAAAGTATTCAATCAAAATTGAACTACTAGTTGCGTGGATTATGGCTACTGCAAGAACTAGTACTGAAGGACACAGCAGCGTAAGCTTTCGTCACGTGTAGGAGGATGTTGTTGATGATGAATCCACTCGATGGCGGACATGAAATTCTGAATTGATTTGCCAATACTCATGGGTGTGTGTCAAACAGAATAAGAATATAGCCTCGGATTCCTTGACCTGCCTTGAAATTGATTTTCTGTTGCTTTTGACCTTATCCTGCCCAGCAAGCGTGTGGAATTATTGGCGTCATTTAGTCACACCTCAATGAAAACCACACAGCCGGGGGAAGAGGGTTAGGGTTTGAAAAATGGATGGGAAAGTGGGGTTTTGGGAAAGTTTTTTGGAGAGAGAAAAAAAAACACAGCACGTACAAACAAAAAATGACGAAAAACAAATCTTTGGATACAAAGATATCCATAAATCTTTTAAGGGACATAAAGGAAGTGCATACATGAAGCTGTTTGCTAAATGGATGGTTAGGGTACTGAAAAGTAGTACTTACTACAACTTACTAACTAGTACTAAACAATTAGACAGTACAGGGCTGCAGTAATTACGCAATTTCACTTGCCTATCTGCCCTCAGGGAGAATACACACTTAGTATTATATTTCATTAGTTTTAAAAATATCAAAGAAACTTATCAAATAGCTGTAGGGATGAATTTGAAGCATAGAGCAAACGCACAGAGTCACACTCATAGACGTTCACAACAATAACATTATTTAAAAGATAAGGACAAGTGAAGTGGACACTGTAACTATAAGTTGCAGTTGTCCTGGTCAAATTGGGAAGTTGCATGCATCCAGCCATTCCTCCTATCCGCGGTACTCCTCCATTCCATAGGGCGCTCCGTCAATCAATCTTGGTGACCACACTGCCCACTGCCTGCCGGGCGAATGTGAAATTGTGGATTGCTATGGTAAGCCTGAGTTAATGTTTTTCCCATCGCACAGGGTAAGTGCCGGCCTGTAATTGTCGATGGAAAAACAGAAAGGGATATTAAAACACAACAGAGGAAAAATATAAGGTACGGTGTGTAGTGCAAAAATAACACTTTCACCTTCAGAGGCGACAGTATTACATACATGCATAATTTTTAACACCTTGCATGCTCATGACAAGCTCAGCACAACATGAGGCAAGGTGCTGTGGAACGCTACATGCGGGGATAATTCCCCTGCTGTGCTGAATGTTCCACGAAAACGGGTGCAGCCGTGACGAGCTCAGCTCGTCATGAGCACAGGAGCACTGTGCCTGGTGACGAGCTGAACTCGTCATGAGCATGGGGGCGCTGTGCGCGCCCGCAGCCCCCCAACACAGCGGGGGTATTACCCCCCGCAGCGAAGGGGATAAAATGCCTACTCTGAGTCTCTGTTTCCAGGATAATAATTAGCACACAGCAGGCCAGGGCCATGCAGACGGTCAAGGCAGGCACCACTGAGTAAACCAACCTCCATGTCGCATACCTCTTTGACACAGACAGACAAAGCAGATCTAATTTTATACAGCAAGCCACATAGTCACAATTTTAAATGAACCGCTGTCTGGACTCTGGCATAACACTAACCTGGCTCGACCACTCTATACCACGACGAGACAGACATGTAGTTCTGCTGTAGTTGTTGTTGACTTGTTTACCTGTTTGCCACTCACGAAATGGCCATAGTTCTTCCGTAAATCGACGATGATGATCCATCCATCCCAGTGAGTGACTGTAAAGATATTATGTAACTTTGGTCATCATGACTCATCATCATCAATCATCATGGTGTTGGCAAACTCAATGTTGTTCATGCAGTCACAGTCTACACACAGTGAGTCCAAGGACATTTTCCATATTAAAAAATCATGCAACATAGTGGCCCCTGCAGTAGAAGTACAATTTGCATTAAACAAGGTAAACAGAGTAGACTTGAGTTACATTTAGTGTGTAAAAGATTAAATAATAACAGAACACATAGGATTAATTTCATGCACAACAAAAAAACAGCAATTGCTTTCATCAGAGCCAGACAGCCAGTGTTGTCCACTGCATGCCATCTCATCACTCATTACCTGTATTCTTAAGTGAAGGGCCACAGGGCAGCCTTTTGTGTCAGAAGTAACAGGCAGCATAGTCAGTAATTCCAGTCCCACTTCTTTTGAGGGGACTCGTCTACGAAGCAACAGTTTCTTGATTCTGCTTATTCTGGAATTCTGCTTAGAGGTAAACGGATAGGGGGATTCTGGAGGAGGAGGATAGAGGAGCATGACTGAGTTGTGAACTTGTGAACTTCAGGAATGCAGACAGCGGCACCTTCAATATGGAAATAAGACAAAGACAGTGCTGCTGATGGATTTGTTGCGAATAGAGTATTGTTGTGCTAAAATTTGCAAAACAAAGAAAGACACACAGAAATAAAAGTGAATAAGGACGAAAAAAAAGTAAGTATTTCAAGCCTAGGTGTCAGGGAAGTAGATCTCGTCCTCAAACTCTGTGAATTGAAATGAGTAGGTCAGCTAACAGAGAAGATCTTCCGTCACCTAAGTCGGTGTCCTCTCCTTCCTGCGTGGATTAACGTATTTTGTAATCTGGTGGTTTGAAGTGCTGATTTATCTTGATCATTGTTAACCTCTCAACATTTTTGGGTGAGAGGCGGGTCCTTTCTGAAGTTACAATGGCACCAGCAGCACTAAAACACGTTCAAAAGACACGCTTGTGAGTGGGCAAGCCAAATAATTTCTAGCCAGCTTGGTGATCAGTGGCCATTGAGGCCTTTTCCCATACCAATACACCAATGGGTTCTGATCAAAGAAGACCTCTGTTGGGTCATCCAGATAGGCCTGCACCATCCACTCAAGGTCCTCCAGGGGTGCTCCACTTTGCATACCATCTGATGCCTTTGCATCAAAACTGGAACAAGCAAACCCTTGAAGAGTTATCCAATCCGCTTCCGACAATATTATGGCTTGGCCTGGTGCAAGTGATACGGTTGCTGGTGTTGGTAACGGCTCTGAGGGAAAGTGACTGCCTTCAGCTACAAAAGTGGACCTTGATGCCGGATGCCCTTTTGCTTCAGTAGTACTTGCGGTGTTTCCTTCAATTTCCTGCCGCTTTTTTTCTAACCGAGTGGCTGACAGAGCTAGCCAAGGTTTGTACTTGGAAACATCTGTTTCAGAAAAAGGAATGAATGTATTGCTGGCCAGTGCCTTTTTGTACCGTGGATGCAGAATAGTGGTAAAAATGTAATGTTGTTCTGAATGTATTGCTTTAAGCCTTGCATTGTCAACTAGGCGGCTTAATAAGCTCTTCGCCAACCGATATGCGTCTTGCTTTTCAGCACCAACTCTGGACGTTGAAGACACCGCCTTCAGTTGGTGCTCTAGCATGCGCAACAATGGGATAGCTTTGCCCAAAGTACAGTCCTCCCTGCTGACTTCATGAGTGAAGACCTCAAAAGGACAAAGCATGTCTGTCAGGCTTTTAACTACGTCCCATTCTTCCACCTCTAGCCTCATGTCTTTCATAGAAACACCCTGTACGTGAAAGACATACTCATTGATTACCAAGTACTGCTCAAATAGATGCTCAAGCATGTAGAAGGTTGAGTTCCAACGTGTTGCCACCTCTTGGATGAGTCCTCTAACTGGCACTCTACGGTCAAGTCCAATGATCCTCAGCTGCTTCCGGGCCTTAAAAGAATGGCTGAAATGTGTGCAGATTCTTCGGCAGGTGGTCAGTAACTTGCTGACTGTGTTTTCTTTTTTCAAGAAATCTTGATCAATAATGTTAATATTGTGTGCCAAACACGGCACTCTGAAATAGCCACCATTAGCCATGGCCTTAACTATATTACTGCCATTATCCGTGGAAACATAACCAATCATGGGCCTTCTTGGCTGCAGCCTTTGAAATACCTTACTGTTAAACTCCTCCAAAATGTTTACTGCTGTATGAGATTTCTCCATGGCAAACATAGCTACTGTTGCATGTTTCCTTGTAACTTGAAAATTTGGGACACTGTCAGCACCTGCAGCTATCTTCTCTCTAACCCCCGCAAAAGAGACGCAGTGTGCAGTGATGCACATTGAATCAACGGCTTGGCAACTGGTCGACATGTCTGTTGTCAGGTACATAGTGGGAACAGCACTCTTCTGCAAAGCTGCCCCAATCACGTCCACCACATCTTGATGTAGTGCTGGAACCGCAACTCGGGCAAAATAGGACCGGCTAAGAACCTTCCATTTAGGGCAGACTTTTGCCACAAATTCTAGAAAACCACCCCTTCCACAAAAGAAAAAGGGAGAAGGTCCACCGCTAACATTTTAGCCAGCATTGCATTATACAAATGTATCGTTGGGTAGTTGCGTCCAAATGGCGCCTCCGACCAAAACATGCTTTTAATGGTGGTCTGGACCATTTTCATATGTGATGATGATCCAGACTTCTTCAACCCATTTAGGCTCATTGATGTACTTTTTCGAATTGGTGTCTCTACCAGACTCTTACTGTGCCTCCTAGATGTTGCTGGGGTAGAGGGTGTGGGTGCTACCACTGCAGTGCTGCTGCCAGGGGTACTGTGTGTACCAGAAAAAAAGCCTCTCGCTTCTTCACCTCCCCCCTGCACAATCAGCTCCTCGTCATCAGATGCAATATCAATGGCTACATTTGGATTTGTACTTTTGGCTTTCCGGATGTTACTTAGGTGCGCCTCCCATTGGATGCTGTGGTGTTTTTGGAGATGACATCCTTGGCCTCCGGTACCATAGTTGGTACCCAGCTTACCCTGACTAACTACTTGTTTACAAATCGAACAAATAACTTGGTTTTCCTCCTTTTTGCTAATACTAAAGAAGTCCCAAACTGGGGAGTTGAATTTTCTTATGGTGGTGAAGGTGCCACTTTCAATTCCAGATGAAGTGGAGGATGGGTGTGGCGGAATTTGACTATGTTGTGCACTTACAGCACCACTACTTGAGGTAATGGAGGTCAAGCTGTATGGAGGTCCCTGCTGACCCTTCTGAAGAGAAAATATGGAAGCTGTAGGTTGTGTTGGTTTAGTAGTTACCTGCGTTGGTGGTGGTACCAGTGCCACGCCGCCCACATCCCGTGCAGCATTTTGGGATAGGGTAAAAATGTCTGTCTGCTGCATACCCGCTGGGGCTGGAGTGATGACTGATGACTGGGTCGTCATCGTCAGACTCTTCATCAGCAGCAGAATACTCCACTACTACTTCTTCTTCGTCAGACTCATCATCACCCATAACTGAAAGCCTTGTGGGAACCTTCCTTAACCTAGCTTTGTCGGATCATGGCGTGCCTCCCTCTCAGACTGAATTGGTGGGTACCAATAAAGATCTAGATCATCAGAAGGAAGGGGGCTTGAAGAGGAAGTTGTACCAACCCTCCTTTTCCTTACTCGGGATCTGGAAGACAATGAATCATCAGGAGTGGCTTGCTAGGCTGATACCTCCGCATGAATCTCGATTCCTGATGTGCCGCTACTTCTGGAGGAACAAGAATTGTGGGCACTTGTGCCTCTCCTTGTGCCTCTCCTTGCACCTCTCCTTGCGCCTCTGCTTGTGCCTCTCCTTGTTGCACCTGTGGTTGTCACTGCGGCTGTAGTTCAACACTCGTCAGATGAGTTACACCCTGCGTTGATTGGATGCTACTTTGCGATGAGTCAACGCCAACATCACTGGTCGATGGTGAAAGAGCAATTAAAGTGGCTGCCTCTGCGGCACTCATGGGCTTGGGCCTAACTTAGCGTGGTGGCACTGAGACCAATTAAGCGGAGGTGCTGCTTCCAGCTTGGTCCCCGGCAGACACCACTGCTGCAGGCGTAGTTTTTTTCTCACCAAAAAATTGTAGGTCGGCACACCAGTCTCCTAGGTAAGTGGTGCCACTTGCTTCTTCTGCTCCTTCTTACTGGCAGTGGCACTGGCAACTTTCTTGGTAGAGGAGCTACGGCCACCTTTCTTTGGATGTCAGAACAGCAGGATGCAGTTGCACGAGTTGCAGAGTTGTCTATGGCCATATGTGACATCAGGTGACGTTGTGCACACACTGCAGCAGGACCTCTTCATAGCACTACAACAAGTGATGAGGATGAGGATGATTCCTGGTTCTCAGTCTTTGTGCACCTAAAAGCAAAGAAGTTAGAGGAACATCAGTGAAATAAATGTTGCATATGTTGTGCTTCAATTAATACTATTGCAACTAGGTATTTATTATTATTAACACAACGCACCCCGAAATATAAAAACCCAAAATAAAAATTCCAATTCTAATAAAAAATGGATGCTTAAATTAATAGAAGAGAGACCACACCAAGAGAGTTGTTTCATGCACCCCTTCATAACCCTAAGCCTACTGGCCCGCAAACTTGCCGGTCTACGGCAAAAACTGCCTGGCCTCAATATGCCCACCCCCCATCCACAACGCTAGGCCCTGGACCAGGCCCCAACAAACCCCAAAAATCAAAATACACACAATAATCACCCCAATCCAATGCCATCCATGCCCTAAATGATGTTTAAATTCAAGAGACCCCACAGAAAGACTTGGTCCATGCACCACTGAGTACCCCTGGACATAATTGATAAAGGCAAGGCTAACTGGGAGCAGGCCTATGGCACAAAGCACACTGCCTTGCTTCAAAATGGCCCCTAAACCCCCACACGACATGGCCAGGCCCTGGACCAGGCCCCAAAACACCCCAAAAACCGAAATACACACAAAAATCACCCCAATCCAATGCCATCCATGCCCTAAATGATGTTTAAATTCAAGAGACCCCACAGAAAGACTTGGTCCATGCACCACTGAGTACCCCTTGGACATAATGGATGAAAACAAGGCAGACTGGGTGCAGGCCTGTGGCACAAAGCACACTGCCTGGCTTCAAAATGGCCCCTAGACCCCCACACGACATGGCCAGGCCCTGGACCAGGCCTCAAAATGGCCCCCACCCACATGGCCATGCCCTGGACCAGGCCCCAACAACACCCAAAAAATCAAAATACATACAAAAATCACCCCAATCCAATGCCATCCATGCCCTAAATGATGTTTAAATTCAAGAGACCCCACAAAAGGACTTGGTCCATGCACCACTGAGTACCCCTGGGCATAATGGATGAAAGCAAGTCAGACTGGGCGCAGGCCTATGGCACAAAGCACACTGCCAGGCTTCAAAATGGCCCCTAGACCCCCACCCACATGGCCAGGTCCCAACAACACCCCAAAAATCGAAATACACATAAAAATCACCCCAATCCAATGCCATCCATGCCCTAAAATGATGTTTAAATTCAAGAGACCCCACAGAAAGACTTGGTCCATGCACCACTGAGTACCCCTGGGCACAATGGATGAAAGCAAGGCAGACTGGGTGCAGGCCTATGGCACAAAGCACACTGCCTGGCTTCAAAATTGCCCCTAGACCCCACCCACATGGCGAGGCTCTGGACTAGGTCTCAAAATGGCCCCCACCCACATGCCCAGGACCAGGCCCCAACAACACCCAAAAAGTCAAAATACACAAAAAACTCACCCCAGTCAAATGCCATCCATGCCCTAAATGATGCTTACATTCAAGAGACCCCCAGAAAGATTTGGTCCATGCACCACTGAGTACCCCTGGACATCATGGATGAAAACAAGGCAGACTGGGTGCAGGCCTGTGGCACAAAGGACACTGCCTGGCTTCAAAATGGCCCCTAGACCCCCACCCACATGGCCAGGCCCTGGACCAGGCCT
The DNA here is from genome assembly GCF_964263255.1 of Lissotriton vulgaris. Classification (NCBI taxonomy): domain Eukaryota; kingdom Metazoa; phylum Chordata; class Amphibia; order Caudata; family Salamandridae; genus Lissotriton; species Lissotriton vulgaris. The sequence continues at coordinate 869,645,067 of NC_141685.1, forward strand.
CAAAATGGACCACCCCTCATGGCAAGGCCCTGGACCTGGCCCCAACAACACCCCAAAAATCGAAATACACACAAACATCACCCCAATACAATGCCATCCATGCCCTAAATGATGTTTAAATTCAAGAGACCCCACAGAAAGACTTGGTCCATGCACCTCTGAGTACCCCTGGGCATAATGGATGAAAGCAAGGCAGACTGGGTGCAGGCCTATGGCACAAAGCACACTGCCTGACTTCAAAATGGCCCCTAGACCCCCACCCACATGGCCAGGCCCTTGACCATGCATCAAAATGGCCCCCACCCACATGGCCAGGCACTGGACCAAGCCCCCAACAACACCCAAAAAGTCAAAATACACAAAAAACTCACCCCAGTCCAATGCCATCCATGCCCTAAATGATGTTTAAATTCAACAAAACTCACAGAAACAGTTGTATCATGCACCCATGACTAACCCTGGGCCTACTGGATACTGTGGCTACCCACAATATATTTTGGTAACATTTGTGAAAAAGTGTATAAATTGTAGTCCTCAAATGCAAATATCCAGTAGCAGCCACAAAGAGTAATCCTTCCAGCTCCAGATCCAAATGAAAATTGACCAGGACATGGACAAAGCACTGGGAGGAGCCTGCTGTTCAGGAACAGGAAGTTGGAGACTCTGGAGCACTTCCTTCCTCCCACCAACCCTAAAAAATGGACTCCTTGCCAACAAAAATTTAGCCAAATGTCAATCTGAGGAGTTATTCTGATCCAAGTCATCATTTTCAGAAGGTTTATGCTGCCAGCGATAGATTTATTGTGCAGAATTGCAATTTTTGCGACTTTGGGAAAGCGATCTGTTCAAATCTCACGCCGGATGTCTCTGCTCGTCGCATCTACGTATTCGCTATTGTTTACTCTGGCGATGCGTGATCGCGGGCCCTTATGAAGTATTCGCGTTCTCAAAGTTTCGTAGTGCAAGATGGCGGGACTCCATGACGTACTCACGGTCGAAAAGTCTCGTGCGATCACGCATCCAGATCCAAAATGGTGCAGCGCACGCAAACTGAGAGGAAAACAACTCGGCGAACTGGGAATCACGGTAAATCAACTCCGTGCGCACGAGATTGTATTTTTGAAGCGCAACCAAGCACTGACAAATAAATATAAGGTATGTACGCTGTGTAGTGCAAAAAGTCACACTTTGAGTTTCCTAATAGACAGTACAATATTTTTGAAAGTGCGTACTCTGTCTGAGTCTCCTTTTGAAGGATAAATAAGTATGGGCGAATTAATTTAGCGGATCTTTCCCCTCAAGCTATGTGTACTGTAAACTGTGTTTTAGAACAAAATTAGACCTTCCCAGCAGTGCTCCCAGACCCTTACTAAACCCAGTCACAAAAATTTAGACGATCCCCCAATCAGATCTCCAAAAACGAGGCCTAGTAGAAAATGGTGACAAAACGTACTTTGAAAGTAAAGTAGGCCCAAATCCCACCTTACCCACCATGGATTGTATTCAAACCACTTGCAAGAAAGCAAAAGTATCCATACCCAGCATCGCTCCAAGACTCGCAAACCCCCCCACAAACAGCCCCGCCCAAACACATGCAATACAATACTGCTAACCCTAACGAGCCCTTAGTTAAGATAGTGGCAAACGCTTTCTTTAACTAGGCCAAATCCCCCCTTTCCCACCATGAATTTTCTTCAAACCACTTGCAACCAAAATTACATATTCCCACGAGTGCTCTATGACCCCAGAACTCAGTTGCAAAAATCTACATTTGTGCTACTATTCTGGAACCACGCTACAAAAAGGCACTGGCAGGCAGAGTATTCTTTCCTTTAGGTGACGCAGAAATTTCAAAGTACAAACGTTGGCTAGCTGTGTCAGCCATGAGATTTGAAAGAGAATGGCAGGAAATTGAAGGAAAAGGCAGTACATCAGCATCAGCAGGCCATCCGGAGTCAAAAGAATCCACTTCTGTACCTGTGGCTGTGGCAGAAGTGAGTGATTTTCCCTCTCAGCCGTTAAAGACACCTGCAACCGGATCATCTGCACCAGACACAACAGTAACATTGTGTGAAAAATAGGATTGGCTAACTCAGCTTGGGTTTGCTTCTCAAAAGGTCCCAGCAAAAAGTAAGCAAAGTGGAGGAACCGTGGAGAACCTTGAGTCGATGGCGCAGAACTATCTGAATGACTCAACAGAGGTCTATGTTCATGATGATCCATTGGCGTATTGGCATGGGAAAAAAGAATTGTGGCCAGAGATCTCCAACCTGGCTATAAATTACTTGTCTTGCCCACTCGCAAGTATGTCTTCTGAACGTGTTTTCAGTGCTGCTGGTGCATTGTAACTTGCAAAAGGGCCCGCCTCTCGCCCAAAAATGTGGAGAGGTTAACAATGATCAAGATGAATCAGCACCTCATACCACCAGATTACAAAATATGAGAATACACGCAGGAAGAAGACGAGGAGGACACCAACTTAGATGAGGGAAGTTCTTCTTTGTTAGGTAACCTACTCCCGCCTGAATTCGCAGAGTTTGAGGACGAACTCTTCTTCCCTGACACCGAGACCTGAAAATGAGCCAATGAATCAATAACTTTCTTTTTCGTCCTTATTCACTTTTATTCCTGAGTGTCTGTCTTTCTTTGTTTTGCAAAGTCTATGTAAAAAAAATGTAATCACCTAATCACAAAAACAAGCCCATCAGCAGAACTGTCTTCACTTATTTGCTTATTGATTTGAAGGTGCCACAGTCTGCATTCCTCAGGTTCACAAGTTCACAAGAACATGCTCCTATATCCTCCTCCTCCAGACTCCTATTTCCCTCAAGGCAGATGGCTGGATTATGCCCAATGAAGAAAGACTCTGCACTTGTGGGGGTGTTCTACTTCTTTGCGGGTGAGTTGACGGCTCTGGGGCTGAAAATCAGAGTTGAAAAAGTTTTTGCCTTTTTGCTCACTATCATGTTTTCGTGGGCCTGTTTGGGTGGGTTCCTGGTGTTTGGGTGTGGGTTTTGGGGTCTGGGAGCACTGCTGGCACAGTCTAATGTTGATTGCTTTTGTTTTCCAGGACATCCATGTTGGAAAAGTGGAGTTATGACCTAGCTGCACCGCGCGTTTGGACAGAAGGCCGAAAAATATTGTAAGTATGAGATTTTCCATTTTTGCTTTTTGCCTGTTTGGGGGTGTTGTGCTTTTTTGCGGGTGGGTTGGCGGGTCTTGGGGCATTGCTGGGAAGGTCTAATACCGGAGAAAAGTGGTTTGGAGAAAATCCATGAGGAAAAAGTTTTTTCCTTTTTGCTCACTATCATGTTTTTTGGGGCCTGTTTGGGGGGTTTCCTGGTGTTTGTGGGTGGGTTTCGGGGTCTTGGAGCAATGCTGGGTGTAGATACTTTTGATTGCAAGTGGTTTGAAGCAAATCCATGGTGGCAAAGGGGAGTTAGGGCCTAGCTGCAGAGCGCGTGTGGAGTGATTTTGGAAATTTGCCTGAAAATTACTAAGTCCCCATTTTTGTAGTTTTGCTTTTTAATTAATTAATTAATTAATTGCAAGTTTTATATAGCGCTAGGATCGACTCCCGGAGGAGTATCTCCGCGCTTCGACCGCTGCGAAACCCTTCCTGGCTTCCCTGAGAGATGGTCCCTTAATGGGTATCTCCAGGGTGAGACCAGGCATCCCCGGCGGTCTGGTGGGGCCGTTAGTGCAGATGAGGCAAGCTTATGCCCAGAGTTGCCGAGTGTGATCGCTGATCAGAGTGGGCACCGAGGCGAGAGAATTATCGAGTCCGCTGACCCTGGTCCAGAAACCTGCCGCGTCGGGAATCGAACCCTGGTCCCGGGCCGTCCTCTGCTCTCGGGTCTGCCGCCTCTAACCAGTGAGCCACACTACTGCACTTTTTGCTTTTTGGCTGTTTGGGGGTCTTCTACTAGTTTTCGCCTGGGTTGACGGCTCTGGGGCCATTGCTGGGAAGGACTAATACCGGATAAAAGTGGTTTGGAGAAAATCTGTGAGGAAAAGGTTTTTGCCTTTTTGCTCACTATCGTGTTTTCGGGGGTCTGTTTGGGTGAGTTCCTGGTATTTGGGGGTGGGTTTTGGGGTCTGGGAGCACTGCTGGCACAGTCTAATGTTGATTGCATTTGTTTTCCAGGACATCCATGGTGGAAAAGTGGAGTTATGACCTAGCCGCACAGCGCGTTTGGACAGACGGCCGAAAAATATTGTAAGTATGAGATTTTCCATTTTTGCTTTTTGCCTGTTTGGGGGTGTTGTGCTTTTTTGCGGGTGGGTTGGGGGGTCTTGGGGCATTGCTGGGAAGGTCTAATACCGGATAAAAGTGGTTTGGACAAAATCAGACTTGAAAACGTTTTTGCCTTTTTGCTCACTATCATGTTTTCGGGGGCCTGTTTGGGGGGCTTCCTGGTGTTTGTGGGTGGGTTTCGGGGTCTGGGAGCACTGCTAGGTATGGATACTTTTGATTGCAAGAGGTTTGAAGCAAATCCATGGTGGCAAAGGGGAGTTAGGGCCTAGCTGCTGAGCGCGCCTGGAGTGATTTTGGAAATTTGCCTGAAAATTTCTAAGTGCCCATTTTTGAAGTTGTGATTTTTGATGGTTTGGGGGTCTTCTACTTGTTTTTGACTGGGTTGACGGCTCTGGGGCCATTGCTGGGAAGGTCTAATACCGGATAAAAGTGGTTTGGAGAAAATCGGAGCAGAAAAAGATTTTGCGCTTTAGATCACTTGCCTGTCTTTGGGGTGCTGTTTGGTGGGCTTTTAGGTTGTTGTGGGTGGGTTTTGGGGTCTGGGAGCACTGCTGGCACAGTCTAATTTGGATTGCATTTGTTTATCAGGAAATCCATGGTGGAAAAGGGGAGTTAGGGCCTAGCTGCACAGCGCGTTTGGACAGAATTGAAAGAATGCCGAAAATATTCAAAGTATGAGATTTTCCATTTTATTCTTTTTGCCTGTATGGGGGTGTTCTGCTTTTTTTGTGGGTGGGTTGGCAGGTCTTGGGGCATTGCTGGGAAGGTATAATACCGGATAAAAGTGGTTTGGACAAAATCCATGCTGAAAAGCGTTTTTGCACATTAACTTAGGGCTCGTTAGGGTTAGCACTAGCAGCAGGATTGCATGTGTTTCGGGGATTTAAAGATTTTTGCAACTGAGTTCTGGGGTTTTAGAGCACTCGTGGGAATGTGTAATTTTGGTTGCAAGTGGTTTGAAGAAAATCCATGGTGGGAAAGGGGGGATTTGGCCTAGTTAAAGAAAGCGTTTGCCACTATTCTAAACTTAGGGCTCGTTAGGGTTAGCAGTATTGTATTGCATGTGTTTGGGCGGAGGGCTGTTTGTGGGGGGTTTGCGAGTCTTGGAGCGATGCTGGGTATGGATACTCTTGCTTGCTTGCAAGTGGTTTGAATACAATCCACAGTGGGTAAGGGGGGATTTGGTCCTACTTTACTTTCAAAGTACGTTTTGTCACCATTTTTCTACTAGGCCTCGTTTTTTGAGATCTGATTGGGGGTCTTCTACATTTTTGCGACTGGGTTTAGTAAGGGTCTGGGAGCACTGCTGGGAAGGTCTAATTTTGTTCTAACACACAGTTTACAGTACACCTAGCTTGAGGGGAAAGATCCGCTAAATTAATTCGCCCATACGTATTTATCCTTCAAAAGGAGACTCAGACAGAGTACGCACTTTCAAAAATATTGTACTGTCTATTAGGAAACTCAAAGTGTGACTTTTTGCACTACACAGCGTACATACCTTATATTTATTTGTCAGTGGTGTTCTAATATCACTTCCTGTTTTTCCATCAATAATTACAGGCCGGGTTTCAGTCTGTGCAATGGGAAAAAAAGGATGAGGTCAGGCTTCACATTAGCGAGCCGCAATTCAGCATCCGCCAGGCAGGCAGTGGACAGGGTGTCTTCTGGTCACCAACATTGATGGACGGAGCGTCAGCTGGAATGGAGGAGTCCCGCTAATAAGAGGAATGGTTTGATGCATGCAACTTACCAAATTCAACAGGACAACTATAACAACATACAGATACAGTATCTGTTCTTTTCTAATTATCTTTTAAGTAATGTTATTGCTGTGAACTTCTATGAGTGTGACTCTGCATTTCTTTGATCTCTGCTTCTAAATTCATCCCTACAGCCATTCTATAGGTTTTACTTCTGCTATTTTCTAAACCTAATTTAATGTAAGAAGTGTTTCTCTGAGTGCAGAGATAGGCAAGTGAAAACGCATAATTATTACTGCAGCCCAGGACTGTCGCATTCTTTCATTCACGGTTGTCGAAAGTACTACTTACTTTTCAGTAACCATGCATGCAGTAGTGCATGCACTTCTTTTATGTCACTTAAAAGATTTATGGTTAGCTTTGTACCCAAAGATTTCTTTATCTTCAATTATTGTTTGTCCATGCTGTGCTTTTTTTTCTTCTCTCAACAAAACTTTCCCAAAATCCCCCATTCCCACCCATTTTCCAAACCCTAACCCTCTTTCCCCGGGCTGTATGGCTTTGATTGATGTGTGACTAAATGACAGCAATAATTCCACACACTTGCTGGGGAGGATAAGGTCATAGCAACAGGCTGGTGAAGGAATCCGAGGATATATTCTATTCTTACTCAGCTTGACACTCAGTCACTATTGGCAAATGAAAGCAGATTTTCATGTGCGCCATCAACTTGATTGGTCATCAAGAACATCCTCCTCCTAGACGTGGCAAATTATTACGCTGATGTGTCCTTCACTTTCGGTACTATTTCTTGTAGTAGTAGCCAATGTCAAAGAAATTCAACGCAAGTACTAGTTATACTTTCAATACTTTACCATTTGTTAGGCTACATTGTGGCACTGTTCTAGTGTACTGTCACCTGCTATATTCTCTATCGTACCATTCTAATGCTACGGTAAGGACAAACAAGGTTTCATTTTCTTTTTTTTTCAGATGCTGCAACTGCCACTGTGTCCAGGATTGCCAACCTTAATCGCCATTTCGCGTGCAGCCAGCCCTGTGCCTAGCCCTATTTCCAAACACAAATTACAGGTAAGATAAGCGTTTGGGGAGGTAGTATAATGGAGTATTAGGACTCGGAGAGACGAGAGACTGACAGTCCTAGGACTATTGAATTCAGTTACTCTGTGAGAGGCACTTAGTTTTGTAAACATTTGGGCCATTAGTACTTACACAACTTGAATCAAGATGCCACTTAAGTTTCTGGACTGTTAAACCCCCACCCACCAGCCTCAATAGCAGTAAAAACACGTATGCTAAGATAAAGTTTAAAGTATATTTATATATCCCTAACATAAATAATCTCCCGCAAGACCCAACACACCCCCCCTCCCGAACCCCAACGAATGTCCCTGAAAACTAAGTCCAAAAAAGTAGAAAACCCAACTCCCAATTCCCACCCCACAGAAGTCTTTAAAAAAGGGGCAAGGGACAGTCTCCTCCTACTGCTGGCTGCTGTTGACTTTTCGGGCCAGGTCGGCATGCTCCTTGCAGAGGGTCTCAAGCAGGGTTTTGGTGTTGAGGAGCTCCTGCTCGAGGTAGGAAACCCTCAGGGAAAGGCGGTGCATCCTTTTTTTGTAACTGCTGTGGGTGGCAGCTGATTTTTTTGCTGCTCGGCAATGGCGGGTGGCTGCGGTACCCCGGCTCCGTACCGCTGGAGACCTGCTGCACTGACTGGCTGACCCAGGGAGCGCGGAGGAGGATGCAGGTGTCGCCGTGGATGTTGTTGACGTACTAGTCTACGTGTCCTCCTCCTCCTGGGCCACCAGCCGCCGATATTCGGCAAAAGTGGCCTCCAGCCTCCGTTAGCCGGGCCCTTATAGCCAGCTCCTTCTGTGTTGGTTTGGAAGGAGCATCTATATGAAGAAAGAAATACATAGTCTGTAACCAATGCTCTTTAAGATGAACACAAAATAATTCAGCAGAAAGTTGTGTCACAGTAGAACTAGCAACTTGCAAGCGCATTACATAACTATTGTGGCCAGTATCTATCTAACCCCCCACTTCTTCATCCTTGCTCTAACATCAGTGGGAGTTTAAGGAATCAATTCTACGAGCACTATGGACTCACTCCATTAGAGTCGACTATGACAGTACACCAGTCTTATTCTTCTTCTTCTCTCTTGTTTAGCAAAATTGGTACGTTAACTTCTGCAAGCCGTCATATTGCCAGCGCAGTCAACTTGCACCCGAGAAAAACAGACGCCCGCCATGATGAGTGAGACAGACTTGCGGCGTTACTGTACCAGTCCAGTACATGCAGGTGGTGATGCTCTTACTTTTCTATTATGGGTGGCACTGAGAATACTCTGTTACAAGGGCTACTGCTTAATTAATTTAACTTTCACCCTACAGTGCCAATGAATACTAGAAATGGAAAATGAAGAAGATAAATAATCTGATTATCTATCACTGCACATGGTATGTATTTGCTTACATATGGGATGATTTTAGGTGCTTTGCTTTTTATTGAGTGAACAGTGATACATCCACACATGAATGACCGAGTTCTACTAAACTTATTAACAGAGGTAGTGAGTGAGTGGCCATCGTAATAGCCGGATATATGCTGTGCTTGCAATACAAACTAATGCTACTATTCATGGTAGTATTCAGACAAAATTACAACTTCTTTTCCTTGCCTTTCCTACACTGGGATGGATGTGCGGGTGCGGTGGTACATGCTCTTCAAAGTAACACTTAGTTCATCCAGTGACCGTCTACTCTCTCTAGATACACATATGCTATCTAAGAGTCAGATAGTACCATGATCCAGGCATCCATCCATTCAACCTTTATGTCAATCATTCTTCTTCATGTCTCTCATCTGGACAAACCTTACGTTTTCTCACGGGGAGCACACTATGCAGTCTGCAATCTCAATAAGTAAGGAATATAAGAGCTTACCACTGCCCGCCACTACCGTGGCAACCCGCACAGCAGTTTGGTCTGGCACTTGCACCGCCTCCTCCCCAGAGCTTTCCTCCTTCACCTCCGCGCTGGGCCCAGCACCAGATGTTCCACCTACAAAGTACATTTAAGAATGTTAGATGTCATAGACATACACCACTCACTAGTATTTTGTCTACGAATGAAGAAATGTGAATACAGAAACCAATCTAATAATTTGTGACTGTCTACTCTAAAGTAAAAAGTTCCCTTTTTCCAGGGAAGGGTGTTGTCTTGCTGCACTTTTTGGCACAACTGACGAATGCTTGCTTTTTAACACGCACCATTTTTCTCATAACAGACAGAAGCTTCACTTCTAAGAACAAATCATCATCATCACCACTAGGACAGAGAGACCAACGATTCAGCACCAAAAACAAAAATTAAAGTTCAAACCAGGTGAGGGCTCTGCTCACTGTTAGAAATGGGATCCCTGGCTGGCCAGGGCTTGCGCCAAAGTCAGTCAGAGATCACCACTCCCAAGTCAGGGCAAGGGGGTTACACGCCAAGATAACCCGTGCTCACCCTCTAGGTAACGTGGCGTGAGCAGCAAGGCTAAACTCGGAGGCTATGTAGGTTAAGTATTTGCGCGCGCACCCACCAGCAACTACCTCCAGGGCCCCCCACAAAAGGAACTCCACACAAGGTATATATGAAAATAGTCTTTGTATTAAAAAGAACACGTTAGATAGGAACACACACTTTACAAGGTGCCAGAGGCACGGGCAGGATTTACAAGGGACTATGTACAGGGCAGGGCCAAGGGGCCACTGCTAGGAATATGCACTTGATGGAATTGGCATTAGAACATATAACAACTGGGAGCTTCATAGAACTAGCATTAGAACTCACTCTAACCAGCAACAACATACATGAGGCATAGGATATTCAGGAGGGAAGGAATGACAAGGCACATAACACATCAAAGGCACCTTCTGAGGTGCCACATATAATAACTCTCAGGAATCACATAAACATTAGCCAATAACTTTCAACAGGCCAACTGGCCTCTATGGGCTAGGACGCCCCAAAGTCTCAATGTCAGGACAGGCTGCAGGTAGCCCGGAACAACCTACACGTGGCAGCTGCCCACGAAGTGCTGGGCAGCTGTAGAGGATAGGGCCATCGTGGGAGCCTCGCAGGCTCTGAGGAATGAGCGCCAAAAGGTGGAGCCTCTCGGGCTCGAGGAACAATGGGGCAATGAGCCTCTCTGGACTCTTCAACAAAGACTGGCACTCAAGCCTCTCTGGGCTCGACACAAAGTTGCTGGGGCCGAGCCTCGCAGGCTCGGAAGGGAAAAGGTAGGCGGAGTTCCTCTCGGGGGCTCGATCTCACTGGGGGCCCCACGGGCCTCTGAGCACAACAGAAGGATTCGCTGGAGGGGAGGGGCGGGCACTGGCAATGTGCCCCGACGTCCCTCCTCTCCTTTCTCGCTGCAGCACTCACCGGTTCTGGTGCGCCGGTCTCTCCTTTGCTCCGCTGGCCTCCTCTCGCTCTACAGGGCTCTCGCTCACTCTTGGGAGCCCCGGGGGGAGGGGTCAGCGGCATCTGGTGACAATGCAGGAGCACGAAGTAGGCTCCTGCCACTACCTGCTTCTTCGTGTTTACGGGGGCCGGACTCTAAAGTCCTCGGGCTGGCAGCCAATCACGGCACGGCCCAGGGAAGGAGTCACCAGGGCATCCCGGGCTGGCAGCCAATCACGGCGCGGCCTGGGGAATGACGTTACAGGGGATTCCCGGGCCGACAGCCAATCCCAGCGTGGCCCGGGGGAGACATCACGAGGGGTCCCGGGCCGGCGGCGGTGAACTCGGGGGAAATGAGGAGGGGTTGGCTCGAAAGGACAATTAAAATGAGGAAGGCACTCGCTGGGGCCCAGGGCCCTTTCAAGAATGGGGCAAATGCTGGGTGGGCACCGGCTGCAAAAAGAACAGCGCTTCCAAGCGCTAGGTACACAGATCACGCTCTCAAGCGCCAGGGGTCAATGAAAAACGCTCTCAGGCGCTAGGGCAATAGCAAGCAGCAAAGTACTTCGGGGGATGCAGCAAAGTCCAAAGTAAAGTCCCCCAATCAGCCCAGCAAGGCAGAGGGGTTCCCCGAGAAGTCCTCGAGGCATCCATCAGGGATCCAGGGCTGGGCAGGGCTCAGGGAGGCAAGCCTTCCCCTAAGCCCAAGCAGCAGCACGCCCCTGGCAGGATTCAAGTCAGAAACAAGAACCTTTTTAGAGTGTCACAGCACCCTTTTTATACCCAACATCCTTTGTCTAAAGGGGCAGGCAGGGGGAGAACCAGCTAGAACTGGTTTTGGGGGATTCCTTTTATTGGCCAGGCTAGGAACATCAGACGCACCCTAGGGGGTGGAGCCAGCATTGTGTGGGGAAAACCCAGCCTCATTCAGGACCCTCAAACCAGACAGTCAATTCACAAGCAGGTCCAGGCTCACTCCTCCCCTCACATCAGCATGCTAAACACTCCATTCACCACCGGGGCAGACCCTCCCAGACTCTTGGAGCAAGGCTCACCAGCCAGCCTCAGCCAATCACACGCCAGACACAATTTACACAAATATGCCAACTTCTAAAAGTGGCGCTTCTACACTAGACACAATCATACCGCATATAGCATTGCGCAGCATTTAATCTCATGAGTTCGCACATGCTAGACTCGACCCTGCACAACCCACGCATCAGGAACTACCAGGGACACATACATTCCCCATGCATTCCTATGGGAGGGCAGGCTTCTCTCACCACACGCACTCAGAGTGGGAATCACCTTCCCCAGGTCACATACAACAAGCAAAAACATCCGGGGTGAACCTGCCAGAAGGGCCAAGTCCAACACAACCCCCTTCCAGCCAAAACGCAGGGCAGACCAATCACCACTGTGATGGACTACCCTGCTTTGGGCGATAGAACACGGACGCAGCCCGTACTGCAGGGACACCCTCTGGTTCTATGCCACATTGATCCATAAAACATGCACAGACTTGAAAAAAAAAACACAGGCCCAACCAGGCTACCCCACTGGTACTCCTTAGGTGTCCCCGACTAGGACCAGGCCCTAGGCCACCCAGATACCACTGGTCCCTGCCAATCCGGAGTGGGGGGTGGTAACCCCTGGCCCACAATAGCCATTCTCCACTCCCTTTATCAGTGTAGCTCCGACTACCACTGCTCCTTCCACTAGGGTCCGCACCCTCAGGCTGGCCAGAAGTCACGGGCAAGAATGCCCCACCCTACCTCTACTTCTGAGGTTCCGCGCTCTCCCAGGAGAAGCACCCTCAGAACACACTCTCCTACCAGTCTCGGAAATTACTCCCTCCACTGATCTACCACCTAGGAACTAATTTCACCGGATGCCTAGGGGTCAGACTCCCTCTGACCCCCTTCCTGTTCCTGCACCCTTCCATGTAGAACAGGGTCCTTCCACTTAAGGTGGGCCCCACCTGCTCTCAGGACAATACCACGACACTCAGCCAAGAACCCTAAGGATCCCCGCTAGGCCCGTACCACCCCTTCTGGGAAACACAGGGTCTCTTCCTTCGGGATGAGCCCCACCTGTGTCCACAGGAGTACGCCTAGGAGACACACCAGCCAGGACACTGGCTACAGTCGCCCTGCGATCCAGATCCTGAAACGCCTACTACTGGCTCCCCAACCGCGGGCAGTACCCTTCGGCCAGATGCCTGGCGCACCAGGACTTCTACAAGATGAAAATAAGACTTTCTCTCCTCCTTCAGCAGGCAGGCAACCACTGTAGGTCAATACCCCATACAGCTTACCCGGTTCCTCCTCTTCAGGCAGGAGTTCCCTCTTGCACTAGGATGAGCCGCGACCATGTCAGCAGGGCTCAGAGTTCAGCTCTCCCCAAGGCAAGCCGCGATCCAATCAGCAGGGCTTCCTTGTCAGGGATACAACTTAACATTCATTCAGCAGTGTAAGGAAGACACATGACGCATTAAACACATTCAGCGGTGTATGGATCACATGATGCATCAAACACATTCAGTGGTGTAAGGAAGGCACATGACGTATAAAACACATTCAGCGGTGTACGGAACACATGATGCATCGAACACATTCAGCGGTGTAAGGAAGACACATGACGCATAAAACACATTCAGCGGTGTACGGAACACATGATGCATCAAACACATTCAGCGGTGTAAGGAAGGACACATGACGCAAAAAACACATTCAGCGGTGTATGGAACACATGATGCATCAAACACATTCAGCGGTGTAAGGAAGGACACATGACACATAAAACACATTCAGCGGTGTAAAGAAGACACATGATGCATCAAACACATTCAGCGGTGTAGGTAGGACACACTTATCGTTGATTCAGCAAGCTCCCCATCTCAGAGAACTTACACTTCATTATTCAGCAAGCTCCCTATCTCAGAGAACTTACACTCCATTATTCAGCACACTCAACATGCATCTACACACCCCCTCCCAGACTGGTAAGACAGTTTCTACCGCCCCTGATTTCTCAACCTGACCCCATGTGGCACAGGTACCATCCCAGCGATGCGTCAACAGCGGCTGCTGCTACGATATGCTTCTCCGATAATGCGGCAACGTCTGGTGCGACGTCGATCCTATGCTCCGGCGATGCGAGGTGCTATCGCATTGTGAAGCGACATTGGCAGTTCGGTGACACACTTCTTCGTGAGTCGCACTTCCAGCTCCTTGTGACATGCAGTTCCTCAGAAAGCCCAGCCCAACTGCAGGCACTTCCAAAGAACTCTTGGGGAACTGGTGGTTGAAGTCTGTTGTCCCTGAGACTTCAGCAGGAGGCAAGCTCTATCTCAAGCCCTGGGAGATACTTCACAAGTGGAATGAAAGTAGCACAAAAGACCTTTCGCCTCTCTTTGGCAGTCAGGCAACCACTACAGGCCAATCCCTCACGCTTAGGAATAGTCTCTCCTCAGTCTCTCTGTATCCTCTACTCAGCAAAGGTTTTTTCTTGTTTCCCAAGAGTGATCTAAAATTCTGGGGTCTGGGTCCCCCTTTTATACTCATTTTTCCTTTGTTCTCTGAAGGCAGAGAGGCCTTTGCCTAGTCTAAGTGTGGGCTGAAAATCTGTTCCGCTTGCGGAATTTGCAAATTTTTGGCAATTTTGCGGTCTGCGAATTGGGCGTAGTTGTCAAAAAAATTGCAGTTTCAAAGCTGGCTGATTTTTTTGCTTGGTCACGCTTCAAAAATACAATCTCGCGCGCGCTGCGTTGACTTACCGTGATTCTGAGTTTGCCGAGTTGCTTTTCCTCCCGGTTTGCGTGCGCTGCGCCATTTTGGATCTGGCTGCGTGATAGTGCGAGATTTTTGACCGCGAGTACGTCATAGTGGCTCGCCATCTTGCACTGCGAGAGTTTGAGAACGCGACTACGTCATAAGGGCCCGCGATCCCTCATCGCGGGAGTAAACAATTAAGAACACGTAGATGTGACGCGCAGCTGACTTCCGGCGGGAGATTTGAACAGATCGCTTTCCCGAACTTGCAAAAATTGCAATTCTGCACAAGAAATCTACAGCTGGCAGCATAAACCTTCTGAAAATGATGATTTGGATCAGAATAACTCCTCAAATTGATATTTGGCTGCACTTTTTTGTGCAAGGAGTCCATTTTTGGGGGGTGGGAGGAAGGAAGTGCCCCAGAGTCTCCAACTTCCTGTTCCTGTCCAGCAGGCTCCTCCCAGTGCTTTGTCCATGTCCTGGTCACTTTTCATTTGGATCTGGACCTGGAAGGATTACTTTTTGTGACTGCTGCTGGATATTTGTATTTGAGGACTTTTTGTTTGGATCACTTTGGAATTACTTTTGGATTTGATTTGGATTTGAGATTTACAAGTAAGTTGGTGTTGTTTGTTTGGGGCATTGCAGTTGCAGCAACTACAATTTTTAAACATTTTCACGCCTTAAAAAAAATATATTGTGGGTAGGCACAGTATCGAGTAGGCCCAGGGTTTGTCATGGGTGCATGATACAACTGTTTCTGTGAGTTTTGTTGAATTTTATGTCATGGAATTGAATAGCTCACTGTTATATGTGGAATTTTGGGGTACGTGTAAAGCCACACTAGCCAGTAGCTAGTGTGGCATGGCCTGGCCATGTGGGTGGGGGTCAAGGGGCCATTTTGAAGCCAGGCAGAGTGCTTTGTTCAATAGGCCTGCTCCCAGTCTGCCTTGCTTTCATCTATTATGCCCAGGGGTACTCAGTGGTGCATGGACCAAGGCTTTCTGTGGGGTCTCTTGAATTTAAACATCATTTAGTGCATGGATGGCATTGGATTGTGGTGATTTTTGTGTGTTTTTCAATTTTTGGGGGTGTTGTTGGGGTCTGGCCATGTGGATGGGGGCCATTTTGAGGCCTGGTCCAGGCAGGGCCTGGCCATGTGGGTGGGGGTCAAGGGGCCATTTTGAAGCCAGTGTGCTTTGTGCCATATACATGCACCCAGTCTGCCTTGCTTTTATCCATTATGGCCAGGGGTAGTCAGTGGTGCATGAAACAACTCTCTCTGTGTGGACTCTCTTCTATTAATGTAAACATTCATTTTTGATTAGAAATAATTGCAATTTTTATTTTTGGTCTTTCCGTTTTTGGGTGTGTTGTAATAATAATAAATGCCTAGTTGCAATTTTTAATTGAAGCACAACATATGCAACATTTATTTAACTGATGTTCCTCTGGCTTCCTTTGCTTTTAGGTGCACAAAAAGTTCCACGAATCATCCTCATCGTTCATCATCAGTGCCAGGAAGAAGTCCTGCTGCAGTGTGTGCAGCACAATGGCACGTGACGTCACGTGTGGGCACAGACAACTCTGCAACTCGTGCAACTGCGACCTGCTGTTCTGACATCTGAAAAAGATGGGCCCAAAGAAAGGTGGCCGTAGCTCCTCTACCAAGAAAGGGGCCAGTGCCACTGCCAGTAAGGAGCAGAAGAAGCAAGTGGAGCCACTTACCGAGTAGACTTGTGTGCCCACAGGCACTTTTTTGGGGGAAAAACTACGCCTGCAGCAGCGGTGTCCGCAGGGGACCAAGCTGTGAGCAGCACCTCAGCTTCATTGGTCTCAGTGCCACCACGCCTAGTTAGGCCCAAGGCCTTGAGTGCCGCAGAGGCAGCCACTTTAATTGCTCAATCACCATCGACCAGTGATGTTGACGTTGACTCATCGCAAGAAAGTAGCATCCAATCAAAGCAGGGTGTAACTCATCTGACGAGTGTTCAACCACAACCGCAACGACAACCACAGGTGCAACAAGGAGAGGTGCAAGGACAGGTGCAAGGACAGGCGCAAGGAGAGATGCAAGGAGAGGCACAAGGAGAGGCGCAAGGAGTGGTGCAAGGAGTGGCACAAGGAGTGGCGCAAGTAGAGGCGCAAGGAGTGGCGCAAGGAGTGGCGCAAGTAGAGGCGCAAGTAGAGGTGCATGGAGAGGCGCATGGAGAGGCACAAATAGAGGCGCATGGAGAGGCGCATGGAGAGGCACAACTGCCCACAATGCTTGTTCCTCCAGAAGTAGGGGCGCATCAGGAATTCGAGATTCAAACTGAGGTATCATCCGAGCAAGCCACTCCTCCTGATGATCCATTGTCTTCCAGATCCCCAGCAAGAAAATGGTCAAGGAGGGCTAGTACAAGTTCTTCAAGCCCCCTTCCTTCTGATGATCTAGATCTTGATTGGAACCCACCAATACAGTCTGAGAGGGAGGCACGCCATGAGCCGACAAAGGTAGCTAAGCCTAAAAGGAAGGTTCCTGCAAGGCTTTCACTTATGGGTGATGAGGACGAACAAGAAGTAGAAGTAGTGTATTCTGCTGCTGATAACCAGTCTGGCGATGATGACCCAGTCATCACAGTCGTCACTCCAGTTCCAGCGGGCATGTAGCAGACAGACATTTTTACCTTATCATGAATTGCTGCTGAGCGGGATGTGAGCGGCGTGGCACTGGTACCACCACCAGCATAGGTAACTACTCCATCACCACGACCTACAGCTGCCATATTTCCTCTTCAGAAAGGCCAGTAGGGAACTCCATCCTGCTCGACCTCCGTTACCTCAAGTAGTGGTGTTGTAACTGTAAGTGCACAACAGAGTCAAATTCGGCCCGCCCACCCTCCACTTCATCTGGCATTGAAAGTAGCACCTCCACCACCACCACCAGAAATCGCAACTCCCCAGTTTGGGACTTCTTTATTATTAGCAAAAAGGCAGAAAACCTAGTTATTTGTTTGATTTGTAAAACTGTAGTTAGTGGGGGTGAGCTTGGTACCAACTATGGTACCGGAGGCCAGAGAGGTCCTCTCCAAAAACACCACACTATCCAGTGGAAGGCGCACCTAAGTAAGATCCGGGAAGCCAAAAGTACAACAAACCCAAATGTATCCATTGATATTGCATCTGATGATGACGAGGGGCTGATCATCATGCAGGGGGGAGGAGAAGAAGCAACAGACATTTTTTTCTGGTACACACTGTACCCCTGGCAGCAGCACTGCAGTGGTAGCGCCCACAACCTCTACCCCAGCAACATCTATGAGGCACACTAAGAGTCTGGGAGAGGCACCAATGCGAAAAAGTACATCAATGAGCCTAACTGGGTTGAAGAAGTCTGGATCATCATCATCACGTATGAAAACGGTCCAGACCACCATTGAAAGCATGTTTTGGTCGGAGGCGCCATTTGAATGCAACCACCCAATGGCACGTCCTTATAATGCAATGCTGGCTAAAATTTTAGCGCTGGACCATTTCCCTTTTTCTTTCGTGGAAGGGGTGGGTTTTCTAGAATTTGTGGCAGCAGTCTGCCCTAAATGGAAGGTTCCTAGCCAGTCCTATTTTGCCAGAGTTGCGGTTCCAGCACATCATCAAGATGTGCTGGAGGTGATTGGGGCAGCTTTGCAGAAGAGTGCTGTTCACACTATCCACCTGACAACAGACATGTGGACCAGTTGCCAAGCCCTTGATTACATGTGCATCACTGTACACTGGGTCTCTTTTGCAGGGGTTAGAGACAAGGTATCTGCAGGTGTTGACAGTGCCACAATTTTTTAAGCTATTCGGAAACATGCAACAGTAGCCATGTTTGCCATGGAGAAATCTCATATTGCAGTAAACATTTGGAAGGAGTTTAATAGTAAGGTCTTTGAATGGCTGCATCCAAGACAGCGCATGATTGGTTATGTTTTCAGGGATAATGGCAGTAATATAGTTAGGCGGTTCAAAAAAGGTGGTGATGGACGGAGCATCTGAATCAATCAAACACTCACACCCAGTCAAAAGATCTGGGTTTAATCCATCACGGTTCTTTAGCCCACTCTGCCACCCCAGTTCAGACATGGCTATATGCAAATCAGTCTGACCCTGTGCCTCATGGGAACAGTCCAGCCCGAACCGCCAAGCCATGTCTTCCCTGGACCGGAAACAAGCTTCCGAGGACCTGTTTCTGGCATTCCAGCCGTCTTCAGCCCGGCTTGCTTGAATCCAGTGGCAAAGTGAGCAAGGGACTCACGTCTGAGCATACCCTGCCACACTTATGGCGGCCAAAAGCAGTACAAAAGGGGGTGTTGATGGACGGAGCATCTGAATCAATCAAACACTCACACCCAGTCAAAAGATCTGGGTTTAATCCATCACCGTTCTTTAGCCCACTCTGCCACCCCAGTTCAGACATGGCTATATGCAAATCAGTCCGACCCTGTGCCTCATGGGAACAGTCCAGCCCGAACCGCCAAGCCATGTCTTCCCTGGACCGAAAACAAACTTCCGAGGACCGGTTTCTGGCATTCCAGCCGTCTTCGGCCCGGCTTACTTGAATCCAGTGGCAAAGTGAGCAAGGGACTCACGTCCGAGCATACCCTGCCACACTTATGGCGGCCAAAAGCGGTACAAAAGGGGGTGGTGATGGATGGAGCATCTGAATCAATCAAACACTCACACCCAGTCAAAAGATCTGGGTTTAATCCATCACCGTTCTTTAGCCCACTCTGCCACCCCAGTTCAGACATGGCTATATGCAAATCAGTCTGACCCTGTGCCTCATGGGAACAGTCCAGCCCGAACCGCGTAGCCATGTCTTCCCTGGACCGGAAACAAGCTTCCGAGGACCGGTTTCTGGCATTCCAGCCGTCTTCAGCCCGGCTTGCTTGAATCCAGTGGCAAAGTGAGCAAGGGACTCACGTCTGAGCATACCCTGCCACACTTATGGCGGCCAAAAGCGGTACAAAAGGGGGTGGTGATAGACGGAGCATCTGAATCAATCAAACAATCACACCCAGTCAAAAGATCTGGGTTTAATCCATCACCGTTCTTTAGCCCACTCTGCCACCCCAGTTCAGACATGGCTATATGCAAATCAGTCTGACCCTGTGCCTCATGGGAACAGTCCAGCCCGAACCGCCAAGCCATGTCTTCCCTGGACCGGAAACAAGCTTCCGAGGACCAGTTTCTGGCATTCCAGCCGTCTTCAGCACAGCTTGCTTGAATCCATTGGCAAAGTGAGCAAGGGACTCACGTCTGAGCATACCCTGCCTCACTTATGGCGGTTAAAAGCGGTACAAAAGGGGTTGGTGATGAACGGAGCATCTGAATCAATCAAACACTCACACCCAGTCAAAAGATCTGGGTTTAATCCATCACCGTTCTTTAGTCCACTCTGCCACCCCAGTTCAGACATGGCTATATGCAAATCAGTCTGACCCTGTGCCTCATGGGAACAGTCCAGCCCGAACCGCGTAGCCATGTCTTCCCTGGACCGGAAACAAGCTTCCGAGGACCGGTTTCTGGCATTCCAGCCGTCTTCAGCCCGGGTTGTTTGAATCCAGTGGCAAAGTGAGCAAGAGACTCACGTCTGAGCATACCCTGCCACACTTATGGTGGCCTAAAGCGGTACAAAAGGAGGTGGTGATGGACGGAGCATCTGAATCAATCAAACATTCACACCCAGTCAAAAGATCTGGCTTTAATCCATCACCGTTCTTTAGCCCACTCTGCCACCCCAGTTCAGACATGGCTATGTGCAAATCAGTCTGACCCTGTGCCTCATGGGAACAGTCCAGCCCGAACCACCAAGCCATGTCTTCCCTGGACCGGAAACAAGCTTCCGAGGACCGGTGTCTGGCATTCCAGCCGTCTTCAGCCCGGCTTGCTTGAATCCAGTGGCAAAGTGAGCAAGGGACTCACGTCTGAGCATACCCTGCCACACTAATGGCGGCCAAAAGCGGTACAAAAGGGGGTGGTGATGGACGGAGCATCTGAATCAATCAAACACTCACACCCAGTCAAAAGATCTGATGTTATTGTTGTGAACTTCTAAGAGTGTGACTCTGCGTTTGTTTGCTCTCTGCTTCAAGTTCATCCCTCCAGCTATTTGATAAGTTTCTTTGCTATTTTTAAAACTAATTTAATGTACTAATAAGTGTTTATTCTCTCTGAGGGCAGATAGGCAAGTGAAATTGCGTAATTACTGCAGCCCTGTACTGTCAAATTATTTCTTCATAGTTAGTAAGGTGTAGTAAATACTACTTTTCAGTAACTTAACCATCCATTTAGCAAACAACTTCATGCATGCAGTAGTGCACTTCCTTTATGTCCCTTAAACGATTTATGGATATATTTGTATCCAAAGATTTGTTTTTTTCAGTTGTTGTGTGTCCATGCTGTGTTTTTTTCCTTCTCCACAAAACTTTCCCAAAAACCCCCATTCCCATCCAATTTTCAAACCCTAACCCTCTTCCCCCAGGCTGTGTGGTTTCATGAGGTGTGACTAAATGACAACAATAATTCCACACACTTGCTGGGGAGGATAAGGTCAAAGCAACAGAAAATCAATTTCAAGGCTGGTGAAGGAATCCGAGGATATATTCTTATTCCTATTCTGCTTGTTGACACCGACCCACCATGAGTATTTGCAAATCAAATCAGAATCTCATGTGCGCCATCAAGTGGATGGATTGATCATCAACAACATCCTCCTCCTACACTTGACAAATTGAATGCTTTCGCTGCTGTGTCCTTCACCTTCAGTACTATTTCTTGTAGTAGCCATACTCCACGCAACTTATACTTATTTTTTGAATACTTTAGCATTGCTTGGGCTACAATTTATGGCACTGTTCTTGTGTACTGTACTATCTATTGTACTGTTCTAATGCTACGTTCAGGCCAATCAACGTTTCATTTCCATTTTGTTCATATGCTGCTACTGCCAGTGTGTACCACTACTGCTACCACCACAATGATGACATTTCATCCGTCCAGGATTCCATAGCCAACCTTAATCGCCATTTGCCATGCAGCCAGCCCTGTGCCTAGCCCTATTCTCAAACATGAATCACAGGTAAGATAAGCATTTTGGGGGAGGAAGAACAATGGAGTAGGAGCAGAGGAGAGACTGGTGTTAGTACTAGTAAAGTAGTAGGACAACTACATTCACTAACTCTGTCTGTGGCACTTTTGTAGAAATTTGGGCGATTAGACAATTTGAGTCAATCAGCCAGTTAGGTTTCAGGAAAACAAACGTACAGTGAGTTAACCCACCCCTGCCTCCCCCACAAAACAGTAAACAAACACGGATGCTATGTTTAAGTTGAAATAAATAACTATTTAGACCCTAACAAAAATAAACTGCCCCACAAGACACGACCCACCCCATCCCTAACCCCAACCAATGTCCGTGAAAAAAATGTCCCAAAAGTTCAAAAACGCCAACGCCCAATTCCCAGCCCCCCCCCAAAAGTCTTTAAAAAAGGGGCAAGGGGCAAGGGACAGTCTCTCCTCTACTTCTGCCGGCGGTGTCCTTTGGTCAGGTGGTCATGGCGCTCTCTCTAGAGGTCCTTGAGCAGGGCTTTCAGCCTCGCCACCTCCTGCTCAAGTTTGGACACTCTGAGGGTCAAGCGGTGCACACGACCCTTGCACTTGCAGGTACTGGGGGTGCAGCTGTTGTTTTTGCTGCTCGGCAGTGGCGGGTGGCTGCCAGACTGTGGCTGCGTACCACTGGAGGATTGTGCTGACCGTATGACCCAGGGGCTGCAAAGGAGGATGCATCTGTTGTTGATGTAGACTGCGATTCCTCCTCCTTCTGGGCCACCAGCCGCCGATATTCGACGACAAATGCCTCCAGCTTCCATTGCCGGGCCCGACTAGCCAAATCCTTCCTTGTTAGTTTGGAAGGAGTATCTGTATGAAGAAAGAAAAACATACTGTAACCAATGCTCTTTAAGATTAACACAAAATAATTCAGCAGAAAGTTGTGTCACTGTAGCACGAGCAACTTGCCAGCACAGTACATAACATTTGTGGCACATATCTATCTAACCTCCCACTTCGTCGCCCTCTGCTCTAACATTAGTGGGAGTTTCAGGAATTCTACTAGCACTATATGGACTCACTACATGAGACTCAGACAGTACACCAGTCTTCTTCTTCTCTCTTCTTTAGCGAAATTGGTACATAAACTTGTGGAAGCCCGCATAATGCCAGCGCAGTCAACTTGCATCCGAAAAAAACAGACGCAAGCCATGATGACACAGACTTGCGTTACTATTACCAGTCCAGTACATGCAGGTGGTTGAGCTCTTACTTTTCTATTACAGGTGGCACTGGCCATACTCTGTTACAAGGTCTACTGCTTAATTAATTTAACTTTCACCCTGCCCTGCCCCTGACTACTACAAAAGGAAAATTAAGAAGATAAATAATATGATCATCTATCCCTTCACAGGATATTTGCTTACATATTGGATGACATTTAGGTGCTTTGTTTATGATTGAGTGAACACCGATAGGCCACACATAAATGACAGAGTTGTAAAAAAAATTATTAACAGAGGTAGTGAGTGAGTGGTCACCGTAATCGCCGGATATATGCTGTGCTTGCAAACTATTGTTACTAGTCATGGTAGTATTCTGAAAAATTACAACTTCTACTTTCCTCGGCTTTGCTACTCTGGCACGGACGTGAGGTGTTACATCACATGCTCTTCATAGTAACACTCTTCATCCAGTGACCGTTTACTCTGTCTACATACACCTATGCTAACTATGAGGAAGATACCATCCAGGCAGGCAGGCATCCATCCATTCAAAGTAAATGTCAATCATTCTTCTTAATGTCTGACTCTCAACTGGACAAACCTTACTTTTTCTCACCAAAAAACAACCTTTTTATTTCATTTTGTAAAACGGCAGCCATGCATCCGTGCTTGACTTGCATTTGAATTTGAACCAAAGGATATATTACGCACACATAAAGTTTCTGTTTCACCCACCCAGGCAGTCCTCTTTTCATTCTCCTTCCACCCATCCTTGCTTCAGCCTTCAACCGGCCATGCATCAGATTCCCAGTCACCTCGGGCAGCATTCAAAAACAAGTATCATTCTTTGCCAGTCATTAATTTTCACTTGCTCGTCCTTCCTTACACCCTTTTAGGTCTCGCCCTGCGATTGCAGGCCAAAGGCCTGCTGTCGCAGAGCGAGACTATTGCAATCATTCTCGCTTTCAAGGACTGAAAGGTAGAGGACAAGAGACTGGAGCGCGCATGCACGCAGCAGCCTGCCGGGATCAGGTCGCGCGCGTCAACACGCTCTCTGACTCTGGCAGGCTGTTCACAACACGTGCAAACACACATACAGCCCCCCCCCCCAGCATACACACACTCACGCACACACGTACACAGAGAACCCCCTCCCCTTACACACACATCCCCTACCTTGTCTCGGCGTCTTCGCGCTCCCTTACCCCCGCTCCTCTGGTGCGCGCGCACCACTGGTTTCGATTCCCGTGTCGGCTCCTCTGTGGTGCGCGCGCACCACAGGTTTCTATTCAGTGTTTATTTCAACAGCCAATCAGGTGGCAGAACTTCTTGAAGACATGCTCCCTCTCTGGTCCGCCATCATTTTAACTGCACGGACGCACCCCAGCAAAAACGGCAGCATGGGCCAATCACCTTTGTTGCTTTGCTTATTATTTCCGTAGGCAGCTTTTGGTTATGCAGCCCGCATCACGTACAGAGACACCCGTGCGAGTACTTTAAACGTGACTTGTTAAATGTACTTATATGTATTTGGTTTTAGTCTGTTTAATTGATATATGATTTTATATTGTTGGCTTTTATAGTTTGTTACGAACTGAAAGAAAGAAAAGTAATGAATGAATGGCAAATCTTTTTATTACTAAGATCAGTACGATCTCCAGCTCTGTGTCTCCATATGAGCCTGCACTTCAAAACTCAGCCGGGTGGCACTAGGCACTAGCCTTAGGTTAGGAAAGTAGTATCACTTTGCTATCAAGAACTTCCAGATTCCTACAAAGTCAAGTAAAACCTCAGTCTGACCTAAGGATCCCCTTCCAGCTAAAATCTTTAATGAGCTTCTACAGTAAAATCCCATGCTTCGTAGAATTATCATTAATGCCTCACTCGCCTGGGAGACAGTGCCCAGCCAGTTTAAATGAAAGTCATGAACACCATTACTTTAATAAAACCCACTTTAGACCCTGAGGAGCTGCCAAATTACCGCTCAGTCTCACAAGTGCCTTATTCGGCAAAGTTGTTCAAGAAAGCAGTATTTCATCAGACAGCTGCCTACTCCGAGGAAAGCAATTTGCTTCATGCCCTTGAGAAAGGGAATTTACCTGCATATGTGCCTTTAATGCTTACGTGTTTGCTATGCCAGTGCAAATGTCCATGTGTGCCTTACTGTGGACTGTTGTATTTTATTCATCAATTGCATTTTCATTTTTAAGTGTTTGAAGATCACTAAAACCTTAATAAATCTGCACACTTACATGCATTTTAAATGAGTTCCCATTTTGTTATACAAGGCTATAGACTGCACATTTCTGGTGAAGCTGGCTGGCAAAGTGTAGCCTTTTTCTATAGTTAGCATGCAGAAGCGAGGATTTTGAAAAATAGTAGGATCAGCGCTTGTTAGTGTTAGCTGTTTCTCTTTTCCAAGATTTTTCACACTCTTCCCACGAGAAGATCTTGGAATCCGCTTGTTAGTTATTATCTGCAAGTTTAATTCCTATCACGTGTTCTCCCTCCCATTCACTTGTATTAAGAAACATTGTATAAATGCTGCACAAGAATATATGGATTTTAGCATTAAATGCTCCACCTGAGTGAGGGCGAAGCTCTAGTCTGTTGATACAGCAACCTCTTTGCTTATTTTGAATGCTTGCTAAATATTTTTGGAATAAACACGTTAGACTTCTGTGCTATCTCGAATGTTATGTTGTGGCCACCATTGATAACCTGACTGTGTGCAGACCTTGGTATCCCAGCTGCACTGATTTATTTGACCTGCCTGCAACCTTTGATACCGTTAGCCATCAAATCCTCCTAGACCATTTGAGGGAGATGGTAATTGAGGGTATGCCTTAAGATTGGTTTAGGATTTTTATATCAGATACTTTCAGGTAACAATGAGCATACACTTCTCTCCTGCTCGCATGCTGTACTCTGGGGCCCCACAAGATTCCATATTGTGACCCCTGCTTTGTAACATCTGTATGTAGTGGCGGCTGCCATTAACAGGGCAGGGGTGGGCGCTCGTGAAAATAATATTAAAACAAAAGTTAACACATTCCAGAATACAGACATGATGTCCTCTGTTCTGGACTTCTTCTACCAGGAGCTGGATGCTACAACTCCCTTGACGAATCCTGGCGCTGCTCTAATAAGCATGAGAGCAGCACCCTGATTGGAGGGAGTTGCGTCAGTTAGATCTCCACAGCGTTCTGGAGGCCTGCACTTGCTCTAACCCAGCTGTCGCGAGACAGCTGGGTTGGGGATGTTTAAAGTGAGCAAAGTGTGTCTGGCTGTCACAAACCATGGTAGCAACCCACATACAGTCTGTGGGGTCAGGGCATGGACCAGCCAGTCCAGGAAACGGTTTTGCTCAATTCACTGGTGATGGATCTTGCTGTTTTTCAATATCACTGACTGTAGTTCTTACCAATGGCAGTTTCCATCTGCACCAGTGCCAGTGCTTAATTTGTACAAAATGAGTGTCAATCAGTGCTTAATTTGTAAAAAAAAAAGTGCAAGGAATCTCGTCAGGAGGCCACTGCAGCTTCAACCACACATTGCCCCCCCCATGCTGCCAATGATAGTAACATCACAACTACTAACAATCCCATTCTCACAAGTGTGAAAATGTGGGCTATTTCAGGTCCCCAGACGAAGAATGGCTTGGGCGGTAGGCATTAGTCCTTTTTAGGTCGAGCGTCAGCGAAGGACCTATTGTATTCGCTTTCGAGGGAATCTGAGACAGCGTTCGGCCACGCGCCTCTGCTGTCTCAGATTCGTCCTCGAGGGCGCGCACGGCGCCGTTCACATCCCCTGCCTCAGATTCACAGCCTCACACACGCATGCGCACACAGACACACACTGCATATATATATATATATATATCTATATATATATATATATATATACACACACGCGCGCACACACACATGCACGCAGCCACCCCCCACTCACCTGGCTCTTTTGTCGTGACTCCCCGTATCTCCGCCGTTGTTGCATAATTAAAACTGCACCCAACAGCCACGCGCCGAAACCGAGTGGAAGTGGACGCCGCGTCCCCAGCACACCCCTTGCCTGTAGCAGCCGCCTCTGCTGACCCGGAAACGCTTCATCCGCCTCCCCGCCTCCGGTACCCGGATGTATTACATTCTGCTCCTTGTTCGTACTTGTAGTCTCTTATGGTAGTCTTTCACTGGCCATCATCACTCGACTGGCTCTCTCAATATTAGCAAGAACGCCGCCAGGCAAGGCATTCGAATATACAAACCAACACGGACGGGATCGCCTAACACATTACGAGTCTTCGGTGAGTGTTAAAAATTTTAGCCCTTCGTTTCAATGACATCGTTGTGCATATATTTGAACTCGAGGAATGACTCCATGTTCTTTTACAGGCTACACCTCGTGAAGTGGCGTTTTTTCAACTTCTCAACCGTAAGTCGATCCCGTACATTTTAGTAGAATACTTAATCACCGCCATGTTTTTACTAGCCACCCAACCCGGTTTTCTTTTCATATTACAGAGAGGTTCACGCGCATTTTTTGCCATGACACGACCCATCCACCGGCATTCACCACGTAAACCATTAAGGTTAGACCCATTGCATTAGGATACATTAGCTTAACGTATTTGGACACTGTTCCGACGTTTTAATGCATGAACCGAGCTTTTCCCCGCGTGTCCTTCACCTACTGTTGCACCATTATTTAAACTTTCGTGAGACAGAAAGGAATGATTACGATTTTACTTTTTTTTTTTACAGCGCTCCTTCACCTATATAAAATCGGCACAAAACAACCACAGATTTTTAATGGCATGTCACACGCAAAACACCACTAGAGGTCATGTTTATTATTTCTCAACTGCTGCATGTTTCATGGTACCCAGGCTTTTTCTTCACACCTCCCAAATCACTTTCACACTTGTAATCAAACAGAATATAATACTCACAACAGCTCATCCTGTAACATGGATTGAAATGTTTCATTTTAATGCTTTCAGAATTTAAGTCCCCTGATGACGGGCAAGCCCGAAATGCATTGGGCAGAAATGTTCAAATAAAGATGCAAGCTCTACATACTATGGAAGTAATAGTATGGAACTGAAAATAAAATAAATATACAACTGTATGAAACAACCCACAAGAAACATTTTGTGAACATTTATTGAAATTGATCGAAGGCGTGCCTATTGGGGACATTACTCTCACAGGAGACAACACACCCTTCTCTTAGTCATGTCTCTACCTGGATGTCCGTCTTTTTTTCTTTAGCAGACTTTATTGCACACCCTTGAACGGTTCACTGACAACATATTATACATCATGGCGTGTACATTTGGTGTTTTGTTAAAACATTTCCATTACATATATTCTCACGCAGAATGTTATACAATAGAGCTAGTTTTTGTAGGTATGGGGAGGGCTGACATCAAGTCTCGAACTGGGTTCCCTAGTTCCAAAGTCAGCTGCTCAGGGTCTTACGCCACACCCTCTCCACATATTGCTGGGCATAGATATCAGTGTGTTCTGCTGGTAGTGGCCGAGATGAGTAATTAATTTTTTTCTCGTTTGTTTTCCTGTAGTCACCTCGAGAGGGGGTAGTGCCTGGGGCTGTAGAAGTTTATGAACTGAGTAGCTCACGCTGACACCATGTGTGACCTTGGGCTAAGTTGCAAGCCAGTTTACCCATTATACATTTTCGGAAGAATAACAC
The DNA here is from genome assembly GCF_964263255.1 of Lissotriton vulgaris. Taxonomy (NCBI): domain Eukaryota; kingdom Metazoa; phylum Chordata; class Amphibia; order Caudata; family Salamandridae; genus Lissotriton; species Lissotriton vulgaris. The sequence goes on from NC_141685.1 coordinate 869,673,286, forward strand.
CAGGTGTCTCTGGTTGGGAGACTGCATCACCCCAAAGGTGATTTCATGCCATTGAAAAACTGCTGGAAAAATAAAGCCATGTCTGGAGAATACCACTACACATCAGTATCTTACCAATGCAGTCGCCACGCAGTCTCTTCTCTCTGTCTTATGATGTCTGCCCTGCCACCATGTACTTCGGACCCTCACCCTCACACCTCCTCACACTCACACACCCTCACAACCTCTCACCTTCACATACCCTCACACACCCTCACTCACGCTCACACCCTCACCCACCCTCCCACCCCATCACTCACCCTCCCACCCCCTCACTCACCCTCCCACCCTCTCACTCACACTCACCCCCTCACTCACCCTCACCCCCTCACTCACCCTCACCCCCTCACCCTCACAACCATCTCACCCTCACTCACCCTCACCCCCTCACACCCCCACACACCCCCACACCCCCTCACCCTCACACACACCCTCTCACCCTCACTCACCCTCACACCCTCACACCCTCACCCACCGTCACCCACCCTCACTCACCCTCACACCCTCACCCCCTCACCCTCACAACCCTCTCACCCTCACTCATCCTCTCACCCTCACTCACCCTCACCCCCTTACACCCCCACACACCCTCACCCTCACACCCCTTCACCCTCACCCTCACACCCTCTCACCCTCATCTTCACACACCTCCTCACCTCACACCCCCTCACACCCTCATCCCCTCACCTCCCTCACCCTCAACACCCTTTCACCATCACTCACCCTCACCCCCTCACACCCCCACACACCCTCACCCACCCTCACCCCCTCACCCTCACACACCTCCTCACCCTCACACCCCTCACTCTCACTCACCCTCACACCCCCTCATCCTCACCCTCACACCCCCTCACCCTCACACCCCCTCACCCTCACTCTCACACACCTTCATACACCCTCACACCCTGCACCCTCACTCACCCTCACACCCCCTCACCCCCCTCACTCTCACACACCCTCACCCTCTCCCCCTCACACACCCTCACACTCCCTCACCCCCTCATCCTCACACACCCTCACCCTCACACACCCTCAGTCACACATCCTCACTCACACACCCTCACACACACTCACCCTCACACACCCTCACCCTCACACCCCCTCACCCTTACACCCCCTCACCCTTACACCCCCTCACCCTTACACCCCCTCACCCTCACACCCCCTCACCCTCACTCACCCTCACACACACTCACACACCCTCACAAGCATAGCATAACAAAACATAGCATAGCATAACAAAACATAGCATAGCATAGCATAACAAAAGAAAAGCATAGGATAGCAAAACATAGCATAGCATAACAAAACAAAGCATAGGCTAGCAAAACAAAACAGCGTAACAAAACAAAACATAGCATAGCAAAACACAACAAAGCATAGCATAGCATAACAAAACACAACAAAACATAGCATAACAAAACAATGCATAGCATAACATAACAAAGCATAGTAAAACAAAATATAGCATAGTATAACAAAACATAGCATAGCATAACAAAACACAACAAAACATAGCAGAACAAAACATAGCATAGCATAACAAAACATAGCATAGCAAAACAGCAAAACACAAAAAAGCATAGCAAAACACAACAAAATGTAGCATACATAACAAAACATAGCATTGCAAAGCATAGCAAAACATAGCATTGCATAACAAAACACAACAAAGCATAACAAAACACAACATAGCATAACAAAAAAAGCTTAGCAAAGCATAACAAAACATAGCATAGCAAAACACAACAACACATAGCATAACAAAACATAGCAAAACACAACAAAACATAGCATAGCAAAATAAAGCATAGCATAGAAAAAGACAACAAAACATAGCTTAGCATAACAAAACATAGCATAGCATAACAAAGCATAGCATAGCAAAACATAGCATAACAAAACATAGCATAGCATAACAAAACACAGCATAGCATAGCATAACAATTCAAAGCATGGGATAGCAAAACATAGCATAGCATAACAAAACATAGCATACCATAACAAAACACAGCATAGCATAACAATTCAAAGCATAGGATAGCAAAACATAGCATAGCATAACAAAAGAAAACATAGGATAGAAAAACAAAACATAGCATAGCATACAGCATCACTCCGCACCACCATAGCATCACTCAGGGGCACCACAACATCACTATGCGCTACCACAGCGTCACTGAACGCCACAGCATCACTCGTTCACCATCACAACATCACTCAGTGCCACCACAGCATCAATCTCTGCAACCATTTAACAACACCTGGTTCAAATATGTTTTCTCAATGTTTCAAGCTTTATTACAAATGTAACAAAAAGATGTTAATATTTCACTTCTGTTCTTGGATTTTCGTCACAATTAAATACACTGAACATAATCTTCACAAAAGTTATTTACAAAACTTTGAGCTATTGCCAATATGAATTACAATAACTTTTATTTAAGTATTAATTGTTGGAAAAAAAATTAAAAGCCATTGTCATTTGTAATATCAATACATGTAAGCCACATAAATACAACACATATTGCATTACAAATGCTATAGGTGTCACATTTGCGAAAGTTATAACTATTGGCATTGTAAATGAGACCGCAATTAATTTTGCTATTTTCAAAAAACAAAACATAAATACAAAATGTGTAATTTACAATACCAATAGCTCAAACGTTCCTAATGCGAGACCTATTGCATTGCAAATGCTTGTTTCCCTTTTCGTTCATCCCATCCATCAAGTTCATCTCTGATCTGACTTGGCTTCTCGATAAAACTTTCACAGCTGAGTTGAAGTCAAATTTGGAGGAGGCCATTGGTTACTCGTCAACTCCTGCCGCTATTGCTAATGAGAAGTCAAGGGTGACTGTCTTCTACCTGGTTGACAAAAACTTAGTTCTAAATTTGTAAGTCTTCTTAATAGTAAAGTGTACTTGTACTGTACAACATATACACCCCTGCAGAAAGCCCACTCTGCAATCTCAATAAGTGAGGAATATAATAGCTTACCACTGCCCACCACTATAGTGGGATCCCCCACAGCAGTTCCTGCTGGCTGTGGCACCGCATAAGACCCTGGAGTGCCCACCTCCGCGCTGGCCCCGGCACTGGTGGTTGGCTGTGCCGATGGTGTTATGCCTATAAAAAATATTTCATATTTTCAGATGCCATATACAAAACTCCCTATTTTGTCTAGGAATGAAAAATGTTACTAGTACTACATAAACAAATTTAATAATTTGTGACTCTCCAGTCTAAACTAAAAATGTCCCTTTCTTCAGGGAAGAGTGTTTTTTATTTATGCTTAGCCATAACATGTGATGCTACACTTTTTGACACAACTGATGAATGCTTGCTATTTAACATGCACCATTTTTCTCATAACAGACAGAAGCTTGCCTTCTACGAACAAGAGAAAGATCATCATCATATGTTAGGCGGAGTCGTCAACGATGCATCCCCACCAAGACTTTAAGTTCCAACCAGGTGTGGGCTCTCCCACAATTAATGTGTAAAATCAGCCACTTTTCAGTTGTTCACTGTTTGTTATATGACATTGATTTTAATCAATTTTTTATATAATGCACAATTTAAATTTTTACAGAGTACACGCAGAGCTAGTTGTTTTACTTTTAATAAAGCTTTAAAACTTACATAGACTCTGTGGTTTTTGGCCATGAGTGAGTGAGCGAAAGGTTTTGCAATTTGCAAGCATGAGTCCGTGGCTCTGAGAGGTCGGGACTCTGACTCCATAGACTTATGTTCTGGTTTGTATAATCATTGGGGATCATCGCTGCATTCGGGAGCTAAATAATGACTCTCTGGCACACTAGCTAGTCAGTAAAGAGATTGGGGGGGTTCAACTTCTGTCATGACTGACGTATGTGGAAAGTTTAACTGCGCCTATTATAATTTATAACCAATGCCCTATTTCTTGTCCATATTTCTGTAAGTGCAGAATAGTCCCTGCAACAGTAGTAGTATGTCCTCCTATCCAATCAAAAAGTAAAGTAGTATCTTATTCTTGGTGGCCATTGACATTTTATTGTTGGGAATTGTCAAAGCATAAACATTTAGAAGACTTCAATAGACATTATGGACAACTGCACAGACGACTGCACTCAGTGCCTAGAGCTATTGCTGAATAGGAGTTTTGTTTAACAGTACACCTTTTGCCTACTGTGCAAGCTTAGCTAACTACACAGACAGACTAATAATAATCTAGTAGTAGCTCAGAGAGTCATAGTAGAGGCAGGATTAGAATTTAGAAACAGTCTACAAGAAGATCAAAGACTATTCAGGAAAAAATAGAATTATGAGGAATGTTTGGAATAAATAGGTGCTGTAAAAGATAGGGAAGCATAATTAATAATATTAACAGGAAAACTTACTGGGGCCAGCAGAGGAGCCCTCGGCGGACCTATCCTGGCCTTCCTGTTGTTCCTGCTCCGCCGGCGCTGCTACCTCCTCCGCTGTCCTCTTGCCCCTGGAGGGAGCTGATGGACAACATGAAAGAAAGACATAAACATGGATGATTGTTGTCAACCAAATCAAACATTTAAAAAAAACAATAACATATAATTATTTCGGGGAAATAGAAAACAATTGCACTAAATGTATTGACCTATCTGATGTGGTCTACTAGGATATTAGTATTGCTGGATTTGCGGACCGTCTACTTGGAAAGTTATGCAACTCACTAAACCAACTACAAAAAGGTTCTACTAGGACTGGAAGGCAGCACTCTGCAGCACGCGAAGTGACAGACACAGTCCGTCATGATTGCAGACCACTAAAAAGTTTCCTACTAAATAACCAGTCATAAAATACTCAAACTATCAATCCACCACCACTATCTCTTCTTAATGGCAGGAGTAACAAAGGAAGGACTGGACTTGGGTCTCTAGTGTCTAGCATTATGCAGTTTTGGAAAGTACACTCATACATAATCAGTCACCCAGGCCAAATCAGCACAAAATTGAAAACAAGTAAGCATAGTAGCACCACCAGTGAGCAGGTGAGCACCTGCAATCACAGAACCTTTTGAAACATAATTTACCTGCAGTGTAATCTCTAGTGTCTAGCATTACACAGATCTGTAAAGTACACTCACACATAATCAGTCAACCAGGCCAAATGAGCACAAAATTAAAAACAAGTAAGTATAGCAGCACCGCCAGTGAGCAGGCAAGCACCTGCAATCACAGAACCTTTTGAAACATAATTTACCTGCAATGTAATCGGCAGCATTTTTGCTGGTTGGAAAAAACAAATATTTGCAATATCATAACACAGAGCAGGAGAAAACAAAGCAGTGGTCAAATAGCTACTAGTACTCAAGAAGCCCAGGGATCTCGGAGAAGTGTGGCTCAATGATTAGAGCGGAGACCCTGATGCAGAGGTCTAGCCCGGGACCAGGGTTCAATTCCCCGCCTCGGCGGGTCTTGGGCTCAAAATTCCACTGACCTGATAATTCTTGCCTCGGTGTCTATTCCAATCACTCTGCATCTCTGGGCAATAGCTTGCTTAATCTTCACAACGGCCCCCACAACGCTAGGGATGCCTGGCCTCCACCTTGGGGGTGCCCAGGAGTGGACGCCTCACAGGGAAAACCAGGATGGGTTCCACAGCAGTATTCGTATAAGCGCCTTGAGACCCTTGCGGGTGAGTAGTGCGCTATACAAGTATCAATTTAAATGTTTACATTTATAACTCCACACCAAGCAGGTCGAGCAGGTTGTGTTCCCGGTCCAGGATGTCTGACCACAGGTGCGTCGCATGGTTGTAGGTGCGCCGGACCCAAGACTCCCGACACATGGCCCGGCACACCTTCCCCCATAGCTGGCGATGCTCCTGGAGCCCGTACCCAGTTCCGGGCCTGCCACCTGCCGCGACGGTCTTGGGGAGGTGGCGCTGGACAAATAAAACTAGTGAGGCCACCTCCACCGCACTGAAGATCTCCCGGGCAGTTACTGCCTCCCCCCTTAAGCGCTCGCAAGGGAGTCTGGTACGGGGTGCGGGACCCATCCCCTTCAGGTTCTTCCCAGCTCCCTTTGCCATGGTCCTGGACAGGAAAGGAAATTAAGCAGGAAAGAAAGAATAGGGAAAAAGTAAATAAAAGAAAATAGTTAAAAAAGTAGTTTTAAAGTAACCAAAAGTAGAAAAAAACACAAAATATAGAAGTAGAAAAATAAAGAGATAGATAATGAGTAAACACTTTTTTTTCAAAAGTTCAAAGAAACAAAGGATTGCAAAGATTAAGGGAGGATTAAAAAAAACATGCCCAGAACCATAGCAATGAATGAAAAACAAGATGACCACGCCCATTGCGACCACGTGGGTAAGTTTGCACGATATTTCCCCCGCGAGCACGGAAAAACGGACGCGAACACGGAATTGCGGCCCGCACGTAGGAAATGCACAACTTGAGCATGCAACTGGCGCCCGGAAACAAAAATACGCAACGCGAAAACTGAAAACAAGATTGCTGCGCCCATGTACGACCGCATGGGTAACTTTGCGGTCGCCGCGCTGAAAAAAAACCTGCGAACACGCAAAGCGTCCCGCGAACACACAAAAATTCAAAAGTCCGCAAATTCGCACAAATTCACGGATTTTGCGGGCCGCAAATTCACTTTCGCAAAGAGGCCTTGCAGTGGGTAGATTCTACCTGGGGTGGTCTGTGAGAGGGGTGTGCATTGTGTAATTGTGACTGTGTCTTAAGACATATTAACTGTGCATTAGTACTTACCTTAGGGTGCCACATGACATGCACTTGTAAGCTAATGTCATTGGTACATGATATATGGCCTCACACATGGGACATTGCCGAACTCTTGGCTTTATCATGGGTTGTGAGTGGCATAGGAACATTGTATTACACATATGGCTTTGTTGTGTATTTTGGAAGTGCTTATGCTCAGACTTAATGAGACTGTGAAGGGCATATTTACAAGGATGTGACGCCGCCGTAGTGTCAATTTTTAGACATTAAGGTGGCTTTTTTTGATCCTTGTAATTGCAAGTTGCCGCAAAGTCCAGTTAGCATCATTTTTTCAGCGTTAACATGATTTTTTCATAGTGGCACTTCTATTTGCCTAACTTATAGAAAATGAGATGCACAGTAGACGTTCCCACGTAAAAACTCCAGCAAAACACACAAAGCGATATTTACATGTTGTAAGTAGCAAAAAAAGAAAAACTGCTGCTAAGTCCCATTAGAGGCAGTTTTTTAACGTCATAAATTAGCTGGTCTTAAAAATGGGGCAAACACACTTGGGGGCCTCATTTAAGAGCTTTTGGTAAAGGACAGCGCTGCTAGGAAAATAAAACAAAAGGGCAGGAATGCGCCCTATCAATAAGATAGGGCGCATTCCTGTCTTTTTTTCCCTACGTTGGCACACATTGGCTGGCAGGCACCAATGCAGGCACCCATGCGCCATGGTGCAAGGGTGCCTGTGTTGCAGAGCTGATTGATGTTGTGCAGGAGAAGGATACTTTCCTGAACAAATTAAATTAATCCAGGCGATTTCCCCTTCCTATGTGTGCCACAGAAAGCGTCACACATAGAAAAAGGAAAAAACAGGGGAAATTGAAAATTGTATCCTCGTACCGTCTCCCAAACGCCATCTTTGGGGTGGCGTTAGATTCTGAGACATTTCCAAGTTTACGTGTTCTCGTAAATCTAGGAATGCTTCACATTCCATGGGTTTTTGGTGGGAACGCCCACAGCAACACCGAAGGAACACCCCTTTCATACAGTTTTTTTTGTGTGAATCGGGCACAGATTTACAAGGCCATGCAAAGTCAGGTGAAGTGGCATTACATGGCCTTGTAAATATGCTGTGGCACATTGCACTACCGAAATGTAAAAAATGTGGCATTCCAGCGCTGCAAAAGTGCAGCTAAGGCCTCGTAAATGAAGCCCTTGGATAATAGAAAACTCCCACAATTCATCCATGGCAAGGTCAACAACACCATGGACCTCCTGCCATTGAGCGAAAAGCACCAAGGAGACCACCGCCACCCCCCTGTCATGCGTCACTCACCTGAACACCTGCTCCGTTAACCTTTGGATGATGGCTGGCCCTGATCCCTTCTAAGTGCTGACCTCGGTAGGACAGAATATCAGAAATAGGAAGCTGGAGACTGGGAACCGCAGAAAGCTAGAGACTCTCCAGAGCTGTCTGGACTTGTGTATGAAGTAGAGAGGCACAACCAGTCAACCTTAAATTAGGTCATCTGCCATCTGAGGAGTCACATCCGGGAGCCACCAGGATTCCGCTCCAGATGACCATGTCGCAGTGGAGCCATTGACGCTGGGGTGGAGCGTTATGGGTGAGTGTTGAGATCAAGTCTCTGAATACAATTGCACATCGTAGCCACCGCATCCACCTCTACTTGTATAACATGTTCCAGATTGGTGGTGGCTCGTAGTTGTGGTGGTGGGCGTGTGCTCCTCCTACGCCTCCCACTATGACTGGCTCCGTAAATGACAGCTTGTTGCACAGACCCTTCACTGCCCGGCCGCAGCACCTGGCGACCAGTAAATTCCAGCCAGGTCCAGACCTGATCAGCGGCATCACAGATTTGCATGTTACCATCTGAGACCACTCGCATCCTTGCTGGGAAATATAGGGGGCGTATTTAATGCCCAACTCTCGGAGGTGTCACTTAACCACTAGAAACAACCCCCTCTACCTCTGCACCCCAGTGGCTTAGTCAGCGAAGAAAAGTACTGTGACGTTATCCACTTTCCCTTCCCCCAGTTTGCGTACCTCCCTCAGGACAGTGTCACAATCCCTGTAGGAGGTGGAAGAGAAAGGAAGTAGGACCTGTCCCCGGCGGCGGACAGCTCACTGGCACTCAATGAACCCGATCCACAATAAAGAATGGGGAGAATGCACCTACTGGCAGTAGGTCATGCAACTATGTCTCAATATATGCCACTGCATCAGTTCCTTCTGCTACCTTAGGCAGATCCAACACCTGCACATTGTTCCACCCGACGCAGCCCTCCACATCCTCCCCTCTCCTTTCTAGTGACTTCCCACATGCCATTAGCTGCTGTACCTCCAGTGCTGCATTCCGGGTATTGAGGTAGACTTTGGCCAGTTCTTGCTAAATGTTATGTACCTTGTCAGTCAACTTGCAATGATCTGTGCGCTTCAAGTAGAAGTCAACTGTGATATTATCAATGCAGCCCTCAAGGGAATTACAAGTTTGTTCAAGGGAGGTACCTATTCTCTCCACAGCTGCGAGTACAGAGTCGAATTTGGAGTCCAGGGTGTGCGCTGTTACCTGCCCCGGCGGCCAGTGACTCCCAGCCACAGAGCAGCGGGCAAGTGTTGACGCCGCCCTGTATGTAGGCAGCCCATCATTGTTGCAGATGCCCCGGCACTTTGTTTGACATGCGGTGTAGTGCAGTGTGGCCAGCTGGCCCCTCTCCTCCGGTCTGGTGTATGCTAGCCAGGAATCTTTGTTTGGGCGGCACAGAGGGTCATCAATCAATCAATCAATCAGGGACTTATATAGCATGGCTACTCACCAGTGAGGGTCTCAAGGCACTGGGGGAGGGAGGCTGCAGGTTGAACTAGGTTTAAGATCGTGAGCAAGGTCATGAGGTCCTTCCTAAATCAGGTCAGCGATGCAGATTGCTTGAGGGGCAGGAGCCAAGGTGTTCCCGGTCTAGGTGGTGAGGTAGGAGAATGACATTCCTCCTATTCTGGTCTTGTGGATTGTGGGGACGGAGGCGAGGGTGAGTTGGGAGGATTGGAATTGTCTGGCGGGTAAGTGGAATGTGAGGCGATGGTTCCAGTATGTGGGTCCTTCATCATGAAAAGCTTTGTAGGTGTGAGTGATGAGTTTGAAAGTGACTCTCTAGTTGACTGGAAGCCAGTGTAGTTGTCAGAGGTTTTTCAGAATGTGGCTGCAGTGGGATATGTCGAGGACCAGTTTGGCTGCAGCGTTTTGGATGTTCTGTAGTTTCTTGAGCTATTTAATGGGTAAGACCGGCATAGAGTGCATTGCCATAGTAGAGTCTGCTGGTGATGAGTACATGGGTGACCGTCTTTCTGGATTCTGTGGGGATCCATCCGAATGTCTATTGAAGCAGGTGGAGCATGTGGAAGCAGTCTGAGGAAACTGCATTTATTTGGTGGTTCATAGTGAGTGATGAGTCAAGTATGACCTACAGTTGCGTGCGTGGTCTTTCGGGGTGGGAGGAGATCCCAGAGCAGCTGGCCACCAGGAGTCATCCCAGGTTCAAGGGGTGGGTCCCAGGATGAGTACTTTGGTCTTGTCCAAGTTGAGCTTGAGGCAGCTGTTTCATCAAGGTAGTAACGGACTTCATTCCACTGTGGAAGTTGGTTCTGGAGGGTGTGTGTTTATTGGTGAAGGAAAGGATCAGTTGGGTGCCGTGGCTTCTCACGATGGCTGCCAGGGGAGCAATGTAGACGTTAAAAAAGGGTAGGGCTCAAGGGCGATCCCTGGGGTACTCTACAACTGATCTCAGTGGGTTCTGAGAGGAACAGTGGTAGTCTGACTCGCTGGATCTGGCTGGTCAGGAAGGAGTAGATGTAGTCCAAAGCCTTGTCATGGTGCGGCTTCGTGGAGTCTTGTGATTAGGGTGCGTGGGAGACGGTGTCGAAGGAGGCTGAGACATCTCATTGGGGGACGGCAGTAGTCTCGCCCCAGTCGAGTAGGGAGCGGATGTCATCTGTGCTGGTGGGGAGTGCAGTCTCAGTGCTGTGGTTGCTTAGGAAGCAGGATTGAGAGGTGTCCAGGACATGGTTCACTTCGATGACCTTGGAGAGTGGGACGTTGATGGCCTTCTTTATGACCTTGGCTGGGAAGGGGAGGAGTGAGATTGGTTTGAAGTTCTTGAAGTTTTTGGGGTCAGAGGATGGCTTTTCAGCAGTGGGTTGATCTTGCTGTGTTTCCAGTTGTTGGGGAAGGTGGCTGTTTTGATGGAGCAGTTGATGGTGTGGCAAAGCTGAGGTCGATGGAAGCGGCTGTGTGGGAGTGCAGCCTTTTCAGAGGACCACCATTGCAGGGGTTCTCCCTTCTTTGTCCTCAAGTCCTTGGACTAACAAAATACAGGTTGGCACTGAAGCTGTACTATCAAACAAATGTTTTAATATCACTCATGAGTGGGGACCACATCGATACAGAACCCTCAGGCAATGTATGAAGCAGTGCAAGGAGTACAGAAACCAGGGGTCTTTTATATGCATTAGTTGCATTGTCAGCATGAGACCAAGGGGAGGTACTTGCACATACAAGAATAGTTATTGACTAACATGGACATACAAATATGCCTTGGTCAGCAAAGTGGGAGGGGAGACATTTCTGTTTGCATCAATTAAAACAACCTGACATTTGCAAACTAAGACAGGTGCATTCTGGCAGCTACAGGCCTTTCTGAGCATGCGCAAGGTTCTGGCTCAGTACTTAAGAAGTTAATTATAGTTGATGACTCAAGTGAAATAGAAGGTGCAGGAAACAGTGAAGACCGAAGAAGCACATGGCTAACACATGATTAACTAACTAAAAGGGTGGCCAAAACAAAATGGCTTCAGCTCATGCTAACAGCGATTTCTGCCAATTTGCACAGACGACCCTTTTAGCAATAGCTGAAGACATCTCTTTGATTTAGTAGGAACAAGGAAAACCTTTTGCACATCAATTTTCATCATATCACTAACTTCTTGGTCTAATACATTGCTTGTGTATTGGTTTCACCTTTGCACTGTGTTAAGTTAGCATGTGCTGGTTAGAAGTTAAACGCAATTTTTCCTTTCCTGCTGCCTCTGCACACGACACATTTTGTTAATAATGCTTTTTGCCTAGTTAGGTATTTTGCTTTACACGAGAATAACAATTTTGCTTATAATATCAGTCTTGCTTGGTAAGCTATGTCTGTACAGTGAGTGCTGAGGCCTTCAAGGTTATTTCAACACAGCGCTTATTGTTTGGATTGATCAGCGCACAGAGTAGACATAATATGGATGCAGCTGTGTCCAACTTTGGGTTTAGGCACGAATAATAATGCACTGCACAAGGCAGGAGAGACACACTTGATGAATATCGGTATGCAGAGTGTTGGTGCAGGAGATGATGTGATCCATTTCCACTGACCCAATGGTATGGGCCCGCCCTTCTAAACCCAAAGAGACCTTCTGTAGATATAATATAATATACTAGCTAGGGAGGGTAAACCTAGGTTCTATTTAGACCTGTTTCCTTTAGCATTTTAACATGCTTTCACCCTTTGTATTTTATGGAATAGTAACCATGCTGTTAACCTTGATTCTTATAATATGTCTGCTTGTACTAGCTAAGATACTGCATTTGAGAACACTGCATTAGAAATAAACATTTCAAACTTGCACGTGTCCTCATTGACTCCTCGTTCTAGATTGATATGTTAGTATAACGAAAGAGTGTTCATGTGTTCCACGTTACCTGAGGTGTTCTAAGTCCATGTTCTGGGTTGTCTAAATCATTTGGGTTTTGTAAATACCAATTAGACACTGATACCTAGTCTTGTAGGGGATTTTGGATGCTGAGGTGGGTTTTGGCACACCCTAATTCACTGAGGTTCCAAGTCTCTATGCACAGTTCTGTATATGAGCAGAAATCCCTACTACAACATATTGGGTGTTCACATTCTTAACTTAGCTTTTGGTGGGTATACAAAGTTAAACACAAAGGGCACAAAGCATCGGGTCATATTGTATACATAAACAGCATGACAGTAGGATCACAATGAATATACATAGCACTGTCAACAGTTTCCAGCCCCAGGTAACGAACAACGTCTATAACCAGCCAGTTAAAATCCATGTTCCTGAATCGGGATGGATCTCAGCAGCTATCTTATGCAATTTAGAGATTGCATCGAAAACTGAAGGGGCGTGATCAGGGATGTAAACACAACTGCTGCTCCCGATAATGCGACATGCACCACCACGATCACCCAACACGGCGCTGGGGACAATTCTGTTTTGGAGCGCCACAATCCTTGCAATTTGTAGTTTTTCTGTAATGTTTCCAAGTGCCATAGCTGTTTGGTTGGTTACAGCCTCTACAACACGTGTTAAGCGTCTGATTTTCCGACTGTTTAAGGCAGCACCAACAAAGAAGAACAATCCCAAATTAAAGTCAACATAGTGATGCTGTGCAGTGTCAGTCTGTTCCACCTCATCATGATTTCTTGTTCTCTTTGATCGGTTCTTAAAAATGTCATTGCACAGTTTATAGTCTTTATGGTAGGATGCAGGAGCCAAAAACACAGGTGGTAGCAAAAAGGATATATAGCAAGTTCCTGAACAACCAATGGGTAGATGGTAGTATCCTTTATTTCCACATATAAAGTAAGTATTGTGTGATGACATAAAACTGCTGTTGTTTACCCCTGTAATATTCAACACTAGAGTACAGTCGCTTTTCCCCACAGGAATACTTCCAATACTGTTCACACACAGGTCTGCTTGTGCTCTAGTAAAAGCTATAACGGAAGGCCCATTACCCTTGACTGTTCAAGTGGTTGAGAAAACATAGCTCATGGAGGAGTTTCCTCTGCGATACTCCTCCATTTCCCATATATTTTCTTTAGCTTGTGGTTCTCTTTCCTCATCAGGGTAGCACACTTTATTGAGTTGAAAATTCAGTCTTCCTACTTCAGCATAAGTAATATTAGCAACTTCAGATGCCCATAGCAGCGCAAACCAAGCCCTACAAGATCCATTGTGTGAAAACGGAAGAGGAATGAAAGGTGTTCCTCCCTTTTAATGATGTGCTGGCATAATTCCACACACCCAACAGTTGGTAATGTTCGTAGCATTATGGGTGTGGTGCAACATTTGTGTGAACGTATTGTTGAGGTAGGACATTCTGTGCTGCTGCTCATGATAGGGAAGGGAGGAGTAATGATGCTCAATGGGGACAGGAGTAGTGACAGTCAGTAGATTTCGAGCAGGAGTTACTCTCTCTATATTCCATGTTATTGTAGCACTGAGGATAACAATGGCAGTGAGTCCAACAATAAACATAGCCTTTCTGTCACAAATGTTTGCAGCAGTTGATCTCTTCTCTGGAGACATATTCACTTCGATGTAGAAAAACTAAACAGATGGAGTCCTAAGCAGCCATTGGTTTCTTCACTGAGGGTTGAGACAAGTACTACAAGGTCCCCCCCCCTTTGTAGATTAGCCTTTGACTGACCCAGGACAGTGACTCAACCAGTCTTTTTCTGCAATGCTGTCTTTGTTTTCCGGGGTCACAGCTGATATCGAGATGCACCAGGGATTGTATGGTCCGGAAACACTTCCTGAGGTACTGTAGGTGACGCAGCTTGGCCTCTCTCTGTGTCCAGGATGTCACGATGATCGCTCAATGTAGCAGGTTCCACCAAGGTGGACCGCAGCCTCTTTCAGTGGGTGGAGTGAACCCAATTCTTTTGATTGGTCACTCGGACTGCAGTTCTGGTTGCCAAGAGCACCTGATCAGGTCCGCAGCATCTGGGTTGCAGGCTGCTTGACCGCTGGAACACCTTGATCATCACATAAGCACCAGGCCGTAGATCATGACCATCACCTTGTGACCTGTCAGGAAGAGCTCCTCGAACCTGCCAGAAGTGAGGCCAATCAGTGCATGAACATCCTTCTGAGTACAGGGAACAGGTGTGTCTAAAATAGCTTGAGTGCAGTCCGGTGTGAGTGCACGTCCCTCCTTAGACAGGAGGTGACCTAAATTGGTAATCTGATGTCTACAATATTGCAATTTCTTCTGGGAAACCTTGTGATGGTGAGATGCAAGAAAGGAGATCAATAACAGTGTACCTCCTTCAAACTGTTCAGGGGTATCAGCAGCCGACAAAATGTCATCAACACATTGTCTGAGAGCCATCCCTTTCGACACAGGGAAATAATCAAGCTGTCTTTGCAATGCCTGGATACAAATGCTAGGACTCTCTGTATACCCTTGTGGAGCGCTACAAAATCTGAGTGATCGATTATTCAAAGTGAAGCCGAACAAGTAACGGCTATCAGGGTGAATAGGTATTGAGAAGAAAGCATTCTTCAAGTCAATCACACTGAATGTAGTTGCAGTCGGAAAAACCATAGTAAGAAGTGTTGTGATGTCAGAGGCTACCGGGTATTAGGGCACTACGATCTTATTAACCTCTCGTAAGTTAATGATAAACCCATATATTTTAGTATCAGTGTCTTTTTTCAAGATGAGAAGGATAGGACTATTACAAATTTTGTAAGGGACTTCTTCCACAACTCCTACTCTAATGAGATCTTGAACAGTAAGTATTAGTGCCACTTGACCTTCTCAATATATTTTATATTGGGGCAGTCGAGGCAATGAAGCGCCCTCCTTCACTTGAATATGGACTGCTGGGATAACCATTTGTCCCACATACCCAAAACATTTGCATTCCCATAGGGACCCTTCTAATCGACTGGGACTTCAACTGGTTCCTTACCCCATCCAAGGCTTTCCTATGCATAATTAGAGTCCTTGAAATCATCGGTCGAATATTCAGACATTTGATATTGATTTTGCCTGTCAAAGGTATTAGAGGAATTTTGAGTATGTTCAACTGCCTCAAACCTAGTACGACTATCCATACCTCCCCTATTTCCTAAGTTCCCTGGAGGGCTTCTCATATGTCCTCTACCACATTGATACTGCTGTCCTTGCAAAAGGGTTCACTAAAAACGTCAATGTCCAATCTTCTTACAATAAGCACACTGATTGGAAGACAAAGTTACTTGAGGGAAAGGGGGTGCACCAGGACGATACATCGCACTTCCGCCTCAACTACCACCTCTATAAAGTGGACCATAAACCTGAGCTAACATAACCTTCATCTTTAAATCTTTAGCCTTTATATCCTCCTTGCCCTTTGCGTCCAATTCCTGATGTTCATAATACTGAGCCATAGTCAAAAGAGTGACTGGGGAAGACGCAGTCCATGAACTTTTGCTAGCCTTTAGGTGACTAGCTATTTCTGGCAACATATTCGTGACAAATTTGTCAACGAACAGATGCTTGCCCGTGTCATCTGTCAATGACTGCCCACTAAAGTCATGGAATGTCTCCTCAACATGTGTAAAGAAGTCAGAAACTGATTTGTCCGCTTTCTGCTTGCAAGACGCTAACATAGTCCAATCTATCTCTTTAAGAGGTATAAGAATTTTCAACGTACTTATTATTGCCTTTGGAAGGTCTAATATCACTTGTTGCGGTTTCTGTGCAGGTTCTCTTGCTGCATCTTTTCTCTTTATTTCCACCCAAGTATCTCCAAAAGTTGTATAATTGTCTATTTTCCGAAATAATCTCCACATATCAGGGGTAAAATGAGACCAAAAACATGTCAATATCAGGCAAAGTCATAGTGCGAGAACTAATAGCTCTTTCACCTTCTTCGTAAAAAGCAGCCGGATTTTTCCACAGGTTAGGCAAAGCAGCTTTAAGAGCCATGACATCCACTCTACTCCAAGGAGTATAAACCCAATTATAAACAAAATAGCCCTTCACATCAGTTGAATCTTTATTATCACTGGTTCCCGCGCCCCTAGGAGGAACATATAAAGGCTCAGGTTCCCCATAGGTTTCCCATGAACTACAGAATTACTGTTATCCTTATCTGTCCCTGGATCTGCAGCATGTAGCACCGGGGTATGATCTGTTTGTTCAGCTGGAACTGCACCAGCTGCCTTTTTCTCCTCTCACAAACGGAATGCATCAGTTCGTAATTTACCACTCGTCTAATTAAATCAGCCACCTGGGAAGGGAGAAAAAGACCATCATTCAATTGTTTATGATAAATTTTATATCAGCAGGCTCTAGATTATCAGAATGTTTCCTAAAACTAAGTATTACTTCCCCAGTAAACGACTACGTAAAAAATACCTGTTCTGATGCTGGCCAGTGCTGAACCATTGCTATAAGGTCTGGAGCAGAAGTGGTACCGCAAGCTGCTTTACGAGCAGCGGATCTAAAAGCGGCTGCACGGTCCGCAGGCAACAAAGAGCGAGTCTGCTGTTTACCTTCTGCTTCTACCCCTTTCTGATCTAAGAGATGTATCATCATCTAAATTGTCCTCTGGTGCAGAGGGAAAAGTATATGGAGGCAGAGATTGCTCTAACAAAATTGAATCATCCTGAGGTTTATTAAGTACAGGATAAAGGGGGTGCAGGACAGGGTATTGGCCAATTAATTACCTCTAGATGACGCTCCCTATCCTCTTTCTCTTTTATTTCCTTCATCTCTTTATTTTTCATTTCCAGCGATTTCATATAAATATTCTTGCGCTGTCCTTTATCTGCTATAGCTTGCTCTTTTCTCACTCTTTCATGTGCTTCTTTCTCCCACATTTGTACACAATCAAACATATCTTGTCTGCTTTTATGCTTAAACGCACATTGTTCCACATATTGAATCTTTCTAAGGTCAAATCAACCATTTATTGGTCATCGTAAATTAGGATCCTTTTTTGTGTATTTATTCCACAGTGCACTATACATTATGGAAGAAATGCAATTTTTAACGTACATGTACCTATTCGGGGTCCCCTCAGGGGGAGATGGCTGACTGCGTTCCAAATCTATTTTGGTACTTACAAAAAAGCAACACATCCTACGAAGCGTGCTAGAAACAGGCATGTTGTAAATATTATAGTAAATATAATATAATAACAAAATAGTACTTATCACAAATACAGTACTGTTCATAAATTCAAAAGTTAGAGAAAAAATATCCTCAATGCCTGCCTATGTATGTTGCAACACACATATTACCTAAACCAAACCAGAATCTTGGCCAAGCAAATCCAAAATCAAGAGTGCCGCTTTAGCGACCTTACAAAGGAAAAATCTCCAGCCTCCAACT
Source organism: Lissotriton vulgaris (assembly GCF_964263255.1). NCBI lineage: Eukaryota > Metazoa > Chordata > Amphibia > Caudata > Salamandridae > Lissotriton > Lissotriton vulgaris. The sequence continues at coordinate 869,691,226 of NC_141685.1, forward strand.
TCCAAGCTCTGAATCGACCTAATGGTCACTGTAAGACGAACGCCAAAGGGATGTCAGTTGGGACAAGTTGCCACCTGGAGGGTCAAATTGGGAAAATCGGAAAAGCTCTTCGGTCTGCAAAGACAAGGGTCTCCTCATGCAACATACGTCCTCAGCGAGATTTCAAACTTCCATCAAGACAACTCCGTTGGGCTGCCGTGTCACGATGAGCCCCACGTGATGGGCCCAAATTTGTGGGCGTGCAGCCTTTTCAGAGGCTCACTGGTGCAGGGGTTCTCCCTTCTTTGTCCTCAAGTCCTTGGACTAACAAAATAGATATTGACACCGAAGCTGTAATATCAAACACATATTTTATTGTCACTCATGAGTGGGAAGTACATTGATACAGAACCCTCAGGCAATGTATGAGGCAGTACAAGGAGTACAGAAACCAGGGGTCTTTTATACGCAATAGTTGCATTGTCAGCATGAGACCAAGGGGAGGTACTGGCATATACAAGAATAGTTATTGACTAACATGAACATACAAATATGTCTTGGTCAGCATAGTGGGAGGGGAAACATATCTGTTTGTATCAGTTAAAACAGCCTGACATTTACAAATTAAGCCAGGTGCATTCTGGAAGCTACAGGCCTTTCTGAGCATGTGCAAGGCTCTGGCTCTGTACTGAAGAAGTTAATTATGGTTGATGACTCAAGCAAAATACAAAGGCAGGCAACAGTGAAGACGGAAGAAGCAAATGGCTAACACATGGCTAAATAAAGTGGCTGCCAAAACATAATGACTTCATCTCATGCTAACAGTGATTTCTGCTCATTTCAACAGTTGTTCTGTGGAAGATGTGGTATGGGCAGAGATCTGTCCACGCACCTGAGTGGATGCTCTTTATGGCCTTGAGTATCTCCTCTGTTGTGAGCGGGGACCACCAGAGAATGTTCTTTTGGGATGCCGCTTGGTTGTGTATGATGGCGATGGTTGCAGGCTGCTTGACCGCTGGAACACCTTGATCATCACATAAGCACCAGGCCGTAGATCATGACCATCACCTTGTGACCTGTCAGGAAGAGCTCCTCGAACCTGCCAGAAGTGAGGCCAATCAGTGCATGAACATCCTTCTGAGTACAGGGAACAGGTGTGTCTAAAATAGCTTGAGTGCAGTCCGGTGTGAGTGCACGTCCCTCCTTAGACAGGAGGTGACCTAAATTGGTAATCTGATGTCTACAATATTGCAATTTCTTCTGGGAAACCTTGTGATGGTGAGATGCAAGAAAGGAGATCAATAACAGTGTACCTCCTTCAAACTGTTCAGGGGTATCAGCAGCCGACAAAATGTCATCAACACATTGTCTGAGAGCCATCCCTTTCGACACAGGGAAATAATCAAGCTGTCTTTGCAATGCCTGGATACAAATGCTAGGACTCTCTGTATACCCTTGTGGAGCGCTACAAAATCTGAGTGATCGATTATTCAAAGTGAAGCCGAACAAGTAACGGCTATCAGGGTGAATAGGTATTGAGAAGAAAGCATTCTTCAAGTCAATCACACTGAATGTAGTTGCAGTCGGAAAAACCATAGTAAGAAGTGTTGTGATGTCAGAGGCTACCGGGTATTAGGGCACTACGATCTTATTAACCTCTCGTAAGTTAATGATAAACCTATATATTTTAGTATCAGTGTCTTTTTTCAAGATGAGAAGGATAGGACTATTACAAATTTTGTAAGGGACTTCTTCCACAACTCCTACTCTAATGAGATCTTGAACAGTAAGTATTAGTGCCACTTGACCTTCTCAATATATTTTATATTGGGGCAGTCGAGGCAATGAAGCGCCCTCCTTCACTTGAATATGGACTGCTGGGATAACCATTTGTCCCACATACCCAAAACATTTGCATTCCCATAGGGACCTTTCTAATCGACTGGGACTTCAACTGGTTCCTTACCCCATCCAAGGCTTTCCTATGCATAATTAGAGTCCTTGAAATCATCGGTCGAATATTCAGACATTTGATATTGATTTTGCCTGTCAAAGGTATTAGAGGAATTTTGAGTATGTTCAACTGCCTCAAACCTAGTACGACTATCCATACCTCCCCTATTTCCTAAGTTCCCTGGAGGGCTTCTCATATGTCCTCTACCACATTGATACTGCTGTCCTTGCAAAAGGGTTCACTAAAAACGTCAATGTCCAATCTTCTTACAATAAGCACACTGATTGGAAGACAAAGTTGCTTGAGGGAAAGGGGGTGCACCAGGACGATACATCGCACTTCCGCCTCAACTACCACCTCTATAAAGTGGACCATAAACCTGAGCTAACATAACCTTCATCTTTAAATCTTTAGCCTTTATATCCTCCTTGCCCTTTGCTTCCAATTCCTGATGTTCATAATACTGAGCCATAGTCAAAAGAGTGACTGGGGAAGACGCAGTCCATGAACTTTTGCTAGCCTTTAGGTGACTAGCTATTTCTGGCAACATGTTCGTGACAAATTTGTCAACGAACAGATGCTTGCCCGTGTCATCTGTCAATGACTGCCCACTAAAGTCATGGAATGTCTCCTCAACATGTGTAAAGAAGTCAGAAACTGATTTGTCCGCTTTCTGCTTGCAAGACGCTAACATAGTCCAATCTATCTCTTTAAGAGGTATAAGAATTTTCAACATACTTATTATTGCCTTTGGAAGGTCTAATATCACTTGTTGCGGTTTCTGTGCAGGTTCTCTTGCTGCATCTTTTCTCTTTATTTCCACCCAAGTATCTCCAAAAGTTGTATAATTGTCTATTTTCCGAAATAATCTCCACATATCAGGGGTAAAATGAGACCAAAAACATGTCAATATCAGGCAAAGTCATAGTGCGAGAACTAATAGCTCTTTCACCTTCTTCGTAAAAAGCAGCCGGATTTTTCCACAGGTTAGGCAAAGCAGCTTTAAGAGCCATGACATCCACTCTACTCCAAGGAGTATAAACCCAATTATAAACAAAATAGCCCTTCACATCAGTTGAATCTTTATTATCACTGGTTCCCGCGCCCCTAGGAGGAACATATAAAGGCTCAGGTTCCCCATAGGTTTCCCATGAACTACAGAATTACTGTTATCCTTATCTGTCCCTGGATCTGCAGCATGTAGCACCGGGGTATGATCTGTTTGTTCAGCTGGAACTGCACCAGCTGCCTTTTTCTCCTCTCACAAACGGAATGCATCAGTTCGTAATTTACCACTCATCTAATTAAATCAGCCACCTGGGAAGGGAGAAAAAGACCATCATTCAATTGTTTATGATAAATTTTATATCAGCAGGCTCTAGATTATCAGAATGTTTCCTAAAACTAAGTATTACTTCCCCAGTAAACGACTACGTAAAAAATACCTGTTCTGATGCTGGCCAGTGCTGAACCATTGCTATAAGGTCTGGAGCAGAAGTGGTACCGCAAGCTGCTTTACGAGCAGCGGATCTAAAAGCGGCTGCACGGTCCGCAGGCAACAAAGAGCGAGTCTGCTGTTTACCTTCTGCTTCTACCCCTTTCTGATCTAAGAGATGTATCATCATCTAAATTGTCCTCTGGTGCAGAGGGAAAAGTATATGGAGGCAGAGATTGATCTAACAAAATTGAATCATCCTGAGGTTTATTAAGTACAGGATAAAGGGGGTGCAGGACAGGGTATTGGCCAATTAATTACCTCTAGATGACGCTCCCTATCCTCTTTCTCTTTTATTTCCTTCATCTCTTTATTTTTCATTTCCAGCGATTTCATATAAATATTCTTGCGCTGTCCTTTATCTGCTATAGCTTGCTCTTTTCTCACTCTTTCATGTGCTTCTTTCTCCCACATTTGTACACAATCAAACATATCTTGTCTGCTTTTATGCTTAAACGCACATTGTTCCACATATTGAATCTTTCTAAGGTCAAATCAACCATTTATTGGTCATCGTAAATTAGGATCCTTTTTTGTGTATTTATTCCACAGTGCACTATACATTATGGAAGAAATGCAATTTTTAACGTACATGTACCTATTAGGGGTCCCCTCAGGGGGAGCTGGCTGACTGCGTTCTAAATCTATTTTGGTACTTACAAAAAAGCAACACATCCTACGAAGCGTGCTAGAAACAGGCATGTTGTAAATATTATAGTAAATATAATATAATAACAAAATAGTACTTATCACAAATACAGTACTGTTCATAAATTCAAAAGTTAGAGAAAAAATATCCTCATTGCCTGCCTATGTATGTTGCAACACACATATTATCTAAACCAAACCAGAATCTTGGCCAAGCAAATCCAAAATCAAGAGTGCCGCTTTAGCGACCTTACAAAGGAAAAATCTCCAGCCTCCAACTTCCAAGCTCTGAATCGACCTAATGGTCACTGTAAGACGAACGCCAAAGGGATGTCAGTTGGGACAAGTTGCCACCTGGAGGGTCAAATTGGGAAAATCGGAAAAGCTCTTCGGTCTGCAAAGACAAGGGTCTCCTCATGCAACATACGTCCTCAGCGAGATTTCAAACTTCCATCAAGACAACTCCGTTGGGCTGCCGTGTCACGATGAGCCCCACGTGATGGGCCCAAATTTGTGGGCGTGCAGCCTTTTCAGAGGCTCACTGGTGCAGGGGTTCTCCCTTCTTTGTCCTCAAGTCCTTGGACTAACAAAATAGATATTGACACCGAAGCTGTAATATCAAACACATATTTTATTGTCACTCATGAGTGGGAAGTACATTGATACAGAACCCTCAGGCAATGTATGAGGCAGTACAAGGAGTACAGAAACCAGGGGTCTTTTATACGCAATAGTTGCATTGTCAGCATGAGACCAAGGGGAGGTACTGGCACATACAAGAATAGTTATTGACTAACATGAACATACAAATATGTCTTGGTCAGCATAGTGGGAGGGGAAACATATCTGTTTGTATCAGTTAAAACAGCCTGACATTTACAAATTAAGCCAGGTGCATTCTGGAAACTACAGGCCTTTTTTAGCATGTGCAAGGCTCTGGCTCTGTACTGAAGAAGTTAATTATGGTTGATGACTCAAGCAAAATACAAAGGCAGGCAACAGTGAAGACGGAAGAAGCAAATGGCTAACACATGGCTAAATAAAGTGGCTGCCAAAACATAATGACTTCATCTCATGCTAACAGTGATTTCTGCTCATTTCAACAGTTGTTCTGTGGAAGATGTGGTATGGGCAGAGATCTGTCCACGCACCTGAGTGGATGCTCTTTATGGCCTTGAGTATCTCCTCTGTTGTGAGCGGGGACCACCAGAGAATGTTCTTTTGGGATGCCGCTTGGTTGTGTATGATGGCGATGGGCATGTTGGCCGGATAACGGGTGTCGAAGCTGTCATAGATCTTCCTAATCTTATGGTGGAAGAAGGTGTGAGTTTGTTGCAAAGGTCTTGTGAAGGGAACATGTCTGTGGTCTCTCTGTTGGGTCAGGTAAACTCCTTAATGATGGCTAAGAGTTCCTTGTAGTTGTGTGCATTGGTGTTGATTCTGTCTTGAGGGCCATTTCTTGAGACATGTTCAGGTGTGTCTGGAATCATGGAGGGGGGAGTGAACCAGCTGTAATTCTTGAAGTGGTCTTTTTTGAGGGGTGCCAGTGTGTTGGTGCAGTTGCAGATCCATCAGTGGAGGTTGTGCGCCACGGTGTTGGTGTCGGTGGGGGCTGGCAGAGTGGTGCTGCTCAGGGAGTTGATGAGAAAGTCTTTGCTGGCCTTGATTCTGCTACGATGGGAGTGATGATGACGGTGTTGTAGGGTGGGTGTGGTGAAGGAGAGATGTAGGCAATGATGGTCGGTCCAAGAGAGTTCGGTGGTGTGGCTGTTGTTGAAATCCCTCCTGGTGGAAAAGACGGGGTTGAGCGTATCTGGATATATGGGTTGGTGCAGTGGTGAGCTGCTTGAGTCCAATGTTGGTGAGGTTCTCAGGAGGGAGGTGGTGTTCTGTTCGCTGGGGTTGTTCAGTGGAAGTTGAGATCTCCGGTGAGGATGTAGTCGGTGGATGCGAGAACCTAGTGTGAGATGAGGTCTATGATGACTTCAGTGCACGGGGGTCAGGGGCTGAGGGGCCTGTAGATGAGGGTGCCAAGGAGGGTGGTGTTGGGGTTTTTCAAAATCTGGAAGAGGTTTTCCATGGTTGCTGTTGGGACATTAGAGTGCTTGGTAAGTGCTTGATAAGTCGGAGCGTGCCCTTGTGGACGATGGCGATGCCTCCTCCTGGGTAGTCGGGTCAATCCTTGAAGGTGATTTTGTATTTGTCTGGCTGGCAATGTCCAGTCCAGAGCAAGGGTTAGTCCAGGTTTCCATAAAGAAAGTGATATCTGAAGAGGTAGCATCAAGGAGGTCCCAGATTTCTAAGGTGCGTTTGTGTAGGGACCGCAATGTAAGGAGGATGTAGTTGAGCCGGTCAGGTGTGCTGTTGGTCAGCTGGGCAGCAATAGGAACTGATGTGCTGGCATAGTAGAATGTGTGGTTGCAGTTTTGTCAGTCAGAGGGTACAAAGGTAATCTTCGGTGAGGCTAGATGTCAGGCGGCATGGTGCTCAAGGTTGAGGGCGAGGAGGACACTTGCGTAGTAGAGTTGAAGTGTCTGAGAGGCATGTTCCTTGCATTAGGCATGGTCCAGGCACAGAGAGATGCAAAAAGCCTTGTCTTTGGTGCACTCGCTGTGCAAGGCTGCACAGCGGCTGCCATTTAGTAGTGCTGGGGGGAGCTGGACAGCTCAGAGTCGGGAAACGCGGGGGCAGGAAAGGATACTGGAGGAGGCTGGGGCAGCGAGAGATCACAGCAGCAACAAGGGAAAAGACATGGAAAAAGGAACTGAAAAAAAGCACAATAAACAAAGCAAAGGCAGAGCAGAAAAGCAACATAGAAGAGCAGAAAGCGGGACAGAAACAGCAGAAAAAAGATACAGCAGGGCAAGCAACAGAACAGTGATGCTCTGCCACTGACAACCAGGGATGAGGCACAGGCAGGAGCCTGTGGGTAGAGGAGGGCATTGAACTCCTGACCTCTGGGTCAGAGGAACCAGCAGCAGCAGATAGAGACAGCAGCAGCCATTACCAGACCCCACCGTGCTGTGGAAGGAGCAAGTCCACTAAGGAATAGTCCCCAATATACCCAACAGCGCACTAACAGGGGGTGAGGAAAGGCAGCACCACCCGGTCACCTCCTACCATCTAACAGTGGCATCCAGATTCCAGGTTTCCCAGTCCCCCAGCAAGTAATGGTGGATCAAGCTGCATGCCCAAGGGCCTAGGCCCAAACTGATCCCCATGCCCCTGGCAACCGCTGCCACCAATGGCTGATACCAGTGACTTGAGCCAGTTAGTGGAGTCCCCCACCAGTCTTGTGTTGTGTCCTCAGTAATGTGGGTCCACTACAGTGCAGGGATTGCTCAGGGCATGGTGTGGACCACCCACAGGCACTAGGTCTGGGCCTGACACGACCCGACACCCAGGTCTCCTCCACTCCCTGTCCCACCTTCTCATCACCTGGACACCGACATCGAGGCTCAATCCGCTGTGCTCTCTCTGAATCTGTGAATCAGTCAGCAGGAGCCTCAGCCAGGCAGGATTTCACAAGCCTGGATACAGCAGTTACTGCTGAGTCTTCTGGGGAACCTCTCAATGAAGATGGTGCATGAAGTTGCGGCACTCCCGCCACACAAGTTCAGGACAGCTCAGGGCCCTCACCCTCCACAGCATCCGGCCAGCGCCACCTTTTCCGGCCTGTGGTGCAGAGAGGCACAGTCCACCACCGGCAATATCCTCGGTTCACCCTATTGTAGTGGTGGCGTGTTTTAAGCAATGCAGACCTCCCCATTTCGGTGCGCACAAGTGCTTCTACTGATCACAGCTCCAAGGGGCACCAGGCGGACTCTCGCACAGGTCAGCAATGTGTCTCCATGCGACCTGCCAGACTTCTTCACCAGGTAAGGCCGATCGCTGATGCCTCGATGTATACCGACACGGCCCACACACACCAGCAGGCCACAGTAACTCCTCAGCACCAGCGCTTTCCTTATCGGGTCCCAGGTGGAGGCCCAGTGAGGCCTCAAGCCCCGGGACTGTCTGCACTTCCCGGCATCAGCTGCCATGGTGTTGCAAGGATGGTGCAATGAAAAGTGCTGCATCACTGTTTTTCCTCCGCGAAGCAGCACTTTTCATGAATGAGGCCCTGATTATGCGCTTCCTCTTCCCCTGGGATGTATACCGACCACGGCCCTCACCCACCAACAGGCCACAGTAACTCCTCAGCATTAGCACTTTTCTTATCAGGTCCCAGGTGCAGGCCCAGTGAGGCCTCAATGCCCGGGGACTGTCTGCACTTCCAGGCATCAGCTGCCATGGTATAGCAAGGTTGGGGCAATGAAAAGTGCTGCATCACTGTTTTCCCCCAGCGATGCAGCACTTTTCATGAATGAGCCCTGATTATTTCCTCTTCCCCTGGGACTCTAGCTGGTCATCTTGGCTGTTGGAGGTTTGTTGACCTGTGCTGTACTTGGTCCTGGCTTCTCCATTCTGCATTCCAGTGTTTTTGTTTGTTTTCCTTAGAGGTGTATTTGTTAGCTCTCTTTGCCTCTAGAGGCTAAAAAGTGACATTGGGCAGACTAATTTGAATTTTCTGTTAATTGGCCGGCAGTTTCTTTTTTCATGCTAGTGTCAAGATTTTTATTGCTGTGATGCTAAACTATCGGCAATTTTCGCCACCACTAGTTCAGCCAACGCCATGTAAATATGTATTGTAAATATGTCAACATTTCAGCAAATAAACAGCAGTAAAAAAATTAAAAAAGCTTAATGGCAATATTTGCAAAGATACCCTTGTGAGTGTGCTATGACCTGTCTCTTGAAAGTGATATTACAGATACTGCAGAGTGGTAGTGCTGCTGGTGTCAGTTGTGTAGTTGGGAATCCAGATGGTGATGGCCAAAATGGAGAGCCCTAGGGAGCTTTTTCGTGTTACGGGTGTGAGGCATTGTCATGACCCAGCCCAGTGACAGGACTGATGCCGCCTTATGTTATATTATGTTATGTTAATTTAATTTGTAGCTTGCACAGATAATCAAAGGTATCCCGCTGTGGAGCAGCGAGGGTTAACCATCAGAAATTAATGAAAGGAGATATGTTTTCAAGTTCTTCTTGAAGATCAATGGATCCTGAGTATTCCAGAGGGCAAAAGGGAGGGTGTTCTAACCCACCACATATTTCCGAGCTAAGGAGCTGGCTCCAAGCCTCAGACATTTAAACGAAGGTCCTGGGCGAGGCGCTGAGACAGGGAATGCAGCGGTCGTGCTGGAGTGTAAAAGGCGAACCGTTTTTGCAAATCGGCGGGGCCAAGCCTATGAAGAGGGCGATGGGCCATGACCAAGGATTTAAATTTAACCCGCTTGGCTACAGGAAGCCAGTGCAGAGAGAAAAAAATGTCAACTGGTTCAAAATGCTGCAGCAAGACTTCTTCTGGAAATTCCCGCTAGGATTAGCATTAGAGCTAGTCCTAGTGGTAACTTCCAGAAGAAGCCTGGCTGCCGCATTTTAAACCACTTGAAGTTTTTTTAACAGATGTATTGTAATGTAATTGTAATTTGATACTTGTATAGCGCACTACTCACCCGCAAGGGTCTCAAGACGCTTGTACGAATACCGCTGTGGAACCCATCTTGGCTTTCCCTGTGAGGCGTCCACTCCTGGGCACCCCCAAGTTGGAGGCCAGGCATCCTTAGAGTTGTGGGGGCCGTTGTGGAGATTAAGCAAGCTATTGCCCAGAGTTGCAGAGTGGGACTCCATGATTGGAATAGGCACCGAGGCGAGAATTATCAGGTCTGTGGAATTTTGAGCCCAAGACCCGCCGAGGCGGGGAATTGAACCCTGGTCCCGGGCTAGACCTCTGCATCAGGGTCTGCCGCTCAGATAGCCCAGTATGCCCACGTTAAGGGCATTGGTGTAGTCCTGTCGCGTTCTAATCTAGGACCCTGATCAATACTGTGACCTTATGCCCCTATACGGTATAATCCATTCATACCCCTATATTGGCATAAACGATCAAATGCAATATTCAGAAACTCGTCTCTGGCCTCACACGATCAGAGCCACATTTCAGAATCTCTTCCTCTGCAGCTTCCTCTGCAGTTCATTAGAGCAAATGACACAGCAGAAGCCACTATCTAAGATTCCTAGATTACACTCCGAGTTCTTCAACAAGATAAAACTCAGCAACCTGGGAAAGCCCCGCTTGCCATGTTTTGATTAGTAATAGAACTCTAATGAGCACTGAGAGACGATCACTTCCTAGTGACATCTTTATTGATGTCTTATGTCCAAAAACTTACGTCAAACAAGGAACCTTTCAGGTATAAATATTACCAACGTTGCCTTAAGCTGATGCTGATGCTATCGCTGCCTCAACGACATCGATCATAGCGATGGTGTGGTGAACATAGGAGAAGAACAGCTGTCCCCCTGCAAAGCCCAGCAGATACAAGCTGCCCACGGACGCTGCCCCTCCTCCTCCTCGACGCGCTGAGAGAGACGCTGTCTTTTCTCCTGCTGAGAAAATCCAGCTCCGGCGTTTCCAGCCCACTCTTGCGAGTGACTGGGATATCGAGTCCTGGAAGGAGATACAAGACCTCCAACATTCTATTCCAGAGGTATGGTGTTGACTAAACCCTTAGAGAGAATTCTTGAAGCAAACCCTGGCAAAACCAACTTAACTAAAACTGCTACTTACTTACTCCCTCCCACGTATTAGGCTTAGGTCAGGTACACTGGGGTAGGCGTAGTTAGAAGCACCAGTTGAGTATGTTAGCCTAATGTATATATGAATGTATATATGTTTTATTCATTTTAAACCATTGTATGGCTAAGAAACCATATCAATGCTTTTACAGTATTATTTCGCAATCCTCAATTTACTGTACGCACTTTTTATATTAACTAGTCTTGCAATTGTGGCAATTCATTTCTCTTGTATGAGAAGAAAGACTGTTCAATAAATAATACCTTTTTATTGAAAACTGCCGTCTTTCTATTCTCTGCATATTGGTGAAAGTAATCTGCACAAAACTGACTGAGTAAAATAACTGTCTATTGTTTCACACGACTCTAGAGATTGACTCTTATTCTAAGGAGCAAAGTTGTCATGTTTATGCGGTTGTTGGAAAACTGAATCCCTTCTTGTCTGTACCAGGGAAGCTGATCACTTCCTATTCAGTCAAGAAAGTTTCCAGTGACCTCTGAGCTAGTTGGTAACAAACCCAATTAAGTTTAGCATAGTCAGTGGAGACCTGGAAGATCCGCACTTCTACGTCTATACTACTGTTTATGTTATTCCAATGTGCAGGGCCTATTGGGAAAATAGGAACTACACTACATGGTGCCCAACGTTTGGTAAGGCGATAAAACTAACGCAAGACGTTAGAGTAACTCAGTTGTGCATTTTTCACACAGACACCTTTCTCCCGTAAATACTCCAATAGACGTTTGGAGCGGGTGAAAGGTTAAAATCCACCCGACCTTAGTAGGAAGAGATTCCTATGTAAAGCTCTGGTTTATTCAACGTTGAAGGATACAGTGTTCCAAAATATTGTGCACCTAATCTTTGTCTCCTTGGAGACCTGCTCTGCAAACCTTGCATTTATACAATGCCAGGAGAAAACGGAACCGCTGCACCCGCAGTAAATGCGACTGAGCAGGGTCCCGACGGTACTACTGAACCGGGTGCAATAAACATCCCGGCACATTTAAGAAAACCTATAACGTCAAAACTTATAGAAAATGGACTGACCACACAAGGTGGCACAGTCGTCTTCGTGATAGAGGCACACGAATATCGGCAGACAGAGGTATTCTATTCATGGATAAAATTTCCGCAACACACGAGTTCCACTATTACAAAATAGGGGATCCACCGGAAGAGTACGCTCCTTTATAGGAGATTGAAATTCCATTAAAATTCCAAGAGCACCTGCTCTGGTTTAAAGGCGCCCTAAAACACAATGATCATATTACCACGCTCGGTCCACTAGGTAGACCAGGAGCAACGTGGCTGGTTCTAGCCAGCTACACACCACATCCGGACATGGATAAAATGTCAAGTGAAGAACTCTTAGTTAAAATAAGAGAATTAACAAAGGCATATAGAGAGTTAGTAAAATTATTTATTAAAAATAATTCAAACACTCCTAAAAAGAGCTGGGATGGAAATAAACAATCCACTCCCAAGGAAAAAGTTTTCCAGTCCAGAGGAAGGTCTCCTCGAAGGAGGGAAAGAACTCCAACTCGAGAACACCAGTCTCCCCAGAGGGAGCCCTCTGAGAAAAGATATAACCTTAGAATTAGGGATCATTTGAAAAAGCCTGATAGATATCAAAGTATTGATACACGTCTCTCTCGATCTTTTTCTCAGAAATCGGAAAGAAGAGGACGGTCAGACCCAGGAGAGCACACCAAGTCCAAAGACAAGGAACCTGCTCAAAGTAAAAAGTTACAATTTCCAAAAAAGAAGGTAGCCAGTATTAGAGTAATTGAACATGCCGAGAATACTGAGGACACCGTTGAAAAACGGGGAGTGGGCACAGACAATGTTAGACAGTGCAGCAGAAATCAGTATAGCCCGCAAGATCCTGATGAGTCATCTGGAGACAGTGGACACGAATGAATACATTCAGGTTGAAACTGCCGACACCAGAGTTAGCGAGCCCCATAAGATATACGAAATAACATTGCGTATAGAGGGTGATAAGACTAGGAAAATAAGGGGTCTATTTTGGGATAAACTCTCAAAAGGCTATGATATTCTGTTAGCTGAAAAAGATTGGCCTCCAGAGTTTGTCAGGGAGTGCCCTCGTGGCGAAGAAATGATTATTCCTGCCTTCTCGAATCACATTCCGATTCACAAAAAATATACTTATGCAAGGAAATGGGCAGTGGCCCAGGCACCAGCATTATATAAAAATCATGTAGGATGGGATGAGGACTCTCCTCCTCATAAAATCCAGTTAAAAAGTCAACCGACTGCACAAAAGTAGTATCCCATTGAGCAAGAAGCTAAAAAACAAGTCAGGGAGATTTTAGATCAACTTGAATACCAGGGGGTGATTTAAACATGCACCTCTCAAATGAACAATCCTTTGTTTCCTGTCTCCAAACCAGACTATTCATATCGTCTAGTTTTGGACTACAGACACCTTAACGCATGTTGCAAAACATTTGCAGTACAAAATTCGCATAGTGCTGCACTAATGAATAACATAGTTAGGAAAAAATATAAAACGACATTAGACATATCTAATGGTTTCTTTTGTCAAAACATTGCACCAGAAAGCTGATACTTGACCGCTTTCTCAGTAATGGGGTCTCAGAAAAATTTCTGTAGGCTCCCACAGGGATTCAAGAACAGCCCAGGACTATTCTCAGCCAGAGTAACAGAGTTACTACAAATATATGATGATGAGGCATTATCTTACGTAGATGATATCTATCTCACAGACGACGACTTGGAGACTCACTTGAAAAGAGTGAACACCATTATACTTGGGTTCGCAGCAGAGGGTTACAAATTCAACTTTAAAAAGTCTTGAATTGCCCATCTGATAGTATTATTTTTAGGATACGAATTATCAAGTGAAGGAAAAAGCCTAGCGGACAACTTCTTAGAGAAGTGCGCTGTACTCCAAGCACCAAAAACGCTGAAGAACTTACAATCGATTCTAGGCTTCCTGAATTTCGGTAGAACTCACATTCTAAATTACGCAGAGAGGGTTAAACCTCTCTACAAATTAATTGAACCTGATTTTAAACCAATCAATTGGACTCAAAAACACACAGAAATTTTGAGATCACTGCAAACAGACATGTTAGCAAAAACAAAATTAGACACACGTGACAACACACGCAATCTTGTAATACGAATCATCCCAGGAAGATGCGGATTCACGTACCTGACCTCTAATGAGGGAGAAAGGGTACCAATTTCAATTAAATCTCACTTGTACACACAAGCGGAAAAAACATTCAGTCCAACAGAAAATACTGTGAAAGCAGTAGAAACTGCATTAGCGAATGAACGAGAACTAGCACATGGCAAAAGGATCAATATCCTCACAGCGGAATCCGCCTTCGAGGCGCTATTCAGCCCAGTAAACCTGCCTACAGTGTCACTGGATCCAAAATGGATACAGTGTATAGATTCTCTTGGAGCGGAAGATGTGAAATACTATTTCGCCCCGCAATTCGAAAAACTGAATGATTTGACTTATGAAGAAGAATATCCTCTGCCAATCGAACTTCTGCCTCTCCCACAGTATGCCTGTATATTCTATACAGATAGATTTGTACAGCATTTTAATGTAGAGAACAAATTCTACGATGCAGCCTGTGCGATTGTTAAAGGTCGTTGGCTGTGCGGTAAATTCAGACCGAAAAAAACAAAAACTGAATCAGTAAGAAACTGTTCGGCTCAGAGAGCTGAAATCAGATCTTTAAAGAAGGCGCTTGAAAATGCAGAACGTGAATTCCCAACACTAATCGTGTGCGATTCTCATTTCTGAGTCAAATCTTACAATAATAAATTACAGAGCTGGATTGAAAATGATTACAAAGATGACACAGGTGCCACAATAAAGCATAAAATGCTTTGGAAACAGGTAGCTCTTTTACAGAAAGAACTACAAAAGACTCACGTGATACACACTCTGAGTCATCAACGTGATGGCGTTCATGTTGCAGGGAATTCATTGGCTAATACAGCCACAGCGAAAGCAACTAAACTGGCTTCCGTAGCCACAAAAAAGCGTTCAGAAAAATACATAGACGGGGAAACCATGCTGGCAGTAAAAACGTCAGTAAAAGGCAACTGTGCAGCACTACCCGTGAACTATCCACTCAATTATGCATACGTAATTGATGCAAACTCCGTTCCTTTTGCTCGAATCCCTGGAGTGGGGGATAGGGTAATTCCAAACATGAACAGGAGAAAGTTATTAATAGCAGACGCAAACATGGGTGAAGGTCCAAGGCACATACAGATGAAAGAATCTCTGACTAAATTACAATCAGTATACTGGTGGCCGGGAATGAGCCTGCACCACTATAAATATGTAAAGAACTGCCCGGACTGCAACAGAGATCGCAGCAATGAGTCAAGCGCATTAATGCCATGGTAGGCATAAGGCTGTCTACATGCCATCCAGCGTCCTATTAATTATTAAGACTAAAACTCACTTAAAAAATGTGGCCCCAGCGCTCGGCTGACGCCAGAACGGTTATAAAAGATCTGTGAGTCTTTATTGGCACATACGCAATTGCCATGTTCCATACTGACCAGGGTCCTGTTTCAGCTCTCGAGCTTATAAGGAGGCCATGACCAGCATGGGAGTTGGGTTGCGGTATTCTTGTCCGTCACACCCCGAAGGAAACAGTGTGGTAGAAAGAAAAAACCGGGACATAAAGCAATCTATAACAGCGAAGGTATTAGGTTCAGGTGCTGGGCTGGTCAAACATTTAATAAGTGTCCAGTTAAGTCTTAACAATTTGCCAAGAAATTCTCTAAAAGGTTTCAGCCCATACGAACTATTGTTCGGAACTAGAATGCGAATTCAGGACTTAGATAGTCAGGTATCAGTGGTAGAAGATAAGAAAACAGACTTTGACATCAAAGATCATTTGGCTGTTTTACAGGACTTGAATGAAACAAGAAAATACTTAAGCAACATAAAGTTAAAGCAACAGCCAGCTACCACTGACGAGGCACCACCAGCCCCAGCAAGGCCTGTCTGAATTCCAAAGATTGGGGATCTAATCAGAGAAAAAATAGCGGTGAAGAAGGAATTTGGGCCTTCTTACAGAAAAGCAGTACCTGTCTTAGCAATCAACGGAACAAGATCAGTAGTACTACTGCCTCTTGCTGGTAAAAAGGAGAACAGAGTTGTATCAATCGACCTGGTAAAACCACAAGCATGTGGCCTATAATCAACAGTAGGCCCAGTGGACTCCCGAGAAACAACAGAATACCCAAACTTGCAACAATCCAAGGGGTTCAAACTGAAAAACGAATCACATTCGATAAGCCTGCCGTGCACAGAGAGGGACTATTCAATAATGCCATGGAACTCGTGCCTCTTGAGACACAGATTGAAACAGTTTGTCAAGAAACACCAGTCTACAATGATGTGGCATCAGAATGTGCTACCGAAAGACAAATTGAAAGAACAATCCCAACAATTGACAGAACTGCCTCTGGCTACTTCATCAACTTCGATAACTTTTCTGAGGATCAAAGCAACCCCGAAGTGATGCCAGAAACAAAGACTTTTAAAGAAAAAGCAACAGAACTCTTTCAACAAATCAAAGAAGTATATCTGGATGCACCATTGATTGAGCATTGGATTATTTCAGGGGTATTCATACTCCTACTATGCCTAATTTTAGTTTTAATTTGAGGAAGGTTTATTACAGTACAATGGACGCAGCAAGTCAGAATATCAACTTAGTCCTAAAACCACACAGATTATCCCACATGAAGAAAAGAGAACTATCAACAGTAAATGTCACAGCCATTCCAATACCCGGCGGGGCAGTATGGAACAAAACTGACTATGAAATATATGGTCCGGTCGAAATCCTGAAGTATCCTCATCAATTCAAGATTTCATTAAGTGACTTTGTAAAACCAAGTACATTTTCTGATGATTGGGATTTTGAAAGTATTAATAATATGATGTCTGATTTAGTAATGTCAGCAAGATTCACAGAACATGATTATTTACAAGGTTCGTCTAGTTATGAACAGATGTTCTGCTACACACACTATGGTGATCATTACTTGCATAAATCTGCACAACCTAGAAATGTTTTTAAGTATAACCAATGGGAACATTGTGCTACACCACCTAAAAGCAGTTCTAAAACATTCTATGAGAAATTTCAGTACTTCTCAGGGTTTAACACCAGTGATGCAGAAACGTTTTATTATAAACTGTTAGATAAAACAGGGTTGAAAACTATGCTGACAAATACTAAATTGATATATTCAGAAGCATTTTATGAAAAAATGATGACATTGGGTTTTGATTATTGGAAAAATAACATTGAAACAAAAACAATCTGGGGTACAAAAGATTGGCAGGTACACGGCCTAGAAGCATTATTTTGAGCCTGCATGATCCCAGAGCAAATATTGTTCTTAAATGACACAATTCATCAAACAACCTGTCTTGGCCTAGCTAAGATCAAAGACCTTAACAAACCATCTATTCCAAAGCCAATACCTGATAATGCAACAACAGATATTGAAATAGACGTATCAAAAATTTTACATCTAAACAGAACACATCCTGATTGGAAAAAATTGTTAATCTGGCCTACTGACACAAACAACTGTCAAGATAGATTCCTGAATAAAACACAGGGGTTAACAATGACCAGACCAGACCCTAGATACTCCCAGAGACAACATCCAGGGATAGTAACAACATACAGTGTAGGGAAGCTGTGCCTTGAATGGCTACAATCATCCACACTGGCTGAAATTAAGCAACACTTGTCTTTACTTAAAGATGGTGCTGATTTGCGCGATTTCATTCTGGGACCACGCAAACAGCGTCAAAAGCGCTTCATAGCGACCGGTATATATGCGGCTTACAACGAGGCTTGGAAAATAACACAAATTGAAACAGCTGAAAAAATACGAGAAATTGATCGTATTCATTTGGAAAAATCACTTTCTGTAGTGGACAATGGGTTAATGACTCTGTCCTCCAGAATATATTCACTGGACAGTATTGTATCATCTGCCATAGATATATTAGACAAAGACTTGCTAATGTTACAGCATGGCCAGTCACAATTGCGTTCTATTGTACAGTTAGGCTGGACGCTGCAAAATCTTTGCTCAGGCTATGTGCCTTGCGTTTAACCAACACAACGTCATTGTTTTCCATCTTTAACCTTACTGATAAACAAAGCAGCTTGGCACAGAAAGGAGCAGACTATACAGTCCTGAGCATCGAAAAACTTGAGAGATTACCTTTGACAATGTCAGAAAGTCCTGTCATTGAATGGATAATACACGGGATTATCACAATTCCGATAACAACTTTCTGATTTAAAAATTGCCTTGAATACATACCTACTGGCCAGTATGAAGGATTGGGTAAAGGATGCATTAAGTCAGCATGGAAATTACCATACACACACACATGCTATAGTGACAGCAACAAAATTATTTCTTAGAGGTGAAAACTGTAAACATTCACTAAGCGGTATACTTTTGTGCCAGGGTATTAACTTACACGCAGCCTGTGAAGGAAATTCTAACAGCCTTTCATGCCACCAACATGTCACACCTGCAACGCAGATAGAGCCTTTCTTTATGCAACTCGCAAATGGGAGTTACATTCTAATAATAGATCACAGCTGTTGTGGCCTTTTGCCAGGGAAAGCATATCTCGTACACGTAACTTCCATGGTCACTTGATGTATGCACGCATTGTTTCCAAACGGCCCTGGAGACTCCGAGACTCCCTTATGGCCTCGTCTGAATTTCTCTTCTATACGAATTGATACTTTAAGCAGAATGAAGTCTGTGCTTTTACAGACAACAGTGCCCATCACGTCATCAAAAGAGACGTATGATGTCCTAGTTGGAAGGACAACATCAGAGATTCCTGACCTTTTATCAACAAATTGCCCCGTGCATTTCACAGAAATGCTTAGCCAAATTCTTAACATGTCTAGTGCCATAGGCATCCCAGGCATATTTAAGACGATTTTTTAGGGACTATTATCACCATTCAGAGCAATTCTGGAAATCATTCCCAATTTTGTCCATTCAGTCTTTGGCGGCATCCCCCTGATTTTGGGACTTGTAGCATGGATTTTATTTTTGACCCTCCCGCTCCGATATGGCAAGCCAAGACACAGACATGACTCCGGCAGGAATGGAAGAAACAATCCTAGCAGTGCGCTACCGGGACAGAATAACTAGAGTCCTTGGATTGGCCAGGCTGAGAGATCTAAACATGACCTGGTTCCTTTCATTCAGACCTATATGGCAGACCTGAATCTTACCTGTGCTTCGATGTATGCTATGCGGAGAGGAGTGCGTGTTGGACATCTGTCTTGCACTTCCATCAGCAGTACCAATGGATATCGATACTTTGCTAAGTCCTGTAACGGCTCACGCATTGTGTTGTCCCCAGCGGCTACCAATCCTGATGACGGCATTCGTTGAGACTCCTGTGCTACGAGTAGGTGGTAACAGTGGAGCGAGAAACAAAAGCAACATCACCCAGGTACGACCTTCTGTGAGCATTGCTGATCCAGATTTTGATGATAGCAATCATTTTCACACCTGCCAAGTTACAGCACTATCGAACTTGGTCGAACTGTCACCTGATTTTGTAGACCAATTTTTTGAGAGCCTGTCTGATATGATGCTCTCCCCTGAACAGAAACAATAACTTTTGAAAAGCATTCCGACACACAGCGTTCCCATGAACTATGAATTGATCAACAAAAACTGCTCAAAAACGTTGGAAGACTATTCCCCCGTTCACCATGAAGAATTAATTTTTTTAATTGAACACTTTTTAAAAAAAATATTTACCTTTTTCTGGCACAAAAATTCTTTGCTTAAAGTAGACCTATTCATAAAGAACAGAAGCTTCTATTTTTAGGTAAATCTAGAGCCTTAAGCCTCTAGCACATTTTACAACAAATGCATTTATATGTGATGAAATTATCTCGCCTTTCTTTTCTGTATTAAGAGATATTTCATGTGTATTTTTTTCTCAAAATCGTTCGTTGATTACATATGCTATAATTTTGAATGATTTTTATGCTTAAAAACGTACAGTACCAAAATTACCACGTATTTCAGATGCGCCATGTCAAATGCATATATGTATTTTGGGGTGGGTAATGTTACACATGCATCTTTTGCTATAGTTTTAGTAAATTGATGGACATAAATTCGTGGAGTGGGTGTCGCATTCTAATCTAGGACCCTGATCAATTCTGTGACCTTATGCCCCTATACGGCTATAATCCATTCATACCCCTATATTGGCATTAACAATCAAATGCAATATTCAGAAACTCGTCTCTGGCCTCACACGATCAGAGCCACATTTCAGAATCTCTTCCTCTGCAGCTCATTAGAGCAAATGACACAGCAGAAGCCACTATCTAAGATTCCTAGATTACACTCCGAGTTCTTCAACAAGATAGACCTCAGCAACCTGGGAAAGCCCCGCTTGCTATGTTTTGATTAGTAATAGAACACTAATGAGCACTCAGAGACGATCAATTCCTAGTGACATCTTTATTGACGTCTTATGTCCAAAAACTTATGTCAAACAAGGCACCTTTCAGGTATAAATATTACCAATGTTGCCTTAAGCTGATGCTGATGCTATCGCTGCCTCAACGACATCGATGATAGCGATGGTGTGGTGAACATAGGAGCAGAACAGCTGTCCCCCTGCAAAGCCCAGCAGATACAAGCTTCCCAGGGATGCTGCCCCTCCTCCTTCTCGACGCGCTGAGAGAGACACTGTCTTTTCTCCTGCCGAGAACATCCAGCTCCGGCGTTCCCAGCCCACTCTTGCGAGTGACTGGGATATCGAGTCCTGGAAGGAGATACAAGACCTCCAACATTCTATTCCAGAGGTATGTTGTTGACTAAACCCTTAGAGAGAATTCTTGAAGCAAACCCTGGCAAAACCAACTTAACTAAAACTGCTACTTACTTACTCCCTTACTTACTAGGCTTAGGTCAGGTACACTGGGGTAGGCGTAGTTAGAAGCACCAGTTGAGTACGTTAGCCTAATGTATATATGAATGTATATATGTTTTATTCATTTTAAACCATTGTATGGCTAAGAAACCATATCAATTCTTTTACAGTATTATTTCGCAATCCTCCTTTTTGTATGAGAAGAAAGACTGTTCAATAAATAATACCTTTTTATTGAAAACGCCTGTCTCTCTATTCTGCATATTGGTGAAAGTAATCTGCACAAAACTGACTGAGTAAAATAACTGTCTATTGTTTCACACGACTCTAGAGATTGACTCTTATTTTAAGGAGCAAAGTTGTCATGTTTATGCGGTTGTTGGAAAACTGAATCCCTTCTTGTCTGTACCAGGGAAGCTGATCACTTCCTATTCAGTCAAGAACGTTTCCAGTGACCTCTGAGCTAGTTGGTAACAAACCCAATTAAGTTTAGCATAGTCAGTGGAGACCTGGAAGATCCGCACTTCTACGTCTATACTACTGTTTATGTTATCCCAATGCGCAGGGCCTATTGGGAAAATAGGAACTACACTACAGTCTAGCCGGGACAAAATAAGGGCACAGCTAACAGTCTCTTTCGCCGCCTGGGCAGGAGAGGGAGAAACTTCCTCAGAGATTTCAAAAGGCCAAAGCAGGTCCCAGCAAGTTTCTTAATCAGTGTGGCGAAGGAAAGATTCTCCTCAAACCACAACCCCAAGTTCTTAGCGGGCTTCCCTGTAGAGGTGAGGATAGGGAACTCGGAGGGCCATAGAGTTTCTCTGAAATTGGAGGGAAACTTTCCATAGAGGAGAATATCTGATATTTCTTCATTGCACTTGAGTTATGCAGTCACTAGCCAATGAATAATGGAGGCCAGGCAGTGTTGATCAGAGGAAACAGAACCCTTGTTCTTATTCCAGGTGAAAAGAAGCTGGGTATCGTCCGTGTAGGCCATGACCGTAGCCCCAAGTTCTTCAGTCAGATACACCAAAGGTGTAACCAAAGGTGTAACATAAATGTTAAAAAGAAGGGGGCTAAGGGAGGACCCCTGTGGTCACTGCCTGGGGAGAAGAGGACAATGGTGCTGAGCCCGTCCTTCCAAAAAGGATCTAAACATCCCCAAACAGCAACCGACACCCTGATCTCGGTTAGCCGCATGAGCTAGAGGGAGTGGGGGACAGTTTCAAAAGCCACCGACGGGTCAAGCAGAATTAGTTCTGCCTTCCCGTCGGCCTCCAGACAGTCCCTAATTGCCTCTGAAATCTCTGCCAGGGCCGATTCAGTGCTGTGGGAGACTCTAAAGCCTGACTGGGCTGGGTGCAACATGTCCTCTCTCTCAACAAACTCTGTAAGTTGTCTGTTCACCACCTTCTCACACATCTGGCCAGGCCAGGAAAAAGGGTGATGGAACAGTAGTTCACTGTGCTAAGTGGGTCGAATGTGGTTTTTTTAAAGAGAGGCAAGATTTAGGCCTGCTTCCATGTTTCTGGGATGCAGCCCGCCTGAAGAGATAAATTGATGATACCATTCACCGCATTAATAATGTCTTGGCAACTGCAGCCAGCATTCTGGCTGGACAGGGGTCCGATGGGGAGCCAGACTTCAGGCCGTGAGAATTTTAAGAGACTCGGAGAGATCCACAGGCTTAAAAGCCGGCAAAGAGTGTTAAGGATCAGCGGGTAATGGCACCACAACTGCCCCAATGCCCTTGTCGCAGGTGGAGAAAGCCGCCAGAATGGAAAGAATTTTATCATTAAAGAAATTTGAGAGTCTCTTGCACCAAGTGTCAGTTGATGGAGACTCCCTGGATAGACCGGCAGGGGAAATGAAACACTGTACAATAGAGAAGATTTCTTTGGGGGTGTTTTTTGCCATTTCAATGCGAGTTGCATAAAATTGCCTTTTGGCCTGGGTAATCACCCCATAGTAGATCTTTTGTTTGAGATGGAGTTTCTGCTTGGCCACGGGACAATATTCACTGCAACAGAAGGCCCGCTCGAGAATCTTGCATTCATGTTTGATTGCTTTGAGGTCGGGAGTAAACCAGGGTTTAGATGGCGAATCACTAGTTAACCTTGGACAGGATGGCGAGGCCAACAAATCCACTGCACCTGGAAACCCAGTTAGTAAGCTTAGCAAGCCGGCCCTCAAGATTCCCCGATAGGGTGAGTCTGGAAGCTTCCAAGGCCTGGCTGAGCACAAGAGGGTTAATTTTTCCAAAGGCTGGTTTGCCATACGAAGGCACTGAAGGCTCACCATTGATAATTTCCCAAGAGTAATATGTTAGAAAATGATTGGTCCATGAGACCGGAAGTGGATCCTCCAACCAAATAGGAAAGTTTGTGCAAATAGAGTCTAATATATGGCCTGCCTGGTGGGTGGAAAGATTAACCCACTGGGACAGTTGTGCCAAGTGCAGGGTGTCAAGACAGTCAAGCAAATCCTTGTGATCTGTTCGGTCAAAGTGGATATTGAGATCTCCCAGCACCATATAATGGGAAAATTGCAAGGATCGAGAGATAACAGCATCACCCCCATGCTTTCAAAATATGGCCCTCCAGGACCAGGACCTTTAAATCAAGAAGCCTCCCAGAGTGAAGTGAGCTGATGAACAAATACTAAAATCGAGGGCCTCACAATCACCTCTGGAGGTAGCATTGCCCCTGCGGAGGTCCCACTTTCTCTTATAAATAAGGGCCACTCCGCCCCCTCTTGACGATCCACTCTAGAGAACTTATAGCCCTCGGTGTAGCCAGGGTAACAATGGGATCTTGACTAGATTGGTATATTATCAGGGTCTCCCTGCCTGATGCCTGGGACATATGTTAGTTACACAATCAAAAATTAAAATAAAAAGCTTGAGGTCCAGCTATTAGAGGTCAGCCATCGATTTGCTATGGGATCTCAGTGGAGGTACCGGTATGTTACATAACAAAGGTTATGGCCATGATATTGTTGGTTTTCCTCATCAACGAGCAGGTACAGGAGCGACACAGGAAATGCGCAGCTGTATGGATGTGATTTTTGCCCTTATATGTCTGCTTTTCTGCCAGCTCGGGCAATGTGGTTGGACCGCCTTGAAAGGCTTGTCGGAAACCGGCATCGAAATTAGGCGGTCGGTCAAATGCTTTTCTGCTCTCTGATTAGTTCTGATGGGCCTTTCCAAAGCCTTCGCAGTCGGAGTGTCTTGTCGGAGTCAGAGGGACCTCAGTTGTCGGAATTCAGTACATTTAGATGCATACTAATACGTTGGTCGTTGTGACCACTTCCGACGAAGCCACTGTGGTCCAACTGAGTCTGACAGGACAGCAGAAGCAGGTCCGACCAGCATCGTAATCAACCCCTTAGTCTCTTTTTTGGAAGTCGAAGATCTCCAGAGATGAACTGCACGCTGTAGCGGACACGGGCTGTACAAAACAGGATAACACTCATGCAAGGAGTCACTGACCAGGATTTACTGCTGCATAGAAGACCATAGTGGGATCATGGTGAAGTCATGCTGACCAGCGATGCACCTTAGGTGTTTCAGCAAGCAAGTCTCCTGTCAGTTCTCAGTTCTCAGACAAATCTTTGGCAGAAATCTTTCATTGACCCACGTTTTGGCATTTGGGCTATCTGGGTACCTTTACTACCACTTCCAAGAGACCAGGACAGGAGAATCCCCACTTGGAGGGTCAGGACTCACTCAGACTATACCCAGATGTGGGTTCAAAATAGTTGGTACCTTTTCTGATCCTGAGGTTCTGATCAGAATGCCAGTCAACTAGCCCTTGGAGTCACTCTGGAAGTCTTGGATTCAACCAAGTTCAACTAAAGAGATGGTCAGTCTAATCTTGAAACCAAATAGAGACCCTAAAAACAGTGATTCCTACAGACCAATCTCATTGCTAAACTGTAACTATAAAATCTATGTGCAAATTTTAGTAGTGAGGTTGGAGCGAGTAATCAGCTCCCTGGTCCAAGAAGATCAGAAGGACTTTATCAGGGGCAGACTGCTTCATTACTTGACTCACGACCTGATAGGTTCAATTGATCTTGATCTCCCTCTCTCCATCCTCACATTTGATGCTGCAAAGGCTTTCAACAGAGTAAGCTGGCCCTTTATATCACAAATGATTCACAGATTTGGCTTGGGTGAGCAATTCTTTAAAGCTATCAACTCCATATATAAGAAGCCTACAACTAGAATTCTATATTTTAAATTCCTTACCAGCTCAATCAAGATCGAGCGGGGGACAACACAGAGGTGCCCATTATCTCCCTTACTCTTTGATCTATATATCGAATTTTTAGCATGTAAAATTAGGGTAAACGTGAACATCTGGCCATTCGAGTGAAGTGGGTGGGTGAAAAAAAGTGACACTATATACTGATGACTTGATGGTTTTTACACAAGATCTCCCCCGCTCTCTTCCAGTTCTAGAGCAAATTTTAACAGATATTGGTGAAGTTTCTGGTTACGAACTTAACCAACAAAAATCCGAGATCATGTCTTGGAACACCCAAATAAATACACCCCCTCAAAAGCAAGACGTAAAGATATCTTGGAATACAGTTTCCCCCTTATTTACAAGCTTTGACATGAAATGTACCTTATGACAGTGACGAGTTCCTTTTTAAATTCGGTCGCCCAAAATCTTTCAGAAAAGTCAAATCAAAGATTTTAAGAGCAGCTTGTAAGACTTGGTATCAGACTAGAATAATTTTGAGGATACCCTATTATAGTGCTGGTGCACCTATTTGGAACTTCCCAGGGACCCCATCATGCCTGAAGGACAAACTCATACCAAAGGGGATGATGGACGGAACGTTTGAGCAAATCAAACACTCACCTCCAGTCAACTGATCAGGGTTTAATCCATCATAATTCTTTAGCTCACTCCACCACCCCAGTTCAGACATGGCCATATGCAAAACAGTCTGACCTGTGCCTCATGGGCACAGTCCAGCCCAAACTGCTAAGACATGTCTTCTCTGGACTGGAAATAAGCATCCTGGGACCGGTTTCGGGTTCAAAACCCTCATTAGCCAGGCTATCTTGAATCCAGTGGCAAAGTGAGCAAGGGACCCACGCCTGAGCATACCCTGTCTCATTGCTAAACTGTAACTATAAAATCTATGCGCAAATTTAGTAGTGAGGTTGGAGCGAGTAATCAGCTCCCTGGTCCAAGAAGATCAGAAGGACTTTATCAGGGGCAGACTGCTTCATTACTTGACTCACGACCTGATAGGTTCAATTGATCTTGATCTCCCTCTCTCCATCCTCACATTTGATGCTGCAAAGGCTTTCAACAAAGTAAGCTGGCCCTTTATATCACAAATGATTCACAGATTTGGCTTGGGTGAGCAATTCTTTAAAGCTATCAACTCCATATATAAGAAGCCTACAACTAGAATTCTATATTTTAAATTCCTTACCAGCTCAATCAAGATCGAGCGGGGGACAACACAGAGGTGCCCATTATCTCCCTTACTCTTTGATCTATATATCGAATTTTTAGCATGTAAAATTAGGCTAAACGTGAACATCTGGCCATTCGAGTGAAGTGGGTGGGTGAAAAAAAGTGACACTATATACTGATGACTTGATGGTTTTTACACAAGATCTCCCCCGCTCTCTTCCAGTCCTAGAGCAAATTTTAACAGATATTGGTGAAGTTTCTGGTTACGAACTTAACCAACAAAAATCCGAGATCATGTCTTGGAACACCCAAATAAATACACCCCCTCAAAAGCAAGACGTAAAGATATCTTGGATTACAGTTTCCCCCTTATTTACAAGCTTTGACATGAAATGTAGCTTATGACAGTGACGAGTTCCTTTTTAAATTCGGTCGCCCAAAATCTTTCAGAAAAGTCAAATCAAAGATTTTAAGAGCAGCTTGTAAGACTTGGTATCAGACTAGAATAATTTTGAGGATACCCTATTATAGTGCTGGTGCACCTATTTGGAACTTCCCAGGGACCCCATCATGCCTGAAGGACAAACTCATACCAAAGGGGATGATGGACGGAACGTTTGAGCAAATCAAACACTCACCTCCAGTCAACTGATCAGGGTTTAATCCATCGTAATTCTTTAGCTCACTCCACCACCCCAGTTCAGACATGGCCATATGCAAAACAGTCTGACCTGTGCCTCATGGCACAGTCAGCCCAAACTGCTAAGACATGTCTTCTCTGGACTGGAAATAAGCATCCTGGGACCGGTTTCGGGTTCAAAACCCTCATTAGCCAGGCTATCTTGAATCCAGTGGCAAAGTGAGCAAGGGACCCACGCCTGAGCATACCCTGCCAACTTAGCGCAAACAAAGCGATACCAGAGGGAATGATGGACGGACCGTTTGAGCAAATCAAACACTCACCCCCAGTCAACTGATCTGGTTTTAATCCATCGTCATTCTTTAGCTCACTCCACCACCCCAGTTCTAACATGGTCATATGCAAATCAGTCTGACCCTGTGCCTCCTGGGAACATTCCAGCCCGAACTGCCAAGCCATGTCTTCCCTGGACCGGAAACAAGCATCTTGGCAAAGGTTTCGGGATCATAACACTCATCAGCCAAGCTATCTTGAAACCAGTGGCAGAGTGAACAAGGGAACTCTGCCACTGGATTCAAGATAGCCTGGCTGATAAGGGTTATGTCCCCGAAACTGGTCCCAGGATGTTTGTTTCTGGTCCAGG
This sequence comes from Lissotriton vulgaris, assembly GCF_964263255.1. NCBI lineage: Eukaryota > Metazoa > Chordata > Amphibia > Caudata > Salamandridae > Lissotriton > Lissotriton vulgaris. The sequence continues at coordinate 869,718,708 of NC_141685.1, forward strand.
AAGACATGGCTTAGCAGTTCAGGCTGGACTGTTCCCATGAGGCACAGGGTCAGACTGATTTGCTTATGGCAATGTGTGAACTGAGATGGTGGAGTGAGCTAAAGATTGATTATGGACTAAACCCAGATCAGTTGACTTGGGGTGAGTGTTTTTGATTTGCTCAAGCATTCCCTCCATCATCCTCTTTGGTATCGCTTTGGTCGCCCTAAGTTGGCAGGGTATGCCCAGATGTGGGTCCCTTGCTCACTTTGCCACTGGATTCGAGATAGAATGGCTGATGAGGGTTATGAACCCGAAACCGGTCCCAGGTTGCTTGTTGCCTGTCCAGGGAAGACATGACTTGGCAGTTCAGGCTGGACTGTTCCCATGAGGCACAGGGTCAGACTGATTTGCCTATGGCCATGTCTGAACTGGGGTGGTGAAGTGAGCTAAAGAAAGATGATGGATTACATCCAGATCAGTTGACTGGGGGTGAGTGTTTGATTTACTCAAATGCTCCGTCCATCATCACCCTTTTGTATCGCTTCGTTCGCCCTAAGTTGGCTGAGTATACCCAGATGTAGATCCCTTGCTCACTCTGCCACTGGACTCAAGATAGCCTGGTTGATGAGGCTTATGAACCTGAAACTGATCCCAGGATGCTTGTTTCCGGTTCAGGGAAGACATGGCTTGGCAATTTGGGCTGGACTGTTCCCATGAGGCACAGGGTCAGACTGATTTGCATATGGCCATGCCTGAACTAGGGTGGTGGAGTGAGCTAAAGAATGAGGATGGATTAAACCCAGATCAGTTGACTGGGGGTGAGTGTTTGATTTGCTCAAACGCTCCGTCCATCATCCCCCTTTGGTATTACTTTGTTTGTCCTAAGTTGGCAGGGTATGCCCAGATGTGGGTCCCTTGCTCACTCTGCCATGCGTACGGTGTCGATCAACACCAGGAACAAACACCAGAAGTCCTGGACTTTGGGCAGCCAAAAAATAGAGTCTTCACGCGAATATAAATACTTGGGACTCATCTTCGACACCGACGGCTCATTTATCCGGCAGATGGAGGAAACCAAAAGAAGAGGGGCCTTGATCGCCATCACACTGAAAAACCTAGCAAACCAACTATCAGGGCCAACCCTGACACCATATTTGAAAGTCAATCAGGCTGAATTGCTCCGCTCAATTTCCTACGGCAGCGAGGCACTGCGAGGTAGAGACTCCAGGAACCTAGATACCATCCAGGTAAAAGCATATAAAACTCTGTTCTCACTTCCGTCTTAGACCTCGCCTGCCCGAAAAAGGCTGGAGTTCGGCCTAAAAAAACAAGACCTTGCAAGACAAGGAGCCTACATTATCTGCTGCTACAAACTCTGCTCTGCCTCCAATGACACCTTAAACGCGATGCTGTGGCAAGACATACAAAGCAGGGATGTATCTCAGGCACGCTCCTACTTGAAGGCAGCATTGGGGGCTGTCAAGGCTTCCGCACTCTGGGCCATGCAACTGGGGCACAATCCGTTTAAAAAAGCGGTTTGGAAAAACGTAAAAACTCTTTCCATAATAGAGGACAAGGCCGCTTTTTCTAAAAGAAACCATGCGTGGATGACATTGAACACGTATAAATCCTTGACACCACAACTTTACTTCAGCCAGGGCTACCCAAAAATCACTAAACTGAAGTTTTTTTTGAAATACAGATTAGGAATCCTGCCTAGCAGAGAGCATCAACCACCATGGCTCAGGAGCAATGGCCATGAAGTCTGTCCGCTCTGCAATCTAGCAACGGGAGACATACTCCACATGACCTGTCTTTGCGAAGAGCTTCGACAAGCCCGCCGACAGCTAGTAAGGGACCAGTTCAAGCAGATAGGGCCCAGCACGCGCAAGCAGGCTGTGCTTGCATGCTTGAACCCTGCGAACACAAAACTGGACTGCAGATACGTTAAGTTTCTCATCACGATAGAGCAAAGACTATCAAATCTACAACCTGCGGCAAGTATTGGTTCTGGCACCTAACGGTCGAACTTTGGGCTACAAATGCCTAGCCCGCCCCGGCTCAAGGAACACTGCTAGACAAATACTCTCGGCCCCTTACCGCATGGACTTCGATAATGACAATTATACAGACTTTTTACCACTTTTTAAAAAATTGTTTACATGCTACGATTGTACTAGTTTTAATTAACTATACATAATAAAATTTATCTTATCTTATCACTCTGCCACTGGACTCAAGATAGCCTGGCTGATGAGGGTTATGAACCCGAAACCGGTCCCAGGATGCTTCTTTCCGGTCCAGGGAAGACATGGCTTGGCAATTCGGGCTGGACTGTTCCAATGAGGCACAGGATCAGAGTGATTTGCATATGGCCATGTCTGAACTGGGATGGTAGAGTGAGCTAAAGAATGATGATGGATTAAACCCAGATCAGTTGCCTGGTGGTGAGTGTTTGGTTTGTTCAAACGCTCCGTCCATCATGCCACTTTGGTATCGCTTTGTTCGCACTAAGTTGGCAGGGTATGCCCAGACGTGGGTCCCTTGCTCACTCTGCCACTGTATTCAAGATAGCCTGGCTGATGAGGGTAAGGAACCCGGAACCGGTCCCAGGATGCTTGTTTCCGGTACAGGGAAGACATGGCTTGGCAGTTCGGGCTGGACTGTTCCCATTAGGCACAGGGTCAGACTGATTTGCATATGGCCATGTCTGAACTGGGGTAGTGGAGTGAGCTAAAGAATAATGATGGATTAAACCCAGAACAGTTTCCTGGTGGTGAGTGTTTGGTTTGTTCAAACGCTCCGTCCATCATGCCACTTTGGTATCGCTTTGTTCGCACTAAGTTGGCAGGGTATGCCCAGACGTGGGTCCCTTTCTCACTCTGCCACTAGATTCAAGATAGCCTGGCTGATGATGGTTATGAACCCGAAACAGGTCCCAGGATGCTTGTTTCCGGTCCAGGAAAGACATTGCTTTGCAGTTCGGGCTGGACTGTTCCCATGAGGCACATTGTCAGACTGATTTGCATATGGTCATGTCTGAACTGGGGTGGTGGAGTGAGCTAAAGAATGATGATGGATTAAACCCAGATCAATTGACTGGGGGTGAGTGCTTGATTCCCTCAAACGCTCTGTCCATCCTCCCCCTTAGGTATCTCTTTGCAGGAAAACCTGGCATCTCACTATCAGAAGCAGGAATAAATAAATGGGGGCAATTATTGGAGGGCAATAAAATTGTCCCCTGGAATACATTAAGCACGCTTACGAACCAAAATGTATTCAATTTCAAGTTCGACCAACTTTCCAGTATGGCCAGTGGTGTAGGTAAAGATAGTGAAGGCAATGAAGAGTGGGAAAATAATTTACAGGGGCCTCTATATCAACGTAAGGAAGTTTTCAAGTGGTACTGGATGCTAGTAAAAGGTGGGGATGATACTCCAGCTCCAGCGGAGCAATCCTAGAGGAACGTCCTGCCGACGATCGACTTAACACACCAAGGGCAATTATCGATGCTCATGCTATGGTTGGTTGTCAAAGTTGCTCCTCTTAGAAGAATTCATATTTTTACTGTTCACAGAGCTTATTGGACCCCAAAACAGTTTATCAAAAATGGGAGACAGAGAATGCAAACTCTGCCCAAAGTATTTAGAGAGGGATGCAGATGATGTTCATATGTTCCGGCAGTGTCCAGAGATCCAGGACTCCTGGTAAGGCTATCTCAGAGATCTTGGGGAAGGAAACCCCATTAAGTCTGACTTTGGTTATCTTCAGGGCTTCACCTGGTAGGGGGGGCCCATGTAAAACTAATAAAGCAACATCCTCAATTGTTATTTGTTTTAATGTTACTGGCAAGAAGTGAAATCTACTTAAAATGGGCATCTCCGTGTCACCTGACTTTTTGGGTTGGGTTTAGTCTGTTAACAGAGTCAAAACCCTAGATCGATCCAACTCTTCCAAAAAGAGAGCAGCTATAAGGGTGGCCTGTGAGGAGTGGGTAATTAAAACTTAATTAATCACTTTTGGACTCCACGATCAATGGTCCAATGGTTAAGAAATAAGTAAAACCCCAGCAGCGAGGAGTTGGTACTCCCAGATTGTCAAAACTCCTCAGTCTGCCAGGTCATTAAGAGGTTTAAGGCCAGATGTATGAAGGGCCTATTTAGCGATTTCCTAATTGTGTGTCTTTGCGATTCGCAAATAGGAAATCGCAAAACGGAATGCATGAAAGTGTGTTTAACACTTTTAGCCATTCCTAGAGGATCCCAAATGACCTACTTCATCGCAAAAATCATAGGGATGGTGGCCTGCTGGACTCAGCAGACCACCATGTCTGTGATTGCTTTTAAATAAAGGAATTCATTTTTTTAATGCAGCCTGTTTTCCTTAAAGGAAAATGGGATGTGTTTTGAAAAAAAAGAAAAGTTTTCCTTTCATTTTTTAGGAGTAGGCACTGGTTCGTGGGACCACTGCTTGCTCTTAAACAATTATTTTACAAACATTCACAGAGGGGAAGGGGTCCCTTGGGGACGCCTTCCAATTTGCGAATGGCTTACCACCTACTTGAAGTAGGTAGTAAAATGCAAATGTTTTACAACCACATTCATGGTCACAAAACATTCAGGCATACCGTAGGATTTTTGATTTGGAAGGGACGCCCTGAACATTACACTTCCAAATAGCAAATCGCAAAATTGGGATTGATGCATCAGAAATGCATTTCTTGTGATCGCAAACAGGCCGATTCTGCGAATAGGCCTGTTTGCGAGGAGCACAATGCATTATGCATCTGGCCCTTGGTTTCTAAATGAGATATGGAGACAGCCGGGTCCCGCCTCTCGAGTGGTTAAGCCCTTCTTCCTACCACCCTCCAAGACAAGTCCAGAGGCTATACCTCTCAATAAAGTTACTTATTCATGAATAAGAACAGAAAAAAAAGAGTTGATCTGAGGGTCCTATGATTTTCTTGATACCAGCTTTGAAGTGGAAGCAACGTCTGGAGTCCTTAACCCTTAGAAGTGTCTGCATTTCCTGCCTCCCTGCCCTGGTCCCAGTCTGTTTGGAGTCACAATAGACTAATGTGAAGTTATTTGAATTTGATCTGAGGCAGAGTCTTCGAAGTGCAAGTGGGGTTGTACAGAGCTCTACCCCTCCCCCGCCCCCCCATCCTGCTTACACCCAGTCCCTCTATTGTGTGGCTGTCTGGGAGGAATGCACAAAGACCAACTGCCAACTACACCTAGACATGTGACCAAAAAAAACATCTGCAGGCACCTAATTGTTAGGACAAGAAAATGCCAACTTTCTAAAAGTTTGTGTAGTTAAGGAGGTAGGTCCCGGGACGTAGGGTAGGCTGGACCATACAAAATTTTGGGAAAACAGATGCCAACCCCACCACTTCTCAAATGCTCTCTACTACGAGCAAACAAATCAAAATGAATTTCAGATTTGTTCGGTATATTTATTTTTACCTTTTACTTTAGAAATTTCAACATATATAAGCTCAGACGGGTTGTCCGAGAAAGACACTCAACATGTAACAACTACTGTACAAAAATGCAACAAAAAGGAATATAAATCACAGGAAGAGTTACAAAACACACAATTATATAATACACCTTTCGGATAATGAGTGGTCGTATTGGAACATTCAATAAACCAACATTCAATAAACCAATGATTCTTTGCACATATTGGAACATTCAATAAACCAAAATCAATATATCAACTCAATGAAAGAGACACGTTCAAGGAAGACAATGGAAGAATATAAACAAATTAATCAGTGAGACTCAGAAATAAATTCTGTATCCTTCGCATATTCCTCCAATGATGCCGACGCGTTTCGAGTCCGTGAGTCAGGTTGACGGACTCTCATCAGGGCTCAATCAATGTAGTTCTAAAAGGTGTTTATGTTAAAAAGAAAGACAAAAGGAGAGCAACATGTCACCAAACGTTCTTAATACCAGGGTGACTGCCCCCAATGCCCCTCATGGCCCTTTTAGTACCTGACAGTGACTCCGAAGGCCTTATCTCGGGTATCTGTTAGCACCAGTGCTTGTAGCGGGACCTTGTTATCTGTAAGATAACATCAATCTTAGAATGTAAAGAAGCAATGTACTTTAAGTTTGTGCACACGCGGGTGGACCCGCGAAACAACATGACTCAACGATCATAAGTTTTAAAAACGCATACCTGAAGACACAACGTTTTCTCAACGGTCTCAGGTTTTAGGCATGCTGGTCGATCTGGTAAGGGGGCAAAGAGCGTAGCATAGTTTTAGAGCCTACTCAAATACAGACTGGTTGCGCTAGAAACTACAGCGCGATAGATTTGTGTGCAAATTACCTTTGCTTACGCGTCTTGAGATCGCGATAAAGCTGCTGTCAATACATGCACCACGGTAAAGCGGTATCCGGGTTGAACCGCACTGTTTACTATTCCTAAAACCTGAGACCGTTGAGAAAACGTTGTGTCTTCAGGTATGCGTTTTTAAAACTTATGATCATTGAGTCATGTTGGTACTTTGAATGTGTGAGCCGGGGTAAAATCTAATGTGGCGACTTTGGTTCGCACTTTACAGGTTAAATAAGGAACCACAGGATATCGGAACTAGAAAGGGACAGGGAGAAAACACTTGCCACTGTCCGAGGTATGAATCTGGAATTTTTTCCTTTATGTTTCGCGGGTCCACCCGCGTGTGCACAAACTTAAAGTACATTGCTTCTTTACATTCTAAGATTGATGTTATCTTACAGATATCAAGGTCCCGCTACAAGCACTGGTGCTAACAGATACCCGAGATAAGGCCTTCGGAGTCACTGTCAGGTACTAAAAGGGCCATGAGGGGCATTGGGGGCAGTCACCCTGGTATTAAGAACGTTTGGTGACATGTTGCTCTCCTTTTGTCTTTCTTTTTAACATAAACACCTTTTAGAACTACATTGATTGAGCCCTGATGAGAGTCCGTCAACCTGACTCATGGACTCGAAACGCGTCGGCATCATTGGAGGAATATGCGAAGGATACAGAATTTATTTCTGAGTCTCACTGATTAATTTGTTTATATTCTTCCATTGTCTTCCTTGAACGTGTCTCTTTCATTGAGTTGATATATTGATTTTGGTTTATTGAATGTTCCAATATGTGCAAAGAATCATTGGTTTATTGAATGTTGGTTTATTGAATGTTCCAATACGACCACTCATTATCCGAAAGGTGTATTATATAATTGTGTGTTTTGTAACTCTTCCTGTGATTTATATTCCTTTTTGTTGCATTTTTGTACAGTAGTTGTTACATGTTGAGTGTCTTTCTCGGACAACCCGTCTGAGCTTATATATGTTGAAATTTCTAAAGAAAAAGGTAAAAATAAATATACCGAACAAATCTGAAATTCATTTTGATTTGTTTGCTCGTAGTAGAGAGCATTTGAGAAGTGGTGGGGTTGGCATCTGTTTTCCCAAAACTTTCTAAAAGTGCCATTTTCAGAATTGTGACTTAAAATCAAACTTTTCTAGTGTAGCAGACCTATTACACCATAGGTCTCTCACCCTTGGCACAGATATGGGGGCTGAAGTATATTCAGCTGGAAATTTTTTCAAACTTCACATTTTTTTAAACAAAGTTTACTTGATTCTTTTCTTTTTCATATGTTTTTATTCACATATTTTGAACCATCTTCTAACACTTTTGTATAATTCCAATGCAACATTTTTTTGACAATGTGGCCATTGATACAGGACCAAAACCCCCAGATGAATTAAAGGGCTTAAAGACTCACAGAACCTATATGCCACTGATCAGCCACAAAACCATAGATCTATTTGAGGAACTTTGCAAACGAGACCTCAGTAAAATCAAGTTTCACAAAAAGAGTAAAAGACGCAACATGACAAATAAAGAATATGGTATAGTAAATGCATTGGAATTATACAAAAGTGTTAGAAGTTGGTTCAAAATATGTGAATAAAAACATATGAAAAAGAAAAGAATCAAGTGAACTTTGTTTAAAAAATGTGAAGTTTGGAGCGAAATTAATCGACAAACAGTTTTTGAAAAAATTTCCAGCTGAATATAGTTCAGCCCCCATATCTGTGCCAAGGGTGAGAGACCGATGGTGTAATAGGTCTGCTACACTAGAATTATTCGTTCACTCTCCTGGAGGGGAGTGTTACACTTGAGCACGACAAAAGATTCGACAGAACACGAGGCGGTGCACAACCCAAAACTTTGAGTTAAAATCAAACTTTACCATTAAAGAGGAATTACAATTATAATTCCTTAGATACAAAACCTGATATTTCTACCTGCCCCAAACAAAAGGTACTACTTATCAAATGTAATAAGGGAACCAAATGTTGTCCTAATGGAAAGTTAGGCTTCATAGTAGTAAAAAAATAATTTGTGAGCTTTTTTGCTACAAGGTCGTGTAAAACTTAAAAATTCATGTCCAACTTAGGGCATATGGGTTCCTTAACTCAAACTCTCTCTCTTGGCTCATTTACCCTCCTCGGTGCTCAGGACGGCCCCAGGCCATCCGAAGTCACGGTGGTCGTGTGCTAAGGACGGCCAGGCGCCGTCCGAATCCCGCCCGCTTTTTATTTTTCCCGCACAGCGGGAGAATTCGCGCAGCGCCAAAGGGGTCCAATCTCATCCCATGTGGACTGACATGGGTGTTCACCAGGGCTCTTTACTGCCACCCTACTGCGTATTCTCCCAGCCCTCCTCATATTTACCTTCAACTTGCACAAACCAATTTTCTCTTGCACTATACTTGTAAATTATGATAAGCAGCTGTAGAGATCTCCCTAATGATACAGATACAGCATCAGAAACAGGAAAACTCCAAACATTCCTCACACAAGCGATACTCCATGGGAAACAAGAAGCAAGGAAAGACAACTTCACTAGAGAGGTACAATAGTAGCAGCAGTGGTGCAAGCACCTCTCACCCAAACAGAATACAAGAGCAGCAGGGCAAGTCTATGTAGTGAGGGTAGTGGATTCCCTCACTACCTGCCTTCATCTGTGCTCCGTATCTCTCCATAACCCCAATGTATCATGTCAGAGCACGCTTTATATCATACACACATAGTGCACAGAGACAATAAATCATGCAAATGTGTAAATCGAACGTAGGAGATTTTACATTGACAATGTGAGCTGCAAGGTGTAGGAATCATATCATCCGTACTAATGGGCTATATATGTTGATAGTGCTATGTCTGAAGAAACAAAAACTGAGAAATTAAAATATAATAGTGTTAGGGTTGTTTGTCTACATCAATAGGAATTTTCCACTACTGAAATGACACCTTTTTCGCTTATGCCTTGCAGTTTGCATGCAGCTCTTTAAGAATGGTCCATAACTCACTGGGCTATATTACGAGGACTATAGCTAACAAAGAGCAAGTGCCAAAATATGTTTTTGTAACAAAAGTAGTAGTCTACTGAGCTATCACCATAAAATTATAATCTTTGAGCTACGTGTTACTCATATGCTGCAGGCTTATAACCATTTTGTGCTACTGTATAAGTCAAAACCATAACTAACAGAAAACAGCCCTCTACAGCAAGTACATTATTCACCAGAGTTAAATTTCCGTTATAATTGTGCCCTGAAAAATTTGAGGTACACAAAGTTTTCAGCGGGCTGCTTTGCTCTCTCCTGATTCCGACTTGTCTTAAAAAAAGACACTGAAAATTGCTTTCTAGTCTGTTTTTTTGTCAGTAAGAAAACTTTATTTGGTTAATTACAACCTTAAAAGTATACCCTATACATAAAATTACTGTTAAAACTTGAACAAGATCATATTAAAAACATGGCATTTGTAGTTCCCATAAAATAGTACATTCCTTCGTACTAAATACAAAAATACCCCTAGGGGTAATTAAGTCAGGTAATTTCCATCAGCTTCAAATCAATTCCAAAGGTTCCAAATCATAACGTTAACCTTTACATGTACAGGCTCATCCTCCCCCCATGAGCGCCGCCTAAGATATTTACTCTGAACACTTTAGAAACAACTTGACTTTACACAAAAATTTCCCCATAGCACAAGCAATATCTAGATACCTCATGTCAGCTATAAAGCTAGCAGCTTGCATCCTATTTCTGATCCTGTATTTTTTAAAAATCGGGCAAAACATTTTCTAGTTTCCTCTCCAATGCTGGGCTCTGTACCAGCAAATTGGAAGTATATCAGGAAAAAAGTGAAACATTTATCTAACCCTCACTTTCAAATTAGAGGCACTCTCTGTGATTTCTGGTTTTCATTCTCCTCTTTCACTGATGATAGGTCTCTAACTGCTTCTGTCTAAATAACTTTTTAAAGCAGCACTGTTTTAAATATAGACATTCTTGGCAGCTGGACTGCTGTGGGCCCCCCCTCTGACCTCTAAGGTACTGGGGCACCCCATCACTGTGGGGTCTGCGGGGGTATCCTTTATGCCCCTGGCTGAGCAGCAACCCATCGCCATCAAGGCCTTCCTGGGACCATGCTCTTTAGCAATCCATCCTGGTCGAGCTCCACTGCGGAAAACCACTATCACCATTAAATGTTTTACGTCCAAAGATAAACTTTCCACTGGGACGAGCCTGGTCCCAGAATCCGACCCACTCTCCATTGTGGTAGGCCTTAAAAATGTCTTTCTCCTGGTCAAGCGCACCCAGAGGCCCTCAGTTGGCGCTTAATACCTTTTGGTGCTATTTTGAACCTTAAACTTTATAACTTTATACCTCGGTTCTGCTTACTGGATTTTTAATTATTAAAATTCACTCTATTTTTAGGTCTCACTGAGTCAGGGCGCATGCGCTGCTCGGAGAGACATTTAGTAGCAGCTTCAAAAAGCGCTACTTTGCCGGCCATCAGCTTGCTAGAACGCGCACGCACCCAACGTGCACAGAACTTTTTCTGGTCGCGCACGCGGGTGCTTACAACTCACGTCACCTTTTGCGTTTTTAATGTATTTTTTAAAATAATATTTCGTGGCCGCGCGGGCCAATGCTTGTTACTACTTGTCATGCTACTTTTTAAAAGTCTGTGCGCATCCGTAAACATCAGCTTAATTTCACACACGTCCTTAATATTGCGTTGTCGTTTGAGGCATTCATGGCTTTTCTTAGTCATAGAAGAAAAACTCAATGTAAGCCCCAATCTGACTAAATCAATGTGAAAGAGCCAATGTGATGCAACTTCATCCAGATTTCAGGTTCTCTGCACCCCTGCAAGCCCATCCCTGTCACATCTCTCCATAACAAACCACCCACTCAATCCTGTCCAATCCAGATAACAAAGGCAGCTATTCTTGCTGCTACTTTTCACCATCCCACCCACTCCTTCACAATCCATGTGTCTCCTTTCCACTTCCTTTCCTTGCCATCTTACCATCTTCTTTGGACTCTCACCTTTCCTCCCTCACTAACCAACTCTCCCTCTCCTCGACTTAAATCCCTCAACCTCCCTAGTCACAATTCTCAACTTTCCCTCACCAGCTGTCCTTGCTCCAAAGCAACCGACTGATCCCCACCTAGTCTCTCAACCTGCGATCAGCTGTGCTGCTTCCTTATGAGCACACGATCAAGGAATGTCTACGATCTGATCTCTAGCTAGAAACTGGACCTGTTGTTGATCAGTGACACCTTGCCAGGAGACGAGACATTCCCCTTCTTCAATGAGGGAGATTCACATGGATATGGGCTCCTTTCCTGGAACTGCCCCAGAAAGACAGCAGGAGGGCCAGCTTTCGTCTTCAAAACTTTGCATGTCTGCCTCATTCCTAGCCAATTGGTCACCCGCACATGCTTTCTCTTCCCAAACAGAGGTTACACATACAAAGACCTTCGCATACACTGTCTTAACACATCACATTGCTAGAAAACCTTTGCATTCTGAGTGACCAACACCTGATTGAACCAACCAAACTTTTCACAGCCACAATCCCTCATGATGGCCCTTTTCTTCTTCCAGCTCATCTCAGAAACTATCCATATCACTGTCCACAACATACACAATTATTTTTCTTCCTGGACTCTGTGCAAAACACCAGAACACTCCCTTCATTAGGCCGTGTTGCATCACTCCACCCTTTCTCTCTCTCTCTCTCTCTCTCTCTCTCTCTCTCTCTCTCTCTCTCTCTCTCTCTATCTCTCTCTTACTTGTCTCTCCACTGCACGCTGACGCACAGCCACCTAAAACTTGAAGAGCTGGCCTCTGCTTCTGACGTACAAAACCAAACTCCTCCCGCCTTGGCCACAGTACAGCCGTCCAGCCAGCCACAGCCGATGCAGTAGGCTGCTACCCACCCACGGTGTGATCTTGAGCACCTCACCGGAGTAATTAAGCACCACATAAATGGTAGTGCAATAGACTGCAGTGTATATAAGGTTCGGGCACTCCTTGAGGTAGAGGTCCAACCGATGGATGTGCCTACCACGTGTTTCACTACTTTTCCTAGGAAACCTATGTTGACGGATCAACACTGGAATATTGTTCTATCCTAGCATTTTAACGTGATTCCCAGAAGGCAGAGGCTGTGCCAGGCGAACAGCATCAGCAGCAACAACGAGCCTGTGAAAACCTGTCTCCCTTACACCCTTTTATTAAAAGAAACAATCTTTGCATCAGCACCACAGTATGAGTGATCTGTTCGGCTCGAAGAAAGGAAAGACCCACTGTCTCTGCCCAGGGAAAGGCAGTCTCGGTAACTCACAGCAGACCCAAGAACACAAAAGCATGCGAGCATGTTATAGATGCAGCCATGATTGAGGCTGGCGTGACTGCTTCTTTAAGGTGTCATCAAGCGCCTAGAAACGCATTCTGTGCCCTCGGGAGTCCAGGTGGGGCCGGGATTCCTCTCTTTTCGTTCCCCTAGAGAACGTGTTCATGCTCCAGGCTGTGCTGGTCCTTAGAAATGTTAACATATGCAGTCTGCATAATTCAGTATTACTAAATCGGACTATGATTTCCTTTTGGCAGCGCTTACTGTCTGGAAGAAAGCGAGGAGCTTTATTTTTTTTAAATTAAAGTTTGGTTACATATCAACGCAAAAAGCATACAGTCATACAGAGCAAGACAACTGAGAATTTTGGCTACAGATCCCCTTCATACAGAATACACAGCCATAATGTCAACCCAGCATGGGGCAGGCGATACATTGTGTCAGACCTCAAACATTATCACAAGAAGGGGGGGTCCTCTTTGGGTAGTGCTGCGCATATCCCAGCGAATTGCCTGTCACTCTCTATCTGTTGAAATTTCAGTACATCCTTTATCTAGCCCCTTACGCCTCTATCCCCATCGTCAAGGTTCCCGCTCGTGCTTGCTCTCTCATCCGTGATCATTCTGTATGCTCCCTTTTAATGTGTTAACACGGTATATATAGGACCCTTCCCAAATCCCGCACACAGCATTGGTTCTATCTGGCGGGCATGTTTATCCAGTATGTGCTACGCCCTATTGCGCTGCGGCCTCCTCTTGCGCAGCGAGCCCCGCCGGCGCTGCCTCCTCACTCACACTGGGCAACTGTGTCAGGAATAGCCCCCAGAAATGTTTTGGTCTGCTACGTGGAGGGAACAGCTAATTATAGTTTTCTGATTGTGTACTGCAGTACAGCATATCATGTGTCCACCGTCCCACCGTGGGTGTCGGCCCCCTTATCCAGCATAAGGCCACCACCCATTTGGCTATAAGCATTCCCATGTCCACCAATCTACGCTTCGTATCAGGCAGCTTTTTGGAGTATCCCAGGAGGGCCACTACGGGGTCTGGGTCCAGCGACACTTCTGCTATTCTACTCAGTTCCCCAAAGATATATACCCAATATATATATATCCCCGGGCATAGCCATGCCAAATGTACGAAATCAGATGACGGTGCATGGCACCTCTCGCATGTTGCTTCCTCCCGCAGCCCATATCGACACAAACGTTCTGGGGTGTAATATACCTTAATAATATATTTAAAATGTGTAAGCCGGTGTTTGCCATGTAGAGATACTCTTCTAGCGTTTGTACAACAGTATAGCCACATTCATCATCTATCTTTATTTGCAAGTCTCTTTGCCATGCCAGTCTCGCAGCAGTGTACCTATTCTCCCTGTGGGACATTGCTATTTTATAGATATTCATAACTACCTTACGTGGAGATTCAGCCTTAATCACATAGGTACGTTCAGGAACCACCGGTGGCACATCCAGGTCCTCCCCCAACTGCTCCTGCAGGGCCCTGCGCACCCTGTAGAATTGGAAACGCTGCAGTACTGTGCTAACTCCCGCAACCTCAGACACCTCTTCCCAGGTCTTAACTTTCCTGTCCAGAAACAAGTCCCCTGCCATCAGAACTTTCAGCTGGTGCAGTGCCCTTATCACCCCCGTCTCTGCAGGGACCCAACCAGAGGGTCCATTCCACTGGCATATTAGGCAAGTACAAAAGTGCTCCTCCCTGATGCTGCAGTAGGCAGTGCCATGCATGATTAGTAGCAGTAATCGAATCTAGTATACCAGTTTGATGGCCAACTGGCTTGAATATTGTCGCCGTTAAGGGGAGAAGGTCCGCGAACAAGTTTTCCATCCGGACAAATGGGATATTCGAGCCTCCATGTATCCAGGTGTACATGTGGGCTCCCTGTGCGGCTTTGTAATATAACTCAAAATCTGGAGCATCCAGGCCTCCCATAATGTAAGGCAATGTAAGGACCTGCCACTGGACCCGGGCCTGTTTACCCGTCCATGCGAGCTTTATCATAGTTTGCTGCAGCCTCTGAAAGAAGACACGCGGTAGCACCATTGGAATATTTGTGAACAGAAATAACAGCCTAGGCAACACCACCATCTTCATGTTGGAGAACCGTCCCATAAGTGAGAGAGGGAGGCGGCTCCAGGCCTCTACATTGTCCTCCAATTTACCGAAGGCCACCTCGTAATTTTCTCAAATACTATCTCAGAATCCGCATGTAACTGGATACCTAAGTACCTGACGGGGTCTGTAGTCCACTGTAGCGGAAACTCCATCTCAAATTTTTTCATGGATGGGGTGAGGGGGAAAGCTATGGACTTTGCCCAATTTACTTTCAGGCCAGAGAGCGCACCAAAGTGTACCACCTCTCTAAGCACCGTGGACAAGTTATTCTGGGGATCGCGAATGTATAATAGCGTATCGTCGGCATATGTGGAAAATACGATCTTGTACGTCGGGAAGCCAATGCCCTCTTTCCGTGATATTCTCTGAGCGCACATGCCAACGGCTCGGCAACCAGTGCCTACAACAAGGGGGATAGCGGGCAACTCTGTCTGGTCCCCCTAGAGATGGCAAAGGTGCACATAACCAAATTGCCCAGACGAATCCTTGCCATGGGGCTATTATACAAGGTGCAAATCATCTGCAGCAACACCTGTCCTAATCCCATTTTCTGCAGAACTTGGCTCATGAAGGGCCACTCCACAGAGTCGAAAGCCTTCTCCATGTCTAAAAATACCACCACTGCCTTTGTTTCCTGCTTTACATGTTGCATTGTTCCAAATACGGTGCGGATGTTATAAGTCAAATTCCTGCTCGGAATGAATCCCGCCTGTTCCGGGGCAAATAGATGTGGAGCCAGGAGCGCCAAACGGTTGGCCAAGACGTTCACGTATATCTTGGTGTCTACATTTAAGAGTGAATGTGGGCGGTACGAACTGCACTCCTCCAGTGGCTTTCCCGGTTTGGGAATTGACACCAAAATTGCCTCCCTCATCGACTGTGGCATACTACCCGCCTTGCACATATCATCAAAGAGTGTTGCCAGGTGTGGGAGTAGAAGGTCCAAAAAAGCTTTATAAAAACTCACTGTGAGGCCATCCGCGCCCGGGGCACTCCCAGTCTTCATGCCCGCCAGGGCCTCCACGATCTCATCCTTCTCTATGGGGAGCGCTAGGAATTCCCTGTGCATGTTTGTGAGAAATGGAAGTTCCACGTGTTCCAGGTAGTCCAGTATCCCCCATCCAAGTCCCCTGCTTTAGTCGTGTATTAGTCTATATTATACTGACAGAACCGCTCCTCTATATCAGCCTCGTCAGTTAAAAGTTCTCCTTCTGCCGACCTTATTGACACAATTTGCGTCTTCCCTCTCTGCGCACTCAGTACTCTTGCAAGTACCGATCCTGGCCTGTCTCCCTCCCCGTAATTTCGCGCCGAAGCATACTTCCCCATGTGTTTGACCTCCCTGTCTGCCTCCTTATGATAGTTGCTTAGCAATACCTTAATCTCTTCCTCTAGGTCTTTATTATTGTCCGACACTAGTCGCTCCTCTAATTGCCCCAATTTCAATTCCAAATCCCATAGTCTCTGTCTTATGGATTTAAGGACCCCCGATTGTTTAGTCATCACTATGCCCCTGAAATAAACCTTAAATGCCTCCCATATTGTTTGAAAACTATCCACTGTTCCTATGTTTGCCTCAAAATACGTTTCAATCGCCTCCGCTATCTCCCCCTAGAGGAGGGGGTCCAGCAGTGAGTAGGGCGGGAAGCGCCATGTAAACGGTGGTATAGTGTTCTTAGTGGCGGTCAGGACTAGAAGCCACGGAGAGTGGCCTGAAAGTGTGCGTGGTAGGACCTGACATGCCCGGATTTGGCCTCGTAGTGACGTGGAGGCTAGCCGGTAATCTATATGAGTGTGTAAATTGTGGAAAGCCTAGTAGTGAGTATATCCTCCCTGTCCCAGATTGCGCGTCCGCCATACATCATTGAGATCCATACTAACCATCACGCTGCTCAGTGCTAACGCAGCCGCTGCAGGTTTCCGGGTGGGACCCGCCTATCTGTCCAAGTCCGGGTCTCTTACCAAGTAAAAGTCCCCTCCACACAAAAACTGTGCATTGTGAAATCTACGTGTGGTCATGGCCAAAGGTGTGAAAAACTCTGGGCGGTCATAATTAGGTCCATACACGTTCACTATTACCAAATCAATACCCCGACTCCTACACCGGGATATTACAAAGCACCCCTCTGTGTCCGCCCTGAACCATTCCAACATGTATTCTGATTTGGGATTCACCCACTTCAGAACATCCCTTGCATGTGTGGTGAATCCTGCCGCAGCAATATTGTCAATGAGACCCCTGCATCTCAGCATCGCGCTCGTCAATGGTAGATGGGTCTCTTGTAGCAGGGCAACATCGATATTCTGTCTATGCATGTAGCTGAGAACCCTACGTAACTCCCTGTGATCATTGAGGCCCCTGACATTCCACAACAATGCTCTTATACTGCCATCCCTCCCAGGGTTATCAGCTGTAGCCTGTCCTGTAATCAGTGAGGTCGCTGCAAATAGTGTACCCTAATCCGCTGTGTGTGCGCGCGCTGTACTCTGCATGCAAAAACAAAAACAAGTCTCCCAAACTTCCAAACATCTTCTTGATCCCCCCTCCCACAGTTGACTGCTCCCAACATGGTCACGCTGTACCCAGGGTCCTATCCTACCCTCCCCTTAAGACACCCTCCTAACAAACCACAATAACAAGTTCTATGGTGCTCAGCATGAGTGGGTAGAGGTCACTCCGAGTGTAGAGAGTGTAGCTGTAACTCACTGTGCTAGATACCCCACTCCGTGACCCGCCGTGTCAAGCCTTATGCATCACTCAATTTTAAAACCATGCATGTACGCCTAGTGTATGCCTCCTTGTTCACATTGCTAACACCCCCCTTCGTCCCAACGGTTTTAATATACTCTCTGCTCAGAGCCACATCAGGTTTCCTCCAAGAGTTATACAACCCAGGATCACAACCCCTCCCCCCACCTTACTTCTATTTGTTACAAATGTCCATCTTTATCAGTCCTGTTCCTCCATCGGGCCAACAGTTGCTTCATCCAACAACTGACTCTCCGGACTTCTGTGTTGTTCCTTCGACCATCCCTTTAAAGCCTGCTGCAGTGCCTTTGGGTCCGTGAATATATGGGATTGCCTCTGATGGTTTACACAAAGTTTGGCAGGGTACAGCATGGCATATTCTATGCGCAGGTCACACAGTTGTTTCTTTAGTGGAATGAAGGGATTACGCGCTTCCTGCACTCACACTTTAAAGTCAGCATATATTGAAATATCCAAACCCTCAAACCTCAGTGATTGCTTCTCCCGCGCCACTCGTAGGGCCGCGTCTCTGTCTTTGTAGTTAAGCAGCTTTGCGATTATGGGACACAGGGGGGCACCAGGCCTGGGTCGGGGGCCAAGGGAGCAGTGCGCGCATTCCACTACAAACATTGTTGAGAAAACTCCTTCCCCTAAGCAGCATGACCAGCAGCTTCTCTATGAACAGCTCCATATTCCCTGTAGGGGTGGTCTCCGGCAGGCCCGTGATTCTGAGGTCGCAGCGTCGTGAGCGTGTCTCCAGGTCCTCAGTCTTGTCCTGCAGGGTCTGCATGAGCTTCCCAAATTTCCTATGGTCAGTGTCCAGAGTAGTGTGTGCTTTTTCCACTTCTGTGATCCTCCTCTCTGACAGATCAAGTCTCTCAGCATGCTTATCCATTCTTTCCGCCATTCTATCCATCCTGTAAGTCAATGCATCGATTTTCATACTTAACGTCGTTATCCCAATTTGTGTTTTTTTTTCCATCGATAAGAGTAAGCTTCGGATATCTGTACCCTCGTGTTCAATCTCCGGTACCGGCGGACTCATGGATGCAGCTTCGCCAGCGTTGTGGGATTTCGAACGTTTCTGCTCGAATGGCAGCTTATACTGGGTCTTGTCTCCTCGACCCATGTTGCCTTGTGGTGGGGGCCCAAAGGTAGCTGCACTAGTAGACACAGACTCGACCTATGTGCAGACAGGTTATGCCGATCCAGGATGGGGGGTGGGACACCAACCCGGAGGCTCCACCGGCAGAAATCTCAGGCCAACGATTAGCTTACGACAGCCAGGCCCAGCCTGTACCAAATCCTTCCTGTTCCTACCGTTGTGTTCCACCTCTCCCGAGTCCTGTGCACTCTCCTCTGGCTGCCGGCGCCGCCCGATTGTCCCCACCTGCCGCAGTTATATCTGTGCCGCTGCTTAGTCGCTCCCCAAGGTCCCTCCTTATCTCTGCAGGCCACAGTCGCCAGTAAGCAGTGGAGGGGATATAATCCTCCACTCCTCCTCCCAGGCCCTCGGACGACAGGATACTTCCCCCTCACCTGTTTCACTGTAGGGGCAACCTAGCGGGGCCCGCACAGTCCGCGCCACACTCTTCAAGCCAAACTCTGTTGCCAGTGAGGGGGGACGCTGCCCCCACGGTGCAACCTTCCTCCCAAGAGCCTGTCAAAGGGGGAGCTTTCAAGGCGTGCATGCGGGGGGTGCCCTCAACGTCCGACTTGCACTCTTGCTGCCTAGTTGTTGGGTTGACTGCAGCTCACGGGCATTATAGGGGCCCTGCAGTATCTGCCACTTTAGTTGACCTGCCCCCACCACCACAATCAGGGCCTCTCCGGCCACTCACGACAGACACGGTCAGAGCACTACGCTGGAAGGGCGCCCCGCACACGTGCTCCGTGAATGCTGGGCAGCTAGGTCTATTCAGTAGCCTAGCTCCTCCAGGGCCCTTGCGCCAGTATGTTCTCCTCACTCCCCTGTGGGCTACATACATTTCAGGCCGGCCATTATTGAAGGCTGATCAGGCTACGTGTAGTGGCTGCTCAGTTCCCCGATGCCACTCTGGGGAGGGAGGGGGCCCGACCGCCGTGCGGGCCACTCATTCCCTCATCCGTCGCTCTCTCTTGCTAGGGGGGGTCCATTACTGTGTTGTTTTGTCCAGTGTGTTCTCGCGAACCGAGACCCCCGCCGCAAGCCGCGCCCCCTGTCGCAGGCGTCTCTTCTGGGCTCAGTTGCATTCTTACACCCTTAGGGGTGGAAGGAGGGGAGGAGGGGGATAGATCGCCAACCCCCACCACACCCGTGCTGCTCTCACGAGTCGCGGGGCACCGCAGGTAGCCGCCGTCCATCTCTTGGACACTGGGGGAAGTGCCGCACGTCTTCTGACGCAGCACCGACGTGCCGCTCACCGCAGTCCGCGACTTGTCGGCCTAGGCAGCTGCGTCCGCTTCTCACCATGTATTCTTCGAACACACACCACCAAAGCGGACCAGAGCCGTCCCCGCCCGCAGCACAGCTCCTCCGACTGCGGTGGCGATGTCTCCTGAGGCAAAAGTCGAGCCAGTAAAGCAGGATAGTTACAGGATAGTCACTCGGCGAGACGGAGCTCGGGACTCAAGCGGCCATCTCGGTCGTGAGCAAGCTCCGCCCCCAAGTGAGGAGCTTTCTTTCTGTCTGCTCAAATATACAAAAACACTTTGAAGTATGGAAGGCGGAGCCTGTCATTGCACCTGCATCCTTCAAAGGTTGCCTCGTGGAGATGTTCTGTCCCTGCAAACTGTGCCGAAGGCCGCCAGACACGCTTTGACCACATCACCCGGTTTTACCCACAGTTTTTATATTTTGTCTGAATGTGTGCATTTTCATAAAAGTTGATCTTCAGTAGAGCACCAGGAAATCTTCAATAGAGAATAAAACTAGATCTTAAATGTATTACTGTTGGCATAACACATTCCCCATCTTCACAATGATTTCATGCGTTGACCAACTAACTTCTTGATGGCAGAGGGTATTAAGAGGGACATTTCGGGAGAAGACACTTGGTATAGCCTCAAATTTCATTTTGAAACCTCGTACTAGAACTGTAAGGCACTTTTAAACAGAACCTGCCCCTACTCCCCCATCCATCCCATCTTGGTGTGGGAAATGATTGCAATGTCATGGACGATACAGACTACTTGTTAAAGGTAGCATAGCAGCAGTGAATTTCAATGTTGTTTTTGTCTTTTTTTAAGCATATTGCTGGATGAAATCTGTAAAAAAAACTAAATTGGAATGTATAAATGTTTAGATATTGTGTAACTTCGAGTATCTATTTTTAGACAGTGCAACCATTTTTTGGTACTCTGACAGTTCTTGCAAGTGAGTCAAAAATTTGAATCGGGTGTGTAGTGAATAAAACGAAACCCACTCACTCCAGCTGTACCACAAAGCAATATCTATATTCTGCTGCAGAGGCTGCTGTTCCAGCAACTTTCAGAGGCGTTACTTACATCACTCTTCGTTGCTATAGCATCGTGTGCACTTAGCATAGATTTAGAACCAGTCCGCCATTACCCCTTTTTCTCTATTCTGCATCTCAGATCTACAAAACAAGCCATACTCGACGGTTAAAACCACTATATTCATTTAATTCACCTTAATTTTTAGAAGTGGTTAGTGGTTTATTTGGATGAATTCAGTGTGGTTGTATTCCCTGTTTTCTGAGCTAATTCAACAAACTATCCATTTGCAAGTAAATCACCTGTTCGAATATTTTCCTTTGAGGGGTGAGCACAGTTGCTGCTGTTTTCACTATCACACTGTAAGCAATCCTCACTAAGGCAGGTAGTCAGGTAGGCCTTCTGCAGTCCGATGGTGTGTTGAACGAACTATCTGCAAGCCTCAACATATCTCCGCAAGCCTCAACATATCTCCGCACCAGCATGCACAGTTGAGGTGGTTTTTAGAACGTCGGCCTTGCATGTCCTCTTTAAATGACTGGGATGGCAAGTAACTTAATTTCCATTGATCGTGACTCTTTGAGCCTGTAGTAGTTAGTTCTGAAGGCTTGGGACCTTTGAGAGTCAGCTGTACGCATCCAGTGTCTCACCTTGTCTGTATACATATGGATTTCATGTTCTTGGAAGGTATCAGATCACTACAAGGATAAACCGGGCGCCTGAAATGCAATGTTGTGTATCATTTTAGTAGCGTGTGTGTTATCTTAGTAAATTTTAGTTTCACTGTTGTTGCTAATACCATTAGTTGCAATTTATAACATGTATTACTGCCTCACCTGCTCTGAAATGTGAGTTGTGCTGAGGAGGATTTGGTTACAAATCTGCATTGTTAACTGTGATTATTGAATAGAAATAACATGCATAAAAAACTGCATCACTTGATGCCACCACAGCATCACTCAGCACCACCATAGCATCACTCAACACTACCGCAGCATCACTCAGCGCCACAACAGCATCAGTCAGCACCACCACAGCATCACTCAGCACCACCACAGCATCACTTAACATCACCACAGCATCATTCAGGGCAACCACAGCATCACTTAACACCACCACAGCATTACTCAGTGTCACCACAGCATCACTTAACACAACCACAGCATCACTCAGTGCCACCACAGCATCACTTAACACCACCACAGCACCACTCAGCGCCACACAGCATCACCCAGCGCAACCACAGCATCACTCAGCACCACCACAGCATTACTCAGGGCCATCACAGCATCACTCAGGGACACACCAATATTACTCAGCGCCACCACAGCATCAATCAGCACCACAACAGCGTCACCCAACACCACAACAGCATTACTCAGGTCTACCACAGCATTACTCAGCACCACCACAGCATCACTCAGCACCACCATAGCATCACTTAAAGCCACCACAGCATCACTCAGCAACACCACAGCATCACTAAGCGCCACTACAGCATCACTTAACACAACAACAGCATCACTCAGCGCCACCATAGCATCACTTAACACAACCACAGCATCACTCAGCGGAACCACAGCATCACCCAGTACCACTACAGCATCACCCAGCACCACCACAGCATCACTCAGCACTACCACAGCACCACTCACCACCACAATAGCATCACTCAGCACCACCACAGCAGAACTCAGCACCACCATAGCATCACTCAGGGCCCCCACAACATCACTCAGCACCACCACAGCATCACTCAGCACCACCAAAGCATCACTCAGCGCTACCACAGCATCATTCAGCACCACCATGGTATCACTCAGCACCACCACAGCATCACTCAGCACCACTTCAGTATCACTCCGCATCGCCTTTGCACTAGTACACCACCACATCATCATCACTCAGCAAGACCTGAGTATCATTCAGCATTATCTCAGCACCAGTCATTACCACCACCTCAGCATCACTCAGCACCACCTCAGCCTGCTCTCGGAATCTGGCATCTGTTGATTCTTCCCTAGCGTCTGGCCATTGCTAATGTTATAATACAGGTACTAGTTCCCAACGTTCACCATCCAATTGTTTATGCCCCCCCCCAAAAAAAAAACCTTTAATAAACAATCATTGGAATAGGCAGACACAAGTTGCCAGTATTGCAAGAACAAAAGAAAACTGAGGACATTTTTTATTGTAAATACTTTTTTTAATAGGGTTGTTCAGTTGTACATAATTTCTTCCTGGTCATATATAAGGTAACAAAAATGCTTCTGACACTTTTTTATTATAACTTTTCAGCTTGCTGTAAGCAGCCACACTTCTCTACAGCACAGCTTGAAGACATTGGCAAAGTCAATTGCTCTGGCTAAACACCTATAAGGCCCCAAAGGGGAGACCTATTGGCTGTGTCAATGCTTGTTTTAATTGTTTGGGAAGTTACTGTTTCACATTGCCTTTAAGTTAAGCGCGACTACTTTGGTACAGAGCAATAGACGGCTAAGTACAGGTTTATTTAGTGACTTTTGTGGTTCACACTTGCAATGATTGTGATTATTATTAGTGGGGGGTTCTCACCTACCTCAATTAAAACTCCACTTTCTCAATCTCTTGAAGGGGAACAAATGAAGTCTTGATAAGGCTTCCAGGAAAACCTAACAATTATTTGTTTGCACAGTTGCCTCTGCATCAGCTCTGTGACATTTTGTATGTTATGCTCATTGGGGAGGCCTACGCCCTGCTCAAAATCAAATAACCTGGATAACAGTGAAGAGAGTTTTACACTGAGAAGACTTTATTTCAACATATGTATTTAGTTAAGAGATGTAAACATAGGAAAACAAATGCTTGTTATGTTAAAGGAGTTAACGCTGAGTGAAATCAGTATCTCTTTTTTGCAAACCAAGACTGAATAACGATATCTTCAGGTGCTGCCAGATTACATCCTCACTTTTAGAGGTTAGGATGACCACCACCCACAAACCCTAAGCATGATGCAACCACCAGTAGAGCCCGCTGTTTCCCACAACAGGCAGTAACCTAAAGAGACTCACCCCCTACATAGGCTCTAGGACCCTCTTCCAGTTCCCATCCTTGTCATTAAACAGACAGCACACATAATTGGGAGTCTCCCAGCAGTGGTCTTTGATAAAGAGGAGGCTTCTTAAACTTTATTCTTCTACAAGGGAAGATTGAAGTCTTCAGGTGGCATTCTGTTGGTGAAAGATTGCTGTCACTTTAGTTGCAGAGGTCACTTGTGCAGCAGACAGTGGATGATTCGAATGCCTTCATTTTTATACAGTTCATGGGTGTGATGCAGCCACGAATCATCGTAACTAGAAGAAGATAAAGATTTGATGCCATCAGTGACACAAACATAACGAATATGATGAAAGGCAGATTTAAGTGATTCTAAACCATTCCCCAGGTACCAGTCAGATGCTATTGTCTTTGAACCAATCTCCAGCAGCTAATCAGGTTTTACAATCTCGGATCCACTCTCCACAAGCCAATGATATTCCAGAGGCCATTGACCTCTAGTCACCAAGCAGCCAATCAGATCGAAGCGTCTCTGAGCCACTCATAGGCAACCAGGTATTTTCAACTGTTTCTGATTAGCGCTAGAAGATAGATACCAGGGTTTTGGAACCATTTTCCAGCAACCAATTTACAGCTCTGAAGCACTCTAGCGGGAATCAAATCCCAGAAAACAAATCACTTAGCTTTGGCCCATCAGTTTTGCGAACTTATGTAAGCGTGTTCAACAGCCAATAAAAACCAAGAGCCTCTAACTCACTCATTGGCAACTAATCATGAGCCTGAAAAACTGATCCACTCTTCAGTATCCGGAGATCTCCATTATTTAATGTCTCATCAGCAACAACTGAGATAACGAAGAATCAGAAGCACTTGCAATATCGAGTTAGAGACCAGGAAGTCAGTAACAGGTTCTTTATTTGGCCAATAAAATCTATAAAAGCACACAAATGAAACAGTTATACCAAAAAAACATATAAATAAAATAGCTTAAAAAGTTACCATGCATACATAGAAGGTCCAATTAGCCCGAATACATTTGTCTATGACTGTTTATACAGACAAGTAAAAATAGAAATAATTATTAAAAAACAAGTACAGAATGCATCTCCAAACATAAAATTCAACAGATAAAGTGTAAAAATCAGAAAGCATTGGCATAGTAAGCAAACTACATATGCAAGCCTTAGCATACACCATAGTAAAATAAGCACATGTATTTCCCAGAGAACACTAGTTGGATTCAGCTTACTAAACCATGAGCGTCTTCTTTCTAAGTCTTAAGGCTCCTGTAAAGAAACTTGCCACCACAAAAAAGACCATAGGGGAGGAAAGCATTTGTAAATATATTAATGCAGGCCTTACTTGGACAAATTGGCCAGATCTAAAGAGCAGGACAACACATTATTTTTATGCAGGGGGGGCATAATATGTGAAAAATAATGTAAAATGCAGAGTGTCTTGATCAGAGAAATTGTCACATGGACATGGATTTAGAGTACCAGGCTTCGTGAAGCCTTTGGGAAAGGCTAATATTCAGTGTATACGGTCCAATCGGAATCTGGTTAGCAGAAAGCGAAGGTGCACGTTATTAACCAGTGGCAAGCAAGGCTTCACCTGTGGACTCGAACTCAGTGTGATATCATTTCTCACCGTAGGCTTAGCAAGTTCCCTACCCTCCCTTTATCCCTGCCTCCTGGCCAAAAACAGATGTTTAATGTTCCTTAATATCAACTGGGTGTAAAGGCCTGGGGTTAGTATACAAGTCAGGGCAGCCTGGCCACCTCGTCTGCTCCAAAACATTCCTTAACCAGTGGATACGCAAAGCCCCCTCTTGTGCAGTCCGATACTACAAGTTGGTTTAAAGCGGGTGCTGGGCAAGACCTGGTATACTCACCCTCTTTTTGCGTTTATTGAGCTGGGCATTCAATATGCAGTCGCAGCGAGGGGATTTTGAGGATAGAATTTGTGATGCAGGTGGCTAACTCAGATTGTAATTATTTGTTCGTCAATGAAGGTGCTTTTGCATTGCACTCTGTTGATGTTTGCCAAATCATATTCAAATATGACAAGATTCCTCAGCAGTTTGGGTGTGTGATGGGCAGCCCCTACTCCCCAAGGTATTACAGAAATAACAATGTCTGAAGCGCCAGAAGAGCTGATGTTTCATCATTTTGGACTGTCCCGGTTACAGATCTGTTGTTGGAACAGCCTGCAATCTGCATTTAAATTGTCTCAAGTAGTCAGTTATTTCCTTCCTCTAATTTCAATCTGGACTGACAGAGGCTTTGTCACTGGGGCTAAATCTGTATTATGACTGAGCCATAGAGAGCAGGAGCATATCAGCTCACCATAGTAGTTTTATCGCGTGATTGGTCCCCTTAGATTGGTTCTCAACTCCTAGAATGGTTCTCAAAGCTACAAGCTAGTTAATTAAGATATTTCCTATTTCTGTAAATGCGTATACTAGTTGACAATACTAAGTAACGTTCAGATTAGCACATTGTGCTTTAAAGCGGCAGGTACTGCCAGGTACAGAGTATTTGCTGTTCTTTAATTTGAAAGAGAGAGCGCCAGCCCTTCTCAGCAGGTGTGCAATAAGTTTAAAGCAGGGGTCTCCAAACCGGTCCTGGAGGGCCGGATCCATGCCAGATTTTTTGGATATCCCCATTGAGATACATGTAGTAATTTAAAAAATCTGGCATGGATCCGGCCCTCCAGGACCGGTTTGGAGACCCCTGGTTTAAAGGAAGCGTACCTCCACTTCTCAGCAGGAAAGACATACTCAGGCATGCAAACTAACATGGTTCCCAGGGCCGGACTGGCTGTAGTGGGCATTTCCCCAGGAGGCTGGAAGAGTGGAGCCCGATTTTTCAGTGGTTGGGGCTGGTTTTGTTACTGTGGCTAGTTTTGCAGCAGTGCTGCAATATTGGCCGCCCAGTAACAAAAGCAGCAGTGCACACTTGCGCACCCCCTGGGGGCTGTTCCAACAAAATTGCCAGTGCTGCTTTAGGGGTTCTGGGTCCGGCCCTGATGGTGCTGTTATGCATCACACATGGCCACTTATTGTAGAGCTGCTCTCACACAGTGAGAGTGTGTTTGAAGTCCTTGAACAGAAAGTTTTCCAGCACAGATGTTGATGCTCTGCACAGCGTTTTCCAATTTATCGCCCACCCTGGACTTTGGCAGTTGCTGCAGATACGTTTATTCTTGCTGTGGGAGAGGTTAGGTTTGGCTTATTAGGCAGTCCATAGCCCCACTCTCAATGGTCCCACTCTCTCTTCAAGACCCAGCCCATGCTCCCTGTATGACCACATGGTGTAAATTCTTATAAGTTTGGCAGTTCTAGAAACTCTATTGTAGTGTGGGGTGACCAGACACCCTGGTTTTCTCTGGACAGTATTGGTTTTCAGAGGACTGTGCCAGTGTCCCAATACAATTATTAATTTTAAATATATGTTGCGGTTTTTGTGACGAAGGTCAGGTCAGCTTACGAATGATAATTGAAAGGTACGCTATCCTTTCACAGGTTATCTATGAAATCTGAATTAATTAGAGTGATTTATCTGTTTCTGCCAGGCAGCACAGTCTGCTCCCAGCAGAGAGATAGAGTGAAGTGTGGGGGGATAAGTATGGAAATCATAGCTAATGTTATGTGTACATAGTCTTGTAAATGTGTGCATGTCTGTATGTATGTATATGTATATATACATATATATATATGTGTGTATATATATATATATATATATATATATATATATATATATATATATATGCGTAGATGCAGCTCTCTCCTCAAAGCCTCGCAGCAGCCGCCGCCAAACAGCCAAGAAAGAAAGCCACGCCACTCCAACGTCCAAATGTGGGCTAAAACGATTTTATTGCGTTCAAGGCCACCAGATCTTACGCGTTTCGGGCGTCCGCCCTTGTTCACAGATCAAATGTCAGTAAGTTCATAATGGCTTAAATACATAAAGTTTTTCCCGGGCATTTTTTTACACCATCACGTGATAAAGTGACATAGAAGACACACTACCAAACTCAGGCTGAAGCAGTCTTTCCTCTAGTTGGTGCCACGTTAAAACAATACACAAATATAATAACAGCATGAATGCGCTATTTACAACTCAATCTATATACAATGTACAATTCATTTTTTTGGATTTAAAAAAATAAATAAATATATGTAATATAACAATATATATATACATTATAAAAATACATGTGATTTGGGACAATGTGCAAACAACGCAATGTTATCAGTTGTTAATCATTCAATAACTAATGATTGAATGGCAAAGTGTAAATAAGCAAGATTGTAATAATGCAACAAGAAATCCTTATATCAAATCGATACAAAGTAGTCCCAAAGTTTGCAGACAATAAGTCTGTCCAATTTAATGTCGGCATAAATGCCTATTGTATAGATTGAGGTGAATTGTGTGTATCGTGGTCACCGAAAAAAAACCTCGTGCAATACGAAGTAGTTTAAGGGATGCTTCCAATCACGCCCCATCAGTCTGTGTCCAAAATTGAACGTGCTTCAAGTGTTTTAGTAAATGTGTGTCCCTCCTGCAGAGATAAAAAAGGTAAAAAAAGGGAAAAATGATTTTTGTTTTTTTTCTATTCTTTTTTTCGTGACAACGAGTTTCATAAACACCATAGTAGGAGTCAAAGCTCCCAACTACTACACCATGGAAGCCATGATGAGATAAAAATAAATCAGTGAAATACAGTAATACAGAAACTAAAGAGACAGAGAAGTCAGATCTTGGCATAATGGCTGACATACAGGATAAGTTAACCAACAGGAAAAAGCCATTATAGGAACACATGTAGATCTTCCGTGGTGTTAAGACCATTGGGAAAGCGACTGTCCAGTTCCAAAATGAACTGGGACTCAAGTCGCCTAAGCATGAGATCCCTGTCACCCCCTCTACTTGGTTTTGGTACTGAGGCAATGACAAAATAAGTTAAGCAGTCGAGATTATTCTGATGGATGGCTTTAAAATGGCGTGCCACGGGATAGCTGCTATCGTTGTTAACGATTGCGCGTAGATGTTGTAGGATTCTGACATGCACCTGCTTGCCTGTGCTCCCCACATATCTGAGGCCACAGGTGCATGTCAGAACATACACTGCAAAGTCTGTTTTGCAGTTGTGCTTCCCTTTGATCTCCACAGGGTCAGATCTAAAAGGTGTAGAGTATTGGGTGGTGTTAATCCCAAATTTGCATGCTCTACAACTGGAACACCTAGTGAAACCCGGCTTAGCCATCCAATTGTTCTGTTTGGTTAATTCAGGAAAATCACGACTCAATTGGGTTCTCATGCTAGGACCCTTTCTATAGGTGATGGTAGGTTTATCTGTTATTTTTGGGGCCAGTACTAGATCAGTTTTTAAAGCTGGCCATCTTTGATTGATAATAGATCTGATTTTGCGTTCCTGTTTGTTAAAGGTTAGAATCAGTCTAGGTGGACTATTACTCGATTCTATGTTGGCTTCCTGATTAGACTCTGAAGTGGAAAAAAGCGAATCCCTGGGTCTACAATTAGCTTTCGCTAAGGATTGCCTAAGTATTGATTCTTTATATCCCCTTTCTCTGAATCTATCAAGGGCTTCAGTAGCACAGAGTTGAAAATCCTCGTCACTACTGCAAATTCGTTTAAGCCTAAGTAGTTCTCCGAAAGGGATATTATCGATGACATGACGGGGGTGGGAGCTGCTGGCGTGAAGTGTGCTGTTGCCAGCAGTGCTTTTACGGTGCAGTTTGGTACATAGTTTAGAATTTTTCACAAAAACTTTAACATCAAGGAATTCCACCTCTGAGTTGTCAATATGTGATGTAAAATGTAAATTCTCATTATTGTTGTTAATCAATTCAATAAACCTTTCCGCATCTGCTCTCTCCCCCCTCCAAATTATAAAAAACATCATCGATAAAACGCAACCAATGTAATACATTGTTGGACATGATCTCACTGAAGCTGACCTTAAGTACCTGCTCCTCCCACCAGCCAACGTGCAAGCACGCATAGCTGGGGGAAAAGCAGGCACCCATAGCCACTCCTCTTAGTTGTAAATATAGTTCCTTGCCAAACATAAAATAGTTATGATGCAAACACCAATTGGTCAGTTCTATTAACATTTTGTTATGAGTATAACAATTGATAGGTCTGGTTCCCAAAAAGTGTTCAAGTGCTCTAAGTCCAGCTCGGTGATTGATGCTGGTATAGAGTGACTCTATGTCTAAGGTGATTAATAGTAAGTCATCACTCCATGGAACGTTGTTAATCCTATTGAGAAAATGACCAGTATCCCTGATGTAAGATGGTAATGTTTGCACTAGGTTTTGGAGGAAATAGTCAATGTATTCGCCAATGTGTTCGGCTAGACTGGAAATTGCGGAAATTATCGGCCTCCCTGGGACTGGGCTCACCATCTTGTGCACTTTAGGCAACAGGTACAGTTTAGGAAGTACGGGATTGTCAACATCCAGAAAGTTAAACTCATCTTTGGAGAGCATGTTTTCCCTCTTCCATTTAAACAACAACTTTTTGAGACTTTCCTTTGCCTCTATATACGATTTCATGTTTGACTTGCTGTAACAGGATCCATCCTCTAATTGTCGCAGCGCTTCAGCAACATAATCTTTCTGTGGCCAAATGACCACGTTGCCGCCCTTGTCTGCCATGGTCACTATTATACTCTGATCTTTGCTAAGTTTATTCATTAGTGTGGTATAAGCTAGTTCTTGATTGCTCCTGTATCTTTTCTTATGTTTCACTTTATGATACAGTCCTTTAAGATCTTCAATGACCATGTCATGAAAAGTATCTATAGAGTCACGAGGCATAACTGGCATAAAAGTAGACTTTGGTTTGAACGGACTTAGGTTCATTCCTACCTGAGATATTTCGGCAGTTCGAAGCTCTTCTTGAGTCGATGTCGCTTCGTCTCCAGGTGTGTCATCCATAGCCAGTTGGTGCAGTGTCAATAAAGTTCTTGTTTCTCCTGCCGGAGTGCTAAGAGTGTTTGTTGTTGCAATTCCGGATTGTTTGGGAGGATTAGTTTTGTTGCCTTCCTTAATTTCAAAAAATTTCATGAGCTTAAGTTTGCGAATGTAAAGAAAAATATCCACATGTGTAACTGAAGTCTGACACCGGACAATAGCTAAGCCCCAAACTTAAGAGTTGATTTTCAGCCTCAGTTAATGTAACGGTGGATAAATTAATGATAGTGTTCTTTACTGTTTGTTCTTTCGCCAGTACTGCTTCTTTGGTTTTTTTGGAGATTTTTTGTTTTTGTTTTTTGCGGCGTTCTCTCCGTCGTTTGTTACGTCTTGTTTTGTTACTTTGCTCTGGGATTGCTGTTTCCGATTTCTGGGTCTCAGCGTTTGAATCCTGTCCGAGCGTAAAAAATCCACCTCCTCTCCCAAGTCTAGGACAGCCATTTCTGTTGAATCCGATTGCTCACTTCTGTTCTCCCAAGATGAGCCGCTGCTGAGGGATTCATTATCGCTGCTCTCCAAGGTTACGCCCAACCCGGCTGAAGTAGAAGCAGCCGCAGGTGTTTCTATCGAGGATGCCGGTTTCTTGGCTGTCTTTTGTGCCAGTTTTGTTTTTTTGGCATTTTCATATTTTTTTGCGAATGTAAAAATTCGCCCCTGGGCATAGTCCTCCTTATCACGGGCGAATTTGTAGATTTTGCGATTTTTGATTTTTTCCTCTTGCTGCTTGAGGCGCTCATCAATTTCTTTCCGTAGTTTGTCAATCAAATCATTGGGCTCAAAGGTAGCGAGCAATTCATTGATGGATTCGATTTCTTTCATTATGGCATCCCTGTCGATTACAGCATATTTGACCAGTAGCTGTATTAATCTGCTGGAGGAGTCTAGGTTGATTTGTCCCCACTCCTTTAGCATCTCCGGGTTGGGGTTTTCGTAACTTGGAGCCAGCAGAATGCGAAGCCCACGAGGGACCCGTCCTTCCTCCAGATATTTGGAGAGTGATTTATGTTCCCACCACTTGGTGAGTTCTTGCCGCATACTTTTCTCCAATCGTTTCATGGCCGCCCTGATTTTATCCTCATCAGTATTGTCATTGTTGGTCACTGTGAGATTGTTAGCTCCCTTCTGTTTATTAATTGTAGTCGGGAGATTCGAGTACAGCATATCTGCCGCCGCTTCTCTGTCTCTTAAAGTTTCCGCTGACATGTTGACGGTGTCTTGAAATAACGCAAAGATACCCGCAGTCAAGTGTCGAACGTTATCGGTTTCCGATCACTGACCACGCAAACCCAAGGACTCCTCCCCTCCGTTTGTGTGTTCACAGTCACTCACCGCAAAGCGCATAAATCGTGCGTTGAACGACAACCATATATATATATGTGTGTATGTATATATATATAAGCAGACACTGATCTAAGAATAAAAGTTTGGATTCAGATTCACGGAGTCAGCGCCTTCTTCAATCGTATGAGCATGGTATGAAAGAATATATATATATGTGTGTATGTATATATATATATATATATATATATGTGTATATATATATATATATATATGTATGTATATATATATATATTCAATGAAAAAACCATAGGTTATAGGCCATATATAGTTAGGAATTCGCATTTACAAAACCTTATTTTACTCGCATAAAACCATTGAAATTCCATATATAGTTAGAAGCGCTAACTATATATCGCGCACCCGCAATCCACTGCTGATGATGTCACATATTACATCATTCATGACATGGTCAGTGACATCACTGATGACATCACTGATGACATCTCAAATGACATCACTGATGACATCACTGATGACATCATCCAGTGACTGTGTGTTTCTGTAAAGTTTAAATATGTTTTACATATTGAAGAATGAGTGGATGTATAAGTGTCTGGATGAAGGATTTAGTAGGTGCATGACTGACTGTATGAGTGAGTGATTAAATGTGTCTCACTGAGTGCATGGGTTAGTCTTAATTTGTGCATCAGTATGTTTGTTGTTGTGTAAGCTGCTGCATGTGTTGATCAGTAGCTATAAGAGTGGCCATATGGGTTATTGATTGGTTGCCCAAGTATTTGAATGGGAGGCTGAGTGTGTGTGTGGGTGGCTGGGAGGTGCGTGACTCTGTGCATAGATGTGTAAGCAGTTGATTCACTAGGAGTATGAGTTCAAGAGTGCATGTGGAAACAGCTATATGGGCGGTTGACTGTGCATGGGTGTGTTGGTGAGTGAATGGATTTCTCATTGCTACATGTGCAAGTAAGTACGTATGTAAAACACAATACATGTGAGAGTTGAGATATATAAATAACTGAACATAAGAGCCAGTGAATGTGTGAGTGGCTGTATCGATCACTGTGAGCTTGTATCAGGGATTATATAAGAGAATAAATATGTGTTATTATATGTTTGAATAAGTAAGATGTGTATAACTTTATAGTTGAGGAAATGGAGGTGTGATTGATTCTTTGCATGACTGACTAGGTGTGTGAGTAACTCCATGGATGAGTGACAGTCTGTGAGTGTCTGTTTATACTGAGTGTATGTAAGGTTATATTAGAGTCTGAAGAGGTTCATTGTATTATCACATGAGTGATGTGATCAGTGATGACAAATGAGATGTCATCAGTGATGTCATTTGAGTTGTCATCAGTGATGTCATCAGTGATGTCATTTGAGATGTCATCAGTGATGTCATTTGAGTTGTCATCAGTGATGTCATTTGAGATGTCATCAGTGATGTCATCAGTGATGTCACTGACCATGTCATGAATGATGTAATATGTGACATCATCAGCAGTGGATTGCGGGTGCGCGATATATAGTTAGCGCTTCTAACTATATATGGAATTTCAATGGTTTTATGCGAGTAAAATAAGGTTTTGTAAATGCGAATTCCTAACTATATATGGCCTATAACCTATGGTTTTTTCATTGAATTTTCAAGGTTTTGTAAATGCAAATTCCTAACTATATATCCACTATAACCTATGGTTTTTTCTGTGAATTTCATTGGTTTTTTAATAGCAAATATGAAAAGCTTTAAAATGTCAAGTACGTGATAGATAAAAACATTTTCGTATTTATGCACGCTGATGTGCTTTGAACGCTGCACCCCCCCCCCTCCCCTCTTTTGCCTTAGTAGTACTCTCTCTTTGCAGATACTGAAGGGTAGTTAACGCAGGCCTTTACCCCCGTTGTAATCCGTCGTGCCTCCTTGTCTCTCCATTTGATTGATTGTTGTCCAAGCATTTACTGTTTTAGAATTGGTTCTCTTTGGATCATTCTCTATTTACAAACAAGCACAAAGTCGCAATACTCTGTTTAGTCTTTGCAGATAGTGAAAAATCGTGTAAAAAAATAAAAGTAATCGAGCAAAATCAGTAGGCCACTAATTGGATCTCTTTTTGACCTCGCTAAAATAGAAATATTAGGAACAACCCTTCATGATAAATACGAAAATAGTGAGATGAACTGAGCTCCACACCATGAGGGCTGCAAGACAGCTCGGCTCCATCACCCATCCCGCACAAAATAACGACAAACCCTATGCAAATATTAAAAATATAGACAACACACCAGCAAAGAAACAGGGTAAAACATTTTATTAAAAAACTATTTACATAACGTTGGTTTATAAGATGATGTCAGTAGTGGACCGATGTGTGAATAGATCGAAAACAGCACAAGGCTCCAAGATCCGGATGGCAAGCTCCTGGATGTTGGGTGCCATAGTTTAGAGTTCTGAATTTCAGCCTTTTTCAATGCCTGTGCTTTGTTGAATCAAAATGGCGGCTTGACACAAAGCTGACTCAAGCGTTGTTACTGATGCTATGCAGACCAAAACTGGTTTTCAGTTTGTACATTTTTCTAGATTTTTCAATCCAAGTTTGGTTGACTTTGTAGAACGATGGCTTCAGATTTTCAACATACGGTGTGGTGGCGCTGACTGGGAGGGGGCGCTTCGCTCCTGCCCCCTCCCCAAGTAAGATTTTCATACGTGAAAGTACGTTAATGGTTTTGGTCCCTGAGATGCTTCGATGTCACTACCATTCTCAAATAGCATAAGTTCTGGATGTTGGGTGCCATAGTTAAGAGTTCTGAGCAGTGCTTGTAACACTGTCTGAAGCTTATTTCCACCTACTGCAGCTTCACTATTCTCAAAGTAAGTGAGTGTCGTTTGTGGACCTGACTGCATTAGAAAACAATGTGATATGTTACCTTCCTAAACAGCTTGACGGAGGCCCCTGAGGGGCGGTGTGATGGCCATGGACTCGGAGAAGACGCTTGGCTCCGACACCCTCCCCAAGTCTTATAGCACTGGTGTAGCCTGAGATCGCCCCCGACATAGGCGGCCGGCTCCCGGGGTCCGGCGGAACTTTTTGCCTTTTGATGACTCTTCAATTCTGGACCTTGTCCCACAATCCGTTTGACCTGAAGACACGCTGTAGTGGGGCGCCCCTTTATCGTTTTAGTTGCCATTCCGCCCGCTTTTGCTACACTGTGCCTCTTCCGCCATTCAGCTGTTTACCGCCCGCTCTTGCGACTACAGCGTCTCGCTCACCATGTAGTTGAGATGCGCCCGCTCTTGCGGTGCAGCGATAGGCGGCTGCCACAGGACTCTCAAAATGGCGGCCGGCTCTTCGGTTTTGGGCCTGGTCCACTAAAATGGCCCTGGGACACCTTGGAACTCGGACGCTTGTCTGCTAGGGCTTGGGTCCCATTCTCGAAAAGCGTCCCCTCAGCCGTGAAGATTCTACAAAAGTCTTGGGGGCCTCCGACTCCCGCAGGCTTCTGGTGGGGAGCGGCTGCCATGATTGCTCGTGGAATGGCCACGACGGAGCTACGAGATGGTAGTGGTCTCATGCTGACGCCACCTTTAGTCTGAAACATCCAGAAACACTGTAGACTACCAATTCGATCAGTTCCGGTAGCGCCCCAACATGACCCGGAAGAGAAGAACTTGCCCTCCCCTCTTTGACTGATGGTTCTTGTTGCCTGTCCCCTCTGTTGTCATTTTACAGAACTTTTTGGACTGCTGAAAGGGGTTGTGTTCTGAACGCTGGTTGGTGGAGACATTTAGACTATATTCTTGACCTACGTTGTCGCGTAATGCGTTTTATGACACGCCGCGTTAGCGCACCCGGAAGTGATCCGAGGCGCGGCGCGCAGCGCGTAACGTAAGCATAACAGGTCATGTGACTTGTTAATAAAACTTTTCATTGGTTCATTTTACTTTTGTTAATTTAATGATGAAAAGCTTGGTCATATGACCTAAAAATTACGCTTTTTATTATTTTCGAACAATATTTTTTTTTCAAACATATGTTATAATATTCCAGGCTAATGTACTTTCCCGGAAAATTTACAACTGTCTTGCAAGTAAAATATATTCCTTTTTCGAGAAAAAGGGCGTTTCTTCCTTCCATGACGGAGCCGTTGAGTAAAAGAGATTCGGCCTGCTGTCTTAGTCGCCGATACGCCTGATTATCAGATTCTTATCGATCACTTTATGTTGCAGACATGAAAAACACAACTGCCCTTGACCATTTATCTTTACTGCGTTCCTACATATTATACCTTTTATCCGTCATGTAATTGGACTGCTTTATTTCACTTGCCTTTTACTGATTCGAAAACAGTCACTAAAAGTAAAAACTTTACAAATGAAAATACTACTACCGTGTTTTGTTTTAAAAACCTTTATTGTGAAAATGTCAGTATACAAATACGGGCCTATAACCACGTGGGCCGGCCACGGAGCAAACTGAAATCGTATATGATGAGGAGACATTTACACTGTAGAAGAACGTAACGAGCGGGCCATTAGGTGACAAGAACAAAGGTGTCTAACAGTTGCGGAATCGGTGGACGTACATTTTGTAATTAAAATACGACAGGGCCACTTACAATAACATTTTCTAGATATACATTTGCGGGCAAGGAGTTACGAGTCCCATTTATACCGGCGCCATTTTGGGCGAGGCCGGGCAGGTCCAAGATATAGTCAATGTCTCCACCAACCATCGGCCAGACCAGAACCCCTTTCGGCCCTTTATGCTACAAGATGGTGTCTTCCATTCAGAAAATATTGGTGGCAGCATTTTGAAAGGAAACAGAAACAGCCGTTCTCCTAGTGAGTTTCACATTGTTACATTTAGGAAGAATGTTGAAGAGTAGTATGTGGAAAATCTGAAGCCATTTTTCTACAAACTCTCAATCAGACTTGGATGGAAAAAAAAAACCTGAAGAATGTACAAACTGAAAACCAATTTTTGTCTGTATAGCACCAACAGTAACGCTTGAGTCAGCTTTGTGTCAAGCCGCCATTTTCATTCAATCAATAGCGTCCCCCTGCACACATTCAGGGACCTGGTCGTGTCTTCAGATGAAACGCATTGTAGGAAAAGAAGCAGAAAGGAAAAGGAAAAAAGTTCCGCCGGACCTAGTGAAGCTGCAGCAGGTGCAAATAAGCTTCAGACAGTCTTACAAGCACTGCTCAGAACTCTCAACTGAGGCACTCAACATCCAGGACTTGCCATTCGGATCTTGGCGCCTTGTATTTTTGTTTTGTTTTTGATGGAGGGGAAACAACAAAAAACAGGCATTGAAAAAGGCTCAACAGTGCAGGGCGCCTTGTGCTGGTTCCGACCTATTCACACATCGGTCCACTACTGACATCACCTCATAAACCAACGGGGCACCCCACGCCGACTTTCGGCGCAGCATTGTAGGATGGCCACACCAGTGCGGCAATTTGCTGGACACCACCTCGGTGCCATCCAGATCTCGGCGCGTTCATTCAATCAATAGCGTCCCCCTGCACACATTCAGGGACCTGGTCGTGTCTTCAGATGAAACGCATTGTAGGAAAAGAAGCAGAAAGGAAAAGGCAAAAAGTTCCGCCGGACCTAGTGAAGCTGCAGCAGGTGCAAATAAGCTTCAGACAGTCTTACAAGCACTGCTCAGAAATCTCAACTGAGGCACTCAACATCCAGGACTTGCCATTCGGAACTTGGTGCCTTGTGCTGGTTCCGACCTATTCACACATCGGTCCACTACTGACATCACCTCATAAGCCAACGGGGCACCCCACGCCGACTTTCGGCGCAGCATTGTAGGATGGCCACACCAGTGCGGCAACTTGCTGGACACAACATCGGGGCCATCCAGATCTCGGCGCGTTCGACTCACTGTACCGCAACAGTGACCGCAACTCAGCTGGACACGCCGTCTTTCGGCGCAGCATTGTAGGATGCCACACCAGTGCGGCAATTTGCTGGACACCACCTCGGTGCCATCCGGATCTCGGCGCGTTCGAGTCACTGTACCGCAACAGTGACCGCAATTCAGCTGGACA
Source organism: Lissotriton vulgaris (assembly GCF_964263255.1). Taxonomy (NCBI): domain Eukaryota; kingdom Metazoa; phylum Chordata; class Amphibia; order Caudata; family Salamandridae; genus Lissotriton; species Lissotriton vulgaris. The sequence continues at coordinate 869,757,140 of NC_141685.1, forward strand.
CGCCGTCTTTCGGCGCAGCATTGTAGGATGGCCACACCAGTGCGGCAATTTGCTGGACACCACCTCGGTGCCATCCGGATCTCGGCGCGTTCGAGTCACTGTACCGCAACAGTGACCGCAATTCAGCTGGACACGCCGTCTTTCGGCGCAGCATTGTAGGATGGCCACACCAGTGCGGCAATTAGCTGGACACCACCTCGGTGCCATCCGGATCTCGGCGCGTTCGAGTCACTGTACCGCAACAGTGACCGCAACTCAGCTGGACACGCCGTCTTTCGGCGCAGCATTGTAGGATGGCCACACCAGTGCGGCAATTTGCTGGACACCACCTCGGTACCATCCGGATCTCGGCCCGTTGTGCTGCCTTCGGCCTATTCGCACATCGGTCCGCTACTGACGCCGCCTCACGTGCCAACGGATTTTCTACGCTTTTTGTAGCCCTATGCCGCATAACAGGTCATGTGACTTGTTTATAAAACTTTTCATTGGTTCATTTTACTTTTGGTTTCCTAAAGATGGAAGGCTTGGTCATATGACCTAAAAATAACACTTTTCATTGGTTTAGAACATTTTTTTTTCCCAAACGATGAAAGCCCCACCTTGTTTCTGGATCATTCAGACTGAAGCTGGCGTCAGCATGAGAGCACCACCATCTCGTGGCTCCGTCTTGGTCATTCCGCGAGCAATCATGGCAGCCGCTCCCCACCGGAAGCCTGCGGGAGTCGGGGGCCCCCCAAGACTTTTATACAATCTTCACGGCTGAGGGGACGCTTTTCGTGAATGGAGCCCAAGCCCTAGCAGGCAAGCGTCCGAGTTCCAAAGTGTCCCAGGGCCATTTCAGTGGACCAGGCCTAAAACCGAGGAGCTGTCCGCCATTTTAAGAGCCATGTGGCAGCCGCCTATCGCTGCACTGCAAGAGTGGGAGCAACTCAACAACATGGTGAGCGAGACGCTGTGGCCGCAAGAGCGAGCGCAACTCAGCTAGATGGCCGCCACCTGGGGAGGCCCGTTCACGCCGGCTCCCCCACGCCCCCCCCCCCCCGGGCCGTCGCACACCAATTTTCGGAGCAGCATTGTAGGATACCAAAACCAGTGCGGCAGTTTACTGGACATCACCTGGGTGCCTGTCGTACATGTTGTGTCAGCCATGTGACACTGGACACAGACCGCTACTGACGAGGCCTCCCCCCGCACCACCCGGGACGCCCCACGCTGTTTTTCTGTGCTGCATTGTAGGATCCCTAAACCAGTGCGGCACCCAGGCGACATCACCTGGGTGCCGTCCAGAACTCTGCACGTTGTGCTGCCTTGGGACTATTCGCACAACAGACCGCTACTGACGAGGCCTCCCCCCGCCCCACCCGGGACGCCCCACGCCAATTTTCGGAGCAGCATTGTAGGATCCCTAAACCAGTGCGGCACCCAGGCGACATCACCTGGGTGCCGTCCAGAACTCTGCACGTTGTGCTGCCTTGGGACTATTCGCACAAAAGACAGCTTCTAACCATTGTTGCTTTTTGTGTTGAGAAATGTTTAAATGTTTTTAGTTTTTGTTCCGTTCGTTAAAGTTAGTAGTTAATAAAGTTTTATAACCTTACTTTCTTGGAGTGTTATCTATTTTTTTTAAAAACGGGTGAATGGGGCCTTGAATCGGGTTATTGTCATGTGTGGGCTTTGGAAGTGTGCTGCTGCAGGATCGGACATTTCAAACTCAAATGCACGTTCTTTTTCTTACCTTTCCGAAGCATGGAGCGCAATAGCAGGCAGAGAAAGGGTGATGCACGTGTTGAACACTACCTGACCTGGCAAGTTGCTGGCAGTGCCCCCCCGCCCGCTCCTGAAAGAGGGCACACACACACCGCCGCCCCGAGTACTTCACAAATCTTTAAAAGACCATGCGCTTGTTCATGAGGCTTAAATGGTTTATCACCTCTTCTAGAACCCCTGCATCGACCCTCTGACGTTTCATGGAAAAATTACCATGTAACACAATACCAAGCCCTGTCAGCTGAAACCCCCAAGGAATCGTGGGGCATATTATCAAGGGGGTTTATCTCCGCTTTTTTGGCTTTAAAAGCCATGAAAGCGGAGATAAAATTATTTCCCTATTACCAAGCTGTCGCTAACACCAGTTAGTGACAGCTAAAAGGAGATAGCGACCATCTTGGGCCCCGCTTTGCATGTCAGTGATACTTATCACTAATGACATGCAAAGTGGCGTGCCAAGATGTTAGCGACTGGAAACAGTCCCTAACATCGCTACCTTCTATTACCAACTTTTGGAGATATTCGCGCTAAGCGCGAATATCTCCAAAATCTAACACCTGCCCTGAGCAGTTCTTAGCCATGTTATCCAATGGGAGGTGGATAACATGGCTAAGAGCATTAGGTCGATAATACATGAATATCGCTGACTTTTCTGCGATAATAGCAAGGTTTATCTGCGATAAAAATCGCCGATGTGCGGCGATAATTTTTGTCTCTAAACAAGTTAGAGACAAAAATTATCGCTAGTTGTTCGTAATATGCCCCGGGTTTTTGCTTGCAGAAATCGGGAGGCGGGAGACTAGCACTGAAATCAGTAGTCACACGCCTGAATCAGGAGGATTGGCATGTCTGAATTCTCTACAGCTGGGGCCATAAACTACATCCGCAGGGTTAGGTGATAGCCTGGGACCAGCCTGGCATCTAAAATGGCTGCCGTGCACGACAAAATTGTGGCATTCGAAAAAAGGCAAGATGGCGCAGCCGCTGGAAGAGATGTATCAACATATATCAGCCTCCTCAGCCACCCTCAGGAAACATAGGGGATTAGGATACGTCTCCCGCACCCCCTTATACCTAGTACTTTAATTAACGAAGCACAAAATGGCGAATTCCCGTTTCGCTACCAGTTTGCGGCCCAGTTCGCGGCCCGTGAAGCGCTTCTACCGTGAAAAATCATTTTTTTTTTTTTTTTCCCACGGGACCCTTTAATAACCCCAACAACATTCCTAGGGGGTCAAGAGGGGGATACCTTGCCCCCTTTCATTAAATTCCCCCTTAGTTTTTCACCTTTTCTTCTCTCTCGATCCTACCGAGAGACAAGATGGCGGCCGCTCCGGACTGTCACGCAGCAAAAAAAAAAAAAAAGCTCACGCACAGCCGCTGGAAGAGATGTATCAACATATATCAGCCTCCTCAGCCACCCTCAGGAAACATAGGGGATTAGGATACGTCTCCCGCACCCACTTATAACTAGTAATTTAATTAACGAAGCACAAAATGGCGAATTCCCGTTTCGCTACCAGTTCGCGGCCGCGCTTCTACCGTGAAAAATCATTTTTTTTTTATTTTCCCCACGGGACCCTTTAATAACCCCAACAACATTCCTAGGGGGTCAAGAGGGGGATACCTTGCCCCCTTTCATTAAATTCCCCTTCGTTTTCCACCTCTTCTTCTCTCTCGATCCTACCGAGAGACAAGATGGCGTCCGCTCCGGACTGTTTAGAATGTTGACAGACACCGGAGAGCCAATCAGCTTTCTGCGCGCAAAGTTCCGATAAGCGAAAAGTAAGCGGACCGGATCGCTGCCCAGAGCGCTGTTACAGATATATATCTTGGTTTGAACGTTAATTTCTCAAAAACTACTGGAGCACATATATTTAGACCTAGCAAAGGCACATCGGGCTAACAGTCCCTACAATTTTGCCAAGTTTCGTGCAAATCCATTCAGCCGTTCGAGCTAAAAGTGAGTCCAACCGCCCTATGGAAAACTCAATGCAAAAAACGCGTTTTGGGACCCCCCTTTTTTCTCAGCCCCCCCTTGACGAAACCCCACCAAATTTTCAGGGGCTGCTCAGAAACAAAATGTTCCATTTTCCTGAAAATTTCAGCCGATTCCGTCCACAAACGCCAAAGTTATTAGACATAGAATTTTCAAAAGTCCCATAGAGAAAAAATTCTAACTATATATACCTACTGGCGATAGCCAGTAGGTAATATATATATGTGTGTGTGTGTGTATATATATATATATATATATATATATATATATATATATATATATATCCACACTATCCTTCTCACTGCGCCAGTCTACAATCACCGACCCCACACAGGAAAGAACAGGAAGACCCAGAGTGCAGGTGAGTTCAGTTTATTCGATAGTACACCACGGCAGCATAACGTTTCGGCCTGCACAGAGGCCTTGGTCACATGGCGCACTGAAAGAGGTGCAGAAAATTTAAAGGGGACATTCACAATTGGGGGAAACATTTGATTGGTTAATTTGAACGCAGTGGGAGTATTTACAAATGGCGACAGAAAAAAATGACTGCAATTGCTGTAATTAAACCGGGGAAATTCATGTCAAAAATATAAATATATGTAAGCCCTGGGAAATTAATCACTGTATAAATACATTTTTTGCACTAGCCGATCATTGTAACAGTCCAGTCAAATTCATTAGTTCATGTGGTACACAAACAGTGGGCAAACGGAGTATGTGCAAAATGCAATATATGAAAACACATATTTACATAAAGTGCAAACGGCAAATGTCTATCTGATGTCAATATGATAAATTCATTAGAAAGGCTAACCGCATAAATGCTAAAAGTGCATGTATATACAGTGCACAATATGACATTTGAACCACATAATTAAAATATATACAGTATATTTAATATATATACACATTCATAAGAATTATGGAATATACACTCCTGCCCCAAATTACTGATGAAACATCTGACCAAACATTGAAATGTAATGGACTTTACGGCTAGCTATGCAGGGCTTTGTTCAAAGTACCTACTGACATCCCCCCTGAGCTATTTGTAAGAAAGTTCAAGCTCCCACACCAATCACCCATCTCTAATGTGAATGCAAAAGAAGGAAGTGAAAAATAAACTAAGTGCAACATACTTTTTTTCTCAAATTTACATTAAAAATTTGTTTGGTGACATTCATTTGTTTTTTAGGAAAGTAGCAACCAACAAACCACCTTACAATGACCTAGTGTCTAAATTCATAAATGGTCATATTAATCAGTTTGGGCCAACACTACTATGTACAGGTGACAACAAGAACTATAAATTGGTGGAGTCCAATCACTATCCTAACAGAGGAGAGGCAGAGGTGCTACAAGATAGTGATTCAAATACACGGGATATTACAAACAAGTGTAAAAATCCTCTGTAGAATTAAGCCCATTAGGGCTCTTACTATCCATCTCCAGGATATATCTGGTCTCGAGTGCCCTCAAGATCCCTTCCCGGTTACCTCCCCTCCTTAGTGGGCCTACAGAGTCAATGGCATAATATTTAAGGAGACCACTGTTGTTACCATGGAACTCCTTAAAGTGCCGTGCAACCGGGTAGGTGGTGTCATTGGTGTTGATGGCTCTAATATGCTGGAGAACCCTTTTGTGGACCTGCAATTTGGTACTACCAATATACTGCAGGCCACATGGTGTCGGTCAGCAGTGAGTATTTATAGTTACATATATAAAGCATTTTTTGACTTGCCTATATCTTTGATGTCGTTGACGAATCTTCACAAAATTTTCCAAAACAGTGCCATAGTGAGTCTTGTTATACATGTAAAGTTTCAGGGAGATCCATGAAGTGAGGGCTGAGAAAAAGAGGGGGGTCAGAAAACGTGCGCTTCACATGTTTATTTATGTAGTCTTTAGATATGTTTGGAGCCCGAACCACTGGAGAGAATTGCACTGAATTTAGCAGTAAGGTAGATTTTGGCTCACTAATCACACTTTCAGTTATTTGGTGTAAATCTGTTTAGTAGTTTTTGAGAAACTTAAAGAAATCCAAATGTATATCTACAATCACTGCTAATTCCTGACAAATTGGCGATTCATCATGAATGCGTGAGTCAACAGGAATACCATATTTAGCTGTCCGTAACCTGAGCAGAGAGCTGCGGCCACCACATTACCTCATTGGAACAGTCATCTGGACTTAAACCAAATGGCAGGAATTGGCATAAGGAGTTAGGTTGATGTGCCCAGACCACATGAGAAGAACATAGGGGTGTTTGAAAAACTCCTTATAATTCAAATATGTCGAAGAACAGGATCTTTTTTCCACTCACTATATTCGCAAATTTGCCATGACCATCAGCGTGGCCCCCTCATGTAACACTGACAAATTCCCAAATATACATCATGACAACTTTGTGAATATCACAGAAAAAAAATTAAAATACAAATATGTTTATGCACCCACCATCAATCTCACTTAGACACTCACACACCCACTTAAATACTCACTCTGAGACTGATGGTCCAACTCACAGATTTACTCAGACACTCATGAACCCACTCACATACCCACTCAGACTCTCCTACACCCACTTACAGATCCACTAAGACACACACTTACAGATCAACTTCGACACTCATACACCCCCTCACAGATCCACTCAGAGACTCATTCATCCACTCGCAGAACCAGTCAGAAACTCGGACACCCGCCCGCTAGTGATGTAATATGTTAAATTATAAGCAGTGCATTGAGAGAGCACAAGTTATAGTTAGCTCAAGTAACTATAACTACTGAATTTCTAAGGTTTTGTACGGGAGAAATGTAAGAATACTATAACGTCATTGTAACCTTCACTTTTGTTTTTACGGAGACTTTTGAATTTTTTTATTCTAATTCCTAACTATACCATTCCAGTAACCCAGTGCTAAGAGGTTGGAGCGTCGAAGGGGACCCAAGGGAGAACTTTATTGTCAGCAAAGACTCATTATTTCAACACTCCGCACCTTCCAGGAATTTGTCTCCCCCATTCAACAATCACCTGAATACACGGCATTCTGGTAGCTGTAGTCGGACTGCAGCTGAGTTGACATCACGTGACCAAGGGTCAGCGGATTTCCGCTATGGAGAGAGACACTGGACATTTAAAGGTGGGGGTGGAGTTACACTTTGCATACAGCGGCATCTGAGGAAGGCCTTTGCATTATGCTATGCTGTAATCAATAAAGTATCTTCCGACGTTTCACCTGATTGGCCTTTACCTTTTCCTTTTGGATTGGGAAGTTGTGGATGTGTTTGCGCCGGCCAGAGGCGCATTTAAAGGTCCCGCTCCATCTAGAGACCGGAGTATCACTGGCCCCCCGTTGCTTGCGTCTTTCTTTTGGATTGGGAAGTTGTGGAGATATATATATATATATATATATGTATATATATATATAATTTTATATATATATACTAGCTTACCAGTCGCGCGTTGCTGCGATCTCAGAAGAAAGGAAATTTAAGGAAACTTCTTATGATAACATTCAATTTACATTGTGTCATTTTTATTGAAACTTATTCATTTTAATATGGAAAACATTTTAAAGTGTTGTTTTAATTCTGTTTATTTATTTGAGTGCTTGTGGATACACGGTATTTTTTGTTTTTCCGTCTGGTGTGTACACAAGTAAATCAGAAGGTTTTCCAACGCGTGAGCTGGCCGCATACAGTTGTCCATGTGAGAAACATGTATTCTCCAAATCTAGTCCACACACTTGCAGCGATTGTCCTTGTGCTTTGTTGATGGTCATTGCAAAAGCGAGTCGCACTGGAAACTGTAAACGTTCAGTATTGGAAAGATTATGAGAGCCCTGGGGGGCGATATTTAACAATTTTTTTATTTTTTTTTAATGTTTTGCCAGAACCCTTCGCAGGAGTGTGCTCAGAAACCTTCGCGGAAGTGTACTCAACAACTTCCCAAAGTTTCATGATGATCGGATGAATGGTGTAGTAATGCATAAAGGGCAAACAGACAGACATACATTCGTTTTTATATATATATAGATATATTATCTTTTTTATATATATATATATATATATATATATATATATATATATATATATATATATATATACGCACACACACACATTATGAGGACAGGTCAGATAAGTGAGACAAAAGGCTTTAGTTATTCTTATATATCTGACCTGTCCCGGTTTTTGCTTCTCAAAATCTGGTCACCCTGTTGAATGGGCCATTTTAAACCCTGCATGGTCACATCTTAAAATGGAGAATAATCTGTACTGTATTGAAAGCATGATATCCTTTAACCCAGCATGCTGAATATTTGTTTATGGTCAAAATCTCCCAGATATTGATACATTTTTAGAAAATAATAGCAGTGAGAGTATTGCTTTCATTCAATTTGACATGTGTACTGGCATTCATGTTACATATGTGCCAGTGACCCCATCAGGCCCTGTAGCATCCTCCTGGCTCTTGTTGGCTCCCATCTGTTCTTTGCCCTACCACATCCCAGTAGTGCCTTCCATACTCACAGATCGGCTTAGTCTGCATCATGAGGAAACACTGGGTAGCATCACCGGAGCAGCTTACGGTGGAATGGGTACAGGGCCTTGTCCCCGAGCAAGCACTCTTCCGGCACTTGAGGGCGTTACCTGTAGCAGATGCAAATAAAAGAAGATTGGGTTAATGACATACAGTGCAATCCTGACAGCATGTGTTTTATTATTCATCACTCTTTCAAGTTAAGTCATACCAGTGCCATAATTTATTTATCGGTATTTAATCATTCACAGTTGAGCATCAGAAATAAAAAGGTGAGGTAATGTGACGAGGCCAGCCAGGTCAGATAGCTCAGCGGGTTAATACTTAGCTGCAGGGATATGAGTAGGACTTGTAGTTCACAAGTTTTAACCCTGGTAAAATAGTTCAAGAACATTGAACAAACTATGAACGATTCTACTAAATCTGAGAGAGAAAGGTATAGATACCACCTTGATAGACTTGCACTAACTGCACCGCGAAGCCTATATGGTATTCACTACTAGCTACATCACTTGCAGCATGGTAAAAATGGGGACACCAGGCCACCTGTCTACGAAAGGCGCGACCTCAGAACTGAGACAATGTAAAAAAACTATGACATAAAAATGTAAGTATTGGGCGAGGAATGTCCTCTGCATAATATACAGATTTGCACATCGGCCCTGAGTCACCCAAAAGCATGGTAATCTAGTGTTCTGTTTTTTTATACATTCCCTGTTATCACACTAATCTAGCATGTATGCTGAGGCCTAAACCAGTCCCTGGTAATGAGTTCAGAAATGGATATGTGAGCATTGACATGTTTATGTTTGAGCCATTTTTAGAGCGCACAAATACCCGGGGGTGTCTCAGCGCTAAATGTCTGTGTCCTGGGTTGTTGACATGGACTGATGGCAGCAAATAGCAATGTATATGAATTATTAGTCCAGACCTTTTGTCTGTGTCAGAAGGAATGTGTTTCCTGGTCTCACATTCTGCTGCAGAGTAGCGTCCAGATCCTTGCACTGACATCCAGTGTGCATATCGAGTGATCGTGCGCAGTGTATGGTACGTTCATAAGAGTGAAGTTGTGTGCGATATGGATATGTTCGTTGGAACCATTGAGATCCAGTTTATATAGCCCACAGTTTAGCATGACAGAAGATGAAGGACAGATACAGCTACTCCCAGGTAGTCGAAGTGTATTGCTTACATTCCCAAAGCTAGATTGGGGGATCCAATTAGAAAGAGACAGGGTTACTCATAAAGGTTCTATGAGGAACTCTTGGCTTGGGAATGCCAAAAAGTTTCCGTAGCACCGCCATTAGAGTAGGGAGGAGGCAGAAAGTCATCAAATTCTGTTGTTAAAGTTGGAGAAGTCCCTAGTCAGGGATTGCTCTTTTGTGTGTCCCTGATTGCAACTTCAGGAAGGGTGATGACAGGTAGGTGCATAGTTTTCCCTTTTCGTTGTTCCCATGTTTTGGATGCTCTTACTTGAAGGCAGCTGTTTTGGATACCCTTCCTTGATGCCAGTATCATAACTACCTGCTGTGAGAGCCCTCGCCTTGCACAGAGTACCTCTAACCTCCAGGTAAAAAATTACATTTGATAGGTGTAGTATCGTGCTACAAATAACCACAGACACTGGTTATGATTCTACTGGAGCTTTATTCTACACGTCCAGCATACACCCTGTCCCTACTCTAACTGTCCCCTTCCTGTGTCCACTCCTCCCCTTCCTCTAGCCCCTTAGCTCCACCCACACCCAGCTACTAGAATGCACTCCAACATTACATCTCCCCCCTTGTTAACGAAATGAACTTAATTTCCACAGTGTTCGCAATTCTTCAATCCACCACACGGGTTGGCGGACAGCTTGCTCTTCAAACATCAGTAGTATCGAATCCGTGTTGGTCTTGACTTTGATCAATCTTTCCGGTGTCTTAACCAAGGCGTCCTTGACTACGGGAGTGCACTTTTGAGAATGCAACCCATTGTGTGTGGGCTGCTTATTATCCGGTTCCGCAGTTATCATGGTTCTTTCTTGTTGTGTGACTGCTACTGGCTCAGCTCGGCAGTGGCAGTCTGCTTTCCTTGGTCACTCTTGTTCTATTGATGGTTGATCTCCTTCAGGAGTGGACGATGTTCTGGTCCTCTTCCGAGCTCCCACCTGTAAGGTTATTTCTCTTTGTCTTGTCAGGTTGGGAGCAGAACTGTTCTCCTGTCCACCGTCAGGCATGCCAGACGTTAATGTACTATCTGAAGTGGGTGTCTTGGCTTGATTCTTGGACTCGTTTGCTGCCTCTGTTTGTCTCTCCCACTCCCACTCGTGTTTGAGACTGGCGAAACCCTTGACCATCCGGTCATGTACCTGTTTCTCTCTCATTCGGTGACAGTCTATCTCTGTCACCACATTTGGTCCTCCTCGCAGGGCGACAGGATAATCCTTTTTCGCCAGGTAGATACTGTCCCATCTCTTTGTTTTCCTGCCGTCAGTTCTTTGAGTCAGCCTCGCTGACCCCATCAGGGGTGACGGTATATTACTTATGTCTTGAAATGGCGATGACTGACAAGACATGTTGTCCTTTGGTTCTATTGTGCATTCGGGTTATTGATGCCATGGACGTGGTCGGGACCATGATTTTGTTGACCCGAATGACCGGACAGACATGTTTTCCGACTCGGAGGAGTCGTTCGCCGATTCCCTTTGAGAACGTTCCTTTGAGGGCGTAGTGACTGATAGGTTTATTGAGTTGGTAGTCTGGGATGACATGCTCCTGGAGTCGGAGCTATCTACGGAACATTCCTTTGGGTACGTCTCTTCATGTGTCTTCTGTGTTGTTACGGTGGAGAGATTGTTTGCTAACCACCCGTTTACTTTTTTAGTTTGATCCTGGAGCATTTGGTCTTTGTCCTTTTCCCGGGACATCAATTGTCTCCAACTGTCTTGAGTGCACATGCCCCTCCCTTTCCGGTGTCTGAGTGGTTTGCCACTCCTCATGTGGTTAGTTTCTTCTTCTCGCTTGTTGGGTGTGCTGACGGCCGTGCCATTGGGGTGATGTGTCTCACTGCTTGATGCTTCCTCGGACTCATCTACAGACTTTGGTGCATAGTGGGAGGATGCCTGGGGATGTTCGTGTGCCGATTTCCGGCGTTGACGGGATTGGTCCCGTCTTCTGTAGTTTGTCTTTCTTGCTCTCTTGTTGAGCAGGCTGCCATCTTGTCCATGGGTGTGATCTGTCCCACTTGACACTTCATCTGCTTCATACCCATTTTCACCATCAGTTGACTGACTCCTTGAGGTTGAGTAACTCCGTGAGGTTGTATCAGTTTCACCATCAGTTGACCGACTCCTTGAGGTTGAGTAACTCCGTGAGGTTGTATCAGTATCACCATCTGTTGACCGACTCCTTGAGGTTGAATAACTCTGTGAGGTTGTATCAGTGCCGCTATCGCAATCCTGACTCATCCTCGTCTTTTGCGATGTTGACTTGGAGTATTTCATGACGCTTTGTCTCTTGTTTCGTCTTGGCTCTGATTCACCCTCCCTCTTTTCAGTTTTGTTTGTTTCCTGGGCCTTGCCCCCAGACATGAGGGATGTCTCTTTCCAGACGTCCATGTGTCTTGCATTCGAGTGCACATCTTTCGATAAGTCTTTTGCTTTTTCTCGCACTCCCATCTCGGCCCCTCTGATGATTCTCTTTAGCGACCACTGCTCCCGAAGAATCGTGCGCTTTGTGTCTGCATTTGAACTGCCTTCGATTATCCGAAGCCGAACGGCTTCTTCATTTGTAAAGGTATTGAAGTAGCAGCCAGGTACCAGTCTTTGCAGCTGGGCAATGAATTTTGGCAGTGGTTCTCCTGGTCCCTGCCGTTCTGTGGTGAAGGCGATGCAAGCATGATCCTCGTCTACCGGCACATGGAAATAGGTACGGAGTTTCTTTTGGAGTCTCTCATAGGTCTCGGTATCCTTTTCAGGGAATGTTCTGACTAGACATCGGCCCTCGTGACCTAGCAGCTGGAGAAGTAGTGTCAGACATTTTCTATCTCTTCGTTCATCTATCGCGTCGAGGAAATTGTCCAATGATTCCAGCCACCGGTTCCATTTGGGGCCCAAACTCTGACGGTCAGTCTGGGTCACCGGGGGCGGCACTTCAATGCAAGGATCGGACCGAAGGGTTGCTGTACCCACCGCCATGAGGGAGGAAAGTTTCCGACTGCTACTGGTGTAGGATTGTTCACTTTGCTTCCCGTCTTATTTGCTGACCTTCTTCTGCTGAGATCCCGTGCTTGATCGTTTCTTTTGATTCTGGTGAGGTTCGCCACACCTGGGTGACTACTGTATTCTGTCCACCCTTAGTATGGTTGTCTCAGTGAGTTTCACTGATGAGAGAATATTTCCTTTGATGTTCATTTACTCATGCTTCTGGATCATTTATTTTCTTATCTTCCGTTACTTTTAATTGTTTATCTTCACTTGGTGCTGAATATTTTCTTTGGTGCTGGCCTTTCGCTCGTGCTCGCTACATTCAGGATTTGTATTCGTCCATGCTTGGTATGTTCAGGTTTGTGTTAGTTTGTGCTTGTGCGGTCATGGATTTGCATTCGCTCGGGCCTGCTTATACTTGACACGTGTGTTTGCTTTCAGTGTATCTCTTGCACTTGCCAGTTCCTATTGTGTTTATTGACGCTTGGGTTCCTTTTGCGTCAGGTTGCTTGTACTCGTGCTTGTTTATCTTTGGGCACCTCTCGCATTTGCCCGTGCTTGTTTGTGTCCACTTGTTGCTTCTATCTACCTCTGTTTCTGTCCGTGTTTGTTCCTTTACCTTCGTTAGTGCTTGCTCTCTACATTTGCCAATGTGTGTTGTGTTCTTTCTCTTCTTGTCTTTACCAGTGCTTGTTTTGCTTTTCTCCTTTTGCATTTAACAATGTTTGTTTTCTTGCATTTGTCAATGCTTGTTTCCTCAGGTTGATCACTGCTTGTCTTGTTGCATTTGCCAAGTCTTGTTCGCTTGCACTCATCAATGCTTGTTTTACTTACATTTGTCAATGTTTGTTCTTTTCTAGTTGCCAATGCTTGTTCATTTATCTTTGTCAATGCTTGTTTCTTTTGTTGACTGACATTTATCCAGTCTTGTTCCTCCAACTTGATTTGCCTGACTTCAATATGGCCGACTACGATCCCTGACAGGGGATTGGAGGAGTCGCCTGACTCCAAAATGGCTGCCGCTATGGGAATCTCGTTTCCCACGAGATTTTTGATTTCTCCACTCATCCGGCTCCCTCTGCCACAACCGGCACTTACCGACAGCCGATTTCTCCAGCGATGACACCTTCCCCGGTCACCAGGCCAACAGCACGCCGGACCAGCAGGTAGGATCGGGGTGGGCTCCCGCAGCGCCTCACCAGGCTCCGCATTCACTCTGCGACTGCATGCTAACAGTCACGCATCGGGGGTGAGGTTTCCGATGTCAGAGCCGTTCGAGCTCTGTTTCAAGCTCCGCTTTCGTCGCGCTTGTTGGCGCCTGGCCGCAGGTCCTCTGGGGCACTTTCCTTCTCTCTGGGCACTCTTCACTGCTTTGAGGTGCAAGGCAGAGTCGGGTGGGCACCCGACTTCTGTTCCGCTGAGGGCGCGCTTATTTACACGCATCAAGCGTGAGTCGTGTTTTGGCGCGATTGAGCGTTTCCTTTCTTCCGACACTCGGGCGCTCTTTTCTTCGGTTCTTTCAGGCCCCCGCAAACCTCTGGCTTTGGGGAGATAGTCACTCGCTGCTGGCCTCTCTTCCTTAGGCGGCAGCACGGCTCCACACAGCAGCGTTTTACTTCTTGGGACACTGCACTGGACAGGGTGCTTTCAACAGGGTTCTGTGGGCACAGGACATGCCTATCCCATCCTCATCGCCAGTTGTAGCATCGTGCTACAAATAACCACAGATACTGGTTATGATTCTACTGGAGCTTTATTCTACACGTCCAGCATACACCCTGTCCCTACTCTAACTGTCCCCTTCCTGTGTCCACTCCTCCCCTTCCTCTAGCCCCTTAGCTCCACCCACACCCAGCTACTAGAATGCACTCCAACATTACATCAGGGAATCACCTCAAACCGGTTCCAGAACGAGACAGTGAATCAACTTTCTCAATCTGGAAAATGAACATGAAAGTGGGGCCAAAAGCCTCTCCTTGGTTACTGTTCAAAGTTCTTCTTTAACCAAGGCAGGGAATGCTTCACAGAGTATTTTGCAAGCGTTGCTGTGAGACCAGGGCTGGTGTCTGCATGACAACCAGTATCTCAGAAGTTATAGGGGACATCACCTGAAGTCTTCAACTTGCTGGAGAATAAATCATTCTGCCTTGCACCTAGAAGCTTCTCTGCTTGCCTGCAGAGAGAAAAAGGAGTACATGGCCCTGTAGGAGCAGACACTGCCCAGGAGCACACACCAGCTATGCCACCCTTTTTAATTAATCCATCCTCATAGCCACCTTCCCCGATGAATGGAAACATTCCGAAGTCAAACCCCTTCTCAAGAAACCATCCGCCAACCCCAACAAACAAAAGAACTTCCATCCCATCTCTCTTCTCCCCTTCCCCGCCAAGGTCTTCGAAAAGCTGCCAACTCTCAGATCATCTGGAGAACAACAACCTTCTGGACATCTCTCAGTCTGGATTACGCACCAGCCACAGCGCCAACACTGCTCTTAACACCACCAAAGATGACATCAGAGACCTCCTTGACAGAGGAGAAATGGTGGCCCTTATCCTCCATTGCCTTTCAGCAGCATTTGACACCGTGTCCCACCTCACCCTGCTCAAGAGATTCCACCTCATCGGAATTCAAGGGAAAGCCCTCAGATGGATTGCTTCCTTCCTCACCAGAAAAACCCAGAGAATCTGAATTTGTCTCAAAACCTTCAAAATCAAGAGTATCATCTGCAGTGTCCCTCAAGGCTCATCCCTCACCCCCACCCTGTTCAACATCTAGATGACCCCTGGTCAACATTTTCATAACCCATGGACTAAACATCGTTACCTATGCCGACGACGCCCAACTTATCCTCTCACTCTCTGGCTCTGGTCACTTAGTTGACTCAAGCGTCCACTGTAGGGTCCTGTGTTTGACCTCATGGTCATAGGTTGAAATCCAAGTGGGTTCACTCAGCCTTTCATCCTACTGGGGTCAATAAAATGAGTTCCATTGAGTTGAGTAACAATAAACTTCTGTTATTCAGCTCCAAAAGGCTCATGTGGGAACGTGTGCTTTACAAATGCACATTTTATCAGAAGACCCTGCCACCATGAGTGGCTGCTTCCACAGGAGCATAACCAACATCGCCGATTGAATGAAAGACAACTGCCTGAACCTCAACACAGAAAACACAGAAGTACTGGTCTTCAGCAGCAACATCTCCCTGTGGAACGACTCTAGTGGCCCTCAGTACTAGGACCATCACCCACACCTACAGACTGTGCTTGCTGCTTTAGCATCATCCTTGTAAGCATGTTCACCGTGAAGAATTAGATCAACACAGTCTCCTTTGGCTGCTTCCTCACTCTTGGCATGCTCTGCAAGATCTTCAAATGGCTCTTGACTAACACCAGATGCACCATCACCCAAGCTCTGGTCACCAGCCTGCTAGACTATGGCAATGCACTCTAGGCAGGAATCATCTCACACCTACTGAAGAGACTGTAGACCATGCATAAGTCTGCAGCTAAACTCATCCTAGACCTCCCCAAGTGGACCTACATTACCCCCACCTCAGGAAGCTCCACTGGCTCCCGATCCAGAGATGCCACTTCAAGATGCTGATCTGCACATACAAAGCCCTGCACAACCAAGGACTAGTGTACATCAACAACGCCTAAACTTCCTCCAACCCTCCAGACTCCTGCGCTCCACCTCCCTCCACTTCGCTCACACCCATCGCATTTATTGAAGCACCCACGGAGATCACTCCTTTTCCAACCTTGTGGCCGGGGCCTGGAACGGCCTCCCACTTCACCTCCTGACCTCACCCTTGCGGTTGGAATTCAGAGACGGACTCAAGACCTGGCGGATCAACTGAGCCTCCACAGCAAGGGCCTCAGTGTCAGGCTACCCTCATGGGTGATTAGCCACACTTTAAAATTCATGCTTGATTGATTGATAACCCATGTATGTGAGACACCTAGAAGAATCTGACTATCTAGTGGGAGTGTTGCTGCGATAGACCTATGCTGTGAGAGGTCGGGCTGTCTCTCTGAGCACTGTTCTGAGGTGAACTGCATGAAGAAGCTTAACTGCATAGCCCTGAGCCAAATAAGATTTCTACAGTCAGTGGACTGGTGCTTCTGTTGTCACCATGTGGAGCAAGTATAGACAGTCTCCAACAAAATGGGAAGCCTGCAACGACCTGCTCCAGAGGCCAAATCTCAAGAAAGCCAGCCTTCATCAGTCCCACCTGCCAAGCCAACAATAGCAGTGGTGCGCAAGAGAGAAGTGGGACCACACTGCAGACACCAGCACACCAGCCAGTGCCCGCTCAATCAAGTCTTTCATCAAGCAGGTAACACCGACGCATATTGCCCAGAGTGACTAAGAGACTGTAAATGCAAGCAAAGTCAAACTGTGATTATTATTTACTTATCAGTAATCCTCTTTTGGGCTAAACAACTAGATGAGCTGATCCACCAGTTGCCCAGATGCACTGCTTAGTCCTAAATGCATCTGTGCCTAAACTCACCTTATGGGACAGGACCACTCAAGACTCGTGGGGACACCATAGAGTAGGGGGGTGGACACTAGTGTGGGAGTAGCATTTCAGTTCCAGGCCAGGGGTGATACTGTTTAACCGTAAATCTAATACCTTTCTATTCTTGTGGAATTTTTTTTATCACTGTGCTGTTAAAAATATTTTTTCTTTAAAGACAGACACTGGATTGGACAGTGATTTCAGGGGTCTATACTTTGTTGAGTTGTGAAGCTATTGTCCCCTAAACACCTCTCTGAGAATCCTTTGACTGCTCGTGCTTGCTACCCTGAGAGAAGTGCAGAAAGGGTTGTACTTGGCCATGTTTACAGAACCATAGTAGGACAGACTGCAGAAAGCGGGTAGCAAACAACCACCACCAGCAGGGTCGGGCGCAGTAGCTCCTATCAGCCCAGTGTCTCCCAACCTTCTCCAATTGGTTTTGACACTTGGAAACAATACTTCTCACTCTTCTCAGTATATGCGACAACCATCTAGAATTATTAAGCCATACTTAGAAGAATTTCAACTTCAGTCTTGAATTTCAAAAACTAAAATACTGAACTTAATAGTCATCAAGTAAGAACAGCCAAATTTCTCATGCCAAGAAAGCCATTTAGCAAAACAAAACAGCTCCCTAAGATTTGCCTCTGTACACAGCCCGGCATCAATTGCCAACTCCCCGTAGACACCAAAATAATGAACACTAGGTTGTTTCATATATAGGGATAAATAATAACCCGTACATGCATTCTTTGTGGGGTGGTACAAGGAGGCTCCTTATACATTGCACAAGAAATGCTGCTTTTGATAATATGTGTGTGCTACTCAGTAATGCATCATACATCCGTGTGACCTGTACTTTAAGTAAATAATGAGTGGAGGGACGCAGAGAGGTCCTAAATCCACACTCCTCCATGGGTACTATATCAAAACAAATCAATGGGGTAGTTCCTCTTATAGGGCTCATTCGACCCTATGTAGTGTGGAATCAGTAGACTGATCCTTTGGAATGATCCCTGTAAGATGAATGTCTGACATAATATCGACAGACAGAATATCGAAATGCAAAAATATCGGAGCAAAAATATCGACAGCAAAAATATCGGAATCCTATCTTCATTAAGGTAAGTACAAAAATATCGAAAAAATAATATCGTAGTACAAAAATATCGGAATCAAAAATATCGTTTTTTTAAATGTATTAATAATAATGTAAAAATAATTTTAAAATACATATAATTTTACAAATATTAAATAAAAATATTAAAACAAAATTAAAACTAATACATATACATTTAAAATAAATAAAACACTTAATAATTTAATGTAATTTTAAGTTTTTTTCATGTAATTTATTTGATTTAATGTAATATTTTTTTGTTTTTACCCTGTACGCCTGTACCCCAAAAACCCAAAACTGACCCTGAACCCTAAAAATATCCCTGTACCCCAAAAACCCAAAACTGACCCTGAAACCTAAAAATACCCCTTTACCCAAAAACTGAAAACTGACCCTGAACCCTAAAAATACCCCTTTACCCATGAACTGAAAACTGACCCAGAACCCTAAAAATACCCCTTTACCCAAAAACTGAAAACTGTCCCAGAACCCTAAAAATACCCCTTTACCCAAAAACTTAAAACTGACCCTGAACCCTAAAAATACCCCTTTACCCAAAAACTGAAAACTGACCCTGAACCCTAAAAATACCCCTTTACCCATGAACTGAAAACTGACCCTGAACCCTAAAAATACCCCTTTACCCAAAATCTGAAAACTGACCCAGAACCCTAAAAATACCCCTTTACCCAAAAACTGAAAACTGACCCTGAACCCTAAAAATACTCCTTTACCCAAAATTAATTAATATTATTTAATTACCAATTAATTATTAATTAACAATAACAATAAAGTAAATATATTAGCACATTTGCTGTAATTAATTTAATTTAATAATTAATATTATTTTTCCCAATTAATTAATTAAGAATAACAATAAATTATATATAAAAATTACTATAATTAATGTAATTAAATAATTAATATTAATTGATTACCAACTAATTAATAAGTATAAATATGTACAAAATTATATTAATTAATTAACTAATTAATAGAAATTAATTACCAATTAATTATTAATTAAAATATGTACAAACATATATCAATTAATTAATTATTATTAAATTACTTCCCACCCTATTCCCCTATAAACCCATAACCCGCTACAGAACATATTTATCAAATAATCAATTAATTAAAAATAATTTTAAAAAAATTCTCAATTAAATACTTAATAATTCCAACTAATTAATAATTAATTTAACATAATTAAATTACTTCCCACCCTATTCCCCTATAAACCCACAACCCGCTACAGAAGTAAAAGACAATATTTAATTAAATTACATTAAAAATAAATAATAAAACATAATAAAAACAATATAATATACACTAAATTTATTTAAAAATTGATATTAGTAACATCGAAGTTATTAATTTCGATATTATTGACATCGATATTTACAACTTTGATATTACTGATATCATACTAATATCGATATTAAGACTGTCGATATTACTTACCTTCGATATTTTGTCCCATCGATATTTAAACTTCGATATTTTTGTATATCGATATTTAAAAATCGATATTTTGTCTGTGTACCCTGTAAGAGGAACTGCCCCATTGAGTTGTTTTGTTACTGTGTACTTTAGGTAACCATTTCAAATAGACTACTTAAAATGTGAAAATCATTCCATTTTGTGGACAGTGTATATGTATAAAATGTGTGAAGTTAATTGACTTTAATGACAGGAAGAATGAGGTAAAAATAAAGAGGCTCTTAGAGAAAGTGGAAGGAAGAGCTGTCAACTGAATATGTCCCAGTCTTGAAACAACAAAACGATAAAGATGAAACTCAGGGAGACAACTGTTTGCAGAAGGCATTTTCAGAACACGTTTCCCTCCACAAGTAGAGACAATATTTCATTTGCTTCCCCACATTAGCTTCGTACATTAATCCAGTTACTTTTTCCACCTCTATTTTAGAAAGATGTTGAGTTTTTAAGGTTTAATTGCACCTCACGAACACTTTAGCAGAGACCTTGCAAGTGAGCAAAGGCTAGTGAAAAGGCAAAAGAAATGGCTGCTTGATGATTGTCATTCATTAAACAAAATAAAAAAAATGCAACAATTCATTTTGATTGCAAAATGATGTATTGTAGACCAATGCCTCCAAACCAGCATAACGGTTCACATGAACGCGGTAAGAGCCAAGGTGAGCAAAAAACACATCATACATCCAAATTTGGCTTGCAATGTTCTTTCTTGGCAAATGAACTTTAATGGGCTGCAGAGCGACACAGTCACAATAATGTATTTTATATCTGCTGGCAGGCAGGGTGTTTAAAGCAGGTCATGTTCCCACTGGCACGCAATAAACAATTACAAATGTTCAGGTCAAGTAGAAAGTGGCACTGTGCCCGAGGCATTTCCGGTGTGGCGTGGCAAAAATAATGGATTGTCGTGAACCCTTTCAGCGCCTCTGTTGTATTTGTATAGGTGCTGGCCTACTAGCCTCAGTACACAAAGTCCCGTTTGCTAATGGCTTGGACAGGTTAAGAGTGTTTTTGAATGCGGACAGTTGGTAGCTTGTGGCATCAAGGGGCCGGGGTCATGTATGAACACCATAAGACGCTAATGTATGTCGAGAACCAAATTGGGCAGTCCACTTGTGTCAGCCAGAATAGCAACAGTATAGTATGTGCTGCAGACATAACCTGTTGGTCTCGCAGGAGGAGTACGGACACATGCGTGTCCACCAAAACAGGATATCTGCACTTCAGGTGAAATGGGAGTGTTCCAATCAACTCTTACAGCTAAAAAACGATAGGGCTGGAGAAGGGTCAGTGATGTTCCAAGGAGAAGCCTCAGCTGCCCATGAGCAACTCTTCCAAGGCCGTACAAGTATTCCAGGCATTCAGGGCTGTTAGAATATCTGACCTCCAAGTTTAAAATCGGGTCTCTCTATTATGAGGGTGTTGGAAATGGGGGGTTACCCAAATCTCAAAGGGGGTAGCATGGCATCAAGCGGGCAGGCCAAACTCCAAGGACATGTGAAGCACTCACGCAGTACCCACAGACGACACACCAGGCACACCACAAAAGAGACGCAACTCCACCTTTGGTTGGAAAAGATTAAGTTTAGTTATGTCTCCAACCTGCAAGGCAAAAAGGAACAAAATAGTGGTAGTCACAACATGGCGCCAACTGGCACCGGAGCCAAGTACATCAGGGGAATTATCTACATGGGACAAAAGGGTTGAGTCCATAGTCCATAGCTGTAAGGAAAAAGGATGGTTAATTAAACACTAGACCTGGGGCCAATCTGGCGGGGCCAACTCAGGGTCTCATCCTTAGGGAAGCTGTAATTTCAAAATCCCACATCATGCAACAATACACCTCAGGCGTTATGACGCCAATCCCCACCCCTGTAAGGGAATAACAACAGGTTATCACAGTTTACAACTTACAGGAACACCTGGAATAAATCAGTTCAACAGCTCATAAATCTGGGGCATAGACAGGGGCCTGAGATAACTCGACAGGCCAGCTTAGTGGCACCCTTGCAGTAAAAGAGAACACCCAGAATTACTCCACCCTCCACCTGCGGATATAGAACAACAGGTAGGCAGGCACCTGGCATTCAATAATAACTGAGGTTTACACCTTAGGCATCAAGGGTATCCTGGGAACATGGCTTTTCAGCCCCCAACCAGCAACATAAACTTTAGGCAGTGCGTTGGCAACAACTCTTCCCGGGTCACCTTAGAGGAGACAATATCCCCAGGGCATAGAACCTAAGGCCTACAAACCTCAACATGGGGTAGATCCTCCTCAGGGCATAAACGTATAGATTGAAGGTTAAGCCTATCCTCTAGGGACCGGAGCACCTGTACATGAGCTTCACGACCTGTCTGGGACCCTATGCACCACAGGTAACAGGCAACCACTAGGCATCACTGTCAATTCACTCTTCAGATGACTGCCCACTCCGGGGTCCACCTATACGGCCCCAACTGGAAGCACCTACAATCTCGTGCCCTATCACAAGGTGTCTTAAATGTACCAGTCATGGGTGGGGGCGAGCACCGACCCTATGCCCCGCTGCCCTCTCCACCCTCTTTATATGCCCCACTCACCGGCTGCTCCTGGGTTCTGGCTCCGGGCTCCAACCACACTGCTGGCCCCTCTGTCAAGGGGGGGGCGGTCAGGAGGCTCCACGCAGCCTTCTCCCGGGGCTGAGATAAGGGGGGGCAAGCACCGACAATGTGCCTCGAGGCCCCCCCTCTGTGGCCTTGCAACCAGCCGCAGGACTCGCGGCAGCACTCAGGGCACTTCTTCACCGGTGGAGGTACTCCGGTTCCTCCTTTGCAGGCACCGGCTGATGGGGCTTGCGGGCTCCGTCTGGGCCCTCTCCCTGCTTTCCCCCCGAGATCCTCCTCTCGCACGGGGACCCGGGATTTCACTGTGCGGGGTTCTCCTCACTGGTTCCCACAGGTCCGGAGGCGGGGCTGGCACCGGCAATGCGCCCCAGCCCCGCCTGCCTTTACCGGCCCCTCGCGTGGGGCACAGACCGGCGGGGTGGCCTCCCGCTCCGGTCGTCCTTCACAGGGCTCCCTCCTGACCACGGGGGCCCTGCACCGAAGCTTCACCCGGGTCCTCCCTCACTCACGGGGACCCGGGGCTTTTCCTCCGCTTCCTCCTGTCTTCCCGGCCGCCCGGACAGGCGACCAATCCCTTCGCGGCATTGGCGGGGGCGGGCCGATGACGCGGCCGGGCGCCCCCGTAACGTGACGCGAGTACCGCGGCCTCAGGCTTAGCGCGGCCCCTTCTCCACCTCGGCGGCCCTCTCCTGGCACCGGGGGCCGCCGCAACGATACCCACCACAGTGGGGGGTCCCACACACGCCGGGCTGCGGCGGTGATTTCCAGCGGCGATAAGGAGTAGGCTCCCTTTTATTATTTATTAATCAAAGCGCACCTCCACAACGGCGCTATTCACCAGCTGCCAAAGTCTCCACAGTAAACGGCGCTATTCACAGCGCATCGCTCCTCCCTCAGCTCACACAGCTCTCAGGGCCACAAGCGCTAGGGGGGTATCAACAGTCCCAAGCCCAGCGCTTTCACAGAGGACAGCAATGAGGGGTAGGCTCCCTTCTGGTCAGATTCTCCTCACGCAGAGCGCGCGCCACAACAAGGGGTAAGCTCCCTCAGCGCTGTTCAGTCACAAACTTCCTCAGGCCACACAGCAGGCACAGCGCTATCACTGGCAGGGGGGGGCGCTTAGCGATCTTCTAGCGCTCAGGGCTCCTCAACTTCCAGGGTCCTGAGACACAAAGGGCACAGTTCCACAGCCAGCCCCAGGGGCACACTCCTCACCTCCTGGGGGATTCAAGCCCACAGCATTCCTCCTCTTCTGGGCACCTTTTTCCCTCAGCGCTGGCGTAGTTCAAGGTCCCACGGCGTCAGGGACCTATGAAGAGTCCTCCCTTGTCAGGGGCCCATGGGGACAGCAGCGGGGGGGTTTATAGGGGTGCAGGGCCCAGCTCACAGGCCCATGTGGCGGTAGCACCTCACAGCAGGTCCCCCTCCCTTCCTTGTCCCAGCGCTGACTGACTCTCTGGTGACACTTCCCCCTATTTATACCCTCCTCCCAGGCAGTGCCAGGACCTTCTAGAATGTTGGCACATCTAGCCTAAACTGGTTCTAGGGGAGGGGGTGAGCACCCTGGGTGCCAGGCTTTCCCTCCAAAAGCTAGGGGTAGCTGGGTAATATTAACTAGACCGCTGACCTATGTCAGTCCTGTGGCAAAACCCATGGCCATGGCATCCATTTTAAAAGCAATACATTTCAGTCAGGTGCAGTTTTAAAATGGGGGTTTTTACAAGTGCTCACATTATGTCAGGTAATTACATTTTTCAAAAGGGGTCTCACACCACTCATGGCCTATACAGGTTTAATCCCATGGGGGAGACAATCCAGATAAGGGGGTCAAAAGCGAAAAATTTTGGGGGAAAAAGGCCAAGTCCAACACGACTCCCCCCCAGCCAAAAGCCAGGGTAGACACATCAATGCCTTGATGGGCTTCCCTGCTTGGGGCGGAGAAAGGTGGACGCAGGCCCGCAACTACAGGAGCACCGGCAGTCTCTCCTCCACTCTGGAACCCAATGGTTCTCTTTCGCAACCCTCCCTTCACCAACAGAACCACCCCACTGGTGTTCCCTAGTGGGATGTTTCTCCTTCCTAGAGTGGGAGGCTCTAGCCTCAGGCTTGTGATACTCTGGAACCACTCTCTTCTCTCCAAATTTCCACTGGTCCACCCACCTGGGGTCTACATCCTCAGAATGACCAGCCCTTAGGGGCGAGGCTCCCCTCCCCCTACTTCTCCTCCTTGGGTTCCTCCATCTCCTACGCCTGGGGACACCCTCACACAACTCTATCCCCAACCTGGAGTCGAAACCCACAGGCTGAACCGGTGACAGGGGCGAGTCCTCCCTCTCCCTGCACCCCCTCCCATAGTTCCGCACCCTCCTACCCGGAGAAGTACCCCTGGGAGTCACTTCCGGGGGGACTCTGATTACAGATGTCCCTCCCACCAGGGCAGGCAACTCCTGTCCCTGGCCACCCAACCCGGGATCTGCGCCCTGTGGCTGAGCTGGTGACAGAGAAGAGACCTTCCTCCCTCTGCAGCCCCTCCCAGAGTTCCGCACCCTCCCACTGGAAGTGGTACCCCTGGGAGTCAACTTGGTAGGGACCTGCTTTACAGGAAACCCACCCTCCAGGCCAGGCATCTCCTGAACCTGGAACCCCAGTCCAAGATCTAGACCCTGTGACTGGTCAGTCCCCCGAACCACCGAAGCTCTGATTAATGATGCTCCGGGTTCTCCTGACATAAGGGGATCCCTCCCTCTGGAGGACACATCGGGGCAGCCTAGCCTCCCAAGCTGGGGTTCTCTTAAAGAACACTCCAGGCCTGGTGGCCGCAGCTGGGGTACCTTGGGACACCTCCCCGTCTCACTCCCTTCGGGATCACTCCCCTCAGCCTTCCCAGACGCTCTGGCACTTACCCAGAGGTCTGCCTCCCGTGCAAGTTCCCTGGGGTCTGAGAACCCGCACTGCAACAGATGGTGACGCAGTCTTGGGAAACAACTCCTCAGCATGTGCTCCCGGATAACGGCATGGCACAGCCCTTCCCAATCCTCCACTGCTCTCCTCACCACCCAATCCTCCAGTACAGTCCAACACTCCTCCTCGAACTCTCCCCAGGACTGATGGGACAGCTTTCCCCTGCCCCTGAACACTAACCCGTCCTCCTCCTCCGGGGAATCAGGCACAATCTCCTGGGCTGCGGGAGTGGGACTCCTTGCACTGGACCTACACTCACTGCCACCACTGGATCCCACCCACCTCAGTGAATCCAGACTCCTAAAACCACTCTCAGGGGACAAACTACCCACCTGAGCTGATCTCTCTCTGGCGAAGGCCCTCTCCGCCTCCGCCATCCTCTCCAGCGCTAGGACTCTTTCAGTCTCTAGGCGCTGCTCTTCTACCCTCAGCTGCGCTAAGCCCTCGGCATGCCTGAGCTTTGCCAGCGCCAGCTGATACTCCCTCTCTTCTCTCCTATCTACCCACTCTTCTGGGGACAGGGAAAGGGATGGGGCAGTGCCCCCGGGGCTGGACCCAGTGCAAGACTCCCTATCTTCGGTGTCCTCCACAGCTACTGGCGTCTCCGCCCTGTTAAACTCTTCCTCCTCCTCATCGGAGTAATTACCTCCCAGGGTTCTGGATGGGGAGCCCTCTCTCTGGTCTCTAACCCACTGACCCTTCAACACCTCGGGGGGGTAGTCAGATAAGTCCCCATCAATCTCTAAGGGCTCTCCCCTCTTGAGGGCCTCATAGAGAAACAGGTTCCTCCTAATGTTCCCTACTGGGGGTATCCCTCTCTCCAGGAGGAAGTCTATCACCTCCTGTTCGGTGTATTCCATCAGTTCCACTTCCTGGTAGATCAACCCCATCGTGGCGAGATACACCCGGGACACACCCTCCCAGTGGAACAAGGGGACAATTCAGAACACTCTTCAGGAGGAAGCAATAAAAAACACAATAATCCCCACAACAAGGCTCAGATTACATCCAAAGCTCTATTTGCAGTGTAACCCGTGGCCGCTGTGGTACTGCGCAAACACAAGTCCTATCCCACCGCTCTGCCACCAAATGTTGGAAATGGGGGGTTACCCAAATCTCAAAGGGGGTAGCATGGCATCAAGCGGGCAGGCCAAACTCCAAGGACATGTGAAGCACTCACGCAGTACCCACAGACGACACACCAGGCACACCAAAAAAGAGACGCAACTCCACCTTTGGTTGGAAAAGATTAAGTTTAGTTATGTCTCCAACCTGCAAGGCAAAAAGGAACAAAATAGTGGTAGTCACAACATGGCGCCAACTGGCACCGGAGCCAAGTACATCAGGGGAATTATCTACATGGGACAAAAGGGTTGAGTCCATAGTCCATAGCTGTAAGGAAAAAGGATGGTTAATTAAACACTAGACCTGGGGCCAATCTGGCGGGGCCAACTCAGGGTCTCATCCTTAGGGAAGCTGTAATTTCAAAATCCCACATCATGCAACAATACACCTCAGGCGTTATGACGCCAATCCCCACCCCTGTAAGGGAATAACAACAGGTTATCACAGTTTACAACTTACAGGAACACCTGGAATAAATCAGTTCAACAGCTCATAAATCTGGGGCATAGACAGGGGCCTGAGATAACTCGACAGGCCAGCTTAGTGGCACCCTTGCAGTAAAAGAGAACACCCAGATTTACTCCACCCTCCACCTGCGGATATAGAACAACAGGTAGGCAGGCACCTGGCATTCAATAATAACTGAGGTTTACACCTTAGGCATCAAGGGTATCCTGGGAACATGGCTTTTCAGCCCCCAACCAGCAACATAAACTTTAGGCAGTGCGTTGGCAACAACTCTTCCCGGGTCACCTTAGAGGAGACAATATCCCCAGGGCATAGAACCTAAGGCCTACAAACCTCAACATGGGGTAGATCCTCCTCAGGGCATAAACGTATAGATTGAAGGTTAAGCCTATCCTCTAGGGACCGGAGCACCTGTACATGAGCTTCACGACCTGTCTGGGACCCTATGCACCACAGGTAACAGGCAACCACTAGGCATCACTGTCAATTCACTCTTCAGATGACTGCCCACTCCGGGGTCCACCTATACGGCCCCAACTGGAAGCACCTACAATCTCGTGCCCTATCACAAGGTGTCTTAAATGTACCAGTCATGGGTGGGGGCGAGCACCGACCCTGTGCCTCGCTGCCCTCTCCACCCTCTTTATATGCCCCACTCACCGGCTGCTCCTGGGTTCTGGCTCCGGGCTCCAACCACACTGCTGGCCCCTCTGTCAAGGGGGGGGCGGTCAGGAGGCTCCACGCAGCCTTCTCCCGGGGCTGAGATAAGGGGGGGGGGGCAAGCACCGACAATGTGCCTCGAGGCCCCCCCTCTGTGGCCTTGCAACCAGCCGCAGGACTCGCGGCAGCACTCAGGGCACTTCTTCACCGGTGGAGGTACTCCGGTTCCTCCTTTGCAGGCACCGGCTGATGGGGCTTGCGGGCTCCGTCTGGGCCCTCTCCCTGCTTTCCCCCCGAGATCCTCCTCTCGCACGGGGACCCGGGATTTCACTGTGCGGGGTTCTCCTCACTGGTTCCCACAGGTCGGGAGGCGGGGCTGGCACCGGCAATGCGCCCCGGCCCCGCCTGCCTTTACCGGCCCCTCGCGTGGGGCACAGACCGGCGGGGTGGCCTCCCGCTCCGGTCGTCCTTCACAGGGCTCCCTCCTGACCACGGGGGCCCTGCACCGAAGCTTCACCCGGGTCCTCCCTCACTCACGGGGACCCGGGGCTTTTCCTCCGCTTCCTCCTGTCTTCCCGGCCGCCCGGACAGGCGACCAATCCCTTCGCGGCGTTGGCGGGGGCGGGCCGATGACGCGGCCGGGCGCCCCCGTAACGTGACGCGAGTACCGCGGCCTCAGGCTTAGCGCGGCCCCTTCTCCACCTCGGCGGCCCTCTCCTGGCACCGGGGGCCGCCGCAACGATACCCACCACAGTGGGGGGTCCCACACACGCCGGGCTGCGGCGGTGATTTCCAGCGGCGATAAGGGGTAGGCTCCCTTTTATTATTTATTAATCAAAGCGCACCTCCACAACGGCGCTATTCACCAGCTGCCAAAGTCTCCACAGTAAACGGCGCTATTCACAGCGCATCGCTCCTCCCTCAGCTCACACAGCTCTCAGGGCCACAAGCGCTAGGGGGGTATCAACAGTCCCAGGCCCAGCGCTTTCACAGAGGACAGCAATGAGGGGTAGGCTCCCTTCTGGTCAGATTCTCCTCACGCAGAGCGCGCGCCACAACAAGGGGTAAGCTCCCTCAGCGCTGTTCAGTCACAAACTTCCTCAGGCCACACAGCAGGCACAGTGCTATCACTGGCAGGGGGGGGGCGCTTAGCGATCTTCTAGCGCTCAGGGCTCCTCAACTTCCAGGGTCCTGAGACACAAAGGGCACAGTTCCACAGCCAGCCCCAGGGGCACACTCCTCACCTCCTGGGGGATTCAAGCCCACAGCATTCCTCCTCTTCTGGGCACCTTTTTCCCTCAGCGCTGGCGTAGTTCAAGGTCCCACGGCATCAGGGACCTATGAAGAGTCCTCCCTTGTCAGGGGCCCATGGGGACAGCAGCGGGGGGGTTTATAGGGGTGCAGGGCCCAGCTCACAGGCCCATGTGGCGGTAGCACCTCACAGCAGGTCCCCCTCCCTTCCTTGTCCCAGCGCTGACTGACTCTCTGGTGACACTTCCCCCTATTTATACCCTCCTCCCAGGCAGTGCCAGGACCTTCTAGAATGTTGGCACATCTAGCCTAAACTGGTTCTAGGGGAGGGGGTGAGCACCCAGGGTGCCAGGCTTTCCCTCCAAAAGCTAGGGGTAGCTGGGTAATATTAACTAGACCGCTGACCTATGTCAGTCCAGTGGCAAAACCCATGGCCATGGCATCCATTTTAAAAGCAATACATTTCAGTCAGGTGCAGTTTTAAAATGGGGGTTTTTACAAGTGCTCACATTATGTCAGGTAATTACATTTTTCAAAAGGGGTCTCACACCACTCATGGCCTATACAGGTTTAATCCCATGGGGGAGACAATCCAGATAAGGGGGTCAAAAGCGAAAAATTTTGGGGGAAAAAGGCCAAGTCCAACAGAGGGTAATAACAATGCAAAGTGCTGCACAGAGTAGCCGGTCTATGAAACACTATATAATTGCAATGCAATTCTACACAAACCTATGCTTCCAAGACGCACAGGAATTTATACTGTTGCTTTGGAATGTGTGGTGGAGACAGGACGAAGAGGAATCAAGCATGGTACATGTGAACGTCACACCCTCTTGTGGGTCACCACACGAGAGGCACCAAGCTGAGGTACACTAGGCCGCAAACAACTGCGACGGATAGGAAAGCAGGCAGAGTCCATCCAACCTCACAACCCGCTGTGGGGCAGTGCACCAGAGGTATCAGGTAAAGCACATGTGAGCCTTACACCATGCTTGTGTTGAGCAGGGAAGGGTGAGCCAGTCACCACCATGCAGGGAGTGAGGAGAACAGCGCGTCGGGCCAGAAACATTGCCTCGCACTTCGCCGACAGCCATGACACCAAAGGCACCGGGACGGGAGCAAGAGAGCTTCATACCCCACTATGGGCCATGACACCAGAGCCACAAATAGATGGTAGAATGCACACCAGAATATCATGCAATGTCAATATTCTGTGAAGCTCCAGGCCATGTAAGAGTGCTCTTTAGTCCTTCTTCAGGGATAACTAGGATGGAAAACATACTCATGAGAACCTAATATCATCCAGCAACCCAAAACAGTTACATAACCAACTTAACTCATATCCTTGCATAGTATTAACCTAAATCACAACAGTTCATTTAAAATATTTAACATCAATATAACCTATCGTAATCTTTCCTATATTTTTCTGAATGTGTGTACCTACAGTATGTTTGCAACTTCCAGGTGCATTTGTCCAGACTGCAACCAGGTTGGCCTGGTTCATCCTTGCGAAACAATGCTTCAATAATAACTTTCTGGGTCGACTTAGGCGACTTGTCAGATATGCTGTTTAGAAGAAGATACATAAACATGGGACCATCCAACTATCCAATCTGTGCGTTCTGGATCTGGATCTGCTGAACTAAAATTCAAGGATTTAGGCATCTGGGCCATCCACATCCTGTCCAGGTGAAGACCCCCTCAGATGGTCAGCCAAGGGGCTCCAGCACCAGGTGTATACCATCATGAATACTACCTGTGCTTGACACTGTCATACAGAAGCTCCACGTTTATGGCTAATGGGCATCTTTTCTGTGAAATAGATAGATTAGCTTTGGAAATACACATTCACCAGACTAAGGATAGGTGGTGAGGAAGGTAAAACAGACACTTTATCAATGTGTCCAACCACTGCACTCTTGAAATGTAATAGCTCAAAACACTAAGGGCCTGATTTAGATCTCGGCGGACGGGTGACTATGTCACCTGAGTAACAGGTGAGACAACCTGACCATCATCCTCAGTATTGAACATCAATGCAGCAATGGTCATCAGCAGCATAAATGTTGAGCAAGTATCCGAAGGACAAGCTGTGTTGTTTTTTTCCCTCTTGTGATGATAGCACCGACTATGGAGCAGATAGCACTAATCAACAGTGTGCCTCGGGTGGCACTTTACTGATTCAGATAGAGTATTTTCTTTATTACTTTAAAAACCACCGTAACTCACTGGGTGTTGCAGCAAGGGGTTTGCGGTCTGGTCCTCCCCAGGACAAGGTACAGGAACATCGAACAGGGGAGTTGGACTAGTAGAAAACCCACCTCTGGGAGACTTCTCGAAGGCCATACAAATAACAAAATATTCCAGGGCGCACAGTAAGGTTTTTGTGTTGGCAGAGTTGAGAGTTTCCATTTGGAGTCATTCTATCTGGTGGCAAATATGAGGACAAAAAAAATAAAAGTAACTCACTGGGTGTTGCAGCCCTTCTTAGACATTCCCAAGTCTGATTTCCCGATTCCTGCCTCCCTAGGAGAAGTGATGATTGAGCCCTTGTTGATGCTCAGATCGTGTCCAGTTCCAGGGAAGATGCATTACGGAAAAGCCAGGCTACCTAATGACATTTCAGCAAATGTAATCCACCTAAAACTACACGAAAACAATGCATCTTCTAGAACAGGTATCACCTTAGGTGAAACATCTACTTCAGACCCTGTCCGTATAAAAAATACCACTTTCTGACACTAGAAAATCACTTTAATCATTGCCATTAGACAAGCACTGCATCCCTTGAAAAGCATCAACCTCTGAATGTACCCCAATAGAAATACATTCACAGCCACAGAGGACACAGCTAGTTCAGTCCTACCCGCTGCAAGAATAGTACATCGGGATGAAAAAGAAGTTAAGTGCTTGTACGTAAAAGATCACCATATCCAAATTGAAACAGTGTTTGCCGACTTCCTGTTCAGTTAGAACACATCAGCCTCCAAAGGAGACAACCACTGACTTAAGCCCCCAGAGAAGAATGCTCACTGACATCAACATATGAAGCCGCCAAACTCTCATCTAGGGCGGATGAGACAACTACTGCTCCTCAAATGCAGAACTACACACAGTTAGTGGGCCTAAACCCCTGCCTTCTATCACGAGATTGCAACATTGTCCGGAACAAGAACAGCTTCCACAGTAGACATTGTGACCCCAGGTCACAGCCCCAGTGCCCTCTGCACAGTCGCCGCTGCTGCAGCCTGATTGGCAGAGACACGCCCGCTGCGGTGAACCAGTAAGAGAAGCTCTGCTGAAGCTTTGGGGGAGGGAGGCACTAATGTACTTCGAAGAATACAGATTCCATTCTCTCTGGGATAGCTTTGAAAGCTATTGTTAGACCCGGGACCCTGGCCGGCCAAGACTCGCGTCGAGGTCAGTCAGGGATCGCCAGTTCTAAGTGTCAGGGCAAGGGAGTCACACACCAAGGCAACCCCTACTCGCCCTCTAGGTAACGTGGCGCGAGCAGTCAAGGCTAAACTTGGAGGCGATGTAAGTTAAGTATTTGCGCACGCACCCCAGCAACAACACCCAAGGCCCACCACAAAGAAACACTCCACACAAGGTTATGTAAAAATAGCCTTTGTATTATAAAAATATACATCAGATAAAACACACATCTTATTACACGGTGCCAACAGGCACGGGCGGAATTTACAAGGGATATTTGTACAGGACAGGGCCACCTGGACCACTGTCAAGGGTATCAGCACTTTTAGAAATAATTACTGTAGCACAAAAATATAACAGTAGAGCATACAACCAGTAATCACTGGTAACAGGACCTCTCTAGCACCACCTGTACTAGGGAGAAAACAACCACCTACATGTCACAATACCTATAGGGGTGCAAGGATAAAACACATGATGTATCAACATTCAGAGGTGTAAAGGCACATGACGCATAAGCAATACATTCAGAGGTGCAGAATCAATAACCATTACCCCATACTCACAAGTCACCACCTGTGACTGTCCCGGTGTCCCAATGTTAGGGCCTAAACGTGGCAGTTGTCCACTAAGTGCTGGACAACTGGAGCAGGGAAAGTTAACACAAAGTTGGAGCCTCTTTGGGCTCAAAGAACCACCACTGTGGCACTGGTGAGCCTCTCTTAGGCTCTCTCACCAGGAAGGGGGGGGCTGCTGAGTCTCTCAGGGCTCCAGCAACGAACAGGTGCAGCCTCGTTGGGCTGGGGGGTCCCTCGCTCTGGGGACCCAGGAACACTTAGGGCGCTCTGAGCCTCTCTCAGGCTCTCGACAAAAGTGCGGCGCTTCTCTTTGGGGAGTCCCCCCTCTGGGGACTCGAAGGGAAGGTGGGGCGCTCAGAGCCTCTCAGGGCTCGTGAAATAATTGCCCCCAATGAGCCTCTCGGGCTCCAACAACCAAATGCTGCCTTTCCGAGCCTCTCTGGGCCCTACACGAAATGCCTCTGAGCCTGTCTGGGCTCTCAACACGCGGGCGCGAGGTCGCGCTACAGAGAGGGGGCGGGGCGGACACCGGCAATGTGTCCCGACGCTCCCCCCCTCCTCTGCAGGCACCTGCACTCACCGGCTGGTCTTCAACGGAGGCGGGTCTCTCCCGCTGGTCCCGGGGCTCTCCTTCCCTCTCGGGGAGCCTCGGCAGGCTCTCTCTCGGCTCGGCGAGGGAGGCGGGACTTCCGGTCGGCCTTTCCGGGGCCGCGTTCTGATTGGCCGGCCGGCCGGAGCACTTCCGGGTCGTCGCGGGCAGCGCGGCGGCCCGTTTTAGGCAGGCAGGCGGCTTCCCAGGATCCGAGGAGTGGGCTCCCTCGTGAATCCAATAAATCACGGACCCGGGGCAAAACAATACGGCAATGAGCGGGGTGGCACCCGCGCCGTCAAACCACCACACGGGGCGATCGGAGGCCGGGTGGGCACCGGCCTCTGCAGACCACAGCGCTCCCAAGCGCTGCAGGCACAAGTAAGCGCTCGTAAGCGCTAAACAGCAGCAAAAAGCGCTCCCAGGCGCTAGGGGTAAAATCCAGCGTTTCCAAGCGCTAGGCAGGCGATCTCAGCGCTCCTAGCGCTGAAGGGCAGAGAGCAGCGCTCTCAGGCTGCAGGCAATGAAGTCCTCAGTGCTCCCCAGCACTGGAGGACAGGACAGGGCTCCAGCAGGGCTGGAGGCAGGCAGGGGGGGCAAGGCTGGGCCAGAGCCAGCACACTCGGTCTCCAGGCAGGGAGACTCCCCAAGTGGCGGTCCTTCTGGCCCCAGCAGCGGCCAAAGCCCCCTCTGGCAGGATTCAAAAGAAGAACAAATTCAGTGGGGACACAGCCCCTTCTTATACTGTAAATTCCTTTGTTACAATGTGCAGGGTGGGGGGAAAACCAGTCGCAGCTGGTTCTGGAGCACTCTTGATAGCCCAACCACCCATTCCTTTCACTGGGGAGGCTAGGGTCATTAGACACACCACAGGGGGGCGGAGCCAGCATTGTGTGGGGAAAACCCAGCCCATCCAGGACCCAGGTACACTCCTCCCACACATCACTCATGCTAATCTCCCACTCATCACCGGGCAGACCCATCCAGACTTCCTGGAGCCTGGCAAGCCAGCCAGCTCCAGCCAATCACGCTCCAGCACCCTCACTGTACACATATCTCAATGTCCAGAAGTAGCACTTCCCAACTAGACACACACATGCCGCAGACACCATCTTGCAGCATTCACTCTCGCGAGTTTAGGCATACCAAACTCGAGCCTGCACTCCCCACGCATCAGGAACTACCAGGGACACACACATTCCCCATGCATTCCTATGGGAGGGCAGGCCAGCCATACTACACGCACGCACTTTCACTCTGGGACTCAGGGGAAAGTGCGCAGAGACCCAAAAATCACTAACACAGGGTCACAAATAAGGCAAAAAGTCTAGGGGTGAACCTGCCCTGCGGGCCAAGTCCAACACAATCCCCTTCCAGCCAAAACGCAGGGGAGAACAATCACCACCGTGATGGACTTCCCTGCTTGGGGCGATAGAACACGGATGCAGGCCCGCCAATGCCGGGACACTCTCCTGTTCTATGCCACGGTGAACCCCTAGGGTTCCTTCTAAAGCTCCTGTAAGGACCAACTGGGCTACCCCACTGGTACTCCTCAGCTGTCCGCGGCCAGGACCCGGCCCTGGGCCACCCAGGTGCCACCGGTCCTTGCCAATTCGCAGAGCGGGGGTAGTAACCCCTGGCACATAGTGTCCATTCTCCACTCTCCCTGTCTGCAAGACAGGACTAGACTGCCACTGGTTCACCAGCCTTTGGTCTACAACCTCAGGCGGACCAGGAGTCTCAGGGAAGGCTCTCCTCCCCTTACCTCGTCTTCCAGGGTTCCTCCTCCTCTTGCGAGGGGTACCCTTACAACGCCACTCCAACCCAGGGTTTAACCCCTCAGGTTGCGCCGGGGTCAGAGGTGGGCTTTCCCACCCTCTGCACCCCCTTCCAGAGGTCTGCCCTCTCCCAACTGGAGAAGTTCCCCTGGAAGAACCGGTCAGGACACTGCTTACAGTCGTCCTACCCTTCAGGTCAGGCCGAACCTGCACCTGGCCTCCCAACCTCCGGTCTAAAACCTTTGGTGGAATAATTGCCTGGCACTCCAGGACTTCTGGGGACTCACACGCAATCCCCCTGAGGTTGACACATGACCCATGGGTCGTGTGACGGTCTGTCTGGCGCAGATCTCCCGCCTCCTGTCCACCTGACAGGGCGCAAAGATCCCCCAGACCAGAAGTGGCGCCACCCGGGTCCACCCAAGACCTAGCCCCACTGGCTAGTCTCTGGTCCACTGGTGCATCCACTGGGAAACTCGTCCCCCAATCACTCCTCGCTTCGGACTTCTGTGCCCTCCCAACTGGAGTGACACTGCCGGACACTGGAACCCCTGGAGTTCTAGTTACAGACACTCCAGGTTCCCTAGACACTAGGAGATCCTCCTCAAGTGTACTAACGGGACAGCCTAGGTCCCCAACCTGGTGTTCCCTCAAGAAACCACCCAAGTTCTGAGACAGGGCTTCGGGCCTCGGGGTGCTCTCAGCCACCCCCTGACTCCTGCTCCACTGAGCCAGGCAGTCAGCCCCTTCACCCTTCCCACTATACTGGGACCTAGCTGGGCTACACTGAGCCTCTTCCACCACGCTGGGCTGGAAGCTCCCTGTACCACTGCTGTTGGACTCACTCTCTAGTGACTGTACAGAACCTCTCGCACTCTCCCAGCGGTCCGCTTCGTCAGCAAGCTCACATGCCTCGGACAATCCACACCCCAATAGGTGTGTGCGCAACCCTGGAGAACAACAACTGAGCAGGTGCTCCTTGACAATCAGATCAAACAAGACATCAAAATCATCTCTCGTGTTAACCTTCACCCAATCAAACAGTGTCCCACAACATTCATCCTCAAACTCCTCCCACGACTGGTGAGGCAGCTTCCTACTGCCCCTGAATTTCAACCTTAACTCCTCCTCTGGGGAAACAGGTACCAGACTGGGGGAACTGGGGGTGGGACTGCTCGCACTGGGTTCTACATAGCTGCCACCACTGGACTCCACCCTCCCTGGGGGATCCAGAAAATTAAGACTGCGGTCAGGGGATACCCTACACTCTAGGGCTATCTTCTCCCTGGCCAAGGCCCTCTCAGCCTCTGCAGTCCGCTCATTCACACCCAGCTGCGCCATCTTCCAGGCATACTCTAACCTGAGCTTCTCCATGGCCAGCTGGTGCTCCCTCTCTTCTCTCCTATCCACCCACCCTTCTGGGGACAGGGAAAGGGATGGGGGGCTACATCTGACACGGGACCCAGCAAGGGACTCCCTATCTAGGGGGTACTCGCTCTCTGCTGGCGCCCATCCACTGTCAAACTCACTCTCCACATCAGACTCTTCAGGGTTCCCCTCAGACCCACCACCCTCATGGTGTGCGGTCCGGGCCCTCTCCCTCTCACTGTGCTCACGCTCCCAGTCATTCTTCTGCCACAGGATCATGTTATCCCTAAGCTTGGACTGGGTGTCTGACTCACTCACTGGGATGTCTCTCTCCTTACATAACCGTACCAACTCATGCACACTGTACTTAGACAGGCCACACAGGTTAAAAGGAGATTCCATCTTGACAGGATGCTCACAGACACGTGCAACACAAGGGAACTAGCAATCTGAAGGGAAAGTACACAATTCCAAAACTTCCACTCTCCTTAAAAAAGAACTCACTCATGCGTCCAGGAAAACACACCATTCATCCACACACCCTCCCCTCGGATCGGTAAGGCAGTTTCTACCACCCCTGACTTCTCAACCTGACCACATGTGACACAGGTACCAAACTCTGGAAGCAGGGCGGGGGACAAATGTACTGAACACAATTATCAAATGACACTCTTCAGGAGAAGCAATAATGGAACTTCACCAAAAACACAATAATCCCCAAAAATGTGGTCATCTAAAATGCAGAGCTTTGTAGTGGCCAGCTGCTACTGTGGTACAACGCAAACACAAATTCTCATCCTCACCGCTTGCCGCCAATGTTAGACCCGGGACCCTGGCCGGCCAAGACTCGCGTCGAGGTCAGTCAGGGATCGCCAGTTCTAAGTGTCAGGGCAAGGGAGTCACACACCAAGGCAACCCCTACTCGCCCTCTAGGTAACGTGGCGCGAGCAGTCAAGGCTAAACTTGGAGGCGATGTAAGTTAAGTATTTGCGCACGCACCCCAGCAACAACACCCAAGGCCCACCACAAAGAAACACTCCACACAAGGTTATGTAAAAATAGCCTTTGTATTATAAAAATATACATCAGATAAAACACACATCTTATTACACGGTGCCAACAGGCACGGGCGGAATTTACAAGGGATATTTGTACAGGACAGGGCCACCTGGACCACTGTCAAGGGTATCAGCACTTTTAGAAATAATTACTGTAGCACAAAAATATAACAGTAGAGCATACAACCAGTAATCACTGGTAACAGGACCTCTCTAGCACCACCTGTACTAGGGAGAAAACAACCACCTACATGTCACAATACCTATAGGGGTGCAAGGATAAAACACATGATGTATCAACATTCAGAGGTGTAAAGGCACATGACGCATAAGCAATACATTCAGAGGTGCAGAATCAATAACCATTACCCCATACTCACAAGTCACCACCTGTGACTGTCCCGGTGTCCCAATGTCAGGGCCTAAACATGGCAGTTGTCCACTAAGTGCTGGACAACTGGAGCAGGGAAAGTTAACACAAAGTTGGAGCCTCTTTGGGCTCAAAGAACCACCACTGTGGCACTGGTGAGCCTCTCTTAGGCTCTCTCACCAGGAAGGGGGGGGGGCTGCTGAGTCTCTCAGGGCTCCAGCAACGAACAGGTGCAGCCTCGTTGGGCTGGGGGGTCCCTCGCTCTGGGGACCCAGGAACACTTAGGGCGCTCTGAGCCTCTCTCAGGCTCTCGACAAAAGTGCGGCGCTTCTCTTTGGGGAGTCCCCCCTCTGGGGACTCGAAGGGAAGGTGGGGCGCTCAGAGCCTCTCAGGGCTCGTGAAATAATTGCCCCCAATGAGCCTCTCGGGCTCCAACAACCAAATGCTGCCTTTCCGAGCCTCTCTGGGCCCTACACGAAATGCCTCTGAGCCTCTCTGGGCTCTCAACACGCGGGCGCGAGGTCGCGCTACAGAGAGGGGGCGGGGCGGACACCGGCAATGTGTCCCGATGCTCCCCCCCTCCTCTGCAGGCACCTGCACTCACCGGCTGGTCTTCAACGGAGGCGGGTCTCTCCCGCTGGTCCTGGGGCTCTCCTTCCCTCTCGGGGAGCCTCGGCAGGCTCTCTCTCGGCTCGGCGAGGGAGGCGGGACTTCCGGTCGGCCTTTCCGGGGCCGCGCTCTGATTGGCCGGCCGGCCAGAGCACTTCCGGGTCGTCGCGGGCAGCGCGGCGGCCCGTTTTAGGCAGGCAGGCGGCTTCCCAGGATCCGAGGAGTGGGCTCCCTCGTGAATCCAATAAATCACGGACCCGGGGCAAAACAATACGGCAATGAGCGGGGTGGCACCCGCGCCGTCAAACCACCACACGGGGCGATCGGAGGCCGGGTGGGCACCGGCCTCTGCAGACCACAGCGCTCCCAAGCGCTGCAGGCACAAGTAAGCGCTCGTAAGCGCTAAACAGCAGCAAAAAGCGCTCCCAGGCGCTAGGGGTAAAATCCAGCGTTTCCAAGCGCTAGGCAGGCGATCTCAGCGCTCCTAGCGCTGAAGGGCAGAGAGCAGCGCTCTCAGGCTGCAGGCAATGAAGTCCTCAGTGCTCCCCAGCACTGGAGGACAGGACAGGGCTCCAGCAGGGCTGGAGGCAGGCAGGGGGGGCAAGGCTGGGCCAGAGCCAGCACACTGGGTCTCCAGGCAGGGAGACTCCCCAAGTGGCGGTCCTTCTGGCCCCAGCAGCGGCCAAAGCCCCCTCTGGCAGGATTCAAAAGAAGAACAAATTCAGTGGGGACACAGCCCCTTCTTATACTGTAAATTCCTTTGTTACAATGTGCAGGGTGGGGGGAAAACCAGTCGCAGCTGGTTCTGGAGCACTCTTGATAGCCCAACCACCCATTCCTTTCACTGGGGAGGCTAGGGTCATTAGACACACCACAGGGGGGCGGAGCCAGCATTGTGTGGGGAAAACCCAGCCCATCCAGGACCCAGGTACACTCCTCCCACACATCACTCATGCTAATCTCCCACTCACCACCGGGCAGACCCATCCAGACTTCCTGGAGCCTGGCAAGCCAGCCAGCTCCAGCCAATCACGCTCCAGCACCCTCACTGTACACATATCTCAATTTCCAGAAGTAGCACTTCCCAACTAGACACACACATGCCGCAGACACCATCTTGCAGCATTCACTCTCACGAGTTTAGGCATACCAAACTCGAGCCTGCACTCCCCACGCATCAGGAACTACCAGGGACACACACATTCCCCATGCATTCCTATGGGAGGGCAGGCCAGCCATACTACACGCACGCACTTTCACTCTGGGACTCAGGGGAAAGTGCGCAGAGACCCAAAAATCACTAACACAGGGTCACAAATAAGGCAAAAAGTCTAGGGGTGAACCTGCCCTGCGGGCCAAGTCCAACAGCTATTGAGTTAACGCCAGAGAGCCACGCGTTCCGTGCTGGTCATGGTATGGTCTCACTGCAGCAACCTTAGTGGATTGAGGTATCTGCTTCAGAAATGTGTGTATGTGCAGTAGCGGTCGGCAGTAGGTGTTTCTATAGGGCGGTGACGTGGGCAGGAGGAGGGGCAGGGTGGGGGGAAATAATGTATGGATTACGGAGTTTTACAGGTAAGTAAACATTTAAATACATAAAACGAATTTCGTTGCGCACACTGCATCACATTTGGTGATGCAGTGTGCGCAACGAAATTCGTTTTATGTATTTAAATGTTTACTTACCTGTAAAACTCCGTAATCCATACATTATTTCCCCCCACCCTGCCCCTCCTCCTGCCCACGTCACCGCCCTATAGAAACACCTACTGCCGACCGCTACTGGATCGTCATGCAACTAGAATGTCGCAGGATGGAACCCAGTAGGAAAACTCAAGGGGTTAGTGGGCTTGCTGCAGAGTTCCAGATGTAACCCGCAGGTTACCAGTTCTGCCACAGTAGAGAGGTCGAAGTGGGAGGAATCAAAGGGGCAGAACATGCCTATAATTTTTTCATTTAGGAAGAACTTTCCTCTACTTTTTCTGAAAGACCTCGGTACTGGTCTGGTTATTCGATAAGTTAACTGCTTCAGCTGAAGTTTTTATTCAGGGAGTCTCCTGAGATGTGAAACCGAAGGCAGGCAGACATCTAATAAAAAAACAAGCCTTCTTGCCAGGGGGCCTGCTGCCTGAAAAAAAATGCAAATGTGTGCAACTGGTTCATCTGCAAATGTAAAGGATATTTGAAAGCTGGTACTGGCTTTAATTGATGGATTAATTTGAAGCTTTGAGATGAGTGATGACAAAGATTTTCTATTTTTTAATGGTGGTACAAGGGAGTTACCAGCTGAGCTGTGAGGTGCTTACTATTAAGGGGCAGTTCTATAAAACAATTTGCATTATGAACAGTATGGGTATTACTAAAATATAAATTTTGGAAGCACTATTTTATCTTAAAAATGTTGGCGTATTTTGTAGCATTCTATCTTATACTGTGTGTAATGCAAGTTTAAAATAATGACTTGCATATTCAGAGTGCTTTCTGTCACTGACTGGGACCTAATAGCACTAAACATGCAAAAGTCACTATTCTCCAGTGCACCAACAAAGATTTTATTCTGTGGCCCTCTGGCAACACCCAGACTTCTGTAGTGCATTAACTAATAGAGGTTTCATATTGTACTATAGTTCATTTCCCACTCAGACACTTAGGGGGTCATTAGGATGGCGGACGGACCTGGGACCGTCCGCATGGGCAGCGGCGGTTCCTCCATGCGAATTAAGATGTGACTGCCACCCTGGCGGTCACATCCTGTATCCTTAACATTGCGGTGGGTGCTGCTTCAAGCGGCGCCCGCCGCAATGTTAAAAATGCATGCATTGCATTTGCATGCACAAAGCGTCAGGCACGCGCGGTGCCTGCCGCTTTCTGCATACAAATGCAGGGGGGTACCATAGGTACCCCCCATGAGCACCCCACCCCCCCTTCACCCTGGGGGCCCGCAAGGGCTCCCCAGAAGCAAAGGTCCACATGCTTTTCCACGGCAGAAAAACCGCAGAGGAAAAGCATGTCTGCACATGCTTCCTAATTTGGCTGACAGTGTCTTGCAGACACCGCCACCAAATAGCCCTCCAAAACCCGCGGATCAGCGGCATACGGACCTGCCGTCTGCCGCTGGTCCCACCGCAATCCCACCGCCATCCTAATCTGGCGGTTGGTGTTTTATGTGGCCGCAGTGGTGAATCTGCATCCTCCGGGCCGGCGGTGGCTTCCGCCGGCCCGGAGGATGCGGATTTAACGCCATCCTAATGAGGCCCTTAATTCGGATTTATTTCTCATTTAAGATGCACATTATTTTATATGTAGATAACTGAAGGTTTAAAAGCAAAGCCTCTTAAGGAAGATGTTGTCTTTTTTTAGGCACACCCTTGACCCCCACCACATGCTCACTGACACTGCCCCCATTGCATGTAGTATGACAGTCCTGATACTTTTTTTTAATGCACAACCGCTGCCACAGTAAGATAGATGAATAGGTTAACACCTCACCCTACCTTTAGATCCTAATCCTGTTCCAGAATATGGACCCGCGAGCAATACACCTCTTCACTAATCTGCCTGAAACCTCTGTCTTGGTGGTTCCAATGAAAGGAAGATAGATAAGGGGATTAAAGCACCTCTCCATGAACCAGCCTATGGACTAATTGCCTCGCAACACACATCTCGAGAAGACGGCTCAGGGGATTAAAGGATCTGCCTGAGATCTCTCTGTGGGGCACCCTTTGGCAGGGCCGGCGCTAGGCATGGGCAGATTGGGCATTTGCCCAGGGCCCCACAACCTTTTAACTGCTGCGGGGCCCCCCACAAGTCCATCATCCTTTTAAAAATGCGCCATTGTACGAATTCCAGATGGACAGCCCCCTCCCTTGGCGTTTGCAGCCATTGTACAGCGTGCAAGGCCCAAGGCGGGGCCCCCTCACCTGTGGCCTGCTGCCATTGGCTGAAAGGGTAATGTGACTCCTGCATCCCTTTCAGCTGCCGCAGACTGGGAAGAGCTGGGTTTCTGGCGGTCCTTTGCTGGCACCTCTTTCTCTTTTCTTAATCGCCGCATCTACATGATAACAGCGGCTAGGCAGATGCTTCAATTGGCGTGAGGTGTGAAGTGAGCCCTGCCCCTGCATCAATGTAAAGCAGAGCACCCTGCAGGGCTCACAACACAAAAAAAACAAGTGACCT
The DNA here is from genome assembly GCF_964263255.1 of Lissotriton vulgaris. Classification (NCBI taxonomy): domain Eukaryota; kingdom Metazoa; phylum Chordata; class Amphibia; order Caudata; family Salamandridae; genus Lissotriton; species Lissotriton vulgaris. The sequence continues at coordinate 869,799,824 of NC_141685.1, forward strand.
CATGTCACGATGGGCGCTGCTCACTTTCAATGAAGGGAAAGGGAGAAGAGCAGAAAACAGAGAAAAATTGTATTTTTCTTTTTTTAACAGTTCCGTTTTATTGTATTTTTTTTCTCCAAACAAGCATGTGCATTCAAAAGGAACATAAAAACAGTTAAACATAAGTAGTAACTCCAGTTGATATACGTGATTGGTGATTTTTTCTTTCATGTAATTTACATGAAACGAAGGAAGAATGAACAATTGGGTGTGTAAAAGAATAGAGAGGATAACATTCAGATGGGGGAGGGACAGAAGGGTGACCCCCACATCCACCCTTACCACCTGGAGTGGAGTGAATGAACCCTCCAAGATGCACCCATGTTATATAATCCCTCAAGCCACCCACACACCATGCCCTGTTTTATACATCTGAAAAGGTTGCACTACTCCGCGGCGTCATGTTTGTAAGCATCTGAAATCCCTAATTCTCATGTTCCTGGGTGCATCTGTACGTCTGGTGTTCTCTTTTACTTTTAATAGAAGTATTGAGGAGAGGCACATCTAAAAGAAGTAAGAGTAAGATAATTAAAAGTCAGGAAGAGGCGGGGGTGATGATAGAATACAGCAGAGAGGGGAGATCTGAACATAAGGGGCAAAACAGCTATAAAGAACAAGACGCTTAAGGAAAGGGCGATGGGAAGGAGTGATGTGTATGAATGGCAGAATCAACGGGAGAAGGAAAGAGTCTTGGTTAGATACAAGGAATAGCATGCAAAAATGAAAGGTAAGATACTTTGGGAGAGTGGGAGGATGGGAGGGGAGAGGATGATCAGCCGGTCCTAGGCCTTCTGAGGCCCCGGGCGAAAGGGAAGAAGTGAGGCCCCTCTAATTGCATTTTGCTTCGCAAGAAGTGACATCACAGAAAGCGACTACGCAAGACTTTTGATCTTAGTTATTTGGTATCACTGACGCAAACTAATGTGGATATCAGTAACATGGACAAAAAGTAGAGGAGAGGGAAAACAGGTGAGCAATTATCCATGAGTGTAACACTTGCCAGCTCCTTGAATGATTAGTTGGACATACCCCCAAATTCCAAAGGAACCAGAGGGTCAAGAACATGATAGGCATTCAATTATGACAGCATATTTACTGGTTAAATAAATGTGGAAATATACAAATTTCAGCTTCATTTTTCCACAAAACCATGAATAAATATGGATAAATACAGATAAAATTGGCAAAAAATAAATGTGGATAAATACAGACGGAAATGCCCAAAAAATAAATACCATAAAACCGGAAGCCCTATTCATAATGTACTACATCATACTGGAGAAAAACACACCTCACACCATAACCCCCAAACTAAATCTCCTAGGCTCACTAGGTTACTATGTTATTGGGTTTCTGCACTGATTTGCCAAGGAAATATTTTCACAACAAATTAATTGGTGAGAATGTACGGCAAATGACTAACATACTCAAGCATCATGTGGTACACACTGTCATCTTTTTTCTCAAGCACAAAAGCTACAAGCAAAGAGGTGTATTTATGACATTAGTGGCCTTGGGACACCTGCTTAGCACTCATCATGTTCCACAGTCAACTCGTACTCTACTTCATCTGCAAAGCATACACCATTCGAAACATCCAGTTGGTATATCATGCTATTTTATACATCATGACCTAATATACATACTTCTGGGGTTTAGGGCATGAGGCAACAATCCTGGGCAACAGTCAGATTTAGGCCATACACGGTGCAGCATCGATTAGTCCACTTAGGAGCTCAAACAATGTTTATTTTTATTTGTATTATTGTTATTATTATTATTTCACAAAAACAACATCAGTGAAGCCACAGAGAAGGCACTTGGTCTAAAATTGTGCTCTCATTATACATAGTCATAGTAGACACAGTACCAATACAGGAGAAATAAAGTAGTAGCCACAAACAAAGGCATGTGAGCGATACATAGGTTCTTGTGAGATGTAGGAGGGGTAAGGATCATCGAGTAGTGTGTTAGGGGAACAAGAAGGATCAAGTTAGGTGGGTGATGCACATTAATCTAGACAATGATGGGGGTGAGGCACTAAGCCTTCAGCAATCCAAATGTTCAGCAATCTCCCACACATTCAAATGTTCTGGTAAGCCAACAGCCCCTCCTTCCACTTCTCTACTGACAGCCTCCCATGTCCAGATAGCCTCATGCTCTCCTTCTTACTGTGGACACTCTCTCGGCCTGAAAGAACTGTAGATCTGGGCTGACACAACATGTCTCTTACATAACATGGCATGACATAAAAAACAACGCAAACCTACACATTAAAGAAAATGACATTCCCTGCAATCATGATGTCGCCAGACATTGATGCGGTAATTCAGTGTGTTCTAATTCCCAGTCCTCCCGTTGGGCTGCCAGTCTGGTCGGATGGAGGAGAGCTGTAAAACAGCAAACCAGCAAACACCAACAGCAGAACATTTGTTACTTGGTGCACCAGCACGCAGGCGGTCGATCAGTGCACTCCTGTACTGAAGATCACCTCTTTATGGTTGGGTGGTGGCATTCAAATAAATGCACCTTATGTGGCGCTCGACATACAGTAGCATACCGCTGTGTACATTTCTGTTGGAAACATCAATTTTGAAGACCATACATTTGTGGCTTTAATATTAGCAGTTTCTTAACACTGGTATCACGGGCAGGTGCCAGGCCGACTCCGAGTGTGACACTCGCTCCCCACTCACATCTGCTTTGTCAATGATATAACTGTAAGCCTTCCATGGCAGTTTCAAGTAGTTCAGTAACAGTTCCAGATAGTAAACTGACTGTGATCTTACCTTCATCTAAGACATTACGCCAACGCTCCCCCAACCGACTCCCGACTCTCCCCTGCTGCTGGCTGAAGAGAGTAGAGACTGTAGGCCAGCAGGGAGCGCTTGCGGTGTGCGTGCTGCATCACTGCAGAGCGGGGGCTGGTCAAAATGATGTCCAGGGCCATCATTGGTAGCGCTTTAGCGCGCTACCTACCAGATTGACGGCCCTGGGACCCACATCATTAAACGTCTTCCGCTCCGCGCACCACGCACGGCATCCCCACCACTACGCTAAGTGGTGGGGGTGCGTGCATGCACGGTGACGGTGCACTAGTTCCACTAACTGCTTACTGCCTGCGCGAGTGCGCGCAGTGCTTTCCCCATTTCATGTCGGGCCGGGCCCCCTGCTCTGGGGTCTACTCTGCGGGCCGGTGGCGGGGCCCCCTAAGCGCGAGGCCCTAGGCAGCTGCCCATGCCTAGGACCGGAATGATGCAAAGTACCACAAGCAGAGGTGTAACACGAAACGATGGGGTACTGCTCTGCAGAGTGTGATAATGGGGCCCTGAGACTCCCACATCTCACAGATAATTATTTGGCCCTGGCCTGAATGGGAGCCCCCTGAAATGTTGTGGGCCCATCTGTGCTGCAGGGGCCTGTACTGTGTCCTGACACAAGAGGTGAAGCAAGGTAAGCAGCAGATGAATAGCAGCGCATGTAGGAGGGAAGCGGAAGCTACAGGGGCAGAAACAGAGAATGGAGGGTAGAGGTGAGAGAGATAAAACATGAAGAGTAGAGCATGGAGGGGAGAGGTGGACATAAATGGGACAGAACCAGTGAATATAGTTGAGGCTGGAGAGAAAGGTGAAAGGTGAAAAGGCAGTGCTTGGATAGGAGAAGTAGATATAAGAGAAGCGGACCATCAGGAGAACTTAACCCCTTCGACGCTCATGACGAGCTGAGCTCGTCATGAGGTACGCCTGTCGTACGCTCATGACGAGCTGAGCTCGTCATGTAACGCGGGTTTTTGAAAATCTCAGCGCACAGCGGGAAAACCGCTAGCGCGCATGAGGTTAAGTGTCATGGAGAGGGAATGGTGAGTGATGGATGTAAGAGGGTAGGACAACAAAGAGCAAGTAAGAGGCTGTGGGAGAGAGGCAGGGGAGAGGTATATTATAGAGAGGTAGAACCAGTGAGAGAAGGTTAGAGGCTGTGAATAGATGAAGGGTTCCGCAGGTAGATAAGAGGTGGGTGTAATAGAGGCAGAATTAGTGAGAAAGGTAAGAGACCGTACCAGAGATAAAGTGAAGTGTAGAGTATGGAAGGGAGATGTGGCTGTAAAGGAGGAAAAAACAGTGAGACAATATAAGAGGCATGGGGTTCAAAGAGGAGAGGTGGGTGTTAAGGGGACAGACCAGCAAAAAAGCATTAGGACGGTGGAGGAAGAAATGAGAGGTGAAGGACAGTACATGGATGGGGCAGGTAGATGTAAGAAAGACGGAATAATCAAGACACCTTACACAGAGAAGAGAGAGGGAATGGTGAGAGATGGATGTAGAATGCCAGAATCAATTAGAAAAGTAAGAGTCAGGGGGAGAGATGAGGCATGCAGCATGAAGGAAAAAGGTGGATATAAGAGGGACAAAACGAGAAAGAGGAGTGACAAAGCTGGGGATAGCAGAGGTATTGATTTAAGAGGGGCAAAATCCACAAAATATGGTTTGAAGAAGCGATGAGAATAAGAGTAGAGCATGAATGGAAAAAGGGGATGTAAGACGTGCCAAATCAGTGCGAAAATATTAGAGTGTTCACAAGGATGAAAATGGAAAGAAGATGTAAATGGGGCAGAACCAGTGAAAAACGTTATGAGACTAGGGAGAGATGAGCAGTGAAGGTAGCATGTAAACCTTTGTGTTGATGACCCTGCCTGTTAAAACCAAATGCCTTAGCCATGAACTTCACTGGTGCAACTGGAGAACCGGGGAGTCACCTGAAGACCCACTGAATATCTATGAGGCAATCTGTTTTACAATTTTATTCATGCACTAATCTGGAAACATCAGTTTTGGAGAGATAAAGGCCTATCTTTTTAACCCAGTTTGACGTGTTGTATTTCCACATAATAGAGCTTTAAAATATTCTCGCTTATTGTATTAGGGCTAACATTTGTATTTGTAGCCATTTCAGTAATATCCACATTAGAGAAGTAGCTTCTTGCAAAGCTACTTCAACAGTGCCAGAAAATGAATGGTCAGTTGACACTTCCTATGACGTCACTTCCTCTGACATTACATCTTATACAAATTAGAGGGGCCTCGCATGTTCTTATCCTGCCCACGGCCCCACAAATCCTAGGACTGGCCCTGCCCTGTGGGCCACACTTTCAGACTCACTAAGGTAGCTCATTGGGGCAGAGCACCTGCCGTGGCAGCCAGGAGCTGTGCCTTGAATTTATTTATATTTTTTCAAATCTGCGTCATCATTTGGCGCTTTTGAAGGTTACAAACAGTGCTGCGGGGCCCGGGCACTTGCTCCGACTGTCCTCTTTTAAAAACAATGCAAATTAAATGTCTGTCTGTTTAGTGGCTGAACCCACTCCCGTCTCTCCGTGTACGGCCTGATGCTATTTTTTAGACGGCACACTCGCAGGACCGAGGTCTCGCGCCACCCCGTGGCAGGTGGGGTCTGTGAGTACTCACCCTCCAGGAGCACTGCGCCCAGCAGCAGCAGCAGCACAAGCCGCCTCATCCTCTTTCCGCACTTCTTGGTGGCCCGAGTCAAGCTGATTCCCGTAGCAGGTCCTGCCGCCCTCTTTGTGTCTTGTCTTACTCACCCCCACTTATGTATATATACATGCAAACACCTGTACCTGCCCCACCCACTTCCCAGTAACTATGATATTGCGGCATTTCCTGGTATGGAACTGATGGGGTCAGTCTGTCCTGTGTTTGCTGGTTGCGTAATATCGCTTCCCTTTGCGCAGGGGGCCTCGGTGGGGGCTGGACCCTGTGGAGTACACAAAGACAGGCACGGGGCTTTTTCTTCTGGAGCAGGGGAGTCAGGGGTTACTGGGCCCCAGGGTAACAACAACTGACCACTGGCTCTTAGGGGGCACATTCACGTTGCGCTTCACATACCATCTCGCGGCTCTCGCCAGAGAATGGGACCATGCAGTCCAGGGCTAGGTATGGTCGAACGTGAGGCTAGGTCCTCAAAAAATCGTTTTGACTGTCTTACCAGTGAATCCAGACAGTTCCTTATTATAAACGGGAGAGAGCTTTGGCATTTTTTTTATTTGTATATTTTAGGTATTTCTAGAGAGCGACATTCATAGTAGCGTTGTATTTATTACTTACAACAGCTATGCCACAGGTGTTTGGAACAGGCGTGGGAGGGAGGGGGTTCATGGGCCACATTTATCGAATTTGGAAATTGCAATTACACAATTGCGATTTTCTCAGAATTGCAATTACGTAATCGCTATTTCCAAGGTATGAATCTGCATGAGTTTCATCAATCGATTCCTAGTTGGTCGGAAATCGACCTTCATTATTTTTAATGAGGTAGATTGCAATTTTGACCCCCTAGGAATCTAAAATTATGGGGATGGTGCCCTGCAAACTTTTTTTTTAAATGCAGCTTGTTGTCCTTAAAGGAAAACGAGTTGCGTTTAAAAAAAAAAGAATTGAAAAGTTTTCTTTTAATTTTTTTAAGGCAGGCAGTAGTCCATGGGACCACTGCCTGCTCTTAAAAAAACTTTTTGTCAACCATTCCCAAAGGAGAAAGTGTCCCTTGGGGACCCCTTTTCATTTGCGAATGGGTAACAACCTACTTGAAGTAGGTGGTAAAATGCAAATGTTTTGCAACCGCATTCACGGTCACAAAACATTCACACATACCATTAGGATTTGCTATTTATAATTGCAAACCCATTTTGCGATTTGGTAACAGGTTACCGAATCGCAAAAAGGGTTTTGATACATGTAAAAAGCCTTTTCTGCATCGGCAAATGGGCCGAACGCAACATTGGTTGATACATGTGGCCCATAGTTAGTTTGCTAAATATACCTTAAACTGGTAAGTCATTTCTGAAGGATAGAAGCTTTAGCTTACGTCTAATTTCTGGAGGGTATAACTCCGCCGCATGTGGAAGAGGAAAGAAAACGCTTGTTTTAAGGTCATGTTTTGTAGTGTTTGGTATTTCTGGTAGGAGATGGGATGAAGTTGAGAACCTTGTGATTTATGAATGTACTTTATAGTAAAATCTTACCACAGGCTGCAGGCTAGGTCTTTCATGAGAAGGGACGTGCTATGACGTCACAGTCCTAGCATTGGAGACCAGACCAGCTGCATGTCACTTGGCCTTGAGCTGCCTGGTTGTGGGTTTGTGAATGCCAGCCTTCAGAGTACTTTATAGTCAATTCTTACCCCCAGAGTAGGTCTTTTTGGAGAGGGGGCGTGCTGTTACGTAACGGTCTCAGCGTTAGAGACCAGACCCGCTGCTTCTGCACGCCACTTGGCCTTGAGCTGCCTGGTTGTGGGTTTGTGAATGCCAGCTTTCAGAGTACATTATAGTCAATTCTTTTCCCCAGTGTAGGTCTTTTAGGAGTGGAGGCGTGCTGTGACCTCACAGTCTTAGCATTATAGGCCAGACCCCCTGCACGTCACTTGGCCTTGAGCTGCCTGGTTGTGGGTTTGTGAATGCCAGCTTTCGGAGCGTTGTCTTCATGGAGATGTGTAATATTGAGGTTTGGAGTGCATCGTACAGTCAAGTCAAGTCAAGTTTAAATTTGTATAGCGCACTACTCACCCAGAGGGTCTCAAGGCGCTTGAGGGAGGGGGGGAGCTTACTTATCAAATATCCACGTTTTAAGTTGTTTTCTGAAGGAGAGGTGGTTCTGTGTGAGGCGGAGGTGGGTGGGGAGGGAATTCCAGGTCTTGGCTGCTAAGTAGGAGAAGGATCGTCCTCCCATGGTGGATCTCTGGATGCGTGGAATTGTGGCTAGGGCCTGATTGGATGAACGAAGTTGGCGGGGGGGGGGTGTAGAAGGACAGGTGCGTGTTGAGGTATTCGGGTCCTAGGTCGTAGAGGGCTTTGTGTGCGTGGGTGAGGAGACAGAACGTGATTCTCTTGTCGACGGGGAGCCAGTGAAGGTCTTTCAGGTGACCGGAAATGTGAGCTTGGCGGGGGTTGTCTAGGATGAGTCTGGCTGAGGCGTTTTGGATGCGTTGGAGTTTTTTCTGTAGTTTGGCTGTGGTTCAGGCGAAAAGGGTGTTTCCGTAGTCTAGTTGGCTAGTGACCAGTGCATGGGCGACCGTCTTTCTTTTTTCGGTGGGGATCCAACGGAAGATTTTGTTGAGCATTCGTAAGATGTTGAAGCATGATGATGAGACGGCGTTGACTTGTCTGGTCATTGAGAGGGAGGAGTCCAGGATGAAGCCCAAGTTACGTGCGTGGTCCCTTGGTTTTGGTGCGGTTCCCAGGGCCGGTGGCCACCAAGAGTCGTCCCAGGCGGAGGGGGATGATCCTAAGATGAGGACTTCCGTTTTGTCCGAGTTTAGTTTTAAACGGCTGTTCTTCATCCATTCGGCTACTTCTTTCATCCCTTCGTGTAGGTTGGTTTTGGCGGTGTTTGGGTCTTTGGTGAGGGATAGGATCAGCTGAGTGTCGTCTGCGTAGGAGATAATGTTGAGGTTGTGTTGGCGAGCAATGGATGCGAGGGGACTCATGTATACGTTGAAGAAGGTGGGGCTGAGTGAAGATCCTTGGGGTACGCCGCACATGACATTGGTGGCTTCTGATCTATAAGGGGGGAGGCGGACTCTCTGGGTTCTTCCAGCGAGGAACGAGTTTATCCAGTCCAATGCTATTCCTTGTATTCCGACGTTGCTGAGGCGTTGTATAAGGGTGTTATGACAGACTGTGTCGAAGGCAGCGGAGAGGTCAAGTAGGATGAGGGCGGCTGTTTCTCCGTTGTCCAGTAAAGTTCGAATGTCGTCTGTTGCTGCGATGAGGGCGGTCTCGGTGCTATGTTTGGCTCGGAAGCCGGACTGTGAAGGGTCGAGGGATTTGTTGGATTCGAGGAAGGCGGCGAGTTGACTGTTGACAGCTTTCTCAATGACTTTGGCCGGGAATGGGAGGAGCGAAATGGGGCGGTAGTTCTTAAGTTCAGTGGGGTCTGCTGTAGGTTTCTTCAAGAGGGCGCTGAGTTCAGCATGTTTCCAGCTTTCCGGGAAGGTGGCGGAGTTGAGCAGGTTTGTAGAATCACGTCATAACATTACTGAATGGAGTATAGAAATCGAACCTTGTTAGTACAATACATTTCTGTTATCACCCTTGCCCTTAAACTCCCAAGTTGTGAACATTGCACTGCCAAAATGCCCATGCACCTCCACCTCTTTCCTTTCTTCTTTGATTCACAACCCTTTCCTTGTATTCAAGGATCTCTTTCTCTCATGCCCAGTGGGCAATCCCAAGTGAACTCCCCTAGTGTCGTTCCAAAGCCAGAAACTAACTCTGCCTCTCCCTTTCCCCTCAGCCTCCTGGAGGGGGGATACAACCCCACCAGAATGTCCACCCCGAAGTTGCTGCCACATTAATGATACAACCTGTCTTAATGTGTGGCAAAACTTTCTCCATATCCCCCAAATTTCACTGCCACCCCACAATGTCTTGCAGTAAATATGAAAAGAAAGGGTGGGCTTTAACCTACCCTTCCTGTTCACATGGTAAATGGAGGCCAAAAGAGATTGTCCTTTGACCTTTTTCCATTGTATGCCCTTCCCTTACAGCCCCACCCCTTCCTGCATGCAGTCTGCCCCCCACTCCTTGTCTTGTGGCCTGTGCCACTTGTCCAAAATCACCCATGTGAGGCAGGCTGTTGTCTCACTTCCCTGGATTCCTACATTGTGTAATACCAACAAATACCACTCAACTTTTTTAGCAGAAAATGGCAATATATTAAAGCCGGTTTGCAGAATCACTTCACAACATTATAGAATACATTATAAAAAAAACAAGCCTCACTCGTACATTGAAATCTTTTCATTCGTCCTCCCTCAAATTCCCAACTTGTGAACATTGGAACAATGAAATCCCCATATGCTTCCACCTTTTTCCTTTCTTCTTCCATTCACAGCCTTTTGCTTGTGCAGCACAAGCTCTTTCTATGTCACACCCAAGCAAGCATCCCCAAGCAAACTCCCCTGGTGTTGTTCCAAAGCCCCAAACTTACTCTCCCCCTCCCTTGTGTTCCACACTCCTTCCCCCTGAGAGATGGATATGCCCACAACTGACTCTCCATCCCCACAAGCTACTGCCACCCAGTAAACCCCTATATGGTGTTTTCCTACCCAACATAAAACCCAACACCTTTTGTAACCTTACTCATAATTCCCTTTACAACATAATGTCTCATTCCAGATGTCTCTTGCCTCAACTACAGCGTTATTAACAAGGGGTAACCCAATTAGAGTCAAAGGACCTGGGTATCAATTGTTATAGAAAAAATGGTCCTAGACGCTGATTCAATATATGCAATGTAAACATGAATTAGATATTCATTTCATTTCTGATCACCAATCGATTAAATCTGTTCTGGATGATATTAATCAAAATGGCCGCCACGTTTACCAACAGTAACACGTGACGCTGTTGGCGGAGGGAGGCACCTGACTGTGGGGGTGGAGTCACGTATCGAACAGTGACGCTTCCCGGCTTGAAATGGCGACTGCCGTCGAGCTCCAGCATCTATCCAAGCTCGGCGGCGATGGGTAGGTGATTTGACCAGTACGCAGAGACTGAGAGGTAAGGAGGATACACTAGCGACGCTTTCAGGACCCGCATTCCGGATCCTTGCTAGCTTAGCAAACTCGGGGGTTCCTTACCTTAATCCACACGGGGCTTGTTTTTTCCTGTTCGAAGACGTGTTCTGACTGTTTACACGCCTCTTTCTACACCCCCAGCCATACCTAAAGGGTTCCATCCTGCAGTACCGACCCGCCGAGTATTGATGTGGCTTTTAGTCCCTGACTATTAGGTGAGTCGGGTGTCCATTTTGTGACGAGATATGCATTATGCACACCAAGTGGGCACAACTTCACCACGCACTGTACCTATTGATCAAATAATTAGGAGGGTGTTTCTCCTGATAGACTGCTGCTGTTTTTATTTTTTTTATTTATTCTCCTTGTTTTAACATTTTACCTTTCACTTACAAAAGTTTGGTGTGACAGTATTAATCCACGTTGTCACAGTACAGTCACGCCGAATTTACGCTAGTACACCATCACTAGCATGACACTGTGTGTTGTTTTGGTTTAGCACCATGCACCTATTCTGGCGATCATCCATGCTATTAACCCTGTACTTTTTTTTCCATCCAGGCATAGGACAAAGCTACAGAGGTAACATAAAGTATCCCACATTTCCGGCATTAGGCACATGACATTTGCATGTTGTTTAACGGTTGTAGACCTTGCTCTTACCCACTATAGGTCCTGATGAATCGCGGGTACTTGACCCATGCGAGAAACATGTTGACCAGTTCGTTCCAAATCTAATCTAGGGCCACTACACCTAACCTGTTGGCACCTAGATGGTTAGATTCACGTTTTTAATTGTAGTAGGGGACCCCCTGAATTAAGTAGTTTCCGGTACCCTCTACTCCATTTTAAATCGCCACCTAGGCTACATACTGAACTACCCGCACACCCGCACTTCACCAAAAGGCAGTTGGATTTAAAAGATCTCCGCCAAAGAGCCCCTCTTTGAGGTGAGCCCGTCGGGGATTGCACCACCTCCCCGACGAGGAGCAACGCCGATGATGAAGCATGACACCTGTATGGGTGTGTGAGGCAAATACTTCCAACAAAATGGATGCCCAAAGGTGTTATACCTTCACCTCCGGTCACGCCAGATACACACACTTTCTCATCTAAGGAACAGTCCAGCACCCCATGTTGTTGATCCATTAATCAAAACAAAACACAACAAATATTATTAGTCCGAAACATTCGTTGATGCAGAAGAGCCACACCTGAAATAAAAGTCTTTTTTTTCTTTTTATCTCACCCAGTTTCGGGAGACTCTTATTTATTATACACTTCGAAAAGACATGATAGGTATTTACAACGTTAAAGAACACAATTATTTACATAGGGGGTTCACTGTCAAAAGTTGACGTGCACAGATGATTGTGATAGTAAGTGCTTGTGAGTGAAAAGCGACCAAGGAGGTCAGTGAAAAAGTTTAGGTTAAAATGCAGTAAAGTTTCTTTTAGAGAAAGACTGAGGTTCAGTCCTTAATATAGGACATGGATGAGCCTGCCCTTGTTGTCATACTCGCAAAAAATGTACTTCTTTCTTGCTCGCACGTAATTGCAAAATCCTCCGTATTCTAACTGATACAAGGGAGTTACGGTTGCAGCAACAGCGTATGTGGACGGAGCGAAGGTTTTTTACGGCTCACGTATCATTGATGTTAATTAAGTTACATCTTTAATCAATCCACCTTTGGGATCTTTGGGCGTGAGATCTATCGTGGTGCTGACTAGCACGTTGAAACCGCTTGACTTACACCATAGTGGTGGGGTGCTGACTGATTGCGCACCAAGTGGCACACCATTGAAGGGTGCCCACTCATGTTGGGGTCATTTTGTTTTCGTGCATACTGAGTTCCCACCCTCCCCCGTCCTGATGAAGACCCTCCCCTGAGCATATAAGTTACCCTGTTCGTTTTTGGGTCGAAACGTCGACACACTTCTCCTGAGCCTGTACCTGTATTGCTTTTCCCATGCCCCTCTCCCTTGTATCAGTTAGAATACGGAGGATTTTGCAATTACGTGCCAGCAAGAAAGAAGTACATTTTTTGCGAATATAACATCAAGGGCAGGCTCATCCATGTCCTATATTAAGGACTGAACCTCAGTCTTTGTCTAAAAGAAACTTTACTGCATTTTAACCTACACTTTTTCACTGACCTCCTTGGTCGCTTTTCACTCACGAGCACTTACTATCACTCTCATCTGTGCACGTCAACATTTGACAGTGAACCCCCTATGTAAATAATTGTGTTCTTTTACGTTGTAAATACCTATCATGTCTTTTCGAAGGGTATAATAAATAAGAGAGTCTCCCGAAACTTGGTGAGATAAAAAGAAAAAAAAACTTTTATTTCAGGTGTGGCTCTTCTGCATCAACAAATGTTTTGGGCTAATAATATTTGTTGTGTTTTGTTTGGATTAATATCATCCATAACAGATTTAATCGATTGGTGATCAGAAATGAAATGAATATCTAATTTATGTTTACATTGCATATATTGAATCAGCATCTAGGACCATTTTTTCTATAACTCTTGCCTCAACTACAGCATGTAGTAAGCCTGACCAAATTCAGACAGATGGTCCGCATCTGCATGAAAAAGATATCCATCCTCCCTTTTATGTGCTCATGTTACAGACTTCAATTCCCATGGACATACACAAAACCCTCATTTGTCTATTCAACTTTCTTCTCACTTTATCCATGGCCATATGTTTTAGCATCCCTCTTTAATGCCTTCTGGACACGAATAACGTCCACACAATTCAAGTACCAGCCCGTTGACTTTTGATCGCCCTTAGAGCTTGCTTAATCAAGGTTAATCCTTACAGCTTCACCAAATCGGTTTCGCCTAAATGAATGACTAACATGTCCAGGCTCCCTCTGCTGGAGAAGGTATCTGCTAGTACAGGCAGCAAACTGCCCCAATGAATGCCACTTTTTCCCCAGATACCAACTAATGCCTACTGCTGGGGAGTACAAGAGAGAGAACATACATTTGTTATTCCACCTATTTTGCTGCTCATCTAATAAAGGAATGTGCCGCAATCTGCGTAATCATCTTGTTATGAAACCCATTGTACCCCGATCTAGGCCTGGTAGTTGCACACCCTTTTACCTACATTTGTCCTAATATTGTTCTACATAACGGTTCTGGCGCTGATCTTTTACCAAGTTAGGTGCCACATAAATGTTGTGTGGTTTTCTCCAAAAACTAGCCTAATTTATTATGCATGAGGATTTTCAGTATCACAGCAGTATTACCATCTTCTGCATAATAACTCTGTATAAGGGTCACCACTATTGTCATCCTGGCCGACATGTCCACAGTACCATAGCACATCTAGGTAGAACCCCTGAGGGTACCTTTCAGGTAAATAAGTACCACATCTTTTCTGGGTAAACGAGAGGAGAAGAAACTTCCATGCTGACATGAGCCTCTGAAGTCCCTGCACGTAGACACTCTAGCAGTGGTCTGACATCCCTCGCGGGGTGTCCAACTCAAGATCAAGACAGGGTCCTTTGGTCTCTCACATCAGGTAACAGGGTTGCTCTTTCCTAGGGGGATTCTTGGCTATACATTTAGATACATGCTAGGTACACTTAGGTACATCTAGTTAGGGTTAGCATCGTAGGTGTATCCATATTATGGTCTTGTATATATATGCCTGCATATATTCACTGTTTTAGCACTATGGTAGAATTCTACTTTTTATTTACTCAACTGGTGCTGGTAATCATCTATGTCTGTTCCAGCACGTGTACTTTATACTAGAATGATGATGGTTCAATAAATATTTATTGAAAACGTCCCCACTGTTTAATCTGTATATCTCTCAGAGACAAGTGAGCACAAGTGACTGAGCGAATAATACTGTTCTGTTTCCACGATCTTTGAGGGGTCAGGGTTTCCGTATTCTATAGTTGCCAGAAACTATTCGCTCGTTGGTAAGGTTGTGGGGCCAATAGTGGCAGTGTGATCTAGCTGGTCTAGCAGACTAACATATAATTTGGGGGTGCCTGGAATCAGCCTGGGCACCAATCCCGTAGTTTATGTTGTCTAAACATGCAGAACCTATATAGATTTGTAGGAACTACACGACAATCTCAAACAAGTTTGGTCCGTGAAAACAGCTTGCAGTGAAGAAAAAAAAAGCAAACCAGAGAAAAAACGACCAACCGTCTTTATAAAACACATAATTTCTGGACATATATCCAACAACATTTGGACTTTCACCTCCCTAGCCTTTTAATCACGGACCATGAGCACCCCAATCCTCGCAGCTTCAGTTGCTGCCCCAATTCTGAAGGAGTGGGTCCCATATTTCGTATTTGGCAACCTGAAGTAATTCAAGGCCATGCTCAACACTGCTAACAAGTTTGACACTGGTATTCTACTTTCACAGTGGAATATTTCTTCTCCTCTCAAACCTGCCCATTTCTTAAAGAACACCCGTTCACCAACTTGATATATAGTAACCTTGCCACTCCTATTCAACTAAACCCATTCCCATCTACTAAATTGGTCTCTCTTTAATGTTCTTAACCAAATTTGTATCTATGTCCTCCTAAGTAAACTTGATTGCTCCTTACACCTTGTAAACCCAATAACACCTACGCCCTAAATGCTCTGTAAAATATCCATAAAATACAAAACCTGAAAATCTGAACTTCAAAATCATCATACCAACAAACTTCTAAAATCAATAACAGCTTCCCAGTAAATCAACTGTGGCTCGCTCTTTCAAAGGTGCTAGTCTACCGTGTTCTCTGCTCTAACTGTTCAAAACTCTGTTCACTATCTCTTGTTCAGCTGGGTCATAACCCCATCATAGTATGCCATCAAAAATATTCCGGCCAGTTGTTCTGCTATGTTCGTGTGTGACAAACCCTTTTCTATTAAAAACATTACAAAGTACAACACCCTACTCTCCCTGTTTTCTTTTTTAACGTTTCCTTAAATCCTGGTATTACCATGAGCTGAAATTCTTGCCAGGCTTGCAGATAACCTCACCTCATAGATGGTGCTAGTGATTTCTCTACT